>NC_030679.2:68994273-70194273 GCF_000004195.4 Xenopus tropicalis
GTTTTGTATACATTTTCTTTATCATTTATAAAGTGAGAAGAGGTATTTATGTCATTTCCAAAATTTACTGTCCTTTCTGCAAAGAAAAATGGCACAAAATGAAATTTTATGCTTACAAATTAGGCTTATCACTCTTGATAATTTACTTGAGTAAAAATCACTCAGGGACCAATCATGGTTAATTTGTATAACAATTAGTAAGTGAGTCAAAACCCACATTGCTTCAGAAAGCTGCATACTTTAGAAGGTTCATGTATATGAAGAGAACCGCCTTACATTTCTCAGAAGGAGCTTTCAAAATAACAGTTGATGTGAGGATGCTATTCAGTATGGAGGAGGGAGGGTGGGACTTTGCTAGTTGCTAAGTGACATCACAGCAAGGGTGTAGCCACTCCCATTCAGCAATTGCTTGAACTGTCTCTCAGAGAAAGAAGCCTAACTCTATGCAATAATATCTAATTTTTTTAAAAAAGTAAGCATTTCTTATAAAGAAATATATTTGAAGATTTTAATATTTTCATCTGCACTATCCATTTGGACAATTTGATTTTCATGATAGATCCCCTTTAAGTTTTCAATAATGGTCAGAAACTTCCTCATGTCTAAATTTACTGTTTCTTGGTTATTGCACATGCTATATATTTATGTAAAGCCTACAACTAGTTACAATATCATTGGTTGCAAAATAATTGCGTTCATATTGAAGGCAATTGGTGCAGCCATGCTAGCTGGATGTCTCTGATTTTCAGATATGCAAGACTCCACTTGACTGCTCTGGCATGACAGAACAGACTTAACAGCCATGTTGGGTTTTCTAAAGTGCTGTGTTGCCCATCTGTCTATAAATGCAGTAAGCTTCAGCTGGACTAATCTGCCTTTCTATTTCCATGCTTAAGGGTTTAGGAAAAAGCAAACTATATTTGCTAGAAGGGGGTCTGCAAAAGCTGCAACTGCATTTCTGTCTAGTTGTCACATGATCCTAGTGATATGTTGGTATACTCAAAACAACCTTACTGCAGACTTAAGTACAGCCTGTTGTGTTTGTGTCATGTAGGGACCTTTAGGTGCATGTGTATTTAAATTGTGAAGCAGTAGGATCAAAGGTGGTCTTGCCAATGGCCAATACATTACATATAAAGCAGAGGGACAAATTATAACAATCAACACAATCAATTAACATAATCATATATAGTTTTTGGATCTTATATTAAAGCAAAACAATACCCCTGAACATTGCAGGTTTCTTAATAAATATATGATGTAGAACAGGCCATATGCAAAACACTGTTTCATATACATAAATCCTTGTCATGAAAAAAAAAATATGTTTCTAGCAGTATATGCCATTGGATAATCCCATATTGAAATACTGCCATTGTAGCTACTTTCAGCCAATGCGTGAATAGAGCTGTATCTATTACTGCCACACTTCTTGGTGTTACAGTTAGAGTCTACATTATTTCATGTCTGTGACACACAGAACATAAAAAATGGTGTCTTAAGGTAAAAAATATGAAAAGCAATATTTACTAATATGTGTATGCCACTTTAAAAAGAGACTTTTAATAATTATGTGTTGGAATTTGTTCTGAACATATAGTTTTATTTATAATGTTTCAATAATATTATAGACTAAAGTAGCATTAGTTACAATGTACCCACCTAAGTTTATCCAACTGCTTAAATAGACATGTCCCCACAACACAGAATAATATCACAGCTCCAACTATTTGCATTAAAATGTTTTCAGATCCACTGGCTGTACTTTTTTCAACACAATAAAATATAAAACTTCCAATTGGCATACAATGTGGTAGTCCATCTGTTCAATATTATGTACCACAGTTTTTATGAAGTGCCAGTTCTGCTTTGGCCGGAAATAGATGAATGGGAAAAGTAACAATTTAC
Organism: Xenopus tropicalis; assembly: GCF_000004195.4. Taxonomy (NCBI): domain Eukaryota; kingdom Metazoa; phylum Chordata; class Amphibia; order Anura; family Pipidae; genus Xenopus; species Xenopus tropicalis. The sequence continues at coordinate 68,996,182 of NC_030679.2, forward strand.
ATTTTTGGCAGAAGCAATAAATGGTTGAGTTCCCACTGATATCAAGCAACTGTTCCTTTATATTAGTTTCCACTTCTTCAAACCATTGCAGAGCCAAGTCTAATATAACTGCAGGCACCTGGAGAAATATAAATCTTACCAGTCTTTAAAAAACATGTTTGGCTATGCAATACAAATATACATCTTAAAGCCAGATATTTCACTTAGAAACTATGTAAATATAAACCTGAATAAGGTGGAGTACTTGTCTGGAATGATGTTGTATTACCTTCTAGAGCAGTAATCCCCAACCAATGGCTCACAAGCAACATGTTGCTCACCTTCCCCTTTGAAGTTGCTCCCAGTGGCCTCAAAGTAGGTGCCCATTTTTACATTTCTGTCTTGGTCGCAAGTTTTGGGAGCACAAAGACAAAGTTTCACTCCATGCAGAGTCTCCTACAGGCTAGCAGTCCACATGGGACTACAAGTAGCCAATCACAGCACAGCATCCCCAAAGAGCTTTTTTCATGCCTTTATGGCTCACCAACACTTTTTAAAAATTAGTGTGGCTCACGAGTAAAAAAGGTTGGTGATCCCTGTTCTAGAGTATAATACTGTACCAAGAGTTTGAAATTATGAACATTAGAGAACAGAACTTTAAGGCCTTCTTTTATGTAATATGTGACTCCTTCTTTTACAGTGGGAAAAGAAGAAAAAATAGATATACTGTATACAAATAAAAAAATAGTGAAGAATGTCCTCAGTCCTCAAGTGTAGCTTTTTTTTTTGAACGTGGTTGTATCATGTAATTGGACATTAGAGATGTAGCGAACTGTTCGCCGGCGAACTAACTAATTCGCGCGAACATCGGGTGTTCGCAAGTCCGCAAATTCGCAAACTTTTGGCGATGTTCGCCATTTTGGGTTCGCCGCGTTTTTTTTTGCGTTGTTTTTTTGCGTTTTTTTTGGCGTTTTTTTGGCGTTATTTTTTTGGCATTTTTTTGGGCGTTTTTTTTACAAAGTATTTTTCAGAGAAATTTTTGCTTGATCCCCCTCCTGCATGCCACTGTCCAGGTCGTGGCACCCTTTAAACAACTTTAAAATCAGTTTTCTGGCCAGAAATGGCTTTTCTAGGTTTTAAAGTTCGCCTTCCCATTGAAGTCTATGGGGTTCGCAAAGTTCGCGAATATTCGCGAGTTTTGCCGAAAGTCCGCGAAGGGGTCCGCGAACATTTTTGGCGATGTTCGCTACATCCCTATTGGACATGTATAGTTCAGTAAATTAGTTTAAGAGGCATGCCTAGTGAGTACAATCCAACAATATGAACATCATTTTTGCAGGACTATGGTAAAGCAGGGGCGCTTCTGCCATTAGGCGAGTTGAGAAACTCGCCTCAGGCGGCAGAAGCGCCCCAGTTACCAGGGGCGGCAAAAAAGGTTTTTAAACCGGAAATTCGGCTCTTCTAGCGCTGGGGAGTGGGGGGGGGGGGCGGCATCCAGGAGCCGCCTCAGGCGGCGATATGTCCAGAATCGTCCCTGTGGTAAAGAGATATTTTAAAAATGTTCAAATCACCTATGATGACATTTTTAATAAAAGAATATTCCTATGTTCACATTAGACCTATTGTATGACTTCTGTGAATTATATTAAGGCTCCAGAAATAGGCAGCACATTATCAGTAACTTTCTGTAAGTTTGTTCAGCAAGGAACATCTTATTCCCAAACACAGGGTGCAACTCTGCTGTACAAGAGAGAGACATAGCAGAACAGGCACTGCTAAAAGACTACTGCAGGCATAGCATAGTAAGCATGCTGCAAGATCCTTCAGGTTTCCATGTGTGTGTATCAGGGTCTTGCATTCATTTATTTTAATCCAGTGGTTCTTGTAGCATATGCTGATATGTCTGTCTGGATATATCTAGCTCACAAAAGCAGTCTTTGTTAGAAACTATTAGAAGCTACTTAAATGATCTTGCTTATACCCTTAGGCACACATTTACCAAAGCACAATGACCACGATTGCGAAAAATTTGTATTTTTTCTAAAGTTTAGAATTTTTCATACTGTTAACGATAATATCATTAAAAAAGTACGACTTTTTCGTGATACGTTCGTTATTCCACGAAAAAGTTGTACTTTTCGGAATTCATTCAAGCTTTGGTATCATGACTTTCTTTTGGCCAGGTCGGAGCTGCAGAGTGCCATTGAGTCCTATGGAAGGCTTCCAAAATCATGCACTTAAGTCTCAAAGTCAGAAAGGTTTTTGTGCTGTTTATGATCGTTCGGATACGATTTTGGAACTTTCGGATCGCAACCACAGTATTTTCATACGACCATGACACGAATTTATGCACATGAGATATTATAGTGGTTAGTACTAATTTCTTCCAATCATACTTAGAATAATTCGAAATTTGTACCCGAAATGAATGGGCCCCTTAGTGTTCACAGGCTGGAAGGCATTTGGCGGTTGCCAAACCCAAACCCACACTTTGTTCTTAGCATATAGCAATCTCCCCCGAAATGTTACACTTGGACCTTAATGATAGTGTAGTTTCTGAAACTAGGAAAGAATTACTTAGATTACCTCCATTATTTTGAACATTTAGAGCTGAGGTTAAAGATTAGCTGAAGAATGAGCACCTTTGCAAAAGCTGCTAATTCCTATATCCTGCCCACAACATTATATATAACATTTTTGTATAAGGTGAACATAGCATGCAAAAAAATGGCAGACTGCAGTCCTATAATGTTATTTGAAGTAATAATTGTAGGAACCCAGCTACTCTATGCATTACTTTCATCTATAACGCATATGCCTATATTAGATGAAAACATGTCTATGGTGCCCTGTACATTTCTGTACCTTAATGTATGCCTTAATGTACTAAATTTGAAATGAGAATAGTTTTTTAGATAATAGAGCTCATACCAGGAATTATCTGGAAAGCTCTAAAATATGAGCTTTACCATTTTCCATTCCTGTTTGAACAAGCTATTTTTCACTTTTTACAGATTTGCCTTTTCCTTGTAGTAATTAGTATTTTGTACTTGATAATTAACATATATAAATCCATTCTGATAGTAAAATAGCACAAATTGTGTTTTTTCATACATTTGTTTTTAGTAGCTTTAAGGCACAGCCCTTTAAATCACAGAAAATACCACAAGCATTCCATATAATAGATGCCATACCTGTACAAGTGCCCAGGGCAGAAAGTTCAAATTTATTTTACATTCAGTTTTCATATATTATTCCTGTGTGTACAGAAACATAGGCAAACAAGGAGCTTATATACAGTATTGATCTGGTCCCCATTTAGCTGATCCCATCACACTAAATTCTGGACAGAGCTGAAGTGAAAAAGAGCAATATATATACTAATGTATACAGTAGAATACTTCATGTTCAAATATTTTAATGTCATTGACCAAAGAGGTCAATAAAAGCTTAATCAGCCCTTTGAAATGCAATTTGATATACATTACAGTAAACACAAAGACATAAGTGATCACATGTATGTTCATTACAGTTAATTACAGTGCATTACATGAATCAAGAGTTCAGAAATAGAAAACCTGAATGACAAACTAAGCCAAGTATGTAGATTGCAATATATTGTGCGTTTACAACCAAATCATGGGTTTCAGGTAATTCTATTTAACTGGAAATGTTGCTTTTTCTAATCTTTACTAATACTTTCTTGAGGGACTAATGGTATTTGCAGATTGAACAGACCATTGTGTTAAAGGAGAAGGAAGGGTAAAATCAACACTACTGTATGAAAAGTTGTGCTCAACCACAAATTTTGAAACCATTATTCAGGGGTGCAATGAGGCTGTGACCACAAAATACATATAGACAACAACAAGAGATCCTCTGCACTCACCCATTATCAATATATGTAGGACATTAAGACATTCTGTGCTACCAAGATATGCCCTCCCCTTTAAGCAAAACAGGGATTGTTTGTCCATATATTACAACATACTTCAAGCTGGCCAACTGCGTCAGTAATCCCTGATCTGGCCAGTCCTTCACTCACTTTTATCGGATTCATTAAGATTTCTACTGCTTCAATATACAAAACAAAGGAACTGGTTATGCCAGTGCAGCCAATAAAAGGGCAACCTTTTGTATGGACTCAGTCCTTGACTTTGATGTAGTTGGCCAGCTTGAAGTATGTTACAATATATGGACAAACAGTCCATATATTAATAACAGAGTCTTAATGTCCCATATATATTGGTAATGGGTGAGTGCTCCAATGCATCCATCCCACGAATCATGCGCAACATACTTGTTCCTAAAGTATCACATGAAAGTGTAATTTTGATTCTTATCTCTGAAAATGACAAATATCCCACTCCAAAAATGTTAAGCCCAAGTGGATCTGATTCACACTGACGCACAAGTGTAATTTGTGTGCATTTGATGCTTCAGGTATAATTGCATCAGGCACATCTCCACAGTTGCACTGGAATTATTATTATTATTTTAGCCACTGCATTGGAGTCAAATACGAATAGTGATCTGTATAGTTGGAAGTCAACACTCAATCAGTATACCTCAACCTTAAACACTGTTTTTGGATAATGAGAGAAAATGGAATCCTTAATAAGTTTCAGTTATACAGTAATGAAAACAATCTATGCATTTAAAGTTATTTGTAAATTTTCTGTTTGCTATTAAAGCAGTATTTTCATGTCTGTAGATATTATCTGCTCTACTGGCTCTGACTTCTGCTTCATTGTTTTTAGTCAGAGGAGCAAATATTGCTTTGTAATACATTTACAAATAAAATTAAACTAATTGAACATTTAAATTAATGTAAATCAGAAAGTTGCTCAGAATTACATTTTTTTTATTAAGCACAAACTGCTTTTGGATAGAAAACCCCCTTTAATAATAATATCTAAGTGCACATTTGCCCTTGACATTATCCTTATTAATGTGATATAGGGGATAATTTCTCCCCAACTGTAAAAAATATGGAATTAAAGTCACCAAAAAGTCCATGGCCATATAAAGGCACAAGGCTGCTGGTTTAGTGGTTTGATGAAGGCCATGAAGTGCCATGGTGGCAAAGGTGGCAAAAGGTGCCTTTTAAAATTCTCTTATAGAAGAGGGGGGCAGATCATTTCTTGCAAGTAATGCAACTGACACAAGTAATACAGTTGACACAAGTAATGCAACTGAAACAAGTAACGCTACTGATATAAGTAATGTAACTGACACAAGTAACGCAACTGACACAAGTAACACAACTGACACAAGTAACGCAACTGACACAAGTAATGTAACTGACACAAGTAATGTAACTGACACAAGTAACGCAACTGACACAAGTAACGCAACTGACACAAGTAACGCAACTGACACAAGTAACGCAACTGACACAAGTAACGCAACTGACACAACTAATGCTACTCACACAAATAACTACTGTTTGCAGCTCATGACATCAGTGAGCACTATAGATATACAGTATATTACAGGCTCTTGTACAATCTAATATGTAAATTAAATATTAAAGCTAGAATTTTTGCATATACCATATATTGTACAGTTACACCACATTGGAACAGGCCATGTATAAGGATATAATTCACAGTTTAGTCCTATAGGGAAATGACCAAACTGTGGATTATATATCTATATATCTAACAGCCAAAATTTACGGCACTCACACCTACGGTGCTACAGGATCCTGGGTGCAGAACCCAAGTAAGAAAATTGCAGAGAAGAAGATAGTATTTATAGGACTTATGGAGAAAAAAACAGGTGCTTTTTTAAAAAGTGGCTCCTTTTTAAAAGTGTGGCCCTTCTTCTTTTCTATCTATACATCTTTATATCTATGTATCATATAAACAAATATCCTTAGGTGCTTGGGTATTAAAATAAAATGTGTAAGTCAACCTAGCTCTCAGCCAGGCTTGAAGTAATGATCGAGTCAGCTGGGGCATGGACCGAGAAGGCATTAGAATTAGGGGCTTTTTCCCACCATTCCCTCTACATTGCACAGCTGAAACCCAACAGGATACATTATCAGTAAACTCCATTAATTTCTAAGGAAGCAGAACATCTGTGCAAAGTGTCAAAACGTACCCATGGATGACTGCACTTGAACTGCATAGCAAATCAGGTAACAAAGACTGATAACACAAAGAAAATTCAATGAAGAGAAACAAAGCAACCTGATGACTGGAAAACATGGGGCACTGGATCATAATTTAAAGAGCAGTCTGTTCTGATGAAAACACTTCAGAAGACATGGAATCTGTGGTCCATCCTTATCATCAGTCAGATGTTAATAAAATTTCCTCTGAACACTCAATTTACATACAGTTGAATGAGTTTAAAGGCCAAGAAAAACATTTATAAAGGTTTCAGATAAAACACATGGAGCAAAGACTATACATATGGTGCTGGTATTTCATTTAAGGGATCATGTGGTCCTAGGCATATTACCAGAGCAGCATTTCTGTATATCTGCATGATCCCAGTAAGGAACGACATATTGTTCTGCATTGTATAGCAAAGGAGATTTACCGTGCCTTGAAATATTATCACAATGAAATGCAAATGATTAAAGTCCAATAATTCTCAATCACATACTTTGTTTTTAAAGTTTAGTCGAAAACTCAAATTTATAGCTACCCTAACATCCATTAATCTTTTTGTTCAATAATTCAACTTGTTTGCTGAATTTCCAATTAATGTAAGCAGCACGATTGTACATGCCCAATGTTTAATTTATACTACTTTGATAAAATGTCTGCTCACTGGAAAATATACTTCAAGCATAAATTAAAACAGCATGCTTAGTATGCCGCTCAAAGATAAACACTGTTATGCTAATAAGCACTCCTGTAGCCTTTGGCAGCACAATTCGGTAACCTGAGGTTTTGTTACAACCTTTGCCTTTAAATTATCAGCACTGTCATTCAGAGGTACATTTTCCACCCAATGTCAGCAGCCCATGGTTTATTTTTAATCTGAAATAGATTCATTGCCTGATGTCAGTCATGCATGGACTGAAAAATTAGCTGTTTTCTTCACAAAGCATTGGGTGATAGAGGGATTACCTTTGTTTAGTGTCACGTTTCCAGAGTCTAGACAGGGCAAGAGTACTATGTTACGACAATGCTAATGTTAATAATGTATTAACTTTGGATCAGTGCCTATCTGACTTGCACATTAAAATAGCCTTTTCAACCCAAGTATAGACAGCATACCTGCAAGATAGCAATTTACCATTTCACCTTTAAGACACCACTGTTTTGATTTCATCAGCTAAATGGTAATTGAACCAACAGCTAAGATGATTTTTGCAGAATAGGCAGATGTAATGCTGGGTTTTGTATAATAAGTTTTGTGAGCTCATGTACATGACACATACACGGCATTATAGCCACAAAACATAATTAAAGGATTTGTGGTGCATGATAAGAAGAAACACTATAAATCACCTCTCACTCTACTAAGAAATGCATGTCACAGTTAATTTGTTGCCTAATCTTGTTTTGCAAGGATTGTTCTGATTCTCATTAATCATATAACTGTTAGGTACATAATGGATTTTTAATACTATGAAGTAAAGCTAATGGAACAAAAAATTTCAAATGTATGTAAAACGTGTAACATGAACTGCCCTATTACTAAAGGATTTAAACACACTGGCTGGTGATTTTTAAAATACAGGTATGGGACCTGTTATCCAGAATGCTCTCTCCGTAATTTGGATCTTCATACCTTAAGTCTACTAAAAAATAATTTAGACATTGTTTAAACCCAATAGGATTGTTTAGCCTCCAATAAGGATTAATTCTATCTTAGTTGGGATATTAATTACAATGAACAGGTATAGGACCTATTATCCAGACCTGGGGTTTTCTGGATAAGGGATCTTTCTGTAATTTGGAGCTCCATATCTTAAGTCTATTAAAAACAATCTTTTAAAAATTAGTTAAACCCAACAGGATTGTTTTGCTATCAGTAAGTATTCATTATATCTTGGTTGGGATATTACAAGGTACAGGTATAGGACCTGTTATCCAGACCTGGGGTTTCCCAGATAAGGGATATTTCTGTAATTTGGAACATCATATCTTAAATCTGCTAAAAATGTATTTAATCATTAAATAATCCCAATAGGATTGTTTTGTCTCCAATTAGAATTAATTATATCCTAGTTGGGATCAAGTACAAAGTACTGTTTTATTATTACAGACAAAAAGGAAATAATTTTTAGAATTTTTTTCATTAAAATGAAGTCTATAAGGAGATGGCCAACCTCAAGGTCATTTATAAACTAAAAATCAACCACACTGGTCTACTTTAATTTGCTGCCACAAATATTTAAAGTAATTAGTAAAATGGTTTGGCAATCACCAAGCAAAGCTCCTTTACTACCAGTGATGTGAATAAGGGCCCTTGGCTTTTGATGCATCAGATGGCATAGACATTGTACTGTCATCTCCTTGCAAAGCCCTTCCTGACATTGTCATAACAGAATTACTTTTACAACTGCCGATTAGGACTCCTCTGAATTTAGTGTGCAGACGCATTGGGCAGCCTGTACAAGATTTAATTGCTGACTGCCCAATTACCCCACACACTGAATTCAGAGCAGCTCACATTTCCAATTGGTTGCTATGAAAAGTTAATGGTAAGGTCTGGTTTGGCTTTGCAGAGCGATGTCATTCACAACTATCAGCATTCAGTGCTGATAACTGCAGATTAAATCACCCTGCAAATACTGTATATCTTCTGCTGCATAGGCAGATGGTCACAGAGAAGAACCACAAAAGTGTCAGTCTTAGGGGAAGGGCAAAAACTGCAGGGGGCCCTCTGAAATTCCCCTTAAAGGAGAATGCAAGTCAAAATTTAAAAAGCATACTGCCCAATAGTCCTCCTATTGTTTAGTAAAAACACCACACTTTTGGCTCACTTAATCAAATATTTACTCAGTCACACTTACTTCACATTTTCTAGAACAGACAGCCATCTCTAAAAAGGTACTCTCCCTTCCTTTCCCTCCTTGCTTCATACTGCACATGTGTTTCATTCCCTCCCCCCCCCTCTGCCAGATCTGCTTCTGATTGGCTGGTGGGCATGTGTAGCTCAGAACAGGAGACAGGATCAAGTTACACACATGCTCAGAGAATAGGAAGGCTGCCGCTGGCACTTACAGGAAGGGGAGAGAGATTTCAGTGATGTCACTGTAGTCTTCACACTGCTTTAGGCTGCCAGCACCATATCTCAGAGAAGCAAGCAGGGATCTGGGAATTTAGATATGCAGTAAGTACTTAAAAAGAATGCCTTTAGACTTACTTTTAATTTATATTAACCTTTCATTGTCCTTTAAATAACCCATTCCTTTGCAAAGTTCTCTTTTATATGAAAAGAGTTTAATTTTTTTAGTCCTGTAGAGAGCCATAAATGCCTGGTGTGGCCCTGTTTAGTCTACCTATGTATGAACTAAAACCCTTTCATTTTTGGTGTTATTGGCCAATCCTTTAATCAGCAACATCTAATACTGTATGTGTTTTCATAAAAATGAATACTTCCCTGTAAAACTGTTCCCTTGCAAATAGTCCAGAATATGTAATCATAACTCATATAATCATACATTAGTGTGTGGCTGATTTATAGCTTAACATGATAAGCAGGTCAGGTGTCAGTTTTCAGCTGTGATAACCATGAAACATCTCACAGAAAGCGTCTGAATCTCTGCATCTTACAGAAATGCTTAGAATGTCCCTTGAAATGCTTATAATCCTCATTTAAACTACCTTTCAAACCCTTAATAAGTAGGATTAAATAAAGATATTTAATACCTTTTTCCATGCAGATACTACATCTGTGCAGATCTATGTATGAATATCAAATCTTAACTAATTTCTCTTTAAAAAAATCCATTAGGAAGTTGAAAGCACCTTTGAACTCAATGCAAATAATGTCCTAGTTTCTTCAGATTAGCTTTGCTGATGAAAACATCTAAAGAGAGGCTAATGGATCGACCCTATAAATATATGATATTTAGATGGTAAATTCAAATAAATACATAATCAGTATGACATGTCCATTAAAACCATGAAATTATGAGGAAAATACAGATTTAAAGAAAGATAGAGAGGGATTTAGCTGGCAAGCTAACTGTATGGGATTTTAATCAACTTAATATCTAGGTTTTATATACAGGTATGGCACATGTTACCCAGAATGCGTTACCTAGGGTTTCTGGATAAAGTGTCTTTCTCTTTTTTGTATAATGTAATATAAAGCTTCCTGCTTCAGAGTTTAATGTGGCAATGCTGCAACAGCAAACCTGAGACAAGGATTTGTAACAAGAAATTGTAACTTGTGGTTACACCCTATGACATTTGTAAGGTTGTCTATTTTTTTTGTTTTTTACAAAATGTAAATTATGAGTGGTAGAGTGATAGTGATAGAGAAATTAACTCAAAAGGCAAACTTTGAGTAAAGGAAGTTCCCATAATGCCTTGCTCCTGCACCGAGACCCAGACCCACGTACATGCTCAGTTTGTAAGACTACGAGGAAGCTTCTTGCTGATTGGCTCAAATCCACATTCCTCAGGGGGGGGAGTGAGTTCTAAGAATTCTTGAGGAAGGGGGAGCAGGAGAGAGGAGAGAGGAGAGAGCTGTGTGTCTCTGGCAGAGGAAAACAGACACAACAAATCTTTTGACAGAGAACTCAGTGCAGCGTTTATGTGAGTGCTTATGGCTGTATTTACATAGACCTTTCTGATAAAGCTTACTTAGTTTTTACCTTCCTTTCTCCTTTAAAATGCCTGGTTTTGGTTTTTTGGGGGCTAATCACCACTCGGTATGGCCACACTCAGAATGAGAGTGGATCTACTTTTCTCATCCTGGGTAAGACATTATCATCCACCAGGTTTGACTTTAGCTTAAGACAAATCAAAGCAAACACCTATTTTGTTTCCCATTATTCTATGTTTTTGAGAAAAAAAAAACCCCTTTTCTGTTGTGTAAATATAGAAAATCTATGTTTAAATAAATATATTATTTAAAGGTTATTTTGACATCTGTCTATTTGTTCACTAAACATTTTTGTAAGGAATATAATTAGCTCAAAAAGAAGGTTGTATATTCATTTGTTTATAATAATCTATATACTGGGATGGCACAGCCAATTTGTAGCATAATCACAAGTTGTTACGTACCTGAGGCTCCCATTTTCTTTCATACACTTGCATCTTATCTTTATATTGATATACTAGTATACAATATTAAAATACTGTCCTTTAGCTTTTAAAGCTACAGTATGTCAGCACAAGACCTATCATACTGAATTAGTTTCCTGAGATGAAAATAGACAAGTCTAACTGGCCTGCACAGAGCAACTAAACCCCTGAGGGATGAATTAGAATGCTGACTGTCAGTCAGGTTGGTCCAAATATAGTGTCCAACCTCACTAATGTTAAATTAATTGTTGCTGAATAAAGACAAACCCCCCCCCCCCACATAATCTACTAGAATGCCTTCCTAGGGTTTTTTTAAAATTAATGCCCTGTGTTTCTAAATTAGATGCTTAAAAGGTAAGTGTCTAGACAAATATGCCCATATAATGTACCAATATTGGTTGCATTCCTAAACACACATAAATGGCAGAGCTGCAACTAAAAACAAAAAATATGGACTGAAACACATCTACTAACTAGAGGGACTGAAAGGTTTATATTGTATTTTTTCCAGTGTCTGGACCTAAGCAGATGTGCTAATTCCCAAAGCTTACCTTTTGCTTTAATTGTGCCTTTTTCAATGGTTAGTCGTTTATGCTAAGCAGATCTTGTTGCATTTTATATTTACCGTACATATTTACGGTACACTGTTCAGTTCTAGTCTGTCCTATTTTACTACTTGCTTTGTGCCTTTTTCCCTGTTCTAAATGGTCAGCCTAATGGAACCTGCCATTCATCAAGTCACTTTAGGGCTGTGGCACACGGGGAGACTAGTTGCCCGCAACAAATCTCCCTTGTCGCTGGCGACTAATCTCCCCAAAATACCATCCCACCGGCGAGTATTTAAATCACTGGTGGGATGGCATACGCAGCGCCGTGATTTTCCCGAAATCGCGGAAGTTTCCTCTCAAGGCAAGTTCTTTCCACGATTTCGGGGAAATTGCGGTGCCGCGTATGCCATCCCACCGGCGATTTACATACTCGCCGGTGGGATGGTATTTTGGGGAGATTAGTCGCCTCCGTGACAAGGGAGATTTGTGGTGGGCGACTAGTCTCCCTGTCTGCCACAGCCCTTAGGCTGCAGTCTTAGCTGTTCCTTACTGGACTGAGCTCTTATCCTTCTAAACAGCATAATCACTTTAAAGAGGCATTATACACTTTGTGCAAACTTTTTTGTAATGACAAAAAATAAAAGCTTCCCCTTTCGATTATAGGATTCAAGGTATACACAAACAAACCAAGGGCACACATACATGTTAGGTCACATGGTTCTGTCACAAAGTTCTGTCTCTTGCTCCCACACATCTTTCTGTTACAGTTAGAGCTGCATTATTTCCTGTCAGGGATCTCTGAGGGAGTGCAGAGACCATAACAAAATGGTGGCTCAAGGGAAAAGATGTAAGGGCAATATATAATGATATATATATTCTAGTTTGGTAAGATTTCCTAATAGGCTATAGTTTTGTCTGTATGAAAATGTTTTAAACATGCTGCACATACATACATAAAGCTGCAAGTTCATAGAATATCAAAATTCTCTCAGCCTGGGCACTAACAACAATACTTTGAGGAATGTGTTTGTGGGTTGAGGGGGACTATGCTATTATTACTGTGGCAGTGGAGAGAAAATCATGCCACTGGGTTTAAAACCACTATCTCTTTACTAAAAAGATAATATTTATTCATGGAGACATTTTAATCAGCACCATCATTATTTTTGTAATATTTAGTCATTGCAAAATGAGATACCCTGGCCTTTTTTTTCTCGTAAATATGTTTAAATACAAATGTTTGCATTTAATTAGCTTTGGTTTTGAAAGACTTTTCTATGAATAGTTCTTTAATCCTGTGTATAGTGAAGCAAACTACATTGTGCAGGTTCACTTGACACCAAAGTCTCTGCAATAGAAACATAGCCACCTCTGAAATTAGTATCAAATAAGCAAGAGATTAAATAACATTTTGTAACCAAAGCTAAGCAGCTTTGACACTGAACTGTGAGAAAGCATAAACTGTTTCAGTATGACAAGGACCTATTGTACTATCTAATTAGTAATACATGGATGTGACTTTATACTTTGTCTTTAACATCAGATAATCGTTTGAAAAACAACATTCTATGTTCTCATTTGGCAAGGTTAATCCATAATAGGTTGGTATAAACTCAATATACAATAAGCAATATAAACTAACTCTCTCAGTTTCACATTAAGGGGGCAATATACCATATTGTTTTACAATAGGGCTTGAGTTGCTTACTTTTTTTTTTTAATTTCTTGAGCTAAACAGGGCAAAATTAAGATTGCAATAGCCTTGGATATTATGCTTGTTCAAGAAATCATCCAAACCATTGACGGCATTAATAGAATCTGCCATCACAACATCACTCGGCCATTCAACTGCTATCCTGGATTATGTTATGGAATAAAAGGTTCTTACATGAGACCTTTGGACCAATTATCCAGTTTTATAATATGCTGTGTAAAATATGATTTCTCAGGATCTGCTGCTAAATTTCCCATATTGTGTTCTTATTATTAGTGATGTAGCGAACATCGCGGAAAATGTTCACGAACCCGTTCGCGGACTTTCGCCAAAACTCGCGAATATTCGCAAACTTTGTGAACCCCATAGACTTCAATGGGAAGGAGAACTTTAAAACCTAGAAAAGCCATTTCTGGCCAGAAAACTGATTTTAAAGTTGTTTAAAGGGTGCCACGACCTGGACAGTGGCATGCAGGAGGGGGATCAAGGGCAAAAACTTCTCTGAAAAATACTTTGTAAAAAAAACGCCAAAAAAACCGCCAAAAAAACGCCAAAAAATAACGCCAAAAAAAAACCGCAAGCTATTCCTATGTATATGCATAGGTGATAAAACAAAGCGAAAAAACGTGGCGGAAAAACCAAGGCGAAAAAACGCGGCGCCAAAAAAAAAAAGGCGGCGAACCCAAAGTGGCGAACATCGGCAAAAGTCTGCGAATTTGCGCGAACGCGAACACCCGATGTTCGCGCGAATTAGTTCGCCGGCGAACAGTTCACTACATCTCTACTTATTATTGAAAACTTTGGATTAAAGAGATAGAAATAGCAAATGAAAAACTTCTTCTTGCCTTCTAGGTTATAAGTTTGGCCTGAAAATCTTTTCTTACTGAAGTTGCACTGAAGAAAGGCTACTAACAAAGGCCAATCTTCAGAGCAGCCAGCCATACTTGCAGTTATGTCCCTTTTCACAAAGACTTGCTAAATGATTATTAATAAATAATTTAATTCTGAAGTTAAACTGTAACTAAGTATTGTCATGGCCAAGTTTATTTTGCATTTTATTAAAAAAAAAAAAAGAGAATCCTTATATATAGTGATGGACCCTCTAAAACTGTAGAAGGTTATTAAACCCATATCTCTAATAGCTTGTTTTGTTTGCCTCTTGCTGTTCTTTGGGTTGTATAGTTAAATGTAAATCAGTTGTATAACTTGTGCTGTTATTTCATGGTCTGTTCTCTGAATGAGCAGAGTGTCTCATTTACTTTTTCCAGGCTGTCAGGGTTGCAACAAGATATCTATAATCTTCAAATGTCTATACTTTTTTTTCTTGTACTGGCAAAGATTGTCTGCAAACGAGTCTTAATAAAATCAGCTTTTTCTGCTGTGTCTGCTCTGCAGCTCTGGTACAGTAATTCCAATGCTGTAATATCACGGTTCACTTGTGCCAGCTGCACTTTCACATTTAACATTAACTCCAAGGAGATGCAGTTCAGAACCTTAAACCATTTTTTTTTTATCAGTTCAGCATTGCTCTTTCCATTGTGTATTCTCCATTCTCACAGAATATGCTTCACGCAAGAATACCCAAATAACACATCTTAAAAAACTGTTCCTCTAAAATGCTTCGGCTAAATTACTCTTTAGCAGAATCATCTGCAGTCTGATTTAAACCACGCAAGCTAATTAATTCATACAATGTTTGATTTTCAATCAAAAATCAGGTAGGATTTTTTCAGCTTAACCTCAAGTTAGATTAAGTTTTCAATCCTGTGTCCCAGATTGTACTTTTGGCAATTGGAATACTTTCTAGATAGCAATTTATTCTATTTGGTTTAGACATTCCTTATCCAGGATAAGTGTCCCATTATTTTTTTTAGTAGTCCTTAGGGTGAAGACACACAGAGCTACTAGGAGCAGCTACTTGTCATGGCTACAAAACTAGACAATGCTGACCATTACTGATAATTGTCTCTACTTGTGTTTTAGCAGAGGCAATTCTCTGTATTGTCTATGGCAGGGTATTTTCTGGCGTTTTGTAGCCCTGACAAGTAGCTGCTACTAAGTAGCTCTGTGTGTCTTTACACTTAAAGTGCATCTGGCTGCTAGTGTCACAGAGTGACCCTGGTAACTGAAAGCAGTTTTAGCAGGGACAGTTGGCAGAAGCCATACAGAAACTGCCATTTAATCTGTACAATGTTCCTGTCATGGGTTTGCTTAGTTTAATGTTATGTTGGATGTGTACCTTATATTAAATGATGTGCCTTCTCAAAAGAATTGGGGATTTTAACTGTAAAATATACATGTACAAACTTGAAACTATTTGCTTCTCTCTTTATTGGAGGAAACATGTGTCCCATGCAGTGCATGCTCTACCCTTCTTACAACTGCATAGTGCAGGAAGTATGATAATTAAAATTATATTATTTAAAAATATTTTAACTGCAATAAACATTATCATACCTATCAGTGTGTTCAGAAGGATAACACAAGGGGTCATTTACAAAGACAGGGAAGAAAAGTGTAAGAGCACAGGCTTTATTGGTCATTCAGACAGCCCTTTTTTCCTGGTCTAATTGGTGGGTGTACCTTCATCAGATAAAAAATCCAGTGCGACACGCACAGCGCAACATCAAGAGGCACAGGCTAGATCCATCAGGGACGGAACTAGGGGTAGGCAGAAGAAGCAGCTGCCTAGGGTGCAATGATTAGCGGGCGATGGGTGCGAGCCTCTCCTGCCTACCCCTAGTCCTCCTCCTCCCATCGTATGGCACCTGCCCTACCCCCCCAACTGCGCATGCGCGCCAAAGGGGGGGGGGAAAGGCGCAGGGCGAGGTGGCCGACTGGTTTGCCTAGGGCGCCTGGTCGGCTTGGCCCGCCCCTGAAATCTATGCTTACTTTTAGTCATAGGACAGGCAGTTAGAGTAGAACTCCGCTGCCGTATGCATCATGACAAGTAGGGGGCTGGTGGGGGGACACCTATGTGCCTCCCCTCACCAACTCCACAGGAGCTTTTGTAGGATAGTGTTGGATTGACAAAATGCAGTCGAATATAGTCGCAAGGGTCAAAATATAATGAGAATGATAAAAAATCTGATGTGTAAACTACATAAAAGGATTGCCATTCGACACGGCATTCTGCATGCTGCGTCTTCATCCGATGAGAGAAAAACTAATGGTGTCTGACAGACTTTTTTTTCTCATTGAAATACATTGACTGTTGGATGTGGATGCAGGAACAAAACATACCATCTGACTTTATCTGATCTGACTTTACATCTTTACAACTAAAGAAGATAAGATTTTTTAAGACTCTACAAAATCTCACGCTGTTGCGAGGTGTTGCATGACATGATCAGATAAAATCTGACCCACAAAATCTGACCAAAGTCTCCTGTGGAGTTTAGCCCTATATAACCAAATGGTCTTCATTTTTTAATATTTCTGTGTTTTTTTAATGATTTAGCTTTTTGTTCTCGTTTGGAGTATTAGCAGCTATCTTGTTGCTAGGGTCCAACTTTTCTTAGCAAACTGGTAGTGGTTTAAATGAAAGACTGGAAATAAATAGGAGAGGGACTGAATAGAAAGATAACCAACAATAACAATAAAATTGTAGGCTCACATTATTTAGGTGTAAGTATCAACAGCCAATATAATATATTTTAGACAGTATTTGAATAACCCTCTAAAATGATAGGTACAGTATCAATACATTTATTTAAATGCTGATTGTGATTATTGTCACCATTTTGCAATGTTTACTGCTATATGCAGAGGCACATTTTATAGTTGTAAATATTATGGAATAGGGTCATGCACATTGCATTTCCTCCTTAGGCTATTTGTATAAATCTTGCATCGTTGCCTTCATTTAGGTGCTTTTTGACTTTTTCATTCTTTCAAGTCAGTGATTTCATCACTTCAAGCACAAAATAATGCCTGACTATGTTGTGCCTGACCATGCATTGTTTTGTGTTGTATAAATAACCACATAAAATCACAACCAACGCATTACAATAATAATAACAATTTATTTGTTTTGCATATTTAGGTGTCATTAACAACAGCTCTGATTTTCCTGTTTATTTTACAAATGTTTACCACTTATCTACTTTATGGACCAACCCTTTCTGGGATAGATTTCATAGTAGAATGGTACCATTTAAAAAGCTTCAATAGCTGATCTATGAGGATACCTCTACCTCATTAGACTGGGATCCTATCAAGAAGGGCTCTGAAAAATATATTAATCATTTCTCTCCATATGGTATATGCAGCCCTATCGCTAGGTTTATTTACGCACATGCTGTTCTTTGGAGAAAGAGACACAGTGAATGTGACTTCATAGCATAGGATTTGTTACCACCAGGTTTTGCTGCTAATGCTCCATTATATTAAAGAATGCTTTTTGTGGTTGAGTAGTGACTAGAGCAACATGACAAAAGCATGCCTCATTTTGTGTTTCTCTGCAAAAATTGCAATTATTTTTAATTTGTGATCTTATATGCAGTGTATTTAGCTGCACTAGTAGTATACTGTGAGACATAGAGGAAAAAGGCAAGGGCAAGAGAAAAGAGAATTCATTCCTGGAATATATCTGAAAAAACATAAAACAATATGAATTGCCTTGCATGCTGAAACAGGCCTACCCTAGATCATTGCGGTTTAGGAAATTTAGGGCAGATTTATAATAGACTTAACAGAAGGATTCCAGCAGTTCAATCTTTTTTATGATTCAACAAAACCTTCCTGGCAGGAATATTTTCCTCAGAAAAGTTATTAATGAAATGATACATTTAAAGATTAGAAATGTGTTGATATCTGTGTCTGATGTCAGAATGTGTTTGACTACTTGGCTACAGTTAAAATGTCATTCTTTTCCCATGGAGTGGAGAAGTAAAATCTGTTTAGTAGCAGCCAAAATGCAAATAGCATTAGAAAATGGATTTAGAAAGTTATTTTATGTGCTGGAATGATTCATTTTAAGGAAAAAAAATCGTCACGCAAAAAAAGTTAAGGTCATGCCAAAAAAAAGTTGCAGTTGCGCCAAAAAAGTCAGGGGCATGTAAAAAGTTGCAACAAGTTGTGCGCTTAAAAAAAGCACAGTAGCCACGTTTCGTGATTTTTTGCCAAAGCCAAATGAAACAGATTCGCACATCAATACTGGCACATGCTTACTTCATACTTACAATTCTATCTGTATACTACAATTTATAGCAGTTTTTAACAATTAGGGAGGACTAAATCCAGAAAAAAACATGGTTAGAAATGCTATACTAGATAAGAGGTTGGACTGACCTATTAGAGTAATAATTTATCCCTTTAAGGTCATTCACAGTGGCTCTCAATCTTTTAAGTATCAGTGGCAATGTTCATGCTCCGTGTGCTCTGCACCCATCTCTGCCCATCTTAGGTGATGTTAGAAACCATCCAAACATTAGAAAAACTTAGGTTACATATGCCACAGACACTTATTCTAAAGTGTGAGTTATTAATAACATCCGATGCAGAATTTTTCTATGGTCCTATGTAGTTAAAACCCCCCTTTTTAGATGCACTAATCCCCTTGCTACTGTATTTAGTTTCTTCTTATTAAATATTCTTCTTTATCTATTACGTATTTATTGCAACCTGCCCTAGGTACTCCTCTTCTAAAGTATCAGACAAGACATATTTCTCTGAAGTGGTTGTTAAATTTAAATACATGCATTTACCTACATAGAGAAAACTGGTCCAATGGTGCTCTTTTTGTATCGATTAGCTTGATTAAAATTCATTTTTCAAATTAGTTTGAGTGTAATGTGTTTCATTCCCATGGAATGCTGAAGGACATACAATCCCATTACTGTTAAAGGCTTCTGTGAGCTTTTATTGTTATGAAAACACTTTACCAAGTGTGCAGGTCTTGGATCCTTTCTGTGGAAACCTATTATCCAGAAAGCTCTGAATTACAGGAAACCCATCTCCCATAGACTCAATTTTAATTAAATAATTCAAATTTTTTTAAAAAAATCCCCTTTCTCTGTAGTAATAAAACAATACCTTGAGCTTGATCCTAACTAAAGATACATTCTCATTGGAGGCAATACTATCCTATTGGGCTTATTTGATGTCTAAATGATTTTTTAGTATTTGTAAAATATGGTATTCAATTAAGGAAAGGCCCCTCATCCAGAGACTTAATTTGTCTGTATGGGATTAAATATTATGACTTGTGCCTACAACCATGGTTTGTGTCTGGCACCAAAGCCGGAGGGGAAGAGAACCAAACATTGAAGGCTATTTCAACTTTTAAATGTACAGAACATATTGCCTGTTTTGATTTTTTGTACCACTGAGTCCCTGATGATGGCCCTAGTGGGCAAAACACATTGGGGTGTTTTTTTTTGTCTAAGTTTTTATTTTTTTTAGTATCTCCAGGGGATATCCACACAGTGGGCCCCTAATTTTTGTATTTTTCAGTGTTACTCCTTATTATAACATTTTCTGGTTAATCAGGGCCCCATAGAAAACATGGAATTTGCAAATACAATCAATTTTTTATTGTTGAATCTTACATTTTTTTTTAAACTTTTTATGTTGTTTTAATATTTTCCTTCCCATGGTGTCTCTATCTAGCTGCAATTTATACCTTACCATCACCTCCTGTACTTCTTAAACAAAAGAAGAACTAAACTGTTACATTTGGGACATACAGTATGTTAGCAACTTCATTCTCTTTACAGGCTCACATGCCTGCTAAGTTTGGTATATCTTTGACTTTGAACTGTGTTTTCCCATAGTTACTTAATAATTAAAGAGATATTATAGTGGTGCTACATTGCCTGGAAGGTGCTACATTAAAAAAAACAAAAAGAAAACTAACCAACCATTGTAGAAATATTCTTTACAATAGACTAAAGGTTGCTGTTTCAAATGGAATCACCAAATTATATTAATTTATTTTACCTACCAGTACTTTTGAAAGGCTCATTCACATACACAGTATGTTCTTTACGTAACTGAACTGCCCATTATTCACTAATAATCCTGTCCATAGCTGTTTTTTTCTATTTACTTCAACTATTCGACTACTAGACATTTTACAAGGCTTCCCCAGACACCTTGCTTTTTTCTTAGTCAGCTATACCCTACCCTAAATCTATAGTCCCAGACATGTGAATTCCCCTTTCTACTAAATTAATAATTGTTCTCAGATCTTTCCTTCTATTTCATCTCTTTTAAAGCTGCTAAAAATGAAAAAGTTCTTCCCATACTGTAAGCTGTTTTGAGAAGAACCTCTATGTTAATCTAATGTACAGTAATGTGATCTATTATATGGAATATTTTGGGCATAGTGATTACCTGGAAAAGGTATTTTTCCATAATGTAACCTTGCCTTAAAGTCACTTAAAAACACATAAACAAAAACCCAATAGGATTATTTTTTTTCATACGTATTTATGTTAAAGCTTAGCTAATGTCAAGTACAGGGTACTAGCCAATTATTACTAATTTTAACTTTAATTGCTTGTTTAAATAGGATACTATTGAAAATGGTAATGGCAAATTTCCCCTGCTTTCTGGATAACAGTTTTCCAAATTACAAATTATATCTGCAATATTTAATTATTATTGTTAGCGTAATAATAGCATGCATCTATAAAGCACCAACTTATATTCTGCAGCAATATACACTTGAATGGTGTATAGATTAAGCACACATGACTGTATTAATACTGACCAGTACAGAAAAGCAAAGAGGGTGTTGCTATTTAGAGCTCACACATAAGGGCTTATTTACTGTATGTTTGCAACTTGTGCTTTTCTCCTCAGACAGTTGCTCCTAAACCACTTTCATTTAAGTTACTTGAATCAAAATGCTTTCTTTGAGCTTGTGTATAGCTGCACTCAACTCATTCCTCCCTGTTCCAAATCAGGTGCTGCTGCACCTATTGACACATGTGATCCTTGGAGCTGCCCCCACCTCCTGAGCAGGCAGTAGCTCCAGGGTTCCCTCAGTGCAGCACAATTGCGCTGAAAGAATACGGCTTACATGTCACTTGCACACCAAACACTAAAAATGATGGCAGCAATAAAAATATTTTCTGCAATTGTACCTGATTTTCAACAATATGTAACTGTAATTGTGTCCATTTTTGGTAGGCAGCGCAACAAGTGACAATATTGTCACTTGTGTACATCTGCAATGATGGCAGAGTTATACTTTGCACTCTGTGTCTAAGTAAGTGAATGCGTCCTATAGACTTACAAAATAAAAATAACATTTAAAAAAAAAATCTATATTCCAAAGAATCATTAATATTGTACAGAAGTAGTTCAGGTTTTGCAAGAGGAATGTTTCTATCATGCTAGATTTAAGAAATTATTTCTGAACAAAGCATGCTTAATTGCCATCTCAATGGAATTGATTTATTTGTAGTGAGCGTGGGTTGCCTTTAAGATGTGGCCTCTTTGTGACACTGGATGACTTAATCTACCTACTCATGCAGAAATTATCTATTGCAGGCTTGTTAGCTTCTAAATCAGCTATTTATTTGTTAAAATTAAAGACATACTGCTTCACTCAGTCTAAAGCAGAATCAGAGATTAGCACAGAACTATCAGCTTTAACGAGCACCAAAGTGTGTCCCTGCCTGCCTGCATTGAATGAGCTCTCTGTCTAAGACATGAAAGGTAAGGCTGATGGCAGACGTGGTGTAGGGCGGATATTTTCAGCAAGCGGAAAAATGCTTGCCGAAAATAAGCCCCGTTACTGTAAAAATCACCTACCTTGTGCCTGCACCTGAATGAATAAAATACACTTGGGTGCAGGCACATATAGCTTCGGCTATATGTGCCTGCATCCAAGCGTATTTTATTCTTTTAATACGCATAAAAACGCGAGAGAACACAAAGGGGCTGATTTACTAACCCACGAATCCGACCCGAATTGGAAAAGTTCCGACTTGAAAACGAATATTTTGCGACTTTTTCGTATGTTTTGCGATTTTTTCGGATTCTTTACGAATTTTTCGGATCCAATACGATTTTTGCGTAAAAACGCGAGTTTTTCGTATCCATTACGAAAGTTGCGTAAAAAGTTGCGCATTTTGCGTAGCGTTAAAACTTACGCGAAAAATGCGCAACTTTTCGCGTAAGTTTTAACGCTACGCAAAATGCGCAACTTTTTACGCAACTTTCGTAATGGATAGGAAAACTCGCGTTTTTACGCAAAAATCGTATTGGATCCGAAAAATTCGTAAAGAATCCGAAAAAATCGCAAAACATACGAAAAAATCGCAAAGTACCGATCATTACGAAAAAAACGCAATCGGACTCCATTCGACCCGTTCGTGGGTAAGTAAATCAGCCCCAAAGTCTTGCATTTTTATGTGTATTTCGGCTACATGTGCCTGCACCTGAGTGTATTCCATTCATTCGGGTGCAGGCACAAGTAGGAGGTGTAGGGTGGTATTTTTGCCAAGCGTTTTTCTGCTTGTCTGGCATCAGCCTTATTTACAATGCACCACACAGTGTGCAAAGTAAAAAAAAAGGCCACGATTGGCCACTGCTATGCTAGTTGTGTCTTGTGTAGCTGTGCTTTGCTACTCTCACTGGATTTTCAATCTAGCATGAGAAGGTGCTTCTTAAGTCCTTAGCATCCTAGCAGTTGCTCCCTGGTTTAAAGTAAATGAATACTTTGATTTACAGGAGAATTGCTCATCATTCCAGTTTGCAAAGTTCTTTTTAGCTCTCTTATGGACTTCTTCTGTGCATGCCATTAAATAGTGTACTTCACCGTGTCATGCTGATCTTTCAGCCTCTCCATACATCAGTTGTTGTTGCTACGGGAATTTTGATTAATGTCTTTCTATTTTGCACTGCATGTAGTTGTTTACTTTTCGGCTGGTATATTCTGCACTACATCCTCATTAGTATTTGCATGTAAAGGCATTAGTTGAAGTGTAGTAAATGGTCCTTGGATATTACTGCACTCAGTTTTATCAAAAAAGTAGCCTATACTTATTGAAGCACTTAACCTTAATCTGTATTACTCCTTACCCTTAAGCATTTCTCTTCCCATAGAATTAATTTGTCAGTGTATGCATTTGTTTGATTTATTCCTTGCCTACACTGCAAGTGAAAGGTGTCTTAAAAGTTGTTAGTAGTAGCATTACAAAACACACAATTAGTGAAGGAAATGAAGGACTCAGCACTCACAGAATCTGTCCTGTTCCGCTTTGCCGAAAAATGAGCCAAACTGTAAAAATTTGCAAAATGCAGCCACGACACATCTTTTTTTCTTGAAGTCTGTGGACATTTTTTAGAGCAAAACCTGGCAAGAAATATCAAAACAATTGATAACAGGGTGATACAGGGGATACTAATGTGGGGGCCCAGTAATCATTAGGTCCAGGGATACCCACACTTCAATGAGCATTTTTTTTAATTCAAAGTGAATTCAGCAGTATCAGTAGTCTGCTTCTTTTTGACATCACAAGGGGTGACAGTGGACCCAGCCAATGGAAGGGCATGTTGTTGTGATACAATAAAGTTTCAGCCTCCTGCCTATTATTCTGTGGGTAGCAGCTCTTCAATTTTAATTTTTAAGGTAAGCACTGCACACTGCACTGGATGACAGCCATTTATAGGTGAGTTGTACTTAAGGTGTGAGCAGTGACATAACATTTGTTGTTGTTGAGGCAGAAATTTGGAAGGAATTTTTTAGGGGCAAAGTTATCAAATATAGGAAATATGGGAAAATCGAGTACACTCCTAAGAATTTTAACAAATATAGAGTACTCCCTATTGTAAAATATAAGGATAGTATGTCACTGAGGAGTTCCATGGCCATATAAAGGAACAAGGCCAAAGGTCAAGTGCTTTTATACAGGTCATGAAACTCTAAGGTGACTTAAAATATTCTCATTCATATATATATATATATATATATATACAGACAGAGAGCCGCACACACAAGGACTTAGCAATAAGTGAGAAAATGTATTGAAAAAATCCAACGTTTCGAGTACTGACTGTACTCTTCTTCAGGGACAAACCCATATATATATATATCCACCATCAAAACAAAAGATGCCTGGGTGCTGGGTAAGGTAGCCACCATGTAGAGAAATGAAGGACTCAGCACTCACAGGATTTGCAGAAAAATGTTAAAAAATTCTTTAATGTGCAATATCAACATTTTGGTGATATCTTGAAAAAGGTCCCAAAGTTTAAATCATAATAGGTATATGGATTAAAATTTTGATCCCTAAAGTTCCTTAGTTCATGTTCTTAGCTTGTGTCCTTGGGCATAGTTAGTCTAGGGGCAAGCTATTTTAGTATAAATTTCCTAGTCCTTGACTTTGGTATTTGTTATTCTAGGGGGCACTAGCAAGTTGTTTATCATAGCACTTGCTGTACAGCAATCCAGTGTCTGGATTTTACATCATTCATTACAAACACGTGTGACATTGTGCTAACTTGGATCAGTTTTAAGATAAAGAAAGTGAACATGTTAGAGTGAAAACATAAACCATGAGAAAGAATTATCAATCAAATTGAATAATGTGCTGTAGGGCGTCAAAGAATCCAAAACAAATACGGAAAAGCATAAGATACAGGGTTGATTCATTAAAGGGCGATAAAACGAGTGCTATTTATAGCATGCGTTAAAAATTTTATCGCATCTTATTTTTTGCGACTTAACGCTCGATTCACTAAAAGGATAGGTGTCATAATTAAGCCGCAATGTTCTTTGCGTTATTTAACTCATGATGAGCGCTTTTCTTGTGTTATTTCCCACTGCGCGCGATATATTTCACCGCAAGTAACCATTACTTTCGGAAAACTACTGTTCTGAAAATTATCATTTCCCTGCAACCTGGGAATGCATCACTCTAGGGCCAACACATACTTGAAAAAATCCCACTGCAAACTCCATTTTGTGCTGCTAAAAGCTCATGAACCACAATTTTCTTTAAGTACCGCCTGCCCCAAGTAGGTGTTAATATTCGCACGGACTAATAAGATATTTAGTGCGTTTAACGCTTCATATGTGTTTGTGAATCATGTGTTATTACTATTTCTATTCGCTAATTAACGTAATGCGATAGAAATAACTGCGTTTTTTAGCGCATGCGATATGCGTCTTAACGCAGGCGAAATGCCTTTGATGAATCGGTACTTATTAAGTGCATGCTTTTTAACACAAAAAAGCATGTGATAAGCATTATCGACCTTTAGTGATTCAACCCCACGGTAGCATAAGATAATCAACTAAGCATGATTCAAAAGATAGGAGTACCTGTTAGTGATGAGTGAACCTGTCCCATTTCGCTTTGCTAAAAAATTCACAAAGCTGCTGAAAAATTTGCGAAATGGCGGAAAATTTGTAAAATTAATTGAAGTAAATGGCCAACAATTTTTTTACATCCAACATTTTTTTCTTATGCCTGTGACTTTTTTCTTACTCCAAATGCATTAAAGCAAGTGAGTGTTTTTTCTCACTTACTCTCTCTTACTATGCGACAATGTTTTCTGACACGCGCAACTTTTTTATCACTCCAAATACATTAAAGTGAATGGGCGTGTTTTCTCGATGATTGTTTGCTGCAATTACAGAAATCATTTTCCAATGGTGAAATGTGGAACTTCGCTGCAAATCTATGTCTGGTGAAAAAAAATGCTCATTACTAGTACCTGTGTATATCAGAAATGAAGGTACTATTTAAGGTATTGTATGCATGCAAATGCATAGAAATGCATATTATGTAAGTGTTACAAGTGCCGGGAGAGTCCCCAGACTCTTCAGCGCGCATCCAGTTGTGATACATGTTCAGACGCACGCCTAAGCAATAGTGTTTGGCACTGCATCGTGACATCAGCAGACATGCTGACATTGCTTTGCTTCCAAATTCAAATTTAAATAGTGCTAGAGTGTTTTGATTCCCATAGCTGGCTCTCAGTATCCAGCTATGATTAAGTGCCAAGTGCACGAAACGCGTAAGGCTATAATGTGATCTAATTGTGTACAATAAAGCTTCTTTGTTTTTATCTACTATTGCCTGCTCGTGGGATCTGTGAGTGCCTGCCATATGTATTGAAGTATATCTTCTTCTCAGTATCCAGACCTTAGATAAGCCTAGTATTTGATAGTTCAATTGGTTTTGCCTGATTCTTGACACTGAACCTTTGCTGCCTGCCCTCGACTTTTTTCCTGACCCTAACCTTAACCCTAAAGTTGCCTTTGCCTGACCCCTTTTGTACTGTGTTTCTGTATCAACCTTGGCATTGTTTAGGGTCTTCTTCGCAGCAGAAAGCCCAGGGCCCCAAAATGGTGTCGGTGAAAACCAGGGCTGCCACGGCTCTTCTATTTTACCTAAGGTTGGTAGTAATAGTCTACTACAATCCATAACAGTAAGATTATTTTTTTTTCATCTATTGGACCCATAGCTTTACCACACATTTACTTTTGAATACTAATGCTAGTTTGATATATAGATTTTTCTACCTAAGTGAGCCAACTCAGACCCAGTCCTATATAGCTGATTCATTTATTTATTCATGTCTTGACATTTTTTACTATATAAAGGTTGCATCATTTTTGTCTAAGCACTGCCTACTCTTGAATGAGAAAAGATTATTCTATATTCTGTTGCATAGAATTACTTCTTAGCAAATTCTTCTTGAAATAAACCATGAAATTCGTTTTTTTTATTTAAATTGAATTATCTTTTATTTCTGTTGTTTATGTTAAAGAATAGGCCATGTTTGGCATACCATAGACGTATTACTGGATCTTGGATAGAATGAGCAATGTTGTTGTTGTAGCGTCATACATATAATTACATTTTGCCCCCCCCTATTTTCCAGTATATAGATTTGTTTATATTTCATTTCCTTGGTGTTCAATAAAAAGGCATAGACTTTTTACAAGGCCAGACAATCTTATGATAGTAAGAAATGTTCTCTTGTCAGTTACTACAAAAAAAAGCGTTGTTTTTCTTTTGGCTAAAAACAAAGACTAGGGGGCACATTTACTAATCCACGAATCTGAATCACGAATGGGAAAAAATCGGATTGGAAACGAAAATTTCTGAAGATCGCAAATATCACGAAAATGCTTACGAAAAAATCGTATTAGTCACGAAAATATCGTATTGGTGATCCGAAAGTCACGAAATTTTCGTACCGAACAATTGTAAACAGTGGTAAAACCTTTCCGATTTTTTCGTGCAAACGTCCGAAAAAGTCATGCGGCGTACGAAAAAGTTGTGCGGTGTACGAAAAAGTCGTCCGGACGCCCGAAAAAATCGGCGAAAATACGCTCGGAGCATTCGCATGAACGCTCGAGCATTCGTGCCTTTGTAAATGTGCCCCTAGGATACATCTTAAAATATTTAAAAAATGATGTTTACAAGAATCCATTAGAACAGCATTTATAAAGAATTGGTAGGTTTAAGTTACTGACTCCATCATAAAAATTAACCATAAATACATGTCTTTGCTTAGACTTGAAGGATTTTCAGAGAGAGGGAACTCAGGCTACTTACTTTTGATTACATGGGAAAACACCCAGTAAATGTTGGGTTATTTTTCATAGGGGGAGATTTATTAAGACACGAATGCTCTGAGCATTCATTCGAATGCTGCAAGCGTAATTTTACGGATTTTTTCGTACTCCCTCACGACTTTTTCGTACGCTTGCGCGACTTTTTTGTACGTTTGCGCGAAAAATTTGGAAAGGTTCTGCCGCTGTTTACAATCGTTCGGTACGAAAATTTCATGATTTTCAGATTGCCAATACAATATTAGCATGACTAATAAGATTTTTTCGTAAGCATTTTCGTGATAATTGCGATCTTCAGAAATTATCGTATCCAATCTGAATTTTTCCCATTCGGGATTTGAACTTGTGTTTTAATGAATCGGCCCTATAGAGTATAGAGTTAGTTTTGTTGGTCTCTGTTAGCTTCTGTTGTCCATAATTAAAGTGTAAACATTTTTTATGTAATTTCTATTACTGTATACTATTTTTAGGGTATGGCATGGCTAAGATAGAAACTGTCTATGTTTATGTGGAAAACTCAAGTATAACAATACAGAACCCCCAATATCCCATTTGCATCAATGAAAAAAAAAAACAGATGCATCGTAGCTTGACTGTAATATCAGAACTCCAGACATTACCATTTCAAGCTAGATATCCTTGCTTTTATCAAACTTTTAGGATGCTATAGAATGGCCAGTTCTTAACAACTTTTTAATTGGTCTTCATTTTTTATTTTTTATAGTTTCTGATTTATTTGCCTTCCTCTCATGAATCTTTCAGGCTTTTAAATGGGGGTCCCTGACTCTGGCAGTCATTTTAGCACTTAAAAATCTGAATCATAAAGAAAAAATCCGACCATTTGTAAATGACCCCCAAAGTTAATATATACACTTAGGGGCTGATTTACTAACCCACGAATCCGACCCGAATTGGAAAAGTTCCGACTTGAAAACGAACATTTTGCGACTTTTTCGCATGTTTTGCGATTTTTTTCGGCGTCCTTACGAATTTTTCGTTACCAATACGATTTTTGCGTAAAAACGCGAGTTTTTCGTAGCCTTTACGAAAGTTGCGTAAAATCTTGCGATTTTTCGTAGCGTTAAAACTTGTGCAAAAAGTTGCGCTTTTTTCGTAGCGTTAAAACTTACGCGAAACTTCGCACCTTTTAAGTTTTAACGCTACGAAAAAGGCGCAACTTTTCGCGTAAGTTTTAACGCTACGAAAAATCGCAAGATTTTACGCAACTTTCGTAATGGCTACGAAAAACTCGCGTTTTTACGCAAAAATCGTATTGGTAACGAAAAATTCGTAAAGACGCCGAAAAAATCGCAAAAAATACGAAAAAATCGCAAAATACCGATCTTTACGAAAAAAACGCAATCGGACTCATTTCGACCCGTTCGTGGGTTAGTAAATGTGCCCCTTAATCTTTGACACAAGTGGCATCACTACATGATACAAAAATGCTTTATGCAACTGTACATGTATATAAGGCAACAACTTGGAATTCCATTATAGCTACTAGTAGATTTAACGTTAATTTTCATTCATATAAAATTATATTATGGCTCACTGAAGTTGACTATTGCACTACCTTTCAGTCTGCTGATGAGATGTCACTAGAGTTTACTAGAGTTAAAAGCATTAGCAGTAATTATTGGTTGAACTCAAGCTGCATCTTTGCAAGAGGAAATGTCAAATAGCAATTAATGTTAAGCAATTATTGTCATCATCTTACTAATTACTTACCTTTTTGTGCCCATGTTTATTATGTTAGAGATAAAAAGAGGTGTAAATAGTCACAAAAACAATATTGTTTTATTAACTTTTTGATCCAAATTTTACTACCATGATTTACTGATTAGCAATAATGCAACTTGTGTTCAAACAGATTGAATCTATGAAGCCCTGCAGCATTTTTTTTTTAATTTGAGCTGATATTAGCAGTATCTAGTTCAGTCTTTAATGTGGTTTATTCTTTATACACAACAGAGTTTTTTTAAATTGTCGCGAGCGTCAAAAGTATTAACGCGAGCATTAAAAAGAGTTGTTGCGAGAGTTAAAAAGAATTGTTGTGCGTCAGAATAATTGTCTCTCATGTCAAAAGAATATATATAGTCTTGGGCCAAAAAGTCTCACTCATCAAAAGAATTGTTTTGTGTATTAAAAGAATTGTCTCGGGCCAAAAACAATTGTCGCAACATTTCTTTTTACCCACAACAATTTCGCCATTTTGTTTGCCGGCAAAGTGAAATGGGACAGATTCGCTCATCACTAGTTATGATTTATCAACCTGGTGGGATATTTAAGTGCCGCAATAGATTCAATATGGGTTCAGCTGCCTTATATTACACTCAGTAATTTTGGGTTCCATCATTTATATTGAGTTGCAGCCTGTGACGGATTTACAATTGATGCTCCCCTAGGCCAGCCACCTTTCATTGCACCCCCCTTGTCCTTTCCTTCCCCACCAGTGTTGCTTGCGCATATTTTACCTGTGCATCAGTCACGCTTCTTATCAGGCCTCAAAGTACCGAGGAAATGGCGCGCAGGAAACTTAAAGAAATCTCCTGCTTGCCTATTTCCTCAGCACTCTGGGAAAAATTATAAGACGCTTTACCATAGATTAAAACAACAAAAACACTTATTCAAAGTCTTACAGTATTTCTCACCTTGACTACTGCAACTTACTCATTGCAGGCCTTCCGATATGCTCTCTTTCACAACTTCAATCTGTTTTAATTGCGGCCAGTAGACTCATTCCATATTTTGAGAACATAATGTGGACTGCAACTTCAGGAGTAGAAATTTAATTAAATAGATATAACTAACAATATAAGACTACCACCAAACAGAAAATGTACATGACAGCAACAACACGAGGAGTACTTGGGCTCTTAATTTCTTAATTATATATTTAAGCATTGGCATTCAGTAAACTTTCTTGCTAGTTCTGTTTAATTACAGTTGTGGGTCTTATGTATTAATATCATGCACATTGTGTCTATTACCATCCAACGATATGTGGCAGATGTTCTCTTTGTTATTTCATTTAATTGGGCTGCATCATGTTTCATTTGATATATACAAATCATTTCATGAGGTATAAAAGACCGCTAAAAAGAATTTACAATGTGGAGAATCATAATCTCAGATAATGTATCCACCACCCTCTGCTGTTAATGGATTCTAAAATGAATATGATGTGTGACCTTGCTGAAGTGCCAGTTTAATAATATTAACTTCATACTAGCAACCTTCATGAAGGTAATTGGTGCATCTGGCTGTGACCTCATAAGTAACTTTTCAGAGCAATTCCACTAATCAAAAATCCCCTTAATCACTACCACAAAACATTGTATATATCATATGTATCATATTTATATTGACAAGAAATATTCTGGCCAAAATACGTCATTTCATTTAAGTGTTTTTTTCTTGCTTGCCTCCATTAGATAAATACTGTTCTACAGAAGTGTTGTCTTTTCTAAGACAAGCTGAATCTTATTTTGATTTATTAAAAATAGTTTTCCTTGTACTGTAATATCCACTAATATACTTGAAAACAGGCGCACTGAACAGTGCATTGTTCTACTTTATGATAAACTGAGGTATATTTATACACAAATCAATGTGAATACAGAATTTATCTAAGCAAAATGGTTAGGTATTTTCATTTTAACCTAAATTCAGTTAGACAAGAATCATTCAATATATTTTAACTGGAAATGCAGTTAATGCATTAAAATGAAACTCACACCAGCTTATTTTTGTAATGTATTTAGGGTTTAAGAGACTTTGCTCTGGAAATATTTCAATTATAAAAAAATTGCTGAGTAAAAAGGTTGCTGAAGTGAATCGATTTTAAATTGCCATAACATATTAAAGATAATTTGTTTCACATATTTTATAACAATGAAGTTTTACTATTCTTGATTAAGTACTATAGATTTTTAAAGTAATTGCAACCATTACTATTTTCTGATAATAATTACACAGTAATGTGTACATTTTTAACAACTTGAAATGTATGTGTATCACTTTGTGTCCTAGTGGTGCAGGCTCTTCTGGGCATATTGATAGTTTAGCCCTTTTGGAAATTGCATTCTACCCTGTTGTGCTTACCCTATTTACCAATTTTTGACCCAGTTCCTTGGCAATAATATCTAGATAATTATACATGTCTAACTTGGTTCTTTGGGAATCCCCCAGGGAACTAGGCTAGCTACAGTGTTCCACTGTATTTTATTATGATTAATCCCACAACAGATGCTTGATTTAATTACTTTTCACCTAGCTGTATCTACAGTTAACACTTGCTTTTATTAGATTAGATTTTTTTTTAGTTGTTTTTTCATAAATTTAAGATCAACTTCTGGTTACTATGGTAATTAATGGCATTCCTGTTTTAGCACCATTTTCTGCACAGGGGAGGGTTCGTAAGGGTTTGCATTGCTTACACTTTTGTTTGTTTTTTCTTTGAGGAATATCATGATTATGTGATTGAAACTTTGGAATTTCTTTTGTTTGTTTATTTAAATCAGTTACACAAATAGTGCCTGTAGGGTGCGGTACTTTTCTGTTGCTCTGTAGATAATTTACTTGCACCCAGGCATGTTGTGTTTTTGTTTGGTGAGTGCTCCTCCATGATATATATATATATATAATTTCACGAGTGCCGTCACTTGTATTTCCTCTCTCTTCTCTCTCTCTCTTTCTATCTATCTATCTATATATAGATAGATAGATAGATAGATAGATAGATAACTTGACCATAATTGGTTTGCTGATTTACTCTCGATTAGTTTCAAGGATTTGATGTCATTGTGCGATAATATTTGCTTCTGGCCAATTTAATGAACTGATATTATTGTGTGATGTATACCTCCTTTTCTTTAATATTGTTTTTAAGATGTATATCTATAATAATTTTAATCTATCACTTTTACCAGGGATACACGTTTAAAACAATTTAGTACACTCTATACAGCAAGTTTTATTGGGATTTGAGACCCTCTGAATTTTCCTTTACTATTGATGGTGTATTATGCTTAAGGTTTACGTGGGCACAGCTGGGGATATACATTTCATTACATCTGTTTGATCTGTGGGTCGCGATAATTTGAACATAGAGATTGCTTTTCATATCTATTTATTGATTTATCTATTTATCTATTTATTAATTATGGTGGTGAAATTAATGGTGACTCCCTATCTTTTCACTTTAGATATCTTTACACCTTAGATATTTGTATACGTGAGATACTTTTTAGGCCTTAGATATTTATTCACTCTGTGATATACTGTATGTGTACTAATTTATTTATTGTCTGTATAAGACTATCACGTGATGGGTTAATTATGATTGGATTTTGATTGGGTGATATGGGTATTTAATGATGCACCTCACTTCCTGTCATTATCCTGACATCGATCCCTAGTGGATCGAAACGCGTTGATATAGAGTTTCAATAAAGGTTTCATGGGTGGACCCTATGCTGTGAGTGCCGTTTGTGAATGTGCATATGAGAAGTGATGTGCACCCGGCTTTAAATTTGTACTTTGGTGAGTGCCGATAACTGGAATTTATATATATATATATATATATATATATATATATATAGCATGTGGACAGGCACTCACATCTCAGTAGGAATAGCGATGCCTGGGTGCAGTCCCAACGATTATGGAATATTATCTAGAGAAAATGTCCCGCACTCACAGGTCTTAGGTGAAATTAAAGGTGTTTATTCAAAACATATATATAAAGAAAGTGCAAGTGACGGCACAATTTTTTAGCAGTCAACCAAATTGACTGTGGTCCTTCACAAGGAACTTTCTCAAGTTTCTCTGAGTTAATCTAGTGAATAAAACAAAAAAGGTTTATTGATCTAACATTTTTATAAGTACTTGCAACAAACAAGGGGCACAGTCATGAAACTGGCCAAAGACAGGCAGAAGTGGAAATGCTTTACATTGCTTATCATGCTATGCATTTCAGCTTTATCTATGTGAATATGAGCAGGTGCAGGATAAGTGTATATATGATTTATGTTGATTACTTTGAATTAATATAGTTTTTTTCCTGGACAACAGCTGTCCTATCTTAGCAGAATTTGACAGCATGGTATTTGAGGTTGGTAGGGCACAATTGTGTGTACTTACTAAATTGCGTCCACCAAAAAATGCACACAGTGCCTCAATATGCATGTAAATTGGCACTGATAAATGCCTGGGAGTGTGCTACATTGCATTGATTTGAATTGCATAATTAAGGCTTAAACTTACACACTAAACCCTTCCATAAAATTAACTGTGCTCTAAGCACCCTTAAGAAGAAATCTAGTAAAGTAACATTCAAGGTTTATTCTCAATTTTTAAATATGATTATGTCTTTAAACACTACATTCCTATAAGTGCTACTGGGCACTAAGTCATTTTAAAGTCTTAAATTACAAGCTGAATTTTTTACAGCAATGCTTGGTAAAATGTTTGCTGTCTGTTTCTAAATTTGTGAGGCTGTTCCTTTTACATTTAACTGACAGTTATTCAGTGGTAATTATTTACATAGACTGTAATTTGTAAACCCAAAAATGAAATTTTGACTGAAGAAAGACTATATAATTATAAGCACTCCAAATCATTAATGGCAAATGAAGTTATTTGTAAACCTAACTGATATTTAAACCAGTATCTGTCTGTCTTCGGATATTCTCTGCACTTACAACTGGGTCAGACTATTGAAACAATGTAGCAGACTGAGGACAAGATTATGAGTGTGATTCCATGTCCTGCTTGTTATTTTATAATTGTTTGACCAATTCTGACAGTTGAAAGATAAAAAAAGTTGCTAGAGAAAACCTCTTTTTCCTAATATAGACGAACAGAAGACAGATGAAAGTTGGAAGACTTATTGCAATGACATGTGAACTTTTTTTAAAATGACATTTTAATCAATCGAGTTTTTGATTTTTGAGACAGTTTCTAATAAATAAGCACACATTTGATTTTGGAGAGTTTTCAGGTTTTTTCAAATTAAAAAAACTTTAAAAACACAAAAAAAAATATAAATATGCCTCTCTAGAAATTCTATTAACATACTATAAAATAAAACATGCTTTAATAAGATCCTTTTATTCTCCACACCAAAACATTAGTAAGATTACTTTTTTTAGCAAGCAAATGCTGAGCCCTCAACATTCCTGTGACCCCACCAAGTCTGCTTACCGAACTGTTATACCCATATCCCAAAAAAGCTCATACCCTAAAACCTTTGGTTTCCAGATTGTGGTGCTGCTCCTTTTAGAGCAGTGCCCTGGAGCACTTTCAGACCTTAAAGTTAGTTAATGTGAGATCAATGGTGAATGTCTCTTTCTTCTCCTATGTTCATCTGGAAGAATAGACTGGTAAAGGTCAATAGGACTTGTGGTCTTATTTCATGTTTTTAGCAACAGGGGTCCTGACCAAAAGCTGAACCTGAAGGTGGTTTGAACTGAAGAACTGAACTTCAACTGAAGAAGTTAGAAAACCATTGGAGAGAGGTTCACTTGCTGCATAAGGAATTGTAGCTAACGTGTAGGCATACAACATCAGAATATATTGAACTGAGTCTGGGTCTCCCAGGACAAGATAGAGTTGATAAATGTCTAAGACTTTAACATGGAATTGTTATTGCTACTGAAATACAAGACCACATAAGCACTAGTTCTTCTTCGATGTGTTTTGCTTTTACTGCTCTAGAATTGGTATTGGACTTATGGAAACAGAAAGAATTCTATGTGAGTAAATTTTATGTTTTGAGAAATGTCTAAGACTTTAACATGGAATTGTTATTTCTACTAAAAACAAGACCACATAAGCACTAGTTCTTCTTCGATGTGTTTTACTTTTTCTGCTCTAGAAATTGTATTGGACATATGGAAACAGAAAGAATTCTACGTGAGTAAAGCTTATTTTTTGAGAATATAGATTATTACAGAGATTTATAAATAGTTTTTGAACACTTGCATTTCTCTAGAGTAGCAAGATACATAAACCCACAGTGGCGTACCTAGACTGTGCAGGGCACCCCACAAAAAAATCTACTGGGGGACCTGGTGCACTTCAAGACTATGTCCCCCTGACGGCCCTCCCACCTGTCCTTCCTCTTGCATTCACCGGCTCTCCACCACTGGCAGGGCGACCAGGGAGGGGGGATTTCTTTAAGGCTATAGAGGAAGCAGAATGCGGGGTCTGCTTTCTGTATAGCTACACTACTGTAAGCCCATTCTGACTTCAAACTGGCTTGATAGTGCATATGATCATAGAAATAGATTATTCTCTCCCTCACTCTTGATAACATTGCAGTCTTTTTTTAGAGCACACATGCAGGTTCCTGATACTTAGGGGGAGATTTACTAATCCACAAATGGTCTGAAGGCGTCCGAATGTGTTTTTTCGTAATGATCTGAATTTTTGCGACTTTTTCGTATTTGTTGCGACTTTTCGTATATTTTCCGTGACTTTTTCGTCGGCGTCGTGAAAAAATTGGATTGGTTTTTCCGCCGTTTACAACCGCTCAATACGAAAAAATCGCGTCGGCGACTAAATAGTCGTGCAGAATACGATAAAGTCGAATCAAATACGAAAAATCACGACGGCGACGAAAAAGTCGCAAAATTTTCGTTTCCAATACGATTTTTTCTCTTTCGGGATTTGGATTCGTGGATTAGTAAATCTCCCCCTTAGTGTTTTTTTATTTAGAGAAAACCTAAGCCACAACCTGGTCACACTGAAGTGTGTGTGCGTGTCATAATCAGCCCACTGTTGTGCAGAGGAGTATTTTAGAGAATAGAGGTGAGAAGTAACTCACTGCTGTCCAATGTCTGTGGTACTGAGGGCTGGAATTTTTCTGGCCTACATGGTGGAAGGCCGAAAATGTAAGCCAGTTTTGACCATACCCAAACTAATGGTGGTAGCTCAGCAAAAACTCAAATGGTTGATGCTTACTGTATTGATATCACCCTTCATTCATATGTGAAATAATTATATTATGTCATATTAAGACCTACCCATATATCCATATGTCCCCTCCTCCACTGTGGATAGCACAGCAACCCCCAGCATATAATTACACACCTTAGGGACCATAAAATGACTATTTCCAACTGCTAACAAACTCCCAGAACAAACCCCTGCCAGGTTCACCTTCCACAGGCAGCACAGGGCAGGCAGAGTACTGCTTGTGTGTTCCATACTCTGCCTGCCCTACCCTGCCTGTGTGTGCCATAATCTCCCTGCCCTATGCTGCCTGTGTGTGCCATACTTTGCCTGCCCTATGCTGCCTGTGTGTGTCATACTTTCCCTGTCCTATGCTGCCTGTGTGTGTCATACTTTCCCTGTCCTATGCTGCCTGTGTGTGTCATACTTTCCCTGCCCTATGCTGCCTGTGTGTGCCATACTCTGCCTGCCTGCCCTATGCTTTTGCTTTTGTCTATGTGAATTATATACTGTGGAAGGCATACTTCTTGAGGGAAAACAAAAGGAGAACTGAGGGAGATAGAACAAGCAGTGCAGGAGTTGGAAGACCACAAGAGTGAGTGTCAAATCCAGAAGACTAATGAATATTTTAGGATAGCTGACTAGTGATGAGCAAAATCTTTCCCCAGGTATGGATTTGCGGCAAATTTCTGCCTTTCGCCATTGGCGGATTAGTCATGAAACGGGCACAAAAATTCACCACTGAAAAATTTGTCACACATCAAAAAAAATTATACACGTGTATAAAAAATGATGCACGCGCCCAAAAAATGACGCATGTCAAATTATCACTATAATTGACAGGTCTGATATGCTTGTAGACATGTCTGAGTCTGCACTACTGGGAAATAAGTGGGCAACAGGCTACTTGTTGCTGCTGTCCTGAAGAAACACACCAGAGCCCTTCTGTGTGCAAAATATAGAGATGATAGATACTGTAGATAGATAGATAGATAGATAGATATGATTTATTGTTTGCATACTACTTCCCCTAAAGTCTGTCAAGCTTTTGTTATATTTTGTGTCTGTTTCCTTCTGACTCTTTAAGTCAAAGGGGATTCTGTGTCTTTCTGTCAATTTATACTGCTAATTATATAAAACCGATAAGATAACACTACAGCAACACCTCATGTCGGCAGTTGACCTTTTCTGGAATAATGCAATATATGTCTTACTATTTTTTTTAATATAATGAACCCATCTTGTGTTTTTCCTTTATGTTTTCTCTCTCTCTATTTCAGTTCACGTTTATAGATTTTTTTTAAAAATGCTATTTCATTGCAACTCCCAATTTATAATGTTTTACAATAAAAATGCAACAAAAATTATATAGTATAAAAAAGAAAAGAAAAGACTGTATGACTGCAAGTGCAGTGTGCAAAAGTGGATGGAGATTTGTGCACATATTGAAGCCATCTATGGAAGGAACTTGCACTCAAAAATGCTCCTTGCACTTCCATGTCCTTATGCTGAGCACTATAATGCCCCTACCCCGCCTGTTCTCAGGTTGCATCAATAGCCACAACAGACTTTCACCAATTGAATTGCATGCTAATGCCATTATTAATGTCATACACACTGGAGCACAGGAAGTGACACAACCCCACTCTGATAATGCTAGCTGCAACTAATGCATGTTTTTGCAATTGCTACAGTTGTAACTTGGCACATGCCTGCAATAACACTGGGATTCTGGAAAACGCACTCTGCACACTTCACTGTGGTTGTAAATAAGGCTTGTTGTCATTTGGCAATAAGGTACAGACCAGTTGAGCTGTCTGATCTGCCCATGGAACTCCTATATAAAACCCAAATAACTTTGCTCCAGATAAAGTAAACCAGCACATTGGCTCACAATTTTCTGAACAGAAATACATGACATACACGTATGCTTACAGTGCTTAAAGTGTTACATTTTGAGGGCCAACAAAAATCCCCTTATGCATCTCTCCTGCAAGCAAACTGGAATTTACAAGGTTTAGTGAACAGTTATGTAAAGGCTGCCAATGAGAGGAAGATTACTGAGACAGCCTGCTTAGCTTTGGAACTATTCAAGTGTACTGCTGTGTAACCCTGTTAAGGAAGTATGTCCATATTGTAAGTACAATATCTCATTGTTGCATCCATTTGTACTTTACTTGCATAAAATTAAGAATGACTATGAACAGAGAAATCCTTTTTTAATGCAAGAAATTACAAATAAACATTGATATGGTAATACATGCTTACATACATTTTGTATATACCATCTTTAACAATACAAAATGTACTGCTAAAGCCACAGACATAATATTTTTCACTTCTTAAGCAAAATCCATCCATCTGAATGCAAAGATGCATTTGAATGCATAATAATTACATTCAGGAAAAGTAGAGGGGAAAGATTGCCTATTTTTCTCTGGCCTTTTAGACATAAAACAATTTTATCGCCGAGGTTGATCTAAAATGGAACATATGTTTTTAGATAGAAATTTCTCAAGAACAGTGGTTACAAAGAATAGCTAAGCTAAATTGCACAGCACTGAATTGATGAGAAAAGACCTTCAAACAGATCGTGTCTGAGTTGTACCAACTGCAAACAATGCATCCCTTAGGACATAATAACCTTTTCTTTTTGCTCACACTACAAACCTTTTTTCTTCTGCAGTTTTTTTGAACATAATATGCCGATTGTGACAATAATTTTCTGGTAACATGAAAGTAAAACTGATTTCTATTCCCGCCTTAAAAGATTGTGGATAATTTTAAAGATATGGAGTCTCGCTGGTATCAGGACAACAAAGATCTCTAAAAACTCTCTTGGTGGCTAAGTATTATAGTGACAGCAAAACGTAAAGGAAAAATCAGCCTCCATATTGCTTTGTGCTAAGGTGCAGCACCAGTGGTGTTCATAAACAGACTCAGTGTCATGTGACTAAAAGGGGATTGCATTCCCGCATAAAGAAAATACTATTGAAAAATAAAGGTATCCAGTCCTTCAATAAGAGTTAAATAAATAAACTGAAAGTACACAGGCATACTGCATTCTTAATTGAGAATCCGTTAAAAGAAAGAGCCCCATGCCAACAATACCCCTAAGCAAGGGATATTGGTAATATGGTCAGAGGCCAGTATATAATTAAAAACAAATGCACATTTACATTGCTAATAACTACTCATTTCATAAAAATACCTAATATAATTCTTGCAGTTTCAGTAGTTGTGAAAAAAGGCTTGCCTTATGGAAAAGGAAGGTAATGACATTTACAGGTGTAAAAGGTTGCCCTACTTTATAACATACAGTACATAAAATTATGTCTATTTTTGTCATTTGAGGGAAACATCCTGCAGTTAGGTCAGTGTTTAGAAAAGTTTTAACTGTTCTACATTTGCACAACATCCTTTATGATTGAATAAAAGTGACATTGTTTTAAAATAAATGTGGTGCTTGCTGCTAGTTTACAAAATACATGTCTCCTGTGCCTAAACTTTTTGCAGTCACTAGTCTTTATTCATTGTAGTATATTTATGACTACACTAATAAAAACTTTAAAATGTTTGTATGTAAAGTGAGTGAAAGTTGATATGTCTTGGCTCTACAGGTCATTTGTTTACTTTTGAGGCAAAATACGATTTGTAAATATCTCACGATTCAGTAGGTGACTTCCTTTTTTGTATTTTGCACTTAACATGTCTATAGCCGGAAGCCACGGCTTTTAGGAATATGCACTCCAAGTTAACTTTACTATAGACTTTATTTTGGATAGCACAACTGATTTTTTCTTTTTGAATTCAATTATACATACTTTCAATAAGTATATAAATAGAATTACTAAGGCCATTTTTTCATCCATCAAAAGCATAAAATATGAGTAATATTAATAGGAGATATGCCATATTGCCATATTTGAACTGGAATCCATGTATTTTTAATATGGTAAATGAAGGACATTACAGATGGATCTTTCACATTTGGATCTAAAGTCTCTGCCTACCAGATAATTCAATAGAGTACATCTCAAAAGAAAACAGACTGGTCTCAGCCTGCCAGAGAATTCAAAAATGTATTCATACATATATACAATATATATATCCAGAAACCCATTATCAAGAAAGCTCTGAATTATGGGAAGGCCATCACCTATAGACTCTATTTCAATCAAATAATTTAGATTTTTTAAAATGATTCCCCTTTTCTCTGTTAAAAAACTGTACCTTGTACATGATCCCAACGAAGATACTAACATATAATAAATCCTTATTGCAGGCAAAATAATCTTACTCAGTTCAATTAATATTTAAATTATTTGTTAGTAAACTAAAATTATGGAGATCCAAATCATGGAAAGATCCCTTATCTCGAAAACCTCAGGTCCCAAGCATTCCAGATAACAGGTTCCATACCTGTATAATGTTTTGCCTGCTATTTTTTTTTAATTTCTAGTAAAATGCCTTACTTAGCTACGGATGAGGAAATAGTGCATCAACCATAAGAATTTAACAGAAACCTTTCTTCACTGATGTTCAGGAAAGCATTGATGATGCACAGTATAAAGACAGGGCAAGGTACTGGAAAAAGCTGTTTATGTGATAAATTAAAGAATGTAAGGACTGTGAACTGTAAACTTTAAGGATATTTGTTGGTTTGTTCTGGAACAGCAGAAATACTGTATACAAATATGATAAGACTGCTTTTTATGCCCTACTGGAGTGTAAAAAAGTGTATAGTTTACATGTCTAATAGTACAAATGATGATGAATGCACAAAGCATGTTGTTAATTAATTACTTAGGTGCATGGGAAATGTATGAACAAATTAAATGAAACATAGTTTGATCCTATAAATCCCCTTATTAGCATCTAAGATCAATAAAATTTA
This sequence comes from Xenopus tropicalis, assembly GCF_000004195.4. Taxonomy (NCBI): domain Eukaryota; kingdom Metazoa; phylum Chordata; class Amphibia; order Anura; family Pipidae; genus Xenopus; species Xenopus tropicalis. The sequence goes on from NC_030679.2 coordinate 69,038,060, forward strand.
TCTTTATATTGGCATACACTGTATTTATTTTATGGAAAAATTATGCATCACCGTAAGCAAAACTTAGAAAAAATGATGAATTGCCAGAAGCAAAACTTAAAGACCAAGTAAAAACTAGTCTGCATTTCTCTATTTCTGTTATTTAGACATAACAATATGATTTATAGAACTGTCATAATATTTTTTCCTATAAGTAAAGCAGGAACAATTGCAAATTAAAAATTCATAGGTATAATCTTGTTGTATCCATGCATGATAAAGGGACAGCAAGTAGTAATGAAAATGTCCAATCTTTTTTGTTAGCCGATAATATGTATGTAGGGGATGTGAAGGAGTTAACTATCCCTGTTTATGACCTGAGGTGGGAGGTATTCCTATTGGCCTATATGGCAAATTTATCAAGGTATGTGTTTCATTTTACACCATCTGAATGCTATATTTGATGGTGTTATTTTATACCACTTCAGACCTTGTGTAATCCATTCAATTCATGGGAATAGAACACCATGTAGCACACTGTGAATTTGTGGTACACTAAGGCAGATATCTGTGGGGTACACCAGCTGCAGCTATTATAACAGTGACATGGCAATTTTTCCTGTTTTGGTATATAAATAAAATCTACATTATATTTATATTTTGTTGCACATAGTTACCATGCTTAGATACCCCGGGACCTGCCAGAATGTAGTCTTTAGGTGTGGTTGGTATGTCTTATACATGTAGACAAAGAGCAGGCCCCGAGTTTACAAGATAGGAATTGTAGTTCATATTTAGGGGCTGATTTACTAACCCACGAATCCGACCCGAATTGGAAAAGTTCCGACTTGAAAACGAACATTTTGCGACTTTTTCGTATGTTTTGCGATTTTTTCGGATTCTTTACGAATTTTTCGTTACCAATACGATTTTTGCGTAAAAACGCGAGTTTTTCGTATCCATTACGAAAGTTGCGTAAAAAGTTGCGCATTTTTCGTAGTGTTAAAACTTACTCGAAAAGTTGCGCATTTTTCGTAACGTTAAAACTTAACGCTACGAAAAATGCGCAACTTTTCGCGTAAGTTTTAACGCTACGAAAAATGCGCAACTTTCGTAATGGATACGAAAAACTCGCGTTTTTACGCAAAAATCGTATTGGTAACGAAAAATTCGTAAAGAATCCGAAAAAATCGCAAAACATACGAAAAAATCGCAAAATACAGATCATTACGAAAAAAACGCAATCGGACTCATTTCGACCCGTTCGTGGGTAAGTAAATCAGCCCCTTAGTGTTGACGCTATGCCAAATTATACCTTCTTTTGTGTTATTTCTTCAATAAATCATTTGTCCTTTGTTAAGAACCACTGGCCTTCAAGTTTCTTTGTTAAAATGATTGTGTTGTAGTTTTGCTTGGAGTCTTTTCAACTGAGAGGGCCCAGTTTAGGAGAGAAGGCACATGTAGTAGTGTTCTACCACTATTACCTTCTGAAAAAGAATCCCAAAAGATACCCCAAAGTTAAAAAAGACACTGAACATATCATTCATTAGAAATTGCTTTATAAAAGAGATAATAGTTTTTATTTTATTAACTGACTTGCATATTTATATATATAAATATGATGTTACAAAAAAGAAATGCATAATATATACATATATATATATATTATGCATTTCTTCTTTGTAATATCTTTTTTGGATATTTATGCACTGTTTACCTTCTGTAATATTATTGTAAAACTGAATACGTTTTGCTCCTGTTGCTCTAAAAGAACTCTTAGCTTGTAAGAAAGTGTATGTGCCAGTGCATCTTAACTCTCTGGGGCTGATTTACTAAGACACGGATTCGAATCCGAATTGGAAAAATTCCGATTGGAAAACGAACATTTTGCAACTTTTTCGTATTTTTTGCGATTTTTTCGGCGTCTTTATGACTTTTCGGAAATTATCGCGACTTTTTCGTTACCAATACGATTTGCGCAAAAAAACGCGAGTTTTTCATAGCCATTACGACTTGCGCGAAAAAACGCGAGTTTTTCGTAGCCCTTCTGAAAGTTGCGCAAAATCTGGCGATTTTTTCGTAGCGTTAAAACTTGCGCGAAAAGTCGCGCCTTTTTCGTAGCGTTAAAACTTAAAAGGCGCGACGTTTCACGCAAGTTTTAACTCTATGAAAAAATCGCGACTTTTCGCGCAAGTTTTAACGCTACGAAAAAATCGACAGATTTTGCGAAACTTTCGGAATGGCTACGAAAAACTCGCGTTTTTTCGCAAAAATCGTATTGGTAACGAAAAAGTTGCGATAATTTCCGAAAAAATCGCAAAATACCGATCATTACGAAAAAAATGCAATCGGACGCATTCGGCCCGTTCATGGGTTAGTAAATGTGCCCCTCTGTGTTCATTTGTATGCTAACTAAACAATTGACTGCTAGAACCCTTTTGCTTAACCCTTTTGCTGCTGGAGTGCTTGTTGACTTGTAAAAACAAACCCTTTGACTGAGCTGAGAGTGTGATCAGTACATGACATGGGGAGGTTGTAATTCCGGTCCCCTTTTCTCTTAACCCACACCCCATTCTACCCCCGGCCCCCTCACAAAAAACCAACACAGACCTGCATTTTCTGGGTGGAAAGGCCACAGCTTATTTTATTGATAACACAATAAAATTGTAAACAATGTTTCATTCAATAGACTTTTACCAATTAAATAAACATAGTTACATAACATTTAGCCGCTGAAGGCTGCAATACAACTCTTACCATTATAATAATTTAACCTTAAATTAACCTTGGAGAATTAAAGAACCCTTTCACGCCTGTGACTAAGCCTCCATAACCAAACTTTCCCACCTCCTGTGCTTACTATGACTGTTTTTCCCCCAAAGCCTAGCCCCCAGGCCTGCCCCTCCATAAAAGCACCTGTCCCTTAATCTATTTAGCCCCTTTTCGGCTCCCCCTAGGGCAGCCCCACCACGCCACAAGCTGCGACTAATCAACCAGTTCCCCTCTATTACCTGTCCCTGAATTCCGTACTCCAGAGCGGGTGGGCGGGAACGCTGTCCTCTCCCTTCTACAGCCACGAGGTAATGGGTGCCTTCTTCCGGCTCCTTTTATTTATATGGCCTCTTTCCCCTCCCCTCTGCTGCTTTGGTACTACAACTCCCATCAACCTTTACTCCAACTTCCTGTGGGTCCCTATTAACCCCCTTGTCATGGCCTCGCTCCGCTCCACCTGTCCCAGGCTCGCTCTCCGGGCTACTGTTGCATAGAATTATGTATTAGAGATCAGAGAACTAATAATATTAGACCATTTTCTAAGGGTAGATGGTGACAGTGAGTTTTGAAGGTTTTTGGGGTGGCAGGGATATTTTGGGAAGTGTAATACATTAGTCTAAGTGAGAAGCTGAGTGTATAACTAGTGATGTTTCGCCAGGCATGGATTTGCAAGAATAGTCGCTGGCATCAAAACAATAGTCGTGCGTCCAAAAATTGTTGCATGAATAGTCGTGGGCGTCAAAAGAATATTCGCGGGCATCAAAAGAATAGTTGCGCATCAAAAGAATTTTGCCGTGCAACATTTTTTGCCGTTTTGTAAATTTTTTTCGCCATTTCGCAAGTCTTTTGAAAGATTTGCAAATTTTTCAGTGAAGCGAAACGGGACAGATTCGCTCATCACTATGTATAACCCTTGTAGCTGCTCCCCCTAAGTCACATGCATCTAAAGTGGTTTTTTTTTGATGGGTAGAAAAGCAACAAACTGTAAAATATGAAAGTTTAAAACCACAACCAATGAATATACACCTTTTAAATATACAAAATAAGTGAAATACATGTAATATAACTATACAGAAGTGTGGGCCATTGATAAGTCTGGTCTAGGTGGTCCTCTAGCAGCTGGATAAGGAAAACTACCATTAACCCCTATCCTGGTTGAATTTATTCCTTAACAAACTGTTTGGATTTTGATTCTATGAAGAAAACAGCTAACTCTGAATCACAACCATGCTACATTTTCCATCAAATCTCAGAAGCAGAACTATTATAATCAGAAAACTCTGCAGAATGGTTTACATTTTAACATGTGGAATTATGAAAAAATAATCAACTGTAAAAAGAATGCCATGGATAAGGATTCACATACCTACATTTTCAATAAAGCAAGGAAGAATATCAGCTTGCTCCATCAAAGTGACCACCAAAGTATTGAGTGTATCCACCCTAACAATAATTAGGAAAACAACCCTTATATAATAGACCACATATAGCAATAATATAGGTGTGGCACACAGGTGGTAGGGTAGTGGGACCATGATGTGGGCTGACAGAAGCAGTCTAGGCTAGGGGACATGAATATGAATATAAAAATAGGAATATGTAGCAAGGAAGGTTATGAATTTTTTTTTTTAAAATGCAACAAAAACTATGAATTACTATGGGAACATATTTCCTTGACAATATAGGGCCTTGAACCTACAGAAATGGTTGAAGCTTAAGCTTTATGCATACTTACGTCTAAACATTGCATTTAAAACATTTCATTACATTTTTGAAATATTTCTTATTAGAAAAAGCAGGGCATGCAGTATATAAACATAATATGGGGCTCATTTATCAAAGTACGATCGCTTCGAAATCTTATTTTTTTTTCATTTTCGCATTGTGCGTATTTTTTGTGACTTTTTCGTTAATTTGCGCAACTTTTTCATACTTTGCGGCAAAAAGTGCGACAATTAGTGAGACAAAATCGTATTTGTCGCGACGAGTACGAAAGTTTCGGATTCATTTAAGCTTCAGTATCGTGACTTTCCTTGGGCCAGGTTGGAGCTGCAGAGTGCCATTGAGTCCTATGGGAGGCTTCCAAAATCATGCACAGAAGGATCAGAAAGGTTTTCCCGCCGTTTCCGATCGTTCAGATACGAAACTTTTTAGACTTTCGGATAGCCAATATGATATTATCATGACTAATACGATTTTTTTGTAAGTATTTTAGTGATGTTTGCGATCATCAGAAATTATTCTACCTAATCCGAATTTAACCCCTTTCAGGATTCAAACTCGTACTTGAATCAGCCCCTATGTGTACAATGCATTTTGAAGACTTGGAATTATTTAGTCATAGAACACTAATAAACGTTTTGGCTGTGGCTGTCTGCCACAATATTAATCAAAGAGAATTCCATTTGATTGGTGAGAATTTGTCAGCATTAACATAGAGGTTAAACCATGACAGAAGATGTCAGAACAAGAACTCAATGCAAAGTTCTGTAAGCTGCATCTGTTTTACTTATCAGCTGGATAGCTACCAGCTTCTTACATCCTGCAAATAACTATTAATAATGGACTTTGGTTTCATTTAAAAAATGGTTCAATCTAAAGAACAAATTAAATTCTGTACAGCCTAGAGCTCCAGTTAAACCTAGAGGTTTAAGCATTAAAGGGGGCAGCTGAAGCAAAAGTCATCAGGTGATATAAAACTGTTTCAATGAAGCCTTAAGTTTAAACAAGTTTAAGGACAGCAAGAGTGATGGACTGCTGAAAGTTATGTATTTCAGGCCACCCAAAAGATCAGAGTTAATAAACCAAATCTTGAAGGAAGGAGAAACACATTTTTAAGATTCTCCATTTAGAGTTTCTGCAGGAGAGATTAAACTAGTGCAGAGAGCAGCCAGTCCCCTGGGAAAAATTCCTCTGTGCACGAGTATTAAAAGACATGTTCTTGCACCCCGTAGTGCTCTTGTAACCCTTAGTGAGCCTGCATTTCTCCCTACAAACATACCCATATATACTGTACATGATTGCTATTATGCTGGATTTCCCATCATTTAAAGAGATCCTGACATAATAAAGTGCCATAATACATTCGAAGAACTATTGTGCCTAGATTTATTCACCTGTTTTTTTTTAACCTCCAGCTGTTCCTGCCTCAGAATATTGACCAGATGGCTGCAGAATTTACATGTCTTTATAAATAATTAAAGGGTGATGGTAGAGATAATATTTAAAACACATAAACATAAAATCAGTAACCCCATATTTTTGGCTTTAACAATTTATTTTATGAATACAAATTTATTGTGTGCTAGAATAATTTGATTCTAAAAATAATTGTCCAAATTGAGCTGAGCAGTATTGCTCAAAGATCAAGTATAGCTTAAAGCTATACCCCTAGAATAAATACTTAACCATCATATTAGGTGGTCTATTAAACAATCTTAACAAACTGGAAGATATATATCAGTAATATTGCCCTTATTGCCACCACCATTTTGTGATTGTTTGTGTGCTCCCTCAGAGATCACATGACCAGAACAATGGAGCTCAAACTGTAACAGGAAGAGATGTGTGAGTAAAAGACAAACCTTCGTCCATTAATTGGCTGATATAACCTAACATTTATGTGTTCCCTTGGTTTGTTTGTGTGCACCATAATTCGTATGATGCCAGGGGGTGGCCCTTAGTACTTAAAGAAGAACTATACCTCCGGGCTATAAAAGCTTCCTTAATTAGCGCTGCCTTGACCCCCCTCACCTCTCAACTTAGCGCATAGTTTCTAACTTTTAAAACTGTCCCAATCGCTAACCCCAACCTAAAGGAGCAGAGTAGTGCAGCTGCGTACCTGGCTGATATCTTCCCTGGAAGTGAACAGTCTTTGGGACTTTTGCCGATACGAACCCTGCTTGCGCATGCACATTTGTATCGGCAGAGAGACCCGAAGACTGTTCACTTGCAGGGAAGATGTCCGCTGCTTATCTCCTTTCTCTTTTTTATTCTTGGATTTTCTTCCTTCACTAGAGTATTTGGACTGATTCATTAGGGGAACAAGGACTAGTGATGAGCAAATATATCCTGTTTCGGTTCACCAAAAAATTTGCAAAAGGACAGGAAAATTAGCGAAATGCAGAAAAATCGGTGTTTGTCGCACGTCTTTTTTGTCGCTCACGTCTTTTTTTGCTGTGGCCGTGCCCAACTTGACACACCCGTGACTCTTTTTTACGCGCAACAAATTTTTCTGTGGCAAATTTTCTCAGAATTGAGCAAGACAAAAATGCAGAAATTCGCTGTGAATCCATGCCTGGTGAAAACATTTGCTCATCACTATCGAGGACAGCTAAAGAGATACTTTTCTTTACTTCATTTACTTTTCTTAGTAAAACAGTAAAGTATACGATACTGGTATTGGACCCCTTATCCAGAAACCCATTATCTAGAAAGTTCCGAATTACAGAAAGTCCATCTCCCATAGACTCCATTATAAGCACTTCCTTGTCTAAAGGTCATGTGATAATGAAAAATGTTGCATGATAATTAGGGTTGAAATTTGTTTCAACCAGACACTGCACAAAGATGATTCAGTTTAATCCAGTGCTAAATTCCAATTACTCTTTGCAAACATTCTAAAATTTGTTTTTTTCAGTCTACTGCAACTCCCAAAATAAAATCAATGATCTGACTAGTTACTATAGAACATTGCGCTGAGTTTGCACTATTGTGCAAGATATCAGGGGTGGTCAGAACTATGGTAATTCAGTCTTTTACAAATGCAGGGAAGGTTATACAGTTTGTTTGAACTCCTCAGATGACTTTTTATCATTCTAAATGAATAGATCATGAAAACACTTCACAAATGTAGATTCTACTAACAAACAGGGTACATTTGTCCAGAAATGTATGTAAAGTTGGGTTTGTGTCCAAGTGTGTGAAACTGCATAAAATGTATTTTGTTTTATTCAGAATAACGGTTTATGTAATTTCATGTAATACAACACAAAATGGGGTATATATTATTTATTACTGTAATCTGGAGCACCATTCCTTCAAAGTACTAAAAACATATATAAAAAAAAAAAGAAAAACAGATATGAAAACAGATATTTATTAGTATTAGGTCCTGTTGAGTATCAGGTACTGTATAATTATTACAGAGATAAGCTAATCAGCCAGTATAAAGAATTGATTTTTAAAACAGGACACTATGGAATATGACATTGCTGTATATCAGAGCTTCCTAGACCTCCTGCATAATACAGTAAATCCCATTCCTACTGTCTGTCAAGAGGATAAGTCACCTTGATTTCCCTGCAGTGAAAACCACAGAACTCCCCAGTGACTTATAATACCATTATTACGCACAGTAAACACATTATACCATATATAGATGCAATTGCTAATACCGAGCTACAAATCTAAAATAGAGCTATACAAACAGTGTGAATGTAACAAAAATGTTAAACTTATTAAAACTATCATAATAATATTAAAACTATCATAAAGCATAAAAATACCAAATCTGTTTATATAGCATTAAACATAACAGTTTGACTATATGTTATATTAATGAATATGAAAATGAATAACCAATATCAAACTGGTAACAGGAAAAAAAGTGTGGGATGGCACCCATGTTAGTAAAGGAGCCCTATACTGATTTGCTAACAATATTAAAAGTATGTAAGGTAATACATAATAATACATAATAAAGGCAGGTTAAGGTTCACTTTTTTCTTCACTATTAAAGAGCTAGATCATAAACATGCAAGATCATAGTTCAGATTCTGAACTAAAAAAACCCTTCTAAAGTGATCAAACTTGCCACATGTATACAGGCATAAATCTATAGCATTTCTACAAGATGTTTCTAAACACATCCTCAAATTTTGATATTAAAGTGCAGTCATGTATTAATTGTCACATTAGTTCACAAAACAGTAATATTGCACCCCTTATTTTATATACATTTCTAAACTGAAATACAGATGGGTTAATGGAAACTTGCTTTGATTTATTTTCTACAAACTTTCATATTCTCAGTTCAGTAACTTATCCAATTAATATTCCGCCCATGGAGCCTAATTAATACTCTGTTGGAGTATTTTCATTTTAAAAATGAAGATTAGATGAGAACTGTTATTATTCAGTAGTACTGTTGGTAGTATATATAGAAAATAGTTGTATTTCTCATTTACCTGAGATACCAGCATAAGGTACTAGGTTTCATATTTGCCTCCTTAAAACAAAAATAAGAAACCAACATCAATATGTCTTCTCTTTACCTGAATGGTGTTTCAAAATAGGTTTCTCAAACTGTGAGGCCAGCTTTGTCTGTGACACACAGTATGTAGCAGTACTGTCTGCAAACACTTGGAACCCTATTGTAATTTATGCAAGAAACAGGGTTACTGAGGTTATGTACCTAGTACCTGCCGTAGGGCATGGTACAGAAACCCAGTGTTCTTTACCAACCAGTTCTCACAAACTTGCATGTCTGAATAATGAACACAGTGCTGCCAAATGCAGGAAGCACTGTACTACTGTACTGCTTAATCTAACCCCCATATGCAATAAAAGGCACAAAGTTTGCCCAGAAGCAGTAACCAATCGCAACCAATAATATGTTTGCTTCTAAACTGATGACCAGTAAATGCTTTCTGCTGATTGATTGCTAGGGGTTACTGCTCTTGGGCAAACTTAGTGCCTTTTATTGCTTTTTTTTGCAAGTCCTGTGTTGAACCAAACTTTTTTTTCTCTCTCTATATATATATATAGATATGATGATATATTTTTCAGTTTATTTGTGGCTTTTTTATAGTCTTAGGTAGATACTGCAGTGTTTAGATCCACCCACCAGCTGAATCACACATGCCTATTCACAATGGTCTTTTCCTTGATAATTAAGTTGGCAGATCTACAGTATGAGTCTATGAAATCACCTTCCCACCCCCAGGTGTGTAATTTCAATTCAGTTATTTTTCTTTTTAATATGCGCAAGAACAGAAAACAAAGAAATGGAAAAAACAAAACAAGTGAACAAAATATGAATGCAAATACAGTACTGTATTTAAAAATAGCCCTTTTTTGAAGGTTCGGTTATTATTTAAAAATAATTTAAAACAACATTAAGTGGAACATAACATAACATGGAATTTAAATGCACACTCTATATTACCGCTCTACATCTTTATAGCCTCTGCTTATGTTATACATTTACTGTCCTCAAGCAGCAACCACTGCCATCATTATAGAGTCATGTACTGTAGATCGGGTTCCCAATGCTCAGGGATCAAAATAAGCTATGGAGCCCATGGGGTGGCACTGGTAAAATGCCCATGGTGTGTCAACAGGCAGAGTTAAAGGCTACCAATCATTGGGGGTCTTTTATAAACACTTGTCAAATTTGCACATGGGCAGTAACCCAAAGCAACTGATCAGTGATTGCTTTTTTCAGTCAGCTGCAGGTTAAACAATGAAAACAAACATTCGATTGGTTGCCATAGGTTACTGCCCAGGTGCAAGTTTGACCAGTGTTTATAAATGAGGCCCATTACCAGTGTGCACAAGAGTTTGTCAGTTGATTTACATGAAATTAGTAAAAAATACACTTGTGCTTGCCATTACAAACTCTAAAGCTGGCCATACACGTGGCGATCCGACGATGTTTCGTACGACCATCGGTCGCACGAAACATCGTCAGATCCGCCACACACCATTCAGGGCTGAATCGGCAGGTAAGGAGGTAGAAACAATAGGATTTCTACCTCCTTCTGCCGATTCAGCTCTGAAGGGAGAATTTTGGTCAGGCGCCTTCTATGGCGCCCGATCAAAATTTTCTAACTTGGCCGATCAGCGAGCCGACCGATTTCAGCAGCTTCCTGCGATATCGGTCGGCTCGCTGACATGCCATACACGCACCGATTATCGTACGAAACGAGGTTTCGTACGATAATATCGGTGCGTGTATGGCCACCTTAAGTAATGCAGCTTCTGGTGCTTAGTAAGTCTTTCCATATATCATATTTTGTATAAAAGTATAATTGTTGATTGAATACTTAACCGCACAAACCCAAACATGTATGGGGCAAAATCACACAAAGCTATAAATAGACTATAAATAAAAAAGATTAAAATGGGAAAAGGGCCTAGAGTTTTTTTGTGTGGGTTTAGATGAATTTTCATTCAGCAACAATAATTTCAAGAATGAGGCTGCGATGAAAACACAAGAAAAACCACAGGATGATTCCCTATAAGTTATAATATAAATTATGTAGATTGCATTAAAAATGGACTGCATGTGCAAAAGTATATGTATCAGATCTCTGCTCTTAAAACACCCACTAACCACATTATGAAAGCATTTCCACTGTTCACAGTATGTCAGCATGCAGGGGTTCTTTGTGTGATGGGTGATTTAAGTATTGTTTATACCAAACCAAACTGCATTACAGCAGTTTAAAAATATAAACAGTTATGTAAATGAACAAAAGGCTGAACAGAAATATTTAGGAAAATGAAAAATAAATTCTGCATTCTAAAAAGTGACAATGGTTTAAAGGTCTTTGTAATAAAAATGTGTAAACTGAAGTATTTGCTTTCTTATAACATAAACCATGTATTTTTTCAGTGGAAGCAGTAACTATTTCAATTTCCTTTTTTTACTTTCTCATGTCTCAGAGAATATAATTCAGTGTCATTATTAGAACTGCACTCTGAACCTAAGCAGAAACATTGGCGTGTTCAAGTGGTTTGAGTATTAGCAAGATCCCCAGACCACCCAGCTCATCAACCTCCATGCAATCCGAACAAGATTCCCTTTCTCCCTCTGCTGCTACAGCTACAATAGCAACAGAGAAGTGTATAAAAGAGCTGGATTGGGAGAATGTATGATCAAGAAGCTAAATAAAGAAAAAAATGCAAAACAGAACATGGGTGAATGGAAAGGGGGTGGAGAGTTGGTGAGTTAAATAGAAGAAAAGGAAACAAGCAATTTACAAGCAAGTAAACTGGAATGAAAATCAAAATAGAGAGAAAAACAGAGAAAATGAGAGAAAAACTAGAGAATATGAAATAACATTTATAAGGAAGAAGGAAATAGGTAAATTCTGTAAAATGGGCTCCTGCTTACAAAGGTGAGACATTGCTTATATTTTAAGCAAAATTTAGCAGATATTTTCTTAAAGGAAACAATTTATGTTTCTATTAAAAAATCTAGAGGCCACTCACAGTATAAACTAACTGAATACGAAACCATGGGAGCCTACAGGGATTTTCTTGAGCAGATGGAGCATAAATAGTTACTGCAGAAATTACTAACGGCTATGGTATAGGACAAGCTCACTATATTGTATAGATAAAGCAATCATTACATTTTCAGCAAAATGAGTGCACATTTCAACAAACTACTATTCTACAATTCTATATTGCATAAACATAGAATGGAAATAAGGAAGAAAAGCTGTATAAAAGGGTAGTATAGCACAGCGTTTTTCAACCACTGTTCCGCTGTGATGCTGACTGGTGTGCCGTAGGCAGGGCCGCAATTTTTCCTTTCAAAGGAGGCCCGGCGATGCTACAGTTTTTCTTAGTAGCTCGGGCCCCCTTTAATAAAATCCGGGCCCTGTCATTGGTTGCTCCCCGTGTGTACGGGTGACGTCAGTACGCACGGGGCGCAACGTTATAAAAGGGCCTGTGTGCGGTCGCGTGTAGGCAGAAGCGAAGCGCCTGAGGGATACGAAGATGCTGCTGAAGCCACCGGAGAAGCCGCCGAAGAGCAGAAGTAAAATGCTGCTGGGCACCAATGTACTAGGGGGGCTGGCTCTTGGCACCAATGTACTGGGGGGCACTGCTGCTGGGCACCAATGTACTAGGGGGGCACTGCTCTTGGCACCAATGTACTAGGGGGGCACTGCTGCTGGGCACCAATGTACTAGGGGGGCACTGCTTTTGGCACCAATGTACTAGGGGGGCACTGCTGCTGGGCACAGAGTTAAATTTTTTAACATTTTCTAATGGTGGTGTGCCTCGTGATTTTTTTCATGAAACAAGTGTGCCTTGGCCCAAAAAAGGTTGAAAAACACTGGTATAGCATTTTAAGTGAAATATGTTAAGTGGGGCTCCTTAGTTAAAACATCTGGACTATCATTGTGGTAAAAAAATGAAATTGTAGACCAACATCAGCTTGTGGTACCACTCCAGCCTATAGAAATGATTTGTCCTGAATCTATCAATGCTATCTTGCATATACAGTAACATTCTGAATAAAAGATCTCCCTGTAGTGAGAGATCCCCTTCTTTCACTTATCTGAAAGAGATCTACACTATGGGGCAGATTTACTAATCCATGAATTCGAATCCTGAATGGGAAAAATTCGAATTGGAAACAAAAATTTCTGAAGATCGCAAATATCCCGAAAATGCTTACGAAAAAATCGTATTAGTCATGATAATATCGTATTGGCGATCCGAAAGTTGCGAAATTTTCGGACCGAACCATTGTAAACAGCGGCAGAGCCTTTCCGAATCTTTTGCGTGGGTGCGCAAAAAAATCACGCGGGCACTCGAAAAAGTCGCGAATGAACACTCCGAGCGTTCATGTCTTGGTAAATCTTCCCCTATGTCTGTTACATTCTGCTCTCTCTGAGCAGGAAAACATACAAAAAGAAAGTACAAGGTTTTTCAATTTTGTCAATTTGGTGAAGCAAGAAAAGGTTCATTGATCCAAAGTTTCGGTCCTTCAGGACCTGTCTCAAGGAAAACCGGTTTTGCGTAAGAGAGGTCCTTGTAAAGGACCAAAAGGTAAGATCAATTAACCTTTTTTTGCTTCACAAAATTGACAAAATTGAAAAATCTTGTGAGAGCCGCCCTTGTACTTTCTCTTTTTTTTTGTGTTTGCAACTAAGCTATCTGAATATGCATGCCTAGATAGAAATGTTCTCGATAAGACCTGTTACATTTTTCAAATTAGGACAAAAAGGGAAAATCAAATATGTTTTAAATATTGGATAAGTCCTTCTGTTCATAATACTTTGCCAATTTCAGTTTTAATTACAAAATTTCAAGTGACTTATTGAGTTTAGGAAAACACTACAGAGACGATCAATCTGGTACCCAGAGCATATGTAAGTAATTATTAAAATCTAGGCATCTCAAGATTATTTAATTTGTTTTATTCTTCTGTGTACAGAATAATAATATTACAACTGTGACTGCAAGTCGCGAGACTAGTTATGTATCAACTTACATAAAAAAGAAAACTTGTCATGAGGTAACACTTTTAGATCAATACAAGAACATTTGAGAGAATTGGGGTTACAGCAATATACATAGTTCTGGCTTTACCAGCCTGGGTGTACCTGTATTCTGCACACACTGCTAGATATAGGGATTGTAAATAAAAAAGGAGAGAGAGTAGGTCAAGCAAAAGAAAACTAAGAACAAAGACCAAGCTTAAATAGATACCCTTTCCTCTCTTTTTTTTTAATCATGGTCACTACTCTTCATTGCAGGTGTAGAAGTAGTTAAATTCTCTGTTGCTTCAGCATGTCTAAGTGCCTGGAAGATCTGAAGCATACTAGTTTGGCTTATAAGAGAAGGACAGTTCCTTACTCAATAAGATTTATGTTGGTTTGAGGGGGTCACCCTGAGTTTCAAGTTGCAGCATGCACCAGACTAGATTTTAAAATAAATTGGTGTTTGCTAGTAATCTCTGTGTGCTCTGAGAATTCCAAATGCATAAGCAGGGAGCTGAGATGATTTATTTGGACCATATCTGGTTTACATTAGTGCAAATCCTATACAGTTAAAGATCTGTTTTGTGGTTGCAAGTCAAAAAGGATTCTGTTTGAGATTTTATGTTAATATTTTTTGTTTCAAACAAGCAATATGTTATTTTTTCTCTGACAAATGGTAGTGCTGTGCATCTTCTATATAGCACATGCTTCGCTTCTTTGCACCCAAAGACTGGTGTCTCTTTAACATAAAGACATCAAGTTCTCAGAAAGTTTCAGCAAATGCAAAACAAGTATCTTCAAATGTTAATTTGGATTTTAACTACAGTTTAGTCTTGATCTTTTATAAACCAGCCTATCCGTCTATGCAAGGTTTTGCACCACTTTCAGTGCATTATATTTCTATTTTGAATACTTATAGCTTTTCTAATAGGGCTTTTGGGGACAGATAATATGTATATATATTACATATGTATTATCTAAGGGCTATGGCAGATGGGGCTTTTTCTCTTCCATCTTATTTCACGTAGCAGCATAGAACCAACACTGCACTTGCAACCACTGAATCCTGCTACTACTAACTTTAGTGGAAAGTCCCTGACACCAGTATTATTAGTTCTCAGTCTGAAACTAGTCTAGTTAGTGTGTGCCTCCTGGGCCAAGAACCCCCAATACTTTCAATATCAGGTTATTTCCAGTAAACTCAATGGAAGGTAGCAGGGATTCTTTCATGCTACTCTGCCCGCCAATATATTGGATTAGGTGAAGCTTTATTTAGACGGAAAAAAAGATGTGTGGCTGATAGCAAAGACAAGGACATATCCTTCAAAAAAATGATTTTGACATCTATACAATATAAATACTGTAACTATTATTTATTTATATCTCAATAAAGATTAATCAAATTTAGGGTTGTCCATGTTTATAATTTCTATTAGCATCACCTTTGTGGAAGCAAGTTAAGAAAAAGGGTTAACTGCACAATGCTCTTGAAAACCTAAAGAGTAGTGATGAGCGAATACACATTACAAATGTTCTGAGTTAGCCTCAGCACTTACCAACCCACTAAGCAAAGGAACGAAGAAAAGGAACAAAGCAAAAAAATGCAAATGACAGTTTCCGTCTTTAACTTCTATATAATACAGGTATAGGATCGATTATCTGGAAGCCCGTTTTCCAGAAAGCTCCAAATTATCTCCCATAGACTCCATTGTAATAAAGTAATTCAACATTTTTAAAATGATTTCCTTTTTCTCTGTCATAATAAAACAGTACGTTGTACTTGATCCCAACAAAAATATAATTAATCGGAGGCAAAACAGTTCTATTGGATTGCATTCTTCTGCACGATGGCTCCCTGAACTTAACATGTACTATATACAGGTGGTAAGTACAAGAATCCCTTAGTGCCTTGTATTCACAGATGTTCCTTCTAACTAATGAATGATATGCCAGTAAGGGACTTGCATGTGAATGCCCCTGTGTTATCCATGACATGTTATATATGTTAGTTTGTATGCAATTTACTGTCAAGTGGAAATCTTTGGTCCTGCTTCTGGCTGACAGTGGTGACCCAAATATGGAGGTACAAGGTGCATTGTAGGGACAAAGGACATGGTTCTGTCTTTAATTTTCACTTTTCCCAAATTACAAAATTAGCTCTTATCAGTCTTGCACATAAAAACTCTATGTAATTACGTATTGATGTATTAGAAAGACATGCTGCAGTATATGGTAAGGTTATTAAAACAAATCACTTGGACCATTTAAATTGTTACCCCCTTTTCAGAAAAATTGGAGATACTGTTCCACTTGTCTAACAAAGAAAATGGTTTAAATGTTGCCTTCTGTTGTAATTAACTGTACTAGTTCAACTAGTAATGGATCGATATTCATCATCTCTTATAATGTAACTGTCACCAAAGTAACCTCTGTTTAAATTGCTCTTAAAAAAGAACTATGATTTCTCCACTACAATAATTATATGACCAAAAATGAAAAATTATTGGTGAACTTTGTATAAAGTACTTACGAAAAATGCTTTAGCTCCTAGTTGTTGCTCTGTGCTGCAACCAAATACAACTGCAAAAATCCAAAAATAGGAAAAAAAGCTCCAGCAGATTAACTGCAAAACATTTATTATGGGTAGTGGTAACACGACATGTTTCGGGTTAATACTTGATAAAGGGTATTAACCCGAAACATGTCGTGTTACCACTACCCATAATAAATGTTTTGCAGTTAATCTGCTGGAGCTTTTTTTCCTATTTTTGGATTTTTGCAATTATATGACCAAATAGGTTACAGCATGCAGTATGCCATGCAATTTTTGCAACAACAAAACTAAACTGCAGAATCCAATGACCAAGAGATTTGGTTCTCTTTTTCCCAGCCCTATACCTACTACAGCAAGAGCAGGAGCTCCTACCAAGGGAAAACCCATAACTTTTAAAAAGTGTAACATCCCTCACATATTGGAATACCATTCCTCTCTCTGTAAATGCACAAAGAAAACTATAGTATACTATAGCTAACTAATACCATTGCTTTTATCTTCAGCCAAATATTAAAAAACATTTAGAGCATGACATTTGACAATTTCAGTTCCCAACATCAGTGACTAATGGAGTTATGATTAGATATAGTGGCTTTGAGAATATAGTAATACATACAAAGACGATGTGAAAGTGGTGACTCCTGCTACTGTACAGATAATGTAGGAATCATAACAATAACAGAGAAAATTCCTGATGTGATTCAGGAACAAAGATGTCATGAAGGCAAAGACTCACATTTACAAAACTGGAGCCAGGAACACCTTGCCCAAATTCAACATACAGTAGTTGTTAAGCCCCTGGGCATAGGAATAAAGTGCAAACAGTTGTGCCTCACTCTATATGCAGCACTGCATGCAGAAGGGATGAGAGGAATCCAGCACAGGGGTGTGTGCTTGAACATGTTTAACTTGTGTGTCACCTCAGCTCCACAATTTGGGGAGCATAGGAAAGACAAGGTGCTAGGGAGGCCTATGGCAGGCATTAAGAGCAGGATTCTCTTGCAGCTAATAAAGTCTAGTACCAAAGGGAATAGGTGCAATCCTTCAGTCATTCTGCATTTTTACTATATATATGAATATTAAATCATACATTTTACATAAGGGATGTCCTTAAAACATCCAACATGGTGAGTGCAGTGTTTGCAAAATCAGTCATCTCTTTCTTCCCCTTGTTTATATTATGGGAAAGGTTTATCAGAATTTCTGGTGCCTTGCTGAAGATGCCAGTTATTGCTGTTTCGACTGAAACTATACAAGTGAAAAGTCAATCGGGGTTATTTATTAAGAACAAAGCAGAAATAGAGACTGCACTCAAGCAAAATTTCAGCTGGGGAGCTTACCCTATTTATTATACCAATCTACCACAAAAAAATCAACGTTGATTTTTTTTGTGGTACATTGGCATAATAAATGGGGTAAGCTCCCCAGTGGAAATTTTGCTTGAGTGCAGTCTCTATTTCTGCTTTGTTTCTACATTATATACAGTATATATTGGGGCGCTGGGGTGAGTGCAGCTGTGATTTTTTTTGTTTGTTATTTAATAAGAAACAGGGCAGAAGTGCAAGAGCACCAAAAGGCTCAAATGTGCTCTTCTTAGTGCTCATTCAAAAATAACTTCTGTCTGTCCAGAGTCTGGCTGCACCTTGCTCTAGATTCTTTATCAGGCATATGGTGCAAAGCAGCATGTCGGTGGACCCAAGACAGCCCTGTCCTTATGCTCTGCCATAGAGCAGGTGGTAACTACAATGCCCCTTTGTGGCCTGTGCCTGGGAGAACTCCCTAACTTGCACATGGGACAGACAGAGGACAGGAAGTAGGGATACTCAAGTTCTATTTCTCAGCAGTGCTGACTACAAAATTGCTGAATGTAGGCAGCACTGAATTCACAGGGTGCTCGCAGGTCTCTGAAATGGAGTCCAGAGACCAGTGGCAATACCTCTACCTCTTACACTCTATACTCTGCTATGCAGGTAGTAAATTAACCCTTTTCTCTTGTGTTGATTAAACAAAATTACACTTGGGATGAGGGAACAAGTTTCTTTAGGTTTCATGGAAAGCTTTATGGTGAATGTATAAAAAACAGTAAATGCTAAACTGTAACTAAACCATAAAAATACCAGCAATAGCTGCACTTTTAGTGATGCTACTTTGTCAGTGCTAACACTATTCTGATTCAGCAGCTGCAAGTCACATTATTACTCAAAGCAGGTTTCTCCAAAAGGGCAGAAATAGAAAATATGCCCCAGCAAAGCAATAATATTTCTTTCAGTAATACACTGTACAGTGAGGAACATAAGTATTTGAACACCCTGCGATTTTGCAAGTTTTCCCACTTAGAAATCATGGAGGGGTCTGAAATTCACATTGTAGGTGCATTCCCACTGTGAGAGACAGCATTTAAAAAAAAAATCAGGAAATCACATTGTATGATTTTTAAAGAATGTATTTGTATTTGGATCATCCAGATGGTCATTGGCAAACTTCAGATGGGCCTGGACATGTGATGACTTGAGCAGGGGAACCTTCTGTGCAATGCATGATTTGAAACCATGATGGCGTAGTGTTCTACAGACAGTGACCTTTGAAACTGTGGTCCCAGCTCTCTTCAGGTCATTGACCAGCTCCACCCTTGTAGTTCTGGGCTGATTCCTCACCTTTCTTATCATCAGTGATACCCCACGAGGTGAGGTCTTGCGTGGAGCCCTAGTCCTAGGGAGACTGACAGTCATCGTTAGCCTCTTCCATTTTCTAACAATTGCTCCAACAGTTAATCTATTTCACCAAGCTGCTTGGCAATTGCTCTGTAGCACTTTCCACCCTTGTGGAGGTCCACAATTTTGTCTCTGGTGTCTTTTGACAGCTCTTTGGTCTTGCCCATGGAAATAGTTGGAGTCTGACTGACTGTGGGGTGGACAGGTGTCTTTAAAGAACTTAGACAGGTGCTACTAATTTAGATTAATGAGTGGAGTAGAGGTGGACTATTTAAAGGCAGAGTAACAGGTCTTTGAGAGCCAGAATTCTTGCTGATTGCCAGGTGTTCAAATACTTATGTGCAGCAGTGCAATACAAATACATTCTTTAAAAATCATACAATGTGATTTCCTGAATTTTTTTTAAATGCTGTCTCTCACAGTAGGAATGCACCTACAATGTGAATTTCAGACCCCTTCATGATTTCTAAGTAGGAGAACTAGCAAAATTGCAGGGTGTTCAAATACTTATGTTCCTCACTGTATATCTTTTCTTTCTATTTTCAGCATGAACAATGTTGACCTTATAGAGCCATTCCATGGACTGATTAGTAAACACAATGATAAATGCAATTACTATAGTTGTGTAAATAGTGTTTTAAGCACTACACAAAGTTGGTTTATTTTCAAACAACTTTAACACTTTCACATTTATATTTTTGTAATATTACTTGATATTCTGATCATTAATGGAAATCTAACTCATCTGCAAGGGTTTGCCTCTGTTGGTCTGTTGTTCCTATCCAGAGATGAATTTCTTGGTGATCCTGGGGCCCCTGCTTCTCATTTTTATTTTTTGCTTGAGTAACAGGTTCCTGTAATTGGTGTCTTTGACCTTCCCTTGCTCATCCGTGACCCTGTTTGCAGCTTTGGTATTGAATATAGTATTTATCTACCTTTCAGTAATCAGAACACTCACATTCTTTCCAGATTTGTACCAGTTCACATGTCTGAACAGAATTAAAATGATATATAGGACAGACTTGAAAATAAGTAAACTTACAGTTAGTGTAAGGTTAGAAACTAAAAAACCATGTGGAAAAAAAATAAGATTTACACAAATCTGTGATCTAGCTATCCCTTAACCAGTAGGTTTACCACAGATGTGGTCCCTTTTCAGTGCAATTTGATGATCTACTATGACTTTTACTGAGTTGTCTTATGACAACTCACTAGTGATGAGCAAAATTTTTTGCCAGGCATGGATTCATGGCGAAAATCTGCATTTCGTCATTGGTGGAATTTTTTCCCAAAACGGCCCCAAAAATCTGAGAAATAAATTTACAGAGTGAGGAAAAAGTTGTGTCAAAAATGTCACGGTCACATCAAAAAAAATTGCGGTTGCGTCAAAAAAGTTACCATTTTTCACCATTTTGCTATTTTTACTCAGTTTTACAAATTTTTCGGTGAAGTGAAACGGGACAGATTTGCTCATGACTATTACTCACACCAAATACCTTGAATTCCCTGTTGACTGTTCCTACATTAGCATTATATTGTTTATTATTATTTAAAAAGTGTATAATGATAAGGTGGCACATATAGTTGATACAGTTCAAAGTGACACCAAAGCTACACCAATAAATGGATCAATGAAATTGTTTATTGCAGGTATTTAGTTTACACTATTCGGGCTTAAAATATTTGTTCCATATATTCGAGGCAGCATAGGGGATGGAGAAGCAGGTAAAAAGTTATCTACTGTTTAATTGGCTACATATTTGGTAGCCAATTATAGCCATAACGTTTGGAAGGGATTCTCCAAAAAATGCCAGGAATATTAGACATTAAAAACATAAATCAAATTAGTACACTACCTATTTTTTTAATGGATACTGGTGTGAGTAGATACATATTAATTGACTCCCATTGTATGTGGCAGTAAAAAAACATAATGGTTGTTTGCAGCACCTGCAGATAAAAATGATGTTATGTTTAGACATATTACATTTATAATAAAAATAAATCCACCTTGTTTCATTTGTATCCTGTATGCTACTCTGGTGTTTCTAATAACTGCAGAAAAACCAATAAGAAACTCAATTAGTGTCTATCTGTATAAGAAATAATGATAGGTTGATCTACTAAACACCCCTGAAGACTTCATTCACATAAATATAGTACTAGGTTGCTATTGAGATTCATAACTGATCCCCTTACACTGTCCTATCATACTCATTTCAGATTATGCAGGGTAGAGGGTTTATTCTTAGTGTTCTGCATGAAGCTGACAAAGTCACTTATAAAAATAGTTACTCTAGTAGTCATGGTGATATTTCCCCATGTTAGTTGTCATAGATGGGTTCTACTGGAGCAAAAGCCATTCTGGGACTATTTTGAACCGTTTTTTAACAGTGGTGGATTTCATTTTGAGCAGCTAAGATGAGAACTATATCTTATAGGTGTCAGAAAAAGCAGTATCAAGAAATATATTAAAAGGAAGATGTTTAAATCAATGTGAATATACTCAGCTAAGTTTACTGTGTCTATTAACCTTCATAGCATTGCTTAGAGGACATCATCTGATTTTGTTAAATAATATGACACTGTTAACGATGTAAACATTCAATGTGTTTACTTAAGCAAAAAATAGTCTGTTCTTTTTTTACAACATCAGTTACTATTCTTTGCATTGTCAAGTGTTTGCTGTGTAAATGACTGTATGTAAAGCTGTACTATAGTGTATGGATTTGCCCTGCATAGCAAACAATCTCTGAGAAACCAAACAATTGCCTGGAATGCAATGACAGCAAGTAGGCACAAAATCTCCAGTGCGGTCTATAAATACTTAAGGCAGCAAAGGGACACGGGGAGTTGGTGATCAATAGCTGGAGAGCTGCAAGCTGGACATCTCCGATATATACAGTATATGATAAAAATATCTAACAATAGTTCCATGACATAATTCCTTTGTACTTTGATTTGCTGTTTCTACCATAAGAGACCCTTGTAATGCTGTCTGTTAAATTCAACAGTGCCAGAAATAATTTTATTACCATGCAGTTTAGGTGGCAGCCTCAACATCAGCTCAGAACCTCACATGACAATATATTTTGACAATCTATTTCTTAAATGGTTGTATTATATATATTTGAATAGGAAGCAAACAGCCTTTAAATTGCATAATGATCTCTTCTCAAGATAACAGCACTTACCAGAGACGGTGGGGATGGGTTTGCCATCACATGATGAACAGTGTTATATAAATTCCTTTGCACATTTCAACACATGATTTACCTACATACCACTGCTGGGAATTTTGAAGGTATTCTGCGTTACATGCTGATGTCTGGGAGCTTGGGAATATGCACACTTATGGCTCACAAAGCATCTAATATTATGAGAAAACAGCACTTGTGGTTAGTTGGTTAGCAAAGGCTCATGATGACAAAAAATGTAACTAAGGGGGTTAAAAAAACATTGTGGGATATATATATGATAAAGGTTTTAGAAAGAGACCGAAACGTTGGCCTGTTTTATCAGTATGAACAAATAAAAGTAATGTTTTATTTTTAAAAGAATATCCTGGTGTGCACCTGATTTTTTGGATTTATATATATATATCTATATATATATACCTGTATATATATATATTGGCCAATATAAAGTCTTGTAGTCATAAATAATAGCCTTGATGTAAATCAGGGGTCCTATAAACCATGGGGCTGAGGCTGTAAGTAAAGACCAGGCTTTTATGCTTTGGTGATACTACATCGGCCTGACTATGAGGACTAGAGTATGATTTATTTGAAACTTTATTATAATCTGCATAGCTGACTAAAAGTTAAATTACAAAATTGACTTCTACCCCTATGAAAACTTTTGCAAGATATCAAAGATCGTTGCCATATTGTTCATATTCATCAACAAACTTTTCAGTAATCATGAGCCTCATTTACAAAGAATGGGACAAGGTACAAGGTGCAAAAAACAGGCACACAACACCCTATAATTCGTACCTTGCTTGAAGTCCAAGTATTTGTGTTCAAGTCCAAGCATTGCCAGCATTCAACAGTGATGCAGTGTGAAGGTAGTAGTGGCTGATGGTACATGTGTGTCTCCTAGAATGCTACTACCTTGTACATTATTTGGGGAGGTAAAGACACTAGGGAGCCCTGTGCTTTATGCCCTATTTTTGGCACATGGTGCAGGGTGCAGCTTGCAACTGCTTACAAAATGGGCCCAATTGCTCCCTGTGTGGGTACATAATTAATACCCTTTATGGGTGCACCAGTACTTGTGCCTGTGCCATTGGTAAATGAGCCTCTGTATCCGACATTTGTAAAGCTTAAAGGAGAAGGAAAGCCTAAGCAACGAGCGGTTACTTCTTCAATGTTGGTGCGCTGCGCATTAGAGTGAAGAGCCGACTTTGTTGTTAAAGTTCAGCTTTTCACTCTAATGCGCAGCGCCGGCCCAGGGAATTTGCCGCAGAAGAAAGGAAGAAGAAGGAAGCGCGCGCTGCTATCCCAGGCTGGTGCAATTTTCTCCTAACAGGGGCACCAGCCCTTGGTACAAGGTAAGCCATTAAAGTCACTTGGGGGTGCCTAACATTTTGGCACCCCCAAGTTACTTAGCCATTTGTTCTCCTTTAAGAGGAATGTACATTTCTGTTTATAGGTTTACCTTCATGATAAAATACATGATGAAGAGTGTATCACTCTTTGGGGCCGATTCACTAAAGGTTGATAAAATGAGTGCTATTTATAGCATGCGCTAAAAATTTTATCACTTCTTATTTTTTGCGAGTTAAAGCTTGATTCACTAAAAGGACACTTGTCATAATCAAGAATCAATGTTCTTGGCGTTATTTATCTCATGATGACATATTTTCAAGCGATAAATTACACAGCATGCAACATATTACTCAGCGCACAATATATTACACGCGTAACCATTACTTTCTGAAAACTACCATTCTGAAAATCACCATTTCCCTGAAAACTGGAGGATGCATCACTCTAGGACCAACACATACTTCAAAAAATACGACTGCAAACTCCATGTTGTGTTGCCAAAAGCTCACGAACCACAATTGTCTTTAAGTACCGCCTACCCCAAGTAGGTGTTAATATTCGCACAGATTAACGCAATATTTTGAGCGTTTAACGCTTTATATGTGTTTGTGAATCATGCGATAGTACTATTTCTATTCTCTAATTAACGCGATGCGTTAGAAATAATGCTTTGCGAAGATGCGTTTTTTGTGCATGCGAAATGACTTTGATGAATCGGTACTTATTTATCGCATGCTTTTTAACGCAAAAAAGCATGCAATAAGCGTTATAGACCTTTAGTGAATCGGCCCCTTAATTTCTTGGTGCTTCTGAGCCATTTCCACTGGTATGTTCAAACCCTTATTTTAACAACTTGTAAAAAAAGCTGTGCATTGGGCAGCATTTGTTACCGTTTTGCTAATTTATAAACAGTTTCGAGAAAAAGATTTGCTCATCACTACTTTTAATTGTCACATCTAGTCAATAACTGCGCCTGATCTGGGAACTGGCACTTACATTGCAGTGTCACCCACTGTAACCTGCATCACTAAAAACCTTCCTATTTGTGACTGTAAGTTATCCTCCCACTTAGATTGCAAGCTCTACAGGGCAGGGACCCCCATTGTCTTGTCTCTTTGACAATTAACTCTGTTGAATCCTTAATGCAACTGTATTTTGTATTTATTATTGTACTTTGTATTTATATATTATTGTAATATCCCCTAGCTTGTTGTGTTAATTTATTGTTCTGCTGCACAGCACTACCTAAATAAGTAGCACTATATAAATAAAGACATAAATACATACATACATACAATAACTAAATTACGTAATTTTCATCTGCAGAATTGAAGAAATAATCATTGCTTACACATATTGCCACAATAATTCCAATAATACCCTTACTTATCATGACATAGACTGACCACTATAAATTGTGAATTTCCCATTCACAATACTGAGTGAGCCATGCATCTGTGCCAATCTCTACATTGGCTTTCACTTTTTATTCATGATGTGATTTATAATTCTGTAACTGGCATTCAAAGCTGTTCACAACTCTGCCCAATATTATATCTGCAAAATTACTCTAATTCCTTGATACTGAATTATTAGTCTGTGGCTGCCCAACTACTGTTGATGTAAGCAATATAAACAAAGGATGCAAAAATCTTACAAAGCAAACAAAGTACAATGGCCCAACCAGGACAGGGTATGTGGTAACGCTTGGCTGGAACATCTACAAGTGCAATGGCAGTGTCAGTCCATTAGAAAAATATTCCTAAGGCATAAACCTAATTGCCCTTCTGTTAAGGAACGCTCTACCTGCAGACTGGCACACCAGTGCTATTAAACTCACAGATGTCCAAGGAAAATTTTAGCTCAGGGTTTTATTTGTCCTTTGAAATTTGTTGGAAACTTTTTTAACTGACCCAAACATCATTCTGCTGAACTCTTTATATAACAGCCTGAATAGCTGCTTATTTACTTTGGTACACTTTTTTCCGCAAAACATTTATGATTGAAAAAAATAAAGGTTGTAGCCTATTTCTTTATCATATGCAGTGAATTTATTAAGAGTTTCCTTTAAGGTTCCATGCATTATTGAAAAAATACTTTTCCTTTGTGTTTGTGGTAGAGATAATTTATCATTGCTTAACAGAAAATCTTAGAAGTAATCTGTATTTAGACAAAAATGAGTGGGCTGTAGGGAAGAATGCAAGCAGGCATCCAAGCTGCCGATGGAGATAAATTTAAGGTTCACCCTGTTACAGAAATGAGCTCATAAATACTGTTTTTTACGTGGACATTGTTAAATGCAGTAATTTTATTTTAAATCTTGACCAAGTCCTTTTTAATTTGGTGTGAATATGTGTTGGAATATGATGAATATGTTTTCTTAAATGTACAGATCCGCCACAATGTTTTCATGGCAAAAAGGTACTGTAAACACAGACTGACACTTTGTTCTGTTGTTTAAAATACCATTAAATATTTCAGCACCTCATTTAAAGATATATACATATAAATGAATACAAAAAGGAGGCAGAACACATTTTGCTGCTTTCTAAGGAATGGCATTACTGTCAATTTTGGTTGAACCACTGCCCCATCTAGTGGTTTCCTTCCAAGCTGGGGATGTAAAACCCGCTCCTAGATAAAGAAAAACACTAAATACTGAAGACCCATCGCAATCCTGAATGTTTGTTTTGACATAATCAACCTTGATTTTCTGATTAGGAATGTGTTTATGGAATTACGTAATATTTATGTACTACACTTGCAACATCAGCTCAATCTATAAATCATAGATTCAATTCTTTAAAAGGGTTCATCTCTTTAAAGGGTAGCAGCCCTTTATACACATGCCATAATGTTGTTAGGGGTCAAAACACCAGAACACTATATTTCTGTGTACTTACTGACTAAAAAGACACTTTAAAAGCATACTGTCACAAAACATATAAAAAGACGAACAAAACATGGAGGCTAAAAGCTATGTATGTATATAGTTTATGTATATGTTTCTTTTGTATATTGTTGCACACAGTAACACTATACAATATCAGACACTATTAATCCATTCCCCTGGATTTCACGAGGGGATCTCCTTTTGCATCAAGGCAGGTATGGGTAAGATGGTTACATGCATATGTTATTTGCACTACAACTCCCAAAATCACACCCACATCCATTGTTGTAGAGCTGGTGGGAGTTGTGCTCCAACAACATTTGGAAAACTTGCAGGTTGCCCACCACTAATATACAATATAAAAAATAATGTATTTTTTTCTGATTCAGAAGGAAAATAGTATAGTTTGCAGATTCAATTATATTATGTTAAAGTGAACTCTTGGTCCACATGGTTTCCTTTTCCACACTGCTGCAAATATCAAATAAAGGTTTAGATTTTACTGGTTTATTGACTTAGATATTGTTTCAGTCTCAAATGTTAAAGGGGACATTGTGCAGACCCATTATGGATTAAAATACCTGCCTGGGCTTTTGCAAAGTGAAACAATAAGATTGTCATGCTACCAATATTCTTTGTGGAAATGTTATTTGATTACAAAATGTGGTAAATATTCTGCTGATTTCCATACAAATTTAAGGGCTCTGTTTTATTAGAGTATTTGTCTTGGGTTTACGGAATCAGAGCAATCAGGGCTGCTCCCTGTCATATAAATAAACATATATGCACATAAATCCCTCCAGAATACCATAAAGTAGCCAATGTGTTACTGAAATGTTATAGGGAATAAACTGAATGTGAGCCTTCTAATAGATATGGCATATTTCCTTTAATGCCTGCAATGCACAATGTTTCTCAAACTCTACATGTTACCACATCTTAATAAGTTAAATTTTATAGTAATTTGTAAATAGTGGATTCAGGACCATGTAAAGTAAAATTGCAATGCCTACTGTTATATTTATACTCTATTAAAATGTAGCATTT
This sequence comes from Xenopus tropicalis, assembly GCF_000004195.4. Lineage (NCBI taxonomy): Eukaryota > Metazoa > Chordata > Amphibia > Anura > Pipidae > Xenopus > Xenopus tropicalis. The sequence continues at coordinate 69,065,794 of NC_030679.2, forward strand.
CTTGACCACTCAGAGCTGCATTTCCAAAGGGCAACCCATCATTAATCATGGTAGCTAAAGCTGGATTTATGCCTACTTTATTTCTATACTTGATCTTTGGCTCTGACCTGCTCTGTCCCTTTTTAAAATTTCCCATTGATGACTTTTGCTAGGTATCGATCAAAGAGTTGTTGGCTATTCCTGATGCTTACCTGATCACTGGCTAGACTTTAATTAATGCTGTACTGCTAGCCTTGGCACTTTCTTTGGGATCTTGTTTATGTATCACCTCTTTGGCACCGTGACCCAGTCTGACAAAAAAACATGTTGTGAATGAGCCTTGTCATTGTTGCTTAATTAAGGGGGACATTTCCTAATGAGCAGTTTCTTTTTTTGATTCAGATTTATTAGCACTAAAAGTTGCAAAAAAAAAGTTGCAACTTTTTTGAGATTTACTATGCAAAAAAACGGTTACAAATCCGAATCCAACAATTCGAGATTGTGTAGAAGCCAATGGCAGTTTTCCTTTACCTTCCCTTGAGGATTCTTTTTTGCTTCAAAACTTTAGAGGTTTTCAGATTTTTGACGCTGTTTTTGTGCAGCAATTTGAAAAAAATTCGAAAAGGTTGCAGTTTTGCGACTTTTCTGTGACTTTTTCCAGCATGTATTTTTCCAGTACAGAATTAGTTTATTAGAATTTCTGGGTTTATTTCATGTACATTATGGAGACTTACATTAATTCCAAAACTGCATAGCAATACTTTATTTGCAGCATATGACATAGGTCACTTTTTTAGTAATTCTCCATATTGAATCTAATGCACACATAAAATAATATTTAGGAACCACTAATCATATAGATCTAGTCCTTACCAGAACATCCAATTAGATTGTGAGCTCTGTGGGGCAGAGACCTCCTTTGTCTCTTAACAGTTAGCCCCTAATCTTGAAAGTTAATGTAATTTTGTATTTATTGATATTCTTTAATTGTATTGTTTAAATGTACTGTGCTGCATACAGATGTAGTTCTACATAAAGATAAATATACAAACATTGATATTGACATCCTATGAGCTTAGCTTGCATCTATAAAAGGGATTTGCATGCTGTAGTGCCTGCAGCTAGATTGTGTTGAACAACAGATTATTCAGCTTCTTGACTTTGGCCCCTGGTAGCATGCTGGGAATGGTGGTTGAACTGCATGTAAAGGTAGAAATCATTGGTCAATATGGCATTTTAAGTTCCCTTCTGGAAGGTAGAATTAAACTGGATAGGAACCTTTTCATATTTTTTAATATGCAAAGGTATGTTGAGGGGCAGAAAAAGCATGGACTTTAAAAATACAGGGACACTGAGTGAATAATCACCAAAATCAAACTGTTATTATATAATATAAATACAATATAAACTGTTATATAATAATATAATATAATTGGTTGTGCAGAAATACAACATGCAACATGTTGATTTCAAAACCATATGCTCAGCTGAGAAATGGTTCCTGCCATTCAGGAGTGTGGGTAGTACTTCACATTCACAGAATACAGGCCTGATTAGAGGTCTAGTTATTATAAAATGGGACCAGTCTGTAAAGGGAGCATTTAAAAATTTCCTACACGTAATCAGTGTGTCTTTCACCAAGTTTAAGGGCTGAGGAGTATATTTTCTGGTTCCTCATAAATGGATAAATACTATCATTTTTTCCAACATGGGTTCACTTTTCCAACAAGTTCACCTTTGGCTGGCTGAGCCTGCCTCCTCACCTTGTTGTATGGTAAGCACATCACTCTGTACCATAGGTTTATTCATACACTGTCCAATATGGATTATTACAGCATTAAAGCACAGGTCACGTGGGAGGTCCATGTGACTTTACACCTTACAAAGCCTTAAAGAGAAGAACCCTAGTTTTCAATATGGCATCCACTAGGGACTTCCCTTCTGTAGATAAAAATTGCATGGTAGGGGATGGAGAGATAAAATCCTGTGTGTAGAGGGTTGTGGGTTGTGAATCTCTAAAAAATTTTGAAAAAAAGGCAATGTATTTACTTTTTAGTAATTTCCACTTCAACAGGGGGCTGAGACTGGAGGCACAGGGCACATGAGCTAGGGAAAACAGCTTTTCAAGCAGAAAATATAAGTACCAGAAGTACCTGAAATGCAGTTAAAGCTCAGCTATTAAACAACAATTCCTTTGCCCTGTTAAATATTTTCTACCAGGGCCCACTGGCACAAACAAAGCCATCTCAACCATTTGTTGTTAAAGTGGTGCCATAATAATCAAATATAAGCGTACAGATGGGGCCACACTCTGCCAAAAAGGGCAAAAGCAGTTAAAAGAATGTCATAATGGTAGTGAAAAAAAACTAATTCCATCACCTTGCCTTTACCCAGGAACCAAATAGCTTGTATGTATAAATGCACATAGACACGACTATACCGCATGCTCGGCTGATAAATATGACTTGCTTATGGCTTTGGATATGTCATTAACCCTGCTCCAATATTCTAACCAGATCTGTAACTGCTCAGCATATTGTACGTTTAAGGGGAGCAGCCTGAGACTATGTGAATGGATTTCAGAAAAGCCCAAACTCTGATGAGCATATTTGCAGACAAAATGCTCTGCTGAAAGCCAAGGCAGAGTGTGTTGCTGCTGAGGGGATGCAGCAGGTTGATCCTGGCTCAGTAGAGCGCTCGGATGGTCCATTTCAGCACCCTGAACAGCAACAACCTGTTATGGAATTAGGACCTTGCGGCCGAGGCCGCGCCTGCACAGCGTGAAGCCACGCCCAGAAGGCAGTCCAGCGCCAGAATGTGGCAGTGTGGAGACTTTGCTAGTAGAACGGAGCTCAGGCTTCCCAGCTTTGCGCTGCGGCTTCTTCCTGGAACTTGGCTGGAGTGTTGCGGCTTCTTTGTACTTGTTGCTGAGTCTCTCTGAACCTTACACAGGGGATACAGTTTAGTGGCCGAGGGTGTCACTCTGGGACTATTACTTTTCCTGGTTTAACATTGCTCTGAAGAAGACCCTTCATGCTTTAAAGCTGCGTGCCCATGGAACGGTGCAGCATGTTGGACGCTTGTTAAAGGAAAACCGATCCCAATGAATGGGAAATGGATGGGTTGCTGGAATTGCCCAAAGAAACAGAGCCGTGCAGATGTGCTAATAGGCAATGACAGGGATCGATGTGAAAGGAATGGGATCCTGCAATTTGTGGCAAAGGCAAGAGTGTGATGGATTTGCAGTAGTTAGGGAAGCGCGGGCATGTGCTGTAATGTGGCTGCTGCTGCCAGTGCCGGACTTGGGAGACAACATACTGAAAGAGGAGACAGATGAGTGAAACCTGCGGGCAGACAGAGCACATCCCTCCGTGGTGCTGAAGCAGCTCTCATAGGGACAAGTAAGGCAGCAACACATGGTTTGGCTCAACAGCTTCTCTTTCCTCCCTGGATGTTCATCAGCGAATTGGGACATTAATTAAAACAGAAACTGCAGATAGTAATCAGACGTTTTTGACATTTGGCAGTGTGATTATCTTTTTTTTTTTTTTTTTTTAATTTCAGTGTTTTAATCTCAAGAAAATTAGTAGGAGCAATAGTTGGAAACATGGCAGCTGGAGTGGCAACCTGGTTGCCCTTTGCCCGGGCAGCTGCCATTGGCTGGATGCCAGTGGCTGCAGGCCCCATGCCTCCAACTCCTCTTGGGGAGAAGAAGCGCACTCAGGATTCTTTGATTGTGTTAAATGTTAGTGGCACTCGTTTCCAAACCTGGCGGAACACACTGGAGCGATACCCAGATACCCTGCTGGGCAGCACCGAAAGGGATTTCTTTTTTAATCAGGACAGTGGGGAGTATTTTTTCGACAGAGATCCTGATATTTTCCGTCACATCCTCAACTTTTACCGTACAGGTCGGCTGCACTATCCACGGCATGAGTGCATTTCTGCATATGACGAGGAGCTGGCCTTCTTTGGCATAATTCCGGAAATTATTGGTGACTGTTGCTATGAGGAGTACAAAGATCGTCGCAGGGAGAATGCAGAGAGACTTTTGGATGATGCTGATGAGAACAAAGCAGAAGGGCCATTGCCACCAATGAGTGCACGCCAGAAGATGTGGCGAGCCTTTGAGAATCCTCACACAAGTACATTAGCCCTTGTCTTTTATTATGTCACTGGCTTCTTCATTGCAGTCTCTGTTATTGCCAATGTAGTTGAGACAGTACCATGTGGTATCAGCCCTGGCTCCCTACGTGAGTTGCCTTGTGGTGAACGTTATGCCTTGGCATTTTTCTGTTTGGATACAGCATGTGTCATGATCTTCACTGTGGAGTACTTGTTGCGCTTAGTGGCTGCTCCTAGCCGTTATCGCTTTGTAAGAAGTGTCATGAGCATTATTGATGTGGTGGCAATCATGCCCTATTACATTGGTCTTGTAATGACAAACAACGAAGATGTAAGTGGCGCCTTTGTGACATTACGAGTGTTCCGAGTATTCCGGATCTTTAAATTTTCCCGCCACTCCCAGGGTCTCCGGATCCTAGGCTACACATTAAAAAGCTGTGCCTCTGAGCTGGGATTCCTGCTCTTCTCGCTTACAATGGCCATAATAATATTTGCTACTGTCATGTTTTATGCAGAAAAAGGATCACTAAATAGCAGATTCACCAGTATACCTGCTGCGTTCTGGTACACCATTGTCACCATGACAACACTGGGGTAAGTACTGTTGTAAAATAAGTGCTTTGAAATTTATTAGGTGATGTGGGAAACAAAGTTAGTAGGCTTGTTCTCTATTTTAAAGATAAATGAAAGCGTTATCTTACAGAACAGTCTCTAAAATGCCTATTGCTTCCAAATAAAACAAGTTAGGTATAGTAGGGTTGCCGCCTTATCTAATGCTAAAACCGATTTAGGAAAAATATAGGAAAAATTAGCATTGCTGTTCCCTTGCGTACAATATTTTGAGTTGTGATTAACCAACCCTAACCCAAGCTTTAAAAAGAGACAGGTAAAAAGGTATGTGTGTGTGCATGCAAGGGATATAAGCACATTTGCTCTCACCCATTTGATGCATTATAAATAAATCCATCCCATTTCATTGGTTGTGACTAAATCTAGCTATAGAAATATTACTGGATCTAAAAAGCCTACATGCACTAAGCTTCCTACAAATGTGCTTAGTTTTTCAAGACTACAGCTCACAAATTCCCAGGATCCCAACACATAGCTTACTGCTGGCGCCTTGGAATAGCCGTGTGCCTTAGTAACCAAGAAGTGAACCATAAAGCCCACCAAAAGTGCAGTGCAGGCAAGATGTCACACAGTGTACCTACAGTATATCAAATAACCTCCCCAAACATAAAATAGTGTCACAGTGAGGCATACTTTTCACTTTGATTCTCCTTTATCCATGCTATATTTTTACTGTCCAGTTTTCAGACCTAAGAAAAAAAGCAAAGTCCTCAGTGAACTGGTTAAAAATAAGAGTTAAGAGCTGCCAACCCTAGGAATGTAGTAAAAACTGTCTGTATTTTATATGTTATTTTATTTTTTATTATTATTTTTATTAACATGTATTTATAAAGCACCAACATATTCCTCAGCGCAGTACAATAAGTGGGTTTATACATCAAACATACAAAATTACATGTAAGGCAACCAATAAGCAATACAAGAGGTGAAGAGTTTACAATCTATGAGGAGAAGTAGTTGAGACACAAGGTGTGGGGATGGGCAAGATTCAAATTAAGCATTGTGAATGATATAGCACAGGGTATTGCTTTAATGAGGGTAAGCATCTTTAAATAAATTAGTTTTAAGAGATCTTTTAAAGGAAGAAGATTGGGAAAAAGTCAGACAGAACCAGAGAAGGGGTGCAGCCCTTGCAAAATGCAAGTGTGTAAGGAGGTAATGAGAGAGGAGTTGAGGAGCAAGTCATTTGATAAGTATAACAAGCAGTTTGGTGAGTATCTAGAAATGAATTTAGGGATGTAGTGTGGGGCAGAGTTGTGAACTATTGAGTTGAGTCAGTGGTTTGAATTTTATTATGAATAGTAGTGGAAGCCAGTGCAGGGATTGACAGAGTGGCATGGCAGAGGAGGAGCGGTTGCTGAGTGTGTATGAGTTTAGCAGCAGTATTCATTGTAGACTGGAGAGGTGACAGTCTGTGGAGGGCAAGGCTAATTAACAGAGAGTTACAGTAGTCCAGGCGTGATTTTATGAGTGTGAATAAGAATTTTGGGAGCATCTTGGGTGATAAATGGTCTTATTTTGGAAATATTTATTTGGTGAAAGTAGTAAACAAGAGTCCAGAGTGATGAATGATGTTAACAATAAATATTCTAAATTTTTCACTGCTATGTTCTGATGTAATTTCTTCACTGTGATCTGTGTGAAGGTGCTTCATTTAATCTCTTCACTGGATGGGCATGGGATTTATTGAAAAATATAGATACCAATTACCTACTAAGAAGACCAATGTTGAGTCTTTGACACAGACAGGTTTATGTTGGGATGCTTGATATCAAACTTAGCATGTAATTGCAAACAATATGCTTGAAATATTAGAGGAGAACAGCAGCACCATTGTACCCAATAGGCCAAGCAGTAGAGAAGGACACATTGGTGGTACCTTTCTTTGAGCTTCTGATGATACAGAGGACCGAATAGCAAATATAACCTGACATAAGCTATTATAAGTAGTACACAAAGTAAGGAAATCAAAGTGAGCTCACCTATTAAGACTGCATATCCCATAATGCATCAGGGCATGAGGGACACTCAGAATGGAGGATTATTCTTTTTGTTTATAGAAAGGGGAGGATGGTATTTTCTCACTCTTTCAAAATAATTATTTTGTGTCTGCTTTTGGTGGTTATTCTACCATGTTTAGTACAGATATTGGATCTTTTATCTGGAAGCCCGTTATCTAGAAATCATCAAAGCTCTATTGTGCTGACAAAAAGGGGATGCCAAAACAGTAAACACAGTCTTGAAATAAATTGTGGGCTTTATTTGTAGAATTTGCATGCATTATGGGACCAGGTGGAACTGACTCTAACCCAAGTATTATAAAAAAAAAACAGGGTCTGCTGAATGCTATAAAAGACATTTAGCTTTAAACTTACTATCTTCTCATTTCATTCAATAACAAATTGCACAGTCTGCTTATTGAAAAACACATTTAAGTAGGCCTTAATAGTGATAATTGTTTTACATTAACTGACCTTGTTTATAACAACAGCTTATTTGGTTGTGCTTAGAGAGACAGATTAGTTTAGGCTTTAAGTGTAAAGAATTTAAATATACCAGCAGGGATATAAAGTTTTTTCTTCAAGCCTTAACTGGTTATTCAGAACATTAATAATCACATTCATTTGCCTAAATCTATCTAAAATAAGTAAATATGTTAATAAATAAATACATCTAAGTGCTTGGAATTCAGACTTGAAACTGTATATGCTAAAAATATACTGCCAATCTTCAACACAGGAGGTATTTCAACTGTTGTAATATAAATTAATTTATAACTTTGCATTGTTATCTTTGCCAGTCCTCTCAAAAGTCATGAATAAGCACCAGTGTTGGTTACATGTTCTGTAAAAGGTTTATTGGAAAAGATTCCTGTAACTAGTCGGCCAAACTCTATAATAGTGTCTGAACCTACTATTATTATTATTAACATTTATTTATAAAGCGCCAACATATTCCGCAGCGCTGTACAATAAGTGGGTTTCATACATTGGACATACAAAGTAACATATAAAGCAATCAATAACCGATACAAGAGGTGAAGAGGGCCCTGCCCAAAAGAGCTTACAATCTACAAGGAGAAAGGGTTGAAACACAAGGTGTAGGAATGGGCATGACCAGAGTTGTGAGAGGTGTGGCACAGGGTATTGCTTTTAGCAGCACACTGAGGGTATGTTAAACTAGATTAGGGTAAGCTTCTCTAAATAAGTGCGTTTTTAGAGATCTCTAGAAGGAAGAGAGTTTTGGAGAAAGTTTGACAGTTTGTGGGAGCGAATTCCAGAGAAGGGGGGCAGCCCTTGCAAAGTCTTGAATGCGAGTGTGTGAGGAGGGAATGAGAGAGGAGCTGAGGAGCAGGTCAGTAGAGGAGCGTAACAAGCGGGTTGGATGGTATCTAGAGATAAGTTCAGAGATGTAGGGTGGGGCAGAGTTATGAACTGCTTTGAATGTGAGAGTCATTAGTTTGAATTTTATCCTGGATGGTAGGGGAAGCCAGTGCAGTGATTGGCAGAGTGGCATGGCAGAGGAGGAGTGGTTGGAGAGGTGTATGAGCCTGGCAGCAGTATTCATTATGGACTGGAGAGGGGACAGTCTTTGGAGGGGAAGGCCAATTAATAGGGAGTTACAGTAGTCCAGGCAAGATATTATAAGAGAGTGAATAAGAATTTTGGCAGCATCTTGGGTGATAGATCATCGTATTTTGGAAATATTTCTTAAGTGAAAGTGACATGATCTGATAAGTGACTGGATATGAGGAGTGAAGGACAGTGTAGAATCAGCGATAACCCCAAGGCACCGGGCCTGGGAAGATGGGGTGATGGTAGAGTTGTTAACCTGTATAGAGACCATGGCTACTTCTGCTTGGGATGCAAAAAGAGTTGAGCTGGTGGAGCTACGCATGATGGTCAATGCATACATAAAACATGAAATATTCGGGCATGAACACACAGGTAGATGATTCAAGGTGAAAGTGCATTTTTTTTTTTGTTCTTGGTTTTTTTTTTTGGTAGGGTAAGAATATAATGTTGCCTTAAATGCTGCTGCTATCATATGTGGATTTGTCATTTAGATGTAAACAAATGTATATCAGAATGTCTTTGTGAGTGTGTTTGACACAGGTTAACACATCTGACCTGTGAAAGCATTTTGACTGGATATCATCTTGAATATCTATCTTCTGCTAAACACTGGATGTCATTAGAATACGCTGCATCTTAACTGTGGGTCCAAGGCCCACGTGCCCAAGCTTTTGGCATGTCAGCTGGCGTGGCCAGTGTACGCGTGTGTTAAGCAGCATTTGTCAAGAGACCCTACTGTAGGACTAGCTCTGAGAAGCCTTTTACTTGGGTAACCAACTGAGAGCATATTAATGAGTCTGATGAAAACCAGGACTGAATTTACTGTACCTAAAAGATAGTTTAACAGGCATACCAAATAAAAATAGACAGTAGAAAATAGAATTGCTGGTAGCTAGAAAGCTTAGTCCCAATTGCTGGCCAGTGGTAGCAGGTAGCAGACTGAAAAGCTAGTCTATAATCTGCCTATAGGTCATGACAGGCACCAGGCAACAATGTCTGTATAAGAAAAATTTCCTTTCAGGAGATGGTTAGAGAATATAATTAGTGACCCCAGCACTAAAACAAATGGGAAATATGTTGCCTATGGCAGTTGTTGGCACTGTTGGGGAGAGCAAAAGCGCAGTTTGGGTTTTACCAACTCAACAGTGCCAGTGTTCATTACAGGCAATACATAATATGAATGGGAAGCAGTTGCACTTAGGGAGGTTGTTTTGGCTACTACTGAAATTATTGTCTTTATTCCTCCAAATTAAAATATCCATACAAATGTATTATTGTATTTTGAAAAGTATATGTATCTTTCCTATATTTTTATGCTGCTGGTGCCGCAATTAGAAGCAGAGTAGATTGCATTCATGTTATCAGTGCCCCTGCAATCTCCTTCCATAATATTGAGAAACTTCAGATATTTGCATCCACCCATTTGCAGCCTGTTATTAGCTAAATCTACCTTTGTTTTTATCCCATCTTTGTTAGATAGAAGTGGAGCATAGGTTTTTTTTTTATTTAAAAAAAACCTATTCATGTGTTGAGAAAATTGCATAGTAAGGGTCAGCATAGAAAGTTAACTAGAGTCTGCAGTAAGCAGAATCCTCTGCAGCCCCTATTAGAAGTACTGTTAAGGCAAATCTATTTCTTAGCAGAAATGCTGGATGCATGTATGTCATATACACCTATATATAAATTGTGTACATATGCTCAATTATATTTCTTCAGGTTTTTGTAATTCTGTATGTATGCTGTCCCAGGTGGATCTCTTTTTTTAGATTTGAAATGTCTTTTAAAAAAAGATTTTGTTATCTGGTTCTGTGCCATGTTATGCTGTACTTTCAAAGAAGACAGAATATTTTTTGGTTATGGGTTGCTACTTCATGGTTTATTTACTTTTTCGTTATGTCATTTGCAGCTTTGTATATTCTGCAGTTCTCTAAATGGTGAGTTTCCTCCCTTAATATCCCCTGTCCTATTTTTTCACATCATTTCAGTCCTAAGGTCCTGCTTTCTTTCCAATAGAGGCATCAATTGCAAGTGGTTAACAGGCTGCTATTAGTGATGGCCTGGAGCAGAACTATATGATGCAATAGAGCTTGTATATATGAAACATAAATAGGAGCTCTATGAAAGCTAAACTTATTATTGAAGTGTTTTATTCCCCTTTAACTAGAACTGTTTTAGATTCATTTTATAGTATTAGATTTATAGTATTAGATTAGTTTTATAGTTTTTAGTAGATGCTTTTTAAAACCTTGGAGTTTTCTCTAGATGTCTTATGTAATTATGGATTGTGAACTTTAATAACAACAACATTTCTTATACAACAGACTGTTTCTAGCAGTAAAATATAAGTAGTAATGGTGTAACCTTTTGATAAAAAGATATAATGGTTTGTGGAAAAGAAATGCAAATAATGATCTTTTTAGCCATGCTTAAAATCAGAATACTATATACTATATACTATATACGCATTTGCAGATATACCCTCTGCTGACTGAATTTGCCTCACAGATAAAGCCGCAGATTGCCATTGGATAATTGCTGATCTAGATTTTACTTATCCTGTTGACATAGGATGCTTTAAAGGGGACATATTGTGTGAAAAACAATATTGTGCAGATGAATTGTACTCATCTAAATAAAGAAGGAATGCTTTACAAATTTCTCCAAAAACCCCACTAGCCCCACCCATATGTTTCACTTCCTACTGCTTCCTTTCCCTGGGGGGGGGGGCAGGGATGGTTAGTTCATGTCTACCCCTCATTTGAAACACAGACAGGGACCTAAGAGAATCTATAGGGAGCTCCAATAAAGGGGCCATTTTACAGATAGGATTAATTTTAGCCCAAAGTGAAAATACTAATTCATAATTGCCTACAAGATTAGATTTTTCATTTATCCAAAATGTCTCCTTCAAGACAGACAGGGGCAGGCAGTTGGAGCTGATTATGTGGTCCAAGATGTGCTAAATCTCGCACTGTATTTTTCTCATAAACACTTCTGCGTCCTGTCTTTAGCTCATCCTACTGTTTTTTATTTCTGTTCTATAAGATATTTTAAGTACATTGGTTTCATGTCTTGTCTTTGTGTCTTATTTTGGATATATGTTTATCATAGAGGTTTAAGTGTGCATCGTATATATGTAATGTTAGAGCTCTCCTTACCTTTTGGTCTCAAATAAAGTAGCAAATCTATGAATTTATTCTGTGCATCTGTAATTCAGGTTTCTGGTTTGCTAACCCCCTCCCCTCTGACAATTGTATTTAATTGTATTCAACAAGAATATGAAACTGACAGTGTTAATGTTTCATCCTGCATTTTTGTGTTTAAAAACAAATGTTTTTGTTTCTGTGCAGCAGAGATTAGGTAGCTATGTTCCAATCACTTGTTATAGTGCATGACAATGCAAATAGGATGAGTGCACAACAATCAGAGAGACTTTTGCTTGGATACATCTCCAGTAAGCATTGCCAAGAAGGGGGCAGGAATCTGCACATAAAAATGGTTATAAAATATAATTACAGCATATTACAGTAGTACTCTACAGATGTAATGATAACCTGTAGTATTTATGTCCTCTTTTATTCTGATGTTACAGTATCTTGCATGATTTTGTAAGTTGCTAATTAAGAGTGTATGAGTGCAGCTATGTTTTTATGAGCAAGAAGGTGCATCTGAAGACAGCACATATTTGCTTAACTTTATAAAAAAAAAATGCTTTTTGGGTAATGGCACAAGTGGTGAATAAGTACCTGTTCAGTCAAAGCTCTCAGGAAACATCTCAACACCAATCGTAAAGAATTGAAGCAGGCTGCTTTCCATTCTATTTTCTTGGAACTACCAAAGTAGAGCAGATTTGCAGGTAATTGTTGTTCCTAGTTCCATACTGACAGTCATTGTCATTGATTGGTATAAAAATTGTTCTGCAACACTTCTCTCCATTTTGCCATTGAGACTTTTCCTGTATAATGTTGCAGAGAGAAAATCTACACAATTTTGTTTAGAGACTTAAGGGGCCACTTACACACACAAGTGTGCATCACAAAAAAATGAACACTATACCAAATAGTGTTGGTACCTCATTATTTAGTGAAAAAAATAAGATTTTATTCTTCCTGTTTTTTTTTTTATATAAACTGGCATAGTATACAGTTTATGTTTAAGTTGAAATAGAGTGTATAGGGAATGCAAATACCTTTGACTGAAAGGCAGCCATGGGGTGAGCTAGTGACAGAGCTTGGAGCTGTATGCAAGTTTGTTAATAAATGGACAACAAAGCCATGCTGCAAAGCCCTCTCTAAAGGGAACTTGATTCAAAAGTGGTGTTTATAAAACAAAGGTTTGTTCAGAGGATTGGTGGCATTCAATTCTTTAGTTGGAACATTATAGCTGACATAGTTACACAGAAAGTGTAAGTCAAAATAGTACAACTTTTCCGATACCTTATAACTGAATTTACATATGTGATGGTTTTGTTTGTTCAACCTCTGCCCATTTTGGAGCCTTTAGGATAATGCCTAAAATTAGTCCCCTGCCAAAAATCTCTGCTACCATGGGTGACTAATCTCCCAGAAAAGCATTTTCAATAAAGGGAATCGCCGATGGAAAGGCCTACTCATTGCTTCGGTTTTGTGAAGTCAAACAAACTTTCCTCCTGCAAGCAAGTCTGTGCAACTTTGGAAAACCGAATCGATGCACAGGCCTTTAAACCGGCAAATCCCTTTATTGCGGGGGAGATTAGTCACTTGCAGTAGCAAAGATTTATCGCGGGCAACTAATCTCCTTGTGGGACATTGCCCTGCATATGACCTGCCCTTGTCAGTATGTAGCTGGTGATGTTATTGCACAAATGAGCAGTTTGAACAAGTAAGTTTCCCAGATGAGACTCGTTTATGTTCGTTTTGCAACCAGATGTCCAACAAAGCAATTTCTAGAAAGTTAAGGAGTTAGAACCTAACTTACTATGTTTCTATGAGTAGGACTTGGTGGGCTATTAAGTAGAAAAAACATCAAAGTTAGGGTAAGAAGAAAGTCGAAGAGTCCTACAAAATGCAAGACATGCAGTAAAAGCCTTTGTTGAGCTGCCAAGGAATTTGGTGAACTATTCCTATACGAATCAGAGATTGTAAATGAAGAGTAAATGTTTTTGGGTTATTCTTCTGCTACAAAGAAAATAGTACATCATACTTTTAATAGAAAAGTATAAAATATCAATGTACAGTAGGCTCATTTTAATTCCTCTGGCTTTTTGATTAAACAGAATGTTCTAAGGTGTCAGACAACATTTGAGTTATACTTTTCAGTCTCCTTTTTTAATTTGAGTATTTCTCAATGTTTAATATATCAAAGATTGAGTTTGCTACCTTTAAAATGAACAAATAAATGTCACATGTTGCTTGGCACCATAACAGTGCAGAGTATTTCTTTTTACGTAACTAGTATAGATGTCAAAGTATAATGTGCAGGAATAATGCAACACTTAGCAGAGAGAATTACTATATTTTTAATAATTCATTGTCATATTCCTACAAATGTAGAAGAATGGTTAGTAATATTTTTTTCAGGAGGTCTGGTCATGCTGCTTCTTGGTGATTTAGTTAAAACGCCTGTGATTTGACAACAAAAGCATTATACAGTTAATAAATTTTAAATTGCTTTTGGATTGATTTAAAAATTGTAATAGAAAATGAATATAAAATTCCAGACCGTCAGCTAGAGACTTATGAAGAACCTTTCCCTTCTAGCAATGTAGCGCCCCATTTATTTCATTTTCTAGGTTATGATTAGAGATGAACAATTTAGCTGCAGAGGCATTTATTTGGTTCACTGGGTTGTACTTCACAGTATAACTAAAAAAAAGGAAAAAAAAAGTAAATAAAAATGTAAGTAGAAAAAAGTGACCTGGCACTTTGAGTGTTCTTATAGTGGTTTATCATGCATGAAGGAACTGTGAAATCGAAACACAAAAAACTGGCCTGCCTACTATATGTTTTACTGCTGATTCTGTGTGATAGGACTTTTCATTACCCGGCATATAACAAATCTACATAAAATGACAGAGTATCAGAAAGTAAAGGCTTATAATTAGAGCTTTATAAACTCCTTAGTGTTGCTGGTATATATTGTAATGTATACTGATCTATACTCAGGTTATTCACATGAAGATAATTTCTCTGTAGGGGGATTTGCACTAGGGGACAGTTGACACTTCTCAAGTTTACATTTATGTTTCTGGACCACAAGTTCTGCGGGGTACTGACAGACAGAGGTGTGATGCTGGGACACATTCTGTAGCTGGGGGTATGTAAAATGCATGTCTATGAGAAATGAATTACATAGTTTCCAGATTTTTTTTTTTAATAACACTAATATATTTCACAACATACATTAAGGCGTATATTTATAACTATACAATTTTTTAACACCACAAATAGCTCAATGAGACATTGAATTATTCTAGCACCCTTGACATCCTATAGTTGTAGTTGTATGAAAACTGTAATACAACAATGTCCTTCATGTTGGATATCCTAAACTTATTTCCTTTAACTTTTTTTACATTTATGACATTGGGTTTAAGAGAATACTGAGAACTGGATTTCAATAACAGCTATAGGTTTTCAGATTGGACATCACTGCACTCATTGGGCTTTAGCTTGGGCAATAAATGTAACATTATCATGTAGTGTTCTGTCTGTGGTTTCAGAGTTTAATTGCATAATGAATGGAAAATATGAACTCATCTATTATAACTGCAAAATATATATGTATTTCACGTGTATTGAAACCATTTCTGCATGATATATCCAGGTATGGCATCCATTATCCAGAAAGTTCTGAATTATGGGAAGGCCATCTCACAGACTACATTTTAATCAAATTATTAAAATTTTCTCTGTAATAATAAAACAGTTATTTGACCTTGCACTTGATCCTGATATATAATTAATCCTTATTGGAGGCAATGCAATCCTTTTGGGTTTAATTAATCTTTAAATTATTTTTAGTAAACTTACAGAAAGACCCTTTATCTGGAAATCCCCAGGTTCTGACCATTCTGAATAACAGGACCCATACCTATACTGAAATATACTGTTTCTAAATAATGTGGTTGAACATAATAGCGTGATTGTTATGTATACTGCAACAGCATTTTTTCATTGCTTTCCTTTCACTAAGTTTTAAAAAAATAGATATTCCTCACTTTGCTTCCCAAAAATAGTATAAACATGAAACTATGCAGTTCTGTTAATAAGCTGTAAATGCATATTAAATATATGTGCCTTTTATAATATATTCTTTATAGTATATCATCTTTATATTCTCAGGGGCCTCTTTGTTCAGCAGTTGATGTTCAAATGTCATATATTTAATAATGTAGTATATAGGAATACTGTAAAAATACAACACAAGAAACATGAAGAGGGACCTTCTCATGTGGGTCCTGTCTTAGCTAGATATATTACATTTTAAAATTATAAAGGCAGTATAGGGTCAGGAAGTGCATCATCTCCTGGATGATTTTATACTCAACTCAAATTATTCTGCCAATATCAGTCTTTTAAATGACAGCTATATGAAAAGAATCAGCATGGATTATGGTATTTATAATATCAGACTAGTATCTGTTTGATATTATCAGTTTATCTATTATTTCCGATGAAAATAAGAATTTGTTAGTCTCTACATTTAAATTACATTCCATGTGAATTTTTTGTTTGTGGCACAGTAAAAATTAAATATAGAAAGGAATCAATACGTATATAGAGTATTGAGTTTTATTATATAGAGTACACAAAAACACATGTATATTACAATTTGACATATATTTTGTTATTCATTTGTTGCCAATGACTAATTCATTTAAGCTAAAGATTTAAAGTGTTATGTGTTATTTTTGAATTGTCCAACTTAAACTGCAGTTAGCGGTATGAAAGTAAAACAAGTAGGCACTGAATGTTCAAAAGCTGAAAATAGAAGATTGGAGGCTGTGATTTACATTATGAAATAAAACCTGAGTAGTTGTGGCTTATAATCATAGCATTTATTTCAAGTGTTGCACATTCCTTTTAATTGGGTGTCATCAAAGTGTTTTGTAAGGCTTAAAATCTTTCATTTGTCATCATTTTCATATGCCTAACCAGAATGTATGGTCGTGTGTTTTATGTAAAGTGTTTAAACACCATTTTGTGACAGAGTGGGAGGTATCAAAGTGTAACAAAATTTAATTCCTCTTCAATGCTGATTGTAAAATGCACTAGCTAGATTCTGTGCAGGCTTCAAGGAATATACACCGTGACCATGTTGTAGGCTGTTTCATTAATGAATTGCAGCTTTGCTGCATGCACTGCTTCACTTATTTATTGAAGAGATAATAGGAAATAACAGTTTTTTTGTGAACTCATAAATAATATGACACAAAGATATTAAGTTTACTGAGTTGTGAAAGGAAAGCTAAAACTTGTGGGGATTGGTGCATCACCATTAAGGAAAAGTATTTTTTCTGCTTATGGTCAATCTTTACATTTATATAATTTTATTTTTGGTGCGGTGCAAAGCAATTAGTGACTTTATGTGGTTAGCCTAATGCCACATGTAGTGTAGGTAGCACTTTTTTGGCAAACTGAGTAACTCTTGCCGAGAATATAGTACGTATGCTTCAAAATCCTCCTACCTTGTGTCTGCACCTGATAGTATTGAATACACTCGGTTGCAAACACATGTAGCCAATATCCACTGAAAATGCAAAGTCTCACATTTTTAGGCAGATATCGGCTACATGTACCTGCACCCGAGCATATTCAATGCCATCAGGTGCAGGAACAAAGTAGGAGGATTATACAGTAGCATTTTTTGGCTTGCCGAGAATACGCTCCGTGTGGAATTAGCCTTAAGTATCATGAAAAATCTTTAAGGTCTCCAGCTGTTAATTATTTGCAACTCCCCAACCTTTCTTACTCCTGAGCCACAGTCAAAAGTAAAAAGACTTGGAGACCAACACAAGCATCATAAAAGTTCATGGAGGTGCCAAATAAGGGCTCAGATTGGCTATTAGGCAGCCTCTAATCACACTATCAGCTTACAGGAGGATTTATTTGGTAGTAAATCTTGTTTTTATTCAACCAAAACTTGCCACCAAGTAAGGAATTCAAAAATAACTAGCTGGTTTGGGAGCACTGAGAGCAACATCCAAGGCATTGGGGAGCAACATGTTGCTCACAAGCCACTGGTTGGGGATCACTGCTTTAGAGTGTTGATTCTCAGATTCCATGTGGCTCATTTATGAACACTGGGATAATCAGCAACTGGGCAATAGCACACATTTCGTAGCCTATCAGTGATTAGCTTATTTTAGACAGCTGCAGGTAAAACAATGAATGCAAACATTTGACTGTTTGTAAATGGTTTCACAAGCACATGTACAACTGTAAGGAGCCAAGCCGGCCAGGCACTCTAAGCAACCTGGTCGGCTTGGCCCACCCCAGCCTCCCCCTTCCCATGTGAACGTGTGGATGTGCAAGCAAGCTTGCAATGAGAGCACACAGGGCGGCAGGGTTGCGGGGGCCACTGGCGGAGGTAATGCAGTTGGGGGTAAGAGCCCGGAACTAGTAGTAGGTGAAAGAAGGGGTACCCTCCTGGCGCCCCCCCCCACACTGTTGCGCCCTAGGCAGGTGCCTCTTCTGTCTACGCCTAGTTCTGCTCCTGCACTTGAGACAAACATCACATTAACCAATCAGATCTTTCTTGTTTTCTAATTTAGGAAGGAGGATACATCAAGGAATTATTCTCCTTGAGAAAAACAAATAACACATTTAGAAACATATATCATGGCTTGAGAAAATGTCAAGGCAAGTAATAAAGAAAGATCCACAAACATATTGTGCCAGATATATATTTGGTTATGAGAGCACCAATAGATGGATTCACATGATTGAACAAATATTCAAAAGTCAATCAATGGCTTTTGATATTGGCCTTTAGAGTTCTTCATAGTTTCCTTGATATATTTAATAAATAGTGGGATCACTGAGCCTTCCACTTACAAACCACCTACTGTGAAGTGATCAGGTTTCATGCACAATAAAGATCCTAATAATTAACAGTATTAATGTCTTCTAAGTAAACTGCTCCTCTGGGATCATGATCTAAAGCTCACAACCACACTCAATTATCTTCATTGTTTCACCTTCCATTGTGCCATGACATACTACTGCACAATGCAGTGCTGACACACTAGAGGACTGAAGAGTGAAACACTAGATATGGACTCTGTTGATGTTGCATAGAACAATTATTGTGCTTTATGGAGGCAGTGAAATTGGAAGGTAAAGTATGGAGGCTCATTTAGAAACCAGCCACAAAGAGTGAAATGCATTCCATTGTACAAATGGTTACAATACGTATTTACTCTGATTATCAGTTTTATTATCCTAGTAACCAAAGATGATACTAATTGCAATGCAACAATTTATGGACAAGTGTAATGCTAATGGAAAGCCAGTAGTGATCCCAAGTAGGCTACATTCAATATGACTAAGCCAGTGACCAAGTCACTTGAGCATATTTCTCAGGGTGAAACTAAAGTTTAAAATTGTATAGAGTACACACTGGTGCTTAGGCAAACTGTCATTAAATTATTTGATAGATATGTCCAAAGTAGAGAAGTATGCTATTACTTTCACTTTGCAATGGTTCACAATAGTTCACAAAAAGTTGTGTTGAACATAAAATTTAAAATGAAATTCAAGCAAATGTAGTACCACAAAAGGCCATTTCTGCAGTTTTCTTCTCTGAAGAGACATTTTATAAGCTATATTATTAATTGCATATATCAAATTATTTCTATCAAGAAATACATTGAAACATTTGCTCCAAATGAAAGATTTCCTTTAAATGAACCTTCTCACCTGACAGTTTTCACAATCTACTCCATTTACTAAAGTACCTATATCAGCAATTTACTTGTGTAGCCTTAGTCTACCAGTATTCACTGTCACTAATTCACTGTTCTAGGTCATGAAACTAAAATTGATTTTCCATCCACTTTCCTGATCCCTGTCATCAATACTGTTTCTGGGATACTCCGTGCATTCCTGTGATACTAACCTTTTAGACCTAATGATGGATGGAGATACATGTCCACTTCTGCACTTGCAGTGATTTAAGCGATTAGTTCCACTGCATCTATGACTAGTCTAAACTAATAGTATAGGGTACACAGGAATAGACAAGGATCCCAAAATGAATGCTTAAATAATTTATTTACAAAGAAGAAAGCAAACTGGTATCTGGCAAATATGGGACAATGAAACAATCAGATAATTGTCATTTATTTTCTTTGTAAACCAAAGGTCAATCTTCAGCAAATTAGCTTACATGTTTTGCTGCTTAAGATTGCTTGTATAAATATAATGTAATAGCTGAAAAGCAAAAAGCAGCAGCAAGTTAAATTTATAAAAGTTTATGTAACATTTAAGTGGGTACACAGAAAAATTGTGTCCTGAAGAAGGTCTTCATGCACAGTAATTTCTTTATTTATATCCTTGAATAATTTAATTTGCTTGACAAGGCAAT
Organism: Xenopus tropicalis; assembly: GCF_000004195.4. Lineage (NCBI taxonomy): Eukaryota > Metazoa > Chordata > Amphibia > Anura > Pipidae > Xenopus > Xenopus tropicalis. The sequence goes on from NC_030679.2 coordinate 69,085,671, forward strand.
TTCTGGATCGGGCTGTCACAATCATTAACTCAAGTCAATTGGATTGTGCCATCAGTGCAATAGCAAGGCTATCCTTCAAAAGTGGTGTAGTTCTTTTCTTTGATATTCTTTAGCAGACAAATAAAGAATGTATTATTTAAAAAAAAAAAAAAAATATATATATATATATATATATATATATATATATATATATATATATATATATTATAAAATAAATGTTGATTTATTGAATATTAAGAAGGAAGTACAAAGAACTCTTATATAGGAAAATATAAAACATTTGTGAAAAACAATACCTGTATTAGTCTATGGGGCCTATTTACAAAAGGTTGTGTTTTTAGATAAAGATATTTATTTTTTTGCAAAAAACTTTTTTGCCATTTATTATGTGTCAAAACTGCAATAAATGCAGTAAAAATATGCCATTTTAAAGGTGTTGAGGTCATGTAGAAGTCAGTGGCAGCTGTAATTTTCATTCGGCTAATTTTTCTTTCCTTTGTTTTATAGGTTTTTGGTTTTTTTACACTTTTTTACACTTTCATTTGTGCGACAAGGAAAAATGTGTGCGTGTTTTTTTAACATATTGCTAAAAAGTAAGTATGGTACAGTATCCAATAGGTCGTGGAAGTTTTAGTGAAAACTGGACAAAATATAGCAAAGTCAAGAAAATCGTAATAGGGACTATTACTTTAAATTAAGACTATACCCCTAGAATAAATACTTAACCAACAGGTAGTTAGTATCATATTAAGCAACCTATAAAACAAACTTACCAAACTGGATTATGCATTTCAGTAATGGACAGAACTGTGTCCATTCATTGGCTCATGTGACCTAAAGGTATGTGTGCCCTTGGTATGTTGTGTGCTCTGTGAATTGTTTGATCCAGGTGGGCGTCCTTTACTACTTAAAATGGCAGTATTCTATTTAGGATTACCTAATAGCATATCTACTAAAAAAGTATATTTTATGAAAATCGCATATTTAGATTAGGCAGGATTTTACATACTGTATGAGCTGTTGTATGCACTAAAGTTTTTTAGAGACCTACATTGTTTGAGGTATAGATTTCCTTTAACTGCAAAGCTGGGACAAAATTGCAACCATTAAAACAACTCAGAGAAAACATTTGCCTCTACATACTCCAGAGCTGTCAACTTTTATGCATTGGTGGACGGGGTATAGTGCAATGCACGCCAGCATGCCGCCAAAAATTTGCGGCTATAACTGAAATTGACATCACGTGCCGGGCCACGCTTCCTTCCTAAACAGGAAAAGGGGACTGGAGGGAGATTACATGAGTTTATGCAGAGAGGAGAGGGGTACATAGGTAAATACCAATGTAGTTGAGTAAGGCATATTAATTGAGAAGATGGGAACTGTAAATGTATATTATGGAGTGTGTTTTTTAGCAGAAGAGTTAAATTGATGTGAAGTAAGAACTAGGGTAGTGAAGACTATACAGAAAAGAGTTGTCTGAGAACCAACATAATCATAGTACTCCTGAAACAAGTAAAAAACTCACCATAGTCAAGGGGGGCTCAGGGACACCGCTCATTGACCTGTTTATTAAGTGCCTGCTCTCACACCAATGGTTTCTCGAGAACCAAACTAAGGAATGGAGCAAGGGTGACATGAAATGACCAGAAAAGAATACAAGAATGCAAAAGTAAATAGATTGAATATGAACTTAGGGAGAGGTAATGACATGCATCATATAAAATGACTACAAAAAGTACAAGGGTTTAAGTAATCTGAATATAAACAACAAAGCATATATATGAGAGAATAAGGCAATATAAAATCAGGATTAAGGGAATTACGACTATGTAGAATGCGAAGAAAACTGAGGGAGATAGTGAGAATAATTCGAATTTTAGAGAGGGAACTGAATTTAACAAAAAGACCTGGCTAAAAAGTTGACGGTGACTAACTGAAAAGATATGAAGTTGGGATGGAGTAAAGATTTTATGAAGCAAAAAGGGAGGCTTTAGAATCCAAGGACTGACAAAAGAGCAGCTGATAGAATATGGAAGGGGGTCACACAGATAAACTGAAATATGAAATGTGGAAAAGGGGATAGGATTCAATATGAACTTAGTTGGAATTAGGATCATAGTTATATAGAGCAGCTTGGTGATACATTAAATCAGAGGGAAGATTATATTTTATAATAATATTAATAAGAAGGGTAGATACAAATGATATTCTTAGGTGGAGAATTAGCTGAAGATTGGGTTAAAGGGGACCTGTCACCCACACATAAAAGTTTTAAAATAAAAGTCCTTTGCAAATTAAACCTGAAACCCAAATTATATTTTTATTAAAACATCTATACCTGCTATAATGGTATTTAAAAATCTCAGCTGTAAATCATATATTGCCTGCCCCGGCCTGGGACAGGCAGTTAATTTCCTCTCTCCATTCAGCATTTTCTAGATGTCATTGCATGGTAGCATGGGTATGGGTATCAGGTTCCCAATTCCCCCACATAAACAAGACTTTGAGATAATGCATATTGTTATAATAAAAGTGTTCACAAATTGGTGCCTGCTTGCTGTAATTGTGAATCCCACAGAAACAAGATTTAAATCATATATATATGTAAGTAAAGTTTATTTTTCCTGATTAGCACAATAGAAAAGAATTTGGAATTATTTGTTAGTGTGACAGGTCCCCTTTAAATCAACTGCATGGTAAATAGAAGAGATAAGCTGTGGCAGGAAGAGGAGAAGGTGTGTTGTATATAAAAACAACAACAAAAGGCAAAGAAGAGCCATTTACTATTAAATCGAGGAATAAATGGGACTGGTCAGACTTGGTTTCATTACATCTGAGATGCAATTTCATTGTCACGAACATTCTATAGAAGGTCACTAGAAGCCATTCTCCAGGGAAACAGTGATCCCACTGACTGAGCAAATAACTTAAGGAAATAATGGTTTCCAGTTAAGCAATAATAAGGCTTTAGTTTAAGCAGAAGAGTTTTACAGACAAACAGTGACAAACTGTGACAGAATGAAATATATGTTTTTAATAAAGGTATTAAATAAACATACATTGTAATTTGCAGCAGAGGGAGCTAAAAGGTATTTTACTAATTCATGAAAATCATTAAAGTAGTTTGTTACTGTAAAGGTATCTGCCTGATATCTAATAGTCATAGACGTTTTGGAGCAATAATTTCTCATGTTTTACTTTCCCCTGAAGATGCACTAATGGATTTGTACGTATGTATATGGAAATTTACATTCAGCTAGTGGGTATGCAGCACTTTACATAGTTAATGGGTATGTAACTTGGAACCAAGAGTTACAGTTCATGAATAATAAATATAGCTCTAAAGGTAAGTACATTTATTAAGGACACATCTGCTTCTAAGAGCTTTCAAATTAGTTGCATATATGGAACAGCAAATAGAAACAATTGCTATTAATTTAAATGCATATTAATCATGAAGCCAAGGAAGCAACATAACAGCGTGGGAGAAAATGTGTAGTGAAACAGTGTTCTAAGAAAGCAATACGTTTCGGAGTTAGTATCTTAGTTGATACTTGCTCTTCAACAAGGGGTGGCTGTTTGTCACAGTTTGGGTCATCTTTCAGTTAATTACCATAGAAAATGTGACTGGGTGACATAGCCTAATGACTATTAAAATCTCTCTAGGACTGTAAAGCGATACATGCTAATTGGTCAATTGGATTAACATAGCCTACCTCCCAAGGACTACTTCTGCTAAGACATCATAAAGACACGCTTACCAGTGTCTACTTGGTTAAAAGACTGAACTGAATCCATTTACTACAAACTATGGCATAAAGTAGATGGTCTCATCTCCAGTGTGCTATGAACACTGGCAATGTAGACGGGTTTGGACATATTTCACAAACTGACATTTGCCTATGTGTGACCAAATAAGTCAAAATGTCAAGTCTGATTATCAGGTTAGTTGACATCCAGCAAGATAATACATTGCATTGAGTGTTCTTAGTCAAAATAACCAGACACATTATACTGACAGCATTGCCCATGGAGTAAGATAAAAATGGGGGAATATTGTACATAGAATTAGCTCAATACAGAGGGAATTTCTGTTTTTAAAATAAGATTAAGATTTTAGTTTTATAGTTAAACTAATGGATTCAGAATTTAAAGGGCTGTAACATACAAGCAATGTGTAGTGCACACCACTGATTTTTTAACCCAACAGTACAGTAAGTTACTAAATGTAAAATGTGGCCTGTAGAGTAGAGAAAAAAAGAAAAAAAGAGAGAAAAGGTTATTACCTAGGGTTCCACTGTTGGTCACATTAATTCCTGAGTGGACAGTTAAGTTTTGGATGCCACTTGCCAAGAAGGTTAATATTTAATTTCAGTACAGAGCAAATTGCTAAAGTTAAGGGAATAGCACAGATCAATTATAGATAATACATTTCAAAACTGATTTGGCTCTCTCTAAAGAAAAAGCATTTGAGCACTGGTATGAAAAATAATCAAAATATTTTATCGGTTCATATGAAGCACCCTGAAGAGGTAGGAAGAGGGATGTCCAAAGCATTATGGTCACTCTTTATGAACAGGAGCAACATATTTTCATCTTCAGCTATAGAAAGGGTTTTTTTTAGTAAAAGCAGTAAAATTATAGGATTCTTGGCCAGGAGAGCTTTTGTTGGCAAATTCTCTTAATGCTTTCAAAAATGGATTAGATTATTTTATATTGAATAAGCAGGATATTCAAGGTTATAATAATTAATTTAGCCGAAGCAGTATGTTGATTCAGGAAGAAATCAGACTGTCACTTAAATCAAGGAGGATCTTTAGCTCATTCTTGTCTTGTCTTGCCTTGCCTTGCCTTGAATGAGCAGGTATGTGGGTGTGTGTTTGATTGTGTATTTATTGAGGTGGCAGGTGAGTATTTTTAAAAGATTAACAGCCACAAAGTGTTGAAGATTTATTGTTTTAAAAAATGTTTATAAATGATCAAATAACCAGAGTGAGAAATACTTCTTGTTACAAAGGGTTGTCAGAAATTAGTGCAGTGATTTGCAGAATGGGGCAGTAGAGAGGAAAGAACTGGAGCAACTGCAAAGCACTGGATGTAGTTCTTTGTTAAAGGGCAGTCAGTAAATCTACACATCTACATCTAAATCTACATTTACTGTACCTTCAGTGTATTTAGTATTTTGCACATAGTAAAAGCTGTAAACACACAGTATAGTCATGGTTTTAATAGCACATTATGTCTATCCTTGGATTCTTTATGCTTTCTGAGCACAAACATCAAATCTAACTCCTGTTTTGTGGATTTTCCAGTTGTAATATGAATTACAGATGGTAGCAACACATGAAAATAACCAAATTAAATGCATTGTCCTGGGACATTCTTCTACAGAAATTCTCCATTATAATGCATAGCATTGAACACTGAACCCATCTGTATGTTGATTATATGTTAATGAGCAAAACACTGAATGTCTTTCTGTTCACTCCAGCTGTTCAGAACTACAGTGCCCATTAACTTCTGCCACCCTACAGCCAAAGGCTGATTAAGGCTGAGAATAGTTGGAGTCCTAAAATACCATGAGGTCTACATTGGACATATTTGATTTATAAGGAATTTTCACTCATGCATTTCTTTTTCTTTATTGCTCAAGTTAATGTTTTGTCTGTTTCTCTTTTTCACACATAATGTAAAAAGTGTGGCAAACTATAGTACTTTCACTTCAGGCATCACCGGAGTAATGTAAAAGCAAAGCTTCTCTGATCTTTTTATAATGCCTTTCTTCAATAGAATAAATTGTAGGAATATTTTCTATTGTTGCTATCCCACAGAGAAAAGGGTAGTGGAGTGCTGTGCTGTGTTTTGCCTTGGGTATTTGTTTTACCTGTACTTTGTGTGCATTATAACAGCAGAGGTAAACAAAACAGATATGCAAGTGAAGACATAGGAAATGCACATCACTCTAAATCTCTTTAAAGATTTATTTTAACATTGAAATCGGAATAAGTAGAATGGTGTGGCATGAAAACATTGAACATTTTGATAACAGCTTCTGTTAGCATCAGGTGTGTAGATTAACATTTTTGTTAGCTGTCCATTATGTTGCTATAAGGCAATTCCCAAGCCAGAACACGTGTGAGACCCAGAAACCAGTTTTACCTATGGCTAACTATGGTTTAACTATGACATTGCCACTCCCTACATAAAGTAGGCATTATTTTAATTGTAGTACATAGTGGCAGCAGGCAAGGGTCCTTGCAAAAGTTTAGGTGCAGAAAGCAGGTATCCCGGAGGCTCAATTAAAAAAAAAAAAACAGCTAATACCTTGTAATTATCAAACAGCCTCCCAAGCCACATCATTGAGTGTAAGTTTGAGAACTTCATCAAAGTAACAGTCTCTCTTAAAAGCTTGGGCCAGAGTCTCTTAATGTCTGAAGCCAAATGGGAAGTATAGAGACCCCGTTCATTTCCTAAGTGAATAGATTGAGGGCAGTGCTGTTCATGAAACAGTTGAGCAGATTATAGCTGAGAACCTCCCTGGACCTCAGCAATGATTTTAGGGGCTCCACTCTGCTCTCCATCCTAATCTCTGCAATTTAGTCCTGATGTGGCTGTTTTCTAACATGTTTTCTATCTGGTTACATCAGATAGTTCCATGCAAGTTAGATCTCCCTCATATGTGGCTAATAATAGAGTCCTTGCTACAGAGATAACTACTTGTAGCCAACTACAAGTACCTACTAGTCACCCTGGGAAATATAGGGAGACTAGTAGGGAGACTTGTGTGTACTTATGCAGTAGCTTCATGTCACATAAGTCATCCGTTATAGAATGACAGCAATTTGGAATGCATGTGTATTCAGGAAGGAAATATATTTTATAGAATTTTTTTCAAACAAGTAAATTAACAGACAAAGTTAACGTTTCTTTTCCAATGTTTGTTTAACTGAGGTATTGTATATCAATGTGTTTCATGCTAAATTAATGGTAATCATGATAAACATATCCTGGGCAATTACAGGTGTTTGTTAAATTCTCCTTAACGGTGTGTTTTGTTTTGACCCTGCATGGCAGCACTTGCTTCCAGGTGTCACCGAGTCTTCCACACCTGATACCTGAAAAGAGCACTCTTCTAAATTGAATATGGCCTTTGAAATACGGTATAATTAATTAATGTTTTACTGGATTATGTCACTGTAAAAAAGAGCTGTATGCACCTTTTGGAGTTGGCAGTCATTTCACCTTCATGCAAAATAGAGGCATTTCAAGAGTTCTCTAAGATAGAGATTTAATTAAGTTGCATTTTATGTGATACGCAATGATCTTTAAACTAAGAATCAGTATTGACAAATTGTCAATAGAGATATACAATTAAGTTGGTGAGAACAAAGCTGTATTATTTATCTCACCCTGAAGCTCTGAGATGATAATGCAACTCTGAGTTGATAATACACTAGGGATTTATCAAAGGTAACTAGCTTTCTTACTAAAAAGGATGAACACATTATTGTCTTTTTCTGCTAATGTAAGCTCTGGAATATAAAGTCTTAATACCCAATTTTGAAACCAATTGCAAGCCTCATTGATCCGGTTTATAGAATAAAAAAAAAGATTTTAAAGTGTGTTTACTGGTAGGTGGTGGGATAAAGTATTTTTCCCACTGCAAAATGCTGAAAATAATCTGGTAGAGCCTCGTTGAACAGGTGACATAAGCTATCTATAACGTTAAAAAGAAACCTAAAATCCTAAAAATAGTACAACAAGTTTTAGTTGTTTGTTGTGTGTAAGGGTAGAGTTGGTCCTTGGGAATAAATATGTTGTAAAATAGTTGCAGCTGTTAAACATAGGGGTTTTGCCAGATAGATAGAGGTTTTTTTTTTTGTCTAAAGAAAAAAGTTTGCTCAGTACATAGCCAGTGGCAGTCTCTTGAAGTCTCTGGAGATTCAAGCCACTGCTTTACATGACATGAGTTTAGAATGAGTGTACTTATTTGAGCTTGGATTGTGAGATTATTTGTAATGGCCACCCATGGGGAATTTTCTGGTAATGGAATATACATTATGCCATTATAAAAAATTCATAGCATCAAGAACTATCCATATATTTTAAGGCATATTGTGTGCCTTTTTGGTGTCGCATGTGTGGCACAGTTTACATGATCATCATTTACAGCTCGTGCAACAATAATAATACCATTTATCAGTTTTTCCATGTTGGAACAATTCTTTCCAGAGAAAGATAGTTTGATTACTTAATCCTTACTTGCTATTACAGTGAAGATTAATTATTCAGGGCAGTGTTACAGCTGAATGCTGCTCTAACACACATCTTCTCAAACCCATTCTGGAGAGTTGACACAAATAACTGCATTGACAAATATGTCAGTTCGCTTAAGCACTTTCCTGAATGTCAGCAAAATGTTACTGTCATTTAGGGCAATATTGATAATTGGGGAAATATCTCCAGGGAATTCTTTTGGATACCCCAAATCAATATTTGTCTTTAAGAAGGAAACAGTTGTCAACAAATTTATTTATGCATTGTACAAAATTCTCAACCCAAATTATACCCCCGTTATGTAGAAAACTTCAAATTTAAGGGAATGTCATCTTCCATAGACTCCATTTTCTTATTTATAAAAATGATTCCCTTTTTCTCTGTAATAATAAAGCAGTACTTGGTACTTGATCTCAACAACAATATAATTAATACTAATTGGAGGCAAAACAATCCAACTGGATGTTTAAATGTTTTTTTTAGCAGATTTTAGGTATGGAACTCTAAGTTACAGAAAGACCATTTATCTGGAAAACCCCAGGTCCCAAGCATTCTGGATAACAGGTCCCATACTTGTATTTATATAAATATATAAGTACCAGATTTCATTCAAGCTGCAACTTAATTATATTCATTCTGTCCATACTGTATGTCCTTTTCTGTAACCCTCTCTAAGGCTTTTACACTCTAAATTTCAAAAGACAGATAACATTTAACTTATTTCACCAAATATATTTCAGTGGTAGTGTAATAAAAGGTGCAAACATTCAGTTTTTTAGTTTCTATATTTGTTACCAGCTTTTTATATGATGGTTGGCTAAAGAGTATCATTTTAACAGCCACCTGATATAATCAATAAAAAATGATTCTGCAACTTTTGCTTCAAAAGTTATAGTGACAAGAACCATATGTGCCATAGACTAAACAGACCTTTTTTTTACCATTTTATATGAATTGTACAATAAAAAAATTCATCACATTTATGACTGTTCTATAAAACTTGGGAATATAGTCCTCTCTACAGACATCTGTGCATAGGACTGTTTGATTTAGTGCAAGTTCATGTGTTATTCTTGAAACTGGTGCATGCCATCCCACCACGAATGTCTTTTCTTTCTAATCTCCATGTATGCTTAGAATAATATTGTCAAAATGGGAATAAGTTCCTGTACAATGCTCACTTAAATGATTCTACTTTATGAAACTATAGACACATTGCAATAGAAGCTACTAAACAAAATTTGGTCTAAATGGTTAAAGGATCAGGAAGCAAGTGTTGTATGCATGGAATAAGTAATAGAGAGGTGCTCTTTGAGATGGCATAATTTTGGTGTAGGATCTTACCAGTTTAAAAAATGTAAAGTTACTGCAGCCATACCTCTATACACCTCAAAATATAACTGGCTGCCCCCCTTCTCTCCCTCCCTCCCTCTCCATTCTTGTCCCCCAGATAATTTGGGTATATTTTTAATTTAATTATAACACTGACAAAATAATTTTAATAAATGGAATATTTAGGCTTACAGTTACAATACTAAATAGCCATTAGCATTAACTAATATAAAATAAAGAAAAAAACAATATGCAGTTTTTAAGTTTGTTAGTTTTACAAATGCAGCTATTTGACAGATGTATATAAGAACAGAGGTTAAAACAGCAGCATATTTCTAACAATGTGATTCATTAAAAAACCCTCAATATTGTCAAGATGAGGATTAGCAGAATATAAAGGATATAATTATTCCCTCTTGTAGGCAATTTTTTGCTTGTAAACAGCAAAGTTGGTACTACGTAAAACGGAATCTCTCTAGACAGAAGACCTCTGGCACATGACATTGCTGTCTTGTCCAATGCTCTTGAGGACATGAGATAAGACAGTGCACCAAATGTACGCATAAATACATTTACAAATTGCTGTAATTGGTATATCTAAGCTAAATTAAAGGTTTACTTCTCAACATAAAGGTTAGGGAGTACTAGCATTTCTGTACTATATGTTGCCCAAATATGCATTAACCAAAGTAAATATGTTGTACTACTTCTTGCACTACAGTATTTACAATGTAAAAAGAATTATGCATTATGTAATACTTAGGTGTTTGTGGTTAGTGGTTGTAAGTGGTTGTTCATAATAATATATATTACAGCTAGATTAAATTAAACTACATTCTTACATAGCTTTCATTATACACAAAATTTAAAGATCTTTTTTTTTTACGGGTAAGCAGTCAAATCTGTATTTATCTTTAGTTTGTATTGTCTCTTATAGATAATAGCAAATGTTTACTTTTTCCTTTTATCATCTTTAGATTACATAAATATAATACACATGAACCATACATATCTGTAAATGATATCCTTATAACCAGTGCTTATTGATGTCATCAGTTATAATTGTTGATTAGTGATGTTATTTCTGGACTTAACTCAATAAAACATGTGTAATATCATAATTTACCCCCTGATGTAAAATATATGTTAATATATATTTATTAAGATATTTATATATATATATAAATTATATATATATATATATATATATATATATAATTGTATATTTATATTTTCATATTTTCTATTTATATTTTCATATATTATATTGGAAGTTTATGGCATTTATAAAAGCCTTCAGACTTGTGGCTTATAATACCCTTATATTTTGCGATAGAGGGGTATTCAGCTGGCGTTTCAGCTGTGCATAAGATTTCTTTGTATTTTGACTTTTCTGCACCCATCATCCTTATTTTTCTTTTGTAACCCTCCAGTTGTTCTATATTTCCCTTCCAGTAATTCACTAAGGGGCAGGGTCTTGTTGCCAAGGGGATATTATTGATGCCATCAAGTATGTGCCTAGACCTTAATTTAAAAAAAAATCTCTACAAATTGAAAAAGTCAGAATAAATCTCTAATCCTGATCCAAAAAACTATACACAAAGAACTTCTGCATGGATAATTTTCTAGTATAGTGTTTATATTTTTAAACTTGTATTGCTTTATTTGTTATCACTACATCAATGTCTTTGTGTTATTATTACCTTACAGCCTTTAAGTAAAGTCTAAGAACTTTGCAGTGTGAATGAAATATGTATTGTATATATGTATTGCATAATACTAACTTGCTTTGTTGCCGCTTGCTTTGGAGCGAGTTACAAAATCAGATTCATGGAAAGTAAAGTGTTTGAAGGCAATCTAAATTTGCATGTCAAATAAATGGGTTATTGCAAGAATGAAAGAGGATGTAAATGATCTTTGTGATCTTAATGAAACTAATATGATTGTTGCCTATCCTTTGTAATGAGAAATTGAAAAGGTATGTAGATTAGAGTACTGTGATATTATCATACTCATGTTTCTGAAATGAAAAGAGAAATGTGGAACCCCCAGTACAAGAAATAATCTCTCTCAGATGTTGATGGCATGCTTTTTTTTATAACTAGGCCTAAAAATAGCTCAGCTATGACATGTCTCTGTATCAGAACATGCACTATATTTTACTGTGTAATGTGAATATAAAAAAATGAATTGAATTTCGTAATTGAAGTAGAAAATCTTAAACCAATAAGGTAGAAAATTGATGAGTATTTTCCAAGCAAAGGATAGTACAAAATGCAAATAGTGACATATATATATATATATATATATATAGAAATGTTTCCCCTCCTCTAACGATAAATGTCCCATATGGCTTATTCTCCAAGTAAAACAAGGGTACAAGCTTTGGAAAAACCCTTAGTTCAACAAATATTTCTTGATTAACCCTTTTAGTGGCATACAAAGTAAATGAGTCTTGACATTTTCTTTATATACAAACAACAAGGGAAAATAGTAAAAACTAGCAATATTTACAAGTTAAAGGAGAACTAAAGGCAACCACAGCCCTTTTGCAGAGAAGATCTGTTCCTCCAAAGATGCCCCAGTAGCTCCCCATCTTCTTTTCTGCTGATTCCCTGCACATGCTCTGTGCTGCTGTCACTTACTGAGCTTAGGGGCCGACTCACAATATACTGTATATACAGAATATAAATGTCACAATATAAGGCTGATTAGTACAGATACTTGCTATATTGAATCTCATAAATCAGTGCAACTAGAATCAGAATTTAATCAGTCCTGTAGCATTAGCTTTTATGACAGGCCAACATCATTTTCTGGTTGATAATTTGCAATGATCTCTAAGTTTAGCTTCTCAACAGCTGCTCAGAGCACACTGACCATGTGCACAGTTCTAACAGAATCCAAGATGGGGAGCTCCTGTAACAACTGTAAGCACCTATATCATTACTACTATAGAGATGCTTAAACTTTAGACTAGTGCAGTCAGTTTAGAATATATAAAATATGAACTTTCTAGCCATACTCATGGTTAGGTTGGGTATTTCATCTATGTTTCCTTTTGAAGCAGCGTAGGTGGTGTTTTAGGGTAAGGGCAGCGAGGTTGGGGAATGCCCTTCTGAATTATTATGTAATGGCAGATTCTGTTAATGCCTTTAAGAGGGGCTTGGATAATTTCTTATACAAGCATAATGTCCAAGGCTATTGTGATACTAAAATCTACAGTTAGTATTGATGTTGGTATATATACTGTAGCTTATGTATGTAAGTGTATAGATAGGTCAGTATAGTTTATGTGTGTGCTGGGTTCACTTAGAAGGGTTGAACTTGATGGACTTTGGCCTATTTTCAACCCTATGTAACTATATGTAACCTATAACAAAACTATGAATAATTGCAAATCTACCTGTATATTGACCAGTTGCTCATAATCTCTGGGACTGTTCTCTTCAATAAGAAGGATACTATTCCTATTGTTCATATAAATCCCAGCTTGTCTAGTGATGGTTGTCGTAGGTATGCTTCAGCTGTTGATTTACTGCTCTGTCTTCATTTCTCATTTAAGAAAAAATATATATTTTTTGAACTATGTTTTTATTTATTTTCAAAGAAAAACGAGGTAAAGGTACAGTATCAATGTTTAAGGTTAAATAAGTACACTTGTTCATATAGGTTGTGGTAGGTGTGTATGTTAAATAATAAAGAAGAGTGAAGTACACATCTTTATTTTTGCTTTTAATAACTGTTTTTGCAAAGGGTTCCGCATATCCTTGTACCATTAATTTGATGGGTGACAGTAATTGACCTTAAACTCTACAGTATTATTGGTAGCTACCCTGTACTCGTGCTGCAGTTCAAATTGTATCTACATGGTTGTGTAGTTGTCCATAGTATGAGTCCCATAGAAACCAGTCCTCTAGGAAGGGTAATGTTTTATCATGAAGTATAGCCCTTAAGTAATCCATGTTACGTATATGCTGTATCTTATAGATCAGTTCAGGTATGGTTGGCATTGTGGGAGATTTCCAGTGGGCTGCTATCAGACAGCGTTTCCCTAGTAATACACTTTGTACCACCTTTTGTGTCCGTTTGCCTACTCCTTGTAGTGGTAGTCCTAGGAGATGTGACAGTGGGTCTTCCTGCATGGAGAGACAAGTGATTTTTGAAAGAATTTCTGTGGTTTTGTCCCATAAGGTTGATATTCCTGGACAGGTCCAGAATATATGATACATCATGGCTGGGTTGTGGTTGCAACGCCAGCATGTAGATGGTGTTCCTGGGAAAAGTTTTCGGAGGAGAGATGGTGTATGGTACCATTTGAATATTATTTTCCTCTAAGGTGGTGCATATAGAGGTTTTGGCAGCCACTGTCCAGATCTTTTCCTATTATTCTAGGGTTATGTGGGTGCCAAGTTCTGTATCCCAATGCAGCATATAGGGATGTGGTGAGTTCTCTATGCATTGATTAGTGAGAATATTATATAATGTAGAAATCATACATTTCTTTGATGTTGACCGTGAGCAAATGTATTCAAAGTTTGTCAGGTCTCATTTTTGCAGTTTTGAGCACAGGGATCAACATAGTGTCGTAATTGGTAGTACAGGTAGTCTTCCAGACCTTGGAGTTGCTAGTGTTGTGTTAGTTCTACCTTATCCATAAATGTACGTGTTTTCCCATCAAATATTTAAGAAAAATTTTAACCCCTGAACAATGCAGATTTCTATAAAAACATATCACATAAAACAGCCCATATGTGAAACACTGCTTCATCTAAATAAACTGATTCAAAAAAATATACTTTTTTAGCAGTATATTCCATTGCTAAGGGTAACCCGTGACCCTTACCATTCAAAGTGTATGCAAACAAACCAAAACAACCAACAAGACATGCTAGGTCATATCAGCCAAATAATTGACAGAACTCTGGCTTTTACTTTGGTATTTCTTCCTGTTACAGCTAGAGCAACATTATTTCCTGTCAGGTGATCTTTGAGGGAGTAAGCAGGCCATAACAAAATGGTGCCTTTAGGTAAGCTATGAAAAAGGCATGGGTCTATAAATAGACGTAGAGCTGCGGATTGGGATGGCAGGTTAGGGACAGGTGCAGATCGACCAATTGTTGACCCACACATCACTAATGCAAATCCTTTCATATTTTGCCCGGTCTGGAGAGAATCTGTCCATTGAAGGTTTCAGATTACATAATAACTATTCTTTATTGGAAGATCTTTAATGTGTTAAAGGGAATAACATGACATGACCTGAAGTATATGGTTGGCATTGCACAGCTTCTCTGGAAACAGAGAAAAAGGGCATTTTTGCATGTTACATTTTACCATGTAAACATTTGTTCTGCATAGATCAAATACCCAACCAGAAACACATAATCTATTGTGCTTATATTATGGTCCTTTAGAACCAATGCTGTAGAGTCTACAGTCAGTGACACTCCTAGGGTTAAAAAGGAAAACAACTACTATACACAATGCAAATTACCAATACTAAAGCAGATATTACTAAAACAAATGAGATCTTCAATATGCAAAGGCATTGTTTAGCTTATTTTTACCTTTTTTTTAGACATAGCGCTATTGCTTTAGAAAACATGAAATGTTAAAAGGTCTTGGTGATAATTTATGTTCAGTAGCTGTAAAGAAATATTTTATCTTATGAATGTCAGACATTTCATGTGAGAACATTTAGAACTGATGTGCAGTATCTTTTCCATCTATTTAGCCTAGAGACACTGCACTTGATGAAAGTAAATTTTGCCAGGAAAGAAGAGAGTACTTTTCTGCTATTGAACAAAGAAACAATATCAAATAAATGTGTAATCAAAGGGTGTTGAGAGTAGCTCTCAAAGGATATGAGATTATTTACATTTTAGAAGGTTGAAGATAAAACTTTAACTTTAGGCTATAAATACTAATACTGCATATTATGTGTTTTTCATAATGTGTTTTCATGAGAATTGTATTTTGGGTACTGCACATCATATAGGATGTAACGCATTAGCATATACAAGGTAGCTATGTGTTTAACCCTTTAGAAGTATTTATTGTAATCAGAACCATGATAGAAAACAAAAAAGGAGGAGAAGGAGGAGGCAGGCTGATGTCTTGGCATCCTTCAATAACTTCTTCATAAGTACAGATCAGTGTAAATACAGTAACAATACTAATAGTGCTTAGTACAGTGACCAACACAATTTATTTGACCATGATTGGGTGTGGTGCTAACAGCAGTGGATTACTGTACCAGCCCTGGTATGATAAGTTAACTTATAATTTAGATAAATGTGTCATCTTACTGGGAAATGTAATAACAAGAGTTAGGGGTGGCATAAAGCGCCTTTCCAGCACATCAGACATGGGTGTGTGGGGGTAATCATTAGTGGTAGTAAATTTCCTAAGCCTTTCAAATCTAATAGAGTTGTATTTTTGGTAAATTGCCATCTGAGGCAAGATACTTACCTTTTTTAATCTAAAAAGCTAAAAAGTACCCCTGACAAATACAAAGTTTGCTTTCAAACAGTAGACAAGTTAATACAGATGCTACACACTGATTGGTTGCTTTAAATTACTACAATTATAGGATAGTTCTACCTCTTTAAAGTCACCTCATGTTAGAGTTCACCGTTATAAATACCGTGATAAATACACTTCTAAAAATCCTATAGGATTGAATAGAGAGTGGGTAAATTTTTCTGTGGTGAGCTCTCATCTCAAGTGTTTTTTATTACATAACCCCATTAGTTACTCTATAGGCCAGAAACATGTTTGACTGATCAAGGCAGACAAACACATTCTACTGAACTGATGTGTTTATCTTCTTTCTAGTGAAACTTTTTATATATCCTAAAACAGATCAAAATAGATACTGGATTCTCCAGTTTGGTCCCTTGTTTGTTCTGCCTCAATCAAGTCTCTCACAGTTTCACACTCAACTAAGTTAGGGATAGACTTCCCATGGTAAGAGTGGAATAAAAGTTAATGATGTTTCATTGAAACAGAAATAGTCACATGGGTATCAGAATATTCTGATATTTTTTTTAATGTATCTATTGCTTTCTGTTTCAAGCTACAATAAACATGTTTTGTTATGACAACATTCCCTTATTGGAATGGCCACACAGACTGATCATTTCATGCAGTTATTTCAAACAAAATTGTAAGATTGATGTACCACATATTGGCCCTCAAGAAGTCAAAATAGTTAATCATAGTTTGATGGTAAATTGTACTGAATTAAGTTTAATGACTCCTGGTAGAATCCTGCATCACGTCTGGAGTCAGTTTCGGATGGAAATAGGTAGGCCAGTCAAATCGGGTTTGCAGGTCTGTCCAGTCAGACCTGTTCAGTACTCTACCTCCTGGTGTCCATTGCTTTACAGTCATCTCAATTTAGGAGTTCAGATTCAGCAAATCCTGGTAAAGTGCTGGAATTAGGTCAATCACAAACCAAATCCTGTATTTGGTGCAATCTTCTTTGCATTATATACAATTACAATGTTTTCAGTTTTTCTGCTACTTTACAGTTGCCAGAGCTTCTTGGAGCTCTGATTCCCTGTGGACACAAAATCAATATTTTATTTATCACTGTTGGTAAATCTAGTAGTTTTTGTAATTTTTTTTTTTTAGTGCTCTGTTATGGCTGTAGTTAAACATTAACCATAATTTTTTTTAAAAATGTATTGGTTCATGAAGTAAGCATTAACTTTTATTACAGGCAATAATGAAGAGCATGATTAAAAATGTTTGAATATGAACCATCTGTACTAACTGATGCCTCAATAAAAGCATATCAAATCTGGTACAAAAACTTTGGTTTTGATGTCTGTGCTTTATGCATTGCTCCCCAGTCATGTACAATTCTTTGTTTAAATTATTGTATAATTGTATATTGTGTAAAAACAAAAAAAAGTAATTGAATATAACTTTGAAAAATTGCCCAGGCTGTCTACAATGTCTGGTTTTCCTGGATTTAATTAACTGTAATTAATTAATAATAATAATAATAAGTATTATGTAATGATCCCACTCTTTAATAATATGTATTCCTTGTACTTGTTCTTTAAAAGCATAATTACATCTAAGATTTACTCTTTTGAGATTTTTTTACCTGGAGGATTTAGTCACTGCTTTGGCCATGTTTTAGTAATAGGATACATTTTAAAATCATGAATTTCCTTTCTGAATGGTAGTACTGTTATTGTTTTAACCATACTTTATGTAATTGCTTGTAATGAAAAAGCAGGGATATCAGATAATAGAAAGCAGTCTTGTTAAAGTGTTTGGCTTTTGTTTGGCATAAGATAGAGACACACAGATCTCACACTGGGTTATCCAGAAATGTTTCCTATTCATTGAATGGTTGGCTTGCATTATATTTGGCCACTCATAAGGATGCTAATGGTTTTACCAGAACTGAGCCTGAGTCATGAGGCCAGACATTAGGACCACTAGAAAATATTTCTATTCTGCTTCAGGTTGGCAGAGCACCACACATGATACATCTACAGGCTGTGGCCATCAACAAATCTGTTCCTTGAAATTAATTCTTCAGAATTAAATACTTTAGAATTATTATGAAAATCCACACATATGAATGGATAGTCGGCAAGTTGAAAATACAGAACAAAATGTTGCCAGCTTTAGATGGCATCTAATTATTCTAAAACAATTGACAGCTTTGAATTTAAGCCATTATCATTGTTTTCAGTTGTCTAAAATAATTGTTTTGAATGTGTTTGTTGTCTCTAATGTCATGTTAGTGTTGCTGAAACTAATTGGTCAGTAGGACTTTGAAATACTGATCAGTATTGCTATTCTCATTTCTTGCTGTAACAATTTTCTCTTTATATAAGTATACAATTAAGATTTAGGTAACAATAAAACAAATCTTCTTAGTACTACTCTATTTCTTTTTTTTTGTAACTTTAATTTTTTATTGAAAAGATATTTCAGTGGTTTGCATACATAAAAGAAAAAAGGAACAGTAAAAGAAAAGGGAGTACTACTCTATTTCTAAGCTTGGTGTGTTTTCTCTTTGCAAATTTAAGACTGTAATTGGGTAATGAAAAAAATCAATATAGCCTACTTTAAGCTGTTGCCTTTGCCCTCATGTTATTAAAATAACCCCAGCTTACAACTCTGCTTTTACCTTTTATTCTAATAGAACAATGATCTGTTGTTGCTCTGGGAGCTATAAACAAGTGCTTTCTATTACCAATGATGTAAAGCTATCAGCTTTCCTCAAGGGAAATTGAGGCAATCTAACAACCCCATGTGCTATTGGCCTCACCAGGGGTGTAACAGTAGAGACAGGAAAACATGGGGCTGCTGTGAAGTATAGTGGTCCCAGAGGAGGTCTTGACCTACGGACAGTGTTAGTGTATTTGTGCAAATCAGATTTCGCTTTTTTGTTGTAGAATTCTGACATGATTTTGAGCCCAACACTGGACCTTATTAGTGCAGTCCAGTTTGTATTTTTCTTAATTATTGTAAAAATGATTTTAAAGAATGCTCGTCTGAGAAAATCATTGCATATTTACCAAGGAGTCAGTTTCATTAAGTATTACCTTCAGTCATGTAATGATTTGTGAGATATCAAGCTAAAACTAGCAAAACACAAATAGAATATTAACTCTCATCTTTAACCCTATATTAAATTGGCGATATGCTATATTTTGTATATAAAAGTGGTATAAAATATCTTTTTGGTTTGGAAAACAATTTTAGTATTCATTTTTTACCTTATAAATGCTATTTATACCTATTGCCATTAAGAGGGTTAAACCAAAACTAGGCCTTGCACACTGAAAATGGACCCTATAACTATTAATATGTGAATAACGTTTCTATACTGCAACTGAAAATGGTGTAAAAAGAAGTTTTATCAAGCAATGCAAGGCAAAATGCACGGATTTTATTATTTGAGGTCATAGCACACATTAGTTATATAATATTAATGCACAAAATGCACCTGATCATTATACCAACAGGTGATGTGCATTCAGTAATTTATCTCACATTTTGAGCCACCATTAGTAAATACTGTATATGCCTAAAGGTTCTGTATAATTTGGACTTAGCAATGGACTGTATTTGTAGAGGGGAAAAATCCTAGAAATCCTTTATTGCATCCATTGTAGAAGTGACATATTTACTTGCCTCCTTTGATGATGAATACTGTTAAGAATGCTGAGATCATAAATCACTCCTGTATGGTTGTCAATCGCATTCTTATTAAATAAAGCAAACTATATAAATCCCTGCTATTGCCACACTTCATTATTATTTTAGTATATAAAATGTTGCCACTTGTCTTACTCATTGTCCTGCAACTTTTAGTTTCATATCATAATACTTACAGTGTTCAAATTCATTTGTCTGACTATCAATATACTGTCAGTGGCAGCTAAGAAGTGCAATGGTGCAAAAAAGCACTAAGGAATCTCTAATGAATCACTTGAACAATGATTTATCTCATGTTTCAAGGTATTCATTTACACGTACTAATGTAATTTATATTTTAAAAATTATACTTCTTTATATTGTATACATTATACATTATACCACAAACCATCTAGTTGGTGGGCAGGAATTTTTTTTTTACACAAAAAAAAGTTTTAACAAGAATTGCAGGGAAACCAAATATGAATGTTACTAAATCTGCCCCTTAGTTACTTGAACTGAGGTCCTACAGGGCACTCAGCACTGTGCATAAGATATCCTCTTTGCAATGTACTATGGCTTATGTCAGAAAATAAAGAAGCCTATTTCTATCCTGCTACAAGCAGATGTTACTAAATTTTCTGGGTGTATTAACCTGACAAATAAAGTATATCATGCCATATATAGTATGCATATGACAGGACAATAAGGCATTATGGAAGCTGTTGGCTATCTATTTGTTAAACAGTGTACGAATTAGGTCTTTTGACTAGATGATGATTTACCTTCTTGCACTTATTCGATGAAGAATGTTACCTGAACAATTTCAGTGAAATACTGGTCTGATCAGCACTGTCTGAACTTTTATGAACTTCTATTACATTAATTTTAACACACTAATTGTTTATATCTGGGTGCTTAAAGATTTGGTGGGGTGTTAGGCAGCAAGTTTGAGAGATAATAACACTCAGTAGTCACACAACTGTTGCTCTACAATGTCAGCGTTTTCAAGTGACAGTTGTCTGACCCATGCCATGAGTGCAGCTACAGGTCTTGGCGATTGTCATTAAAAGGAATGAGGGTGATTCTAAGATTTTTGTCTTGTCCATTAAACTGGAAATCACTCTGTGTGCCATTGCCAGTTCAAACACTCTTTAACTTTAATTCAGTTACCACAAAAATATAGCATATATTAGTCTAACTTAACTTTACGCTACAGATGCTACAGATATGGTAGTTTACCCTTCAATCTGATAAATCTGATGAATCAAATCCATGCCTGCAGAAAAATTTAAAATTAAGCAGTGCTTGCCTTTTCCAGTTCTGTTTGCATTTGGAGTTGGCTTTCTGTCTCTTTGTTGTTAGTGAGAGAAGTTTAATAGTAGCAGAGCATCATGACCCTTGTCAGTAATAAGCACTGCTAAGATGCACTGTTATACTGCTTTTCTCTTATTTGCTTCAACAATTCTTAAATCCTTGGGAAGATGTAATAAAGTATAAACTGATGATTCCAGAAGGATTCCTAGAAGTTCCATCTATTTTTTTATTCAAAAGATTTTCCTGGCTGTCAGGAAAGTGTTGCTGCATGGACATGCATGGATACATCTGAATTTTTAGTGGGTACAAGTACTCTGCAAAGCTCTTTGCCAGCTCTGAGTACTGAGTACTAATACCCATCAGGCACCCATGATGGCACAAAAGGGGTGAAATAACATGGGGTATAATTGAAATGCCCCCTCCCAAATAAATAAACCAAACAAAAAAAAACTTTGTTATTGCATATAATGTCAAGCTCATTTCATTTTGGGGTTGGTAGATGTAACAGATGGCAGTCTTTATTATTCTGCTTGAAATATTTTATCATTTCACTATTTATAACTATTAACTATGTCTCATATATACCAAATACGTTATCCTATGATACCAATTTAGTGTCCTTCATCCTGAAAGAACTAAATTCATTGAATGCACCAACTACATGGATAATTATTCTCTTTCTTTCTGCTTTCCATTCCAGTATATTGATAGCCTGCCATTGAGGTCTTAGTGAATAATAGTCCCTAAGAGACCTCATTAACATTATGACATTGTCCAAATGTTGTTCTGTTAATCGATTCTTTCAAATGTGAATTCAACACAGGTTGTTTCTGGCTTGCTATGTTAGTATAAATGCTTGCATTTTGCATATTCAGTAAATGATTTATTAGGTATAAGTACTGTTATCCAAATTTCATGTAACATTGCTTAATCCAAGCACCTGTTTAGTTCCTGTTCCAAACAGACTAAATAGTACTTGCATTCACATTGCTGGTCATATTAACTATTGTCTGTGTGCGTGTGTGTGTTTGTGTAAACGGTGTATATAGGAATTTTCTTTTTTTGTTTGTGTATTGATCGCCATGGTCTTCTAAGGTCCTTCTAAGGAATACACTTGGAAATGTGTGGCACAGTTAGCACATTACCTGTTAAAGTAAATGAGAGTGGCTTGCATGGGTAGAATAGCCACTTGATTGTGCCATGGGAATGGAGTGAATACATGTATAGTACATAAAGAAAAGGTTGCAGTCCTTCCTCTGTTTCTTTTTTTATAACACTGTATAGATTATATCTCATCTTGTCTAAAAATAACACAAAATGCAATTTATTGCAAGGCAAAGAAGCTGTATAGGGTCAAATGTAGTTTAACATATGCATTCAATTTTTGAAACTCTGTCTGTTCAAAAGGAATCATGCTATGAATTCCAATATACATGTCAGGTTATTATGCTGCATCAGCCTTTCTTTAACTTAGATTATGGAATATATATGGAAATTGCTCTAGTTTAATATGCATTAGCTAGCTGGATTTGTATGACTGATCAGAACAGTGAGAAAAATGCTCAAATAAGAGATCATTGCTCTAAAGGTGCTCCGTAAATGAGCAGAAGATTTATTTTTGTTCTATAATAGACAGTGTCCTTTGCAATTGCTCTTTCTCTCTCTGACCTATTTATGGTAAGCTGTCTAAAAAAAGATTTATTTATTCCATTTGGGAAGAGCTGGAATTTCCTAAATATTGTTATTATATTAAATCTATAATTTGCAGTTTTAAGGATACACTATGAAAAAAAATATTTTCTACATTTTGTCTGACATCATTCTTGATATCTGCTGTGCTTTAAAAGGCTCAGCATGGGCCAGTTAATTTAGGTGAATGAATATGTAACCTGCTTATTGTAACAGGCTTTAAGGTGATTGATTTACTGTATTAGCTTGTTTTTAAGAGATATATAGATAAGGGAGAACACAAAAGGCTGGTTAGGGATGGAGATACACATTGTCAATATCTGCTAATTACACTTCTGGTTTGCAATACATCACTGCTCATATCAATCTGGCCAACATTTGGACAACAGACAGTACATCCAAAATATTTATAATGTGATTCTGGCAGCATCTGGTTTAGTCTCAAGGGAGGTCCACATATTCACTGTATATTGAGAATTCATTCTGATGAAGGAGATTCCTCAGCCTCAAAAGGGATAGTTAAAAATAGAAAGCCTCACACTGCACTAACTGCCTGAACCCCTTCTCAACAGAGTGATTCTATAAGTAATTAAGTAGTTGGAACCTAACAAGGAGCTAAACATGTAACATCACAACCTTATCTTATTTACTAGCAGAAGCGACTGGTCATTGTTTTGTGGGGGATATGAGAACATGTTTGATACATAGTTTAAAACCCACACACTTTTGAATTTTTATTGCATGTATGTTATATATTATATTTATATATACTGTCTCTTATAATAGCTTGCCTGTAGCAGGATATATTTTTAAAATGTCCATGCGCATAATGCTCATTATACTGTTACCCTGCATAATATCTCCAGGAAAAAGGTGCCATATGGGCTAATTTACCAAAGGTAGGTGCAAGTACCACCAGTATTCACTCACAGGAGCCTATATCCCTTTAGAAAATAAGCTGCATATCTAAATAGTAATGTGATTTTTTACATATATAGGGAAATGTTTACAATGTATCCCTCTTTTAGAATAAACTATAGTGTGGCAAATTTGTTTTATCCAACAAAAATTAAATCTGTTATGAAAATATATTAGCTGCAGACTTCTTTTGAATAATAGCCTTTTGGATCTTCATGGAGGGTGCCCCCTCTCTTACCATGGGAACTACTGGGTGAGCTCCTTCCTTACTGGTTATTAAAGTCATGTAACTTGAAATGGTCACAAGAACTAGGGACTGCATGTGCCTATTTAACAGCAACTGGTCTACTGTTCTACAGTTGCTGCTTTACTGTTATGGGGATTTAATTTTAGAACAGGTGAATGACGTAATAGAACTTGCAGATATACATAGTCATAAAAGCTCTGCACTAATATATATAGATATATATATACATTAATAATGTATATATTATTAAGAATGTATATATTATTAATAAATAATATATACATTCTTGAAGAAAAAGGCCCCATTGATGTAAATAACATAACATAAGGGCTCCTGATTGTTTATAGCTGTTTTGCTATAATGGAAGTAAGAGAGAGTAATAGCTAGGAGAAAAAGGCAGGCAGCAGTTCAAAGAAATAGATCTGGGTTCAACTACCTGGCAATATGTTTTTATGTGGAGGTTCCAATCTACCATGAAACACTTAGTTACAGATAACTTATTGGCAAGGTCACTGCTGCTTTTATCAGTACACACCTTATTAAACATAAGGTTGAAAAATGGCAGTTCACTGCATGGGTATGATACAGGAATAAACTTTCCATGTATTGGAATTTAGATATGTACATGATCTTTGTTTTACGCAGTGACGATTATATCTCTCAGAGAGTTTTGATATGAAGGCATTCCCTCTTGTTTTACTACATGCTTAGGAGAGAAGGCACGTAAATACAGAACATTGTAACATCAATAGAACTAGAGGTTGAGAAATGAATTTCCATTGCCTGTTCTGGTTATTGCATAGTTATTAGAACAGACTAAAGGTACTGTTTAGACAGACAATGGGGTGGTAAATTTAGTTCACTATATATGTGTAAATAAGTATTTATTATATATTCAAAGCTGAAAAGTATATACTTCCAAGTTAAGGAAGCTGTAGGGGGTTGGTATCTAAAACACATTTGTAAAGCTACAGCTTATTAATTTACACTATAAAAAGGAAATATCATACTAGTGATATTTGTGATATGTGATACAGGCATTTTTCCAGACAGATTACAGCAACCCAAAAGTGTTTCCTCGAAGACAAAATATAAGACCATTGGATTTGGATGATTATGTCCTTTGTTACTGGGTGTAAAGCTGGGGAATTTGACACTGAATAGTTAAAGGTTCATGAGCATGTAGGTCTCCACAGGTCAGAGAGCAGGATATATTAAATAGTGCTTTATAGGAGGTATGTATGGAGCTTGGAACCGTGTGTATATTTCAAATAATAATGTTCTAGGATTTGTTTTCTTGTACAGTTATTTTCTAAAGTTCATCAAATCAAAATATAGTTGTGGATGTCAATAGTGTTAATATCAGTAAGTTTTGGGTTTTTTCTAACTTCAATGGGTTGGCATAAAAGCAATTTAGATGGGACAGTTACCATCAACCACACATACATTCATACACACAGCAGCAAATAGCCATGAATATGTTTTTTTTCAACCAGCTAAACAAGGGTAAAAGTACCTGGAAATTACCTATAGATTATAGGATTTTCTAGATAATAATTTGGCTAATCATACCTTAAGTCTAGCAAAAAAAACATTTGCATTTGAATGTATGGAAATGAGATCTCACAACTGTATTTACTAAGTTTATAATTCATTATGTGATTATATTTTAAGTTTGCATTCATGGCCTGTGTAATTTGAAAAAGAGTTTTTCGCATATGTTTTTCGCAATCACTTTAACTGTAGATACATATTAAAGGAGCCTGAGTTATTTGCAATTAATAACTAATAAAACTCTTAGTAAATTATGTTAAAGTGTTTAAGTATATTGGACAATTATATAAGGGGCAGATTTTTCAAAATGTTCACCATTTGATAAATACACTTCTAAAAGTCCCATAGGAGTGAATAGAAAGTGGATAACATTTGCAGTGATGAGATCTAATCTCACATTTTTTATACATTTTCCGCTAAATTGCTCTTCTCTTGCATTGGAATACACTCCTGCCTGACATAGCACAAAGCAGCTGCACTGCTATACCATAACCCATACTGCAAAAGTCTGTCTTTAGCTATCAGAAACTAAAAAAAAGAAAAACAAAAAATATTCCTGTTGGACATTATTAATTTATCACAACAAACTGAAAGGTAAAAATGTCCCTTGCTTCAATATACCACAGGAATAGGAAGATGGAAGAGGTAGTCATAAATTAGCAAAATGGTGCTCATCATACTCTGTGATAAAATGGCACTTGCATAGTGAAGGTCAAATAAAAAATGTGATCACATTTACAGAAAGCTGATGCATGTGATGGCTAGATTGGCTTTAAAGCCATGATCATAAAAGCGAAAGCTCAAATATTTCCCAGCATCACCAATATAAAGTAGAGGATGAAATCAATTGGTGTGTTCAATGAGATTCTTACAGGAGAAGAAAGCAATGTATTATAGTTCTTGTAAATGAGAAATGCAGTATGCACCATGAGCATGCCTTACAGATTCAGCTAAATAACATTTCATACCATCAGTCCAAAATAATAAATAATAGTTCCTATTCATGTTTAATTATTTGAGTAACCTTTATATTTATTTAGTTGATAGCAAATTTTGAGTCCTGAGATTTTAGATGTAAACTACACAAGGGTAAACATATATGTGTGGAGTGTTAAAAGAAAACTATAGCCCCAAACAATGTAGGTCTCTATAAAAATATATTGCATAAACAAGCCCATATGTAAAACCCTGCTTCATCTAAATAAACCATTTTCATAAAAATATACTTTTTAGTAGTATTTGCTATTGGGTACTCCTAAATAGAAAATTGCATAGGTTTCACATTGCACACAAACAAGCCAAGGCCCCCATACATGGTTGGTCACATCAGCCAATTAATGGACAGAATAGTGCCTTTTGTTTCCACATGTTTTCCTGTTACAAGTAAAGCTGCATTATTTCTGGTCATGTGATCTCTGAGGGAGCACACAGCCCATCACTAAATGGTGGATCAAGGGAAAGGATGTAAAAGGCCAATATTTAGTGATACTGTATATATATTCCAGTTTGGCAAGATTCTTTAGGCCACTTAACATAATATAAACTATCTGTTGGTTAAGTATTCATGGCAACAATATTGTATACTTACCCATCCTGTTGCACTTTGTATACCAGGTGTCATGAAATAACCACAATACGCGTGACATTGGATCAAAAAGGCCACAGCGTTTATTAACATTCAATAAATTTAACATTGTTAAATGACAAGTTGATAAATCCTAACTAACATAAACCACCTTACTAAACTTAATCCTCCTTTCTTGGCAAGTGGCCCATGTAACCGCAAAGTTTTTCCAACGCAACGTCACAAAATTTCTGACCAATCACAAGCTACTCGCCAGACGCCACCACACCGACTCGGCGAGTGCCCACCACCAGGTTTGCTCTAACCAATGTGCCCCCCGACGTGAAACCATTGCCCAGGGGGCCCAAAGTATATATATATATCCATAGCTCCCTTAAGTTCCAATCTTGAGCAAAACCTTCCGTCTGCAATCACCTGTTCCCATGAGCCACCGCCGCTTCTGCTGTGACAACTCATAACCCTCCACTTTTTTTTTTTTTTTTTGGAGTTAACTCTAACCACCACCTTCCTTTAGGGAGGGCGGGCGGGAGATTTTCTGTGACCCCCTTCTTAGAATGGCGCTGTCTTCTTCCTTCACCTTACGCTGACTGGGCTTCGTACCGTAACCCCTAGCAACCCGCGCCAATGTATGCAACCAATGGGAACGCTCCCAATTGTTGCCATGCCTCCCTGCCGTCTACCCCTCACAGGAGTCCTTTCTGGTGGTATAGTTTAACCGCTGGAAGATGAAACACATTAAAAGGGAGGAACAATTCTGGAGCTCTAAGCAAATTGTTTCTTTTTCAGTTGTTTGTTTGAATTCTGCTTCCATAATATGATGGAGCCTTCTTTCTTGACCTTGCATGAACATTATTAAGTAAGACAAATATATAACTTTATGCAGCACAGCCAGCTAAAATTATGTCTTTCTTGTACTATCAAACTTATTTTAATATATATTATTGCAGGAATCAGTACTTCACTCTCTTGTGTAACAAAGGATATGACAGAATATAAAATATGAATTACATGCAAAGTTTATGACCTGAGCCACATATTTTGCACAACTTTAGTTGAATATTTTATCATCCATTTAGTTGTATATTTTATATTCTGTCCAGTATGTCCACAATTCAATTATTGCAGTATCCGGTTTCAGGAGTCTGATCTCCTTAATGTTCATTTTACCTTTGCCAATATACTGTTGCTTGACAAGCTTTGCATAACTCTGTTTGCAGGTCCAAATCTGCGGCAAAGCCACTAATTACTGTATATCTTGAAGGGCCTGTTGGCTCCCAGTTGGAAAGCCCTGTTGTATGTTATCTTAATGTGGAGCGCAAAGAAATGTCTAGATAAAATATGTATTCTCTGCTTCATAAGGCTAGATAAAATATGTATCCTTTGCTTCATAACATTGATTGATTTCTATGTTCTGTTTCTTACTTCTTGAAGGCTCAAGACGCTTGTTTTTTGCAGATGTTAATGTATATTACATAGTATCTTTTCTCTTTAAAATATCTTTTTTAAATATTCAAATTAATTTTAGTCAAAACTGAAAGGAATTGTATTCCCATCCCATGCTGTCAGGTTCTAGGATTTTTCGTTACCATCTGTTGCGTGATAATATGAAATGGAATATGAAATACAACATAATTAGCTTTTTTATCTTTCTTTTTTTTCTTTCATGGACTTTCAGAAAACATAAAACAATTTAAATGCAGCTTGCAGCTCATCATAATGTCATTTTCTGGAATAAACAGCAAAACTTCAGTCCTTGATATTGTTCTTGTTTTGCATATTACAATATTATCTGGATTTGTTTGCATATTCCTTCATAATTTATCATAAAATATCTAAATGCCTTCTTTTTTAATATCAATGTAATTTCAGTCTTTTTCTCTAAGTAGCATAAAACCAGCATAGAAAGAAAAATGTTTTTATGGTAGAGCAAAGTGATTTAAACTAAAGAAGAACCTATGTGCAGTTTCTCAGGTCCAGTCTGAAACTGAATCCAGCATTTATATTTTTGGACTAGATCCAAACATTATTCTAAAGGAAATAGAGAACATTCTCAAACAGTAACTAGTAGCAATTTATAGAATATTGCGGGTAATATTTAGTGATTTCCTCAGTATGTTTAATTATAGAAGACAAGAAAGATGATTTTTGTTATTTTTGGAAGGGGAGTAGACAGTATAGTATTATGTTTTACCTTAAATTTTTGTCATTTACAACCCCAGGGGGCACAAGGGCAACAGCGCTAAGGGGTACAGGAGCCCTTCTGCCACTCCAAGTTTGCATCTCTGATTGATACACAAGGTAAAGGCAGGAGGGGAGGAATGCTTCTGCCGACCCCTTTTGAATCTAGTGGGTCACTGAACTCCAAAATGGAGCTCAAAGCCCCTGGCTTATTGCATAATGCCCCCCACACTGGATAAAATGCAAAAAAAAGCCCAATTGCTGCCTTTTTTTTTTGCACACTGTATGGGGCATTATAAATGAGCCCTTATGAAACACTTTCATATCCAATATGATGTGACTTAACAAGTTAGTCAAATATTTACTTTTCTTAAAAAAAGGAGAGGAGTGCCCTTGTTTTTTTAAAGCAGTCACCTGACTCCTTAAATGGCTGAAGCCTGAATTTCTTCCATCAAACGTGATAGAGAATAACCCATTCACAATATTCAGTCAGCTTTGAGGAAACTCAATAACATGATTTTGCCCAAATGATCTTTTATTGTGCCTTGGTCATCCATATGCATCATGGGACAATTTCAAGTTTACCTGAAGAATCTTAACTCCCAGCCCCTCACAACTGGCCTCCATTGGCCCTCGTTTCCACTTCCCCCCACTCAGTCTTTTACACTTAAAAATGCTAAATTATTGTAGTGCCAGTTCACTCTGCCCTGTCTATTTAGGGCATAGGGTTCTTCCATGCAGTAACTCTTTCATTTTTTTAAAGATAAAGCATTACTAAATATGTAACAAATCTGCAGACAACTTTTATTTCATAAAGCTCCCTCTTTGTGTCTTTACTAGATGGCAACTAGGGTGACAATATGGTTGAACCAAGCAGCCATAGCTCTGGCACTAGGTTAGCCTATTAAAGCAGTCCAAAGGGTTACTTGTAATAGTGCTTTTTAGATGTATCTTTTTAAAGTTGTTTTTTTTCCTCAGTACAAGACTAAGCGGTTTCAGTCAGGTGTAATAGGGCAATATAACAGTACAGGTATGAGACCTGTTATCCAGAATGCTCGGGACCTGGGGTTTTCCATATAAGAGATCTTTCCATAATTTGGATCTCCATAACTTAAGTCTGCTAAAAATCATTTAAATATTGAATAAACCCAATAGTATTGCCTTCAATAAGGATTAATGGTATCTTAGTAGGGATCAAGTACAAAGTATTGTTTTATTACTACACAGAAAAAGGAAATCATTTTTAAAAATTAGAATTATTTGCTTATAATGGAGTCTATGGGAGATGGTCTTTCCGTAATTCGGAGCTTTCTGGATAACGGGTTTCCCATACCTGTACTAAAATCAAAGGAATGTGCTGATTATCTCAAGTACTTAAGGCAAATAATGAATGCATCAGTGATATGAATGTTTTTTTTTTACATTAGACCTCTTTTAAGCCCATTTGCATGGTAACATTTAATCGGACTATTACCTTTCTTACTGTGAGGATGATAAATTGGCCCAGTGAGATTGCAGATGGTTCCGTCCATTGATGCCTGTTGCAATCTCATTATGACCTCTTTGATCATAATGTTTTTTTTTATGTGGTAGATGCAACCCCAAGGCAAATTAATACTCTTTTAACCAGAGGAATTTAAAAAATTTGGAACATATGTGTATTTACCTGAATCAGATTATTTGCTTTGATTAAACTAAAATGACTGTTTTTTTTTTATTAAAAATACTGCAATACAGCAATACTGAATATAGTTATATCACCATTTAAAAAAATGTACCCTCTAAAATCATATTTTAGATTATTTCAGGTTTAAATCTTTGGTCAAATCTGATATTAGTCTCTAAGGAAAGAGGTCACATGAATAAGATAGAAATGACGGCAAGGAAACATATCTGGGTAAATAAGTATAAGGTAAGTGATGGAGTAATTGTCTGAAACAAAAAAATTCATGTATGCCATTTCAAAATGGCAGACACAAACTCTACTGCAAAGTCAATGTAAACTTAACTCCTAATAATATCCT
Organism: Xenopus tropicalis; assembly: GCF_000004195.4. NCBI lineage: Eukaryota > Metazoa > Chordata > Amphibia > Anura > Pipidae > Xenopus > Xenopus tropicalis. Next base: position 69,116,968 of record NC_030679.2, read on the forward strand.
TAAAAACACCTTTTCTGTTCATTTTACATCATTTTACTTCAGGCAACTTCCTTAAAGCAATAGTTCACTTAAACATTTCAGTTCATCTGTTTCAAAGTGCACCAGATATAACTTTTTTTAATTGCATTCTATTGTTTACTTGTTATAGTTTTTTTTTATTTTTAAGAATGAATTTGTTTCATTTTTCCTCCCTCTGTTGTCTCCCAGTAGCAGCTTAGTAAGCTAGGTTGCTGAGCCCTGTCCTTACCTCCTGCCATAAACGTAGGGTTGCCACCTGTCCGGTTTTGACTCGGACAGCCCGGTTTTCAATTGCTGATCACCCTGTCATAGCCCAGTTGCTTTGACTGTGTGGCCCACCCCCGTGATGTCCTGCCCCACCCCTGTGACATCACACCCTGCCTCCCTGCCCAGAGTTCTTGGACAGGATAGGTGGAAACCCTACATACAGGGGTCCTTTACACTCTGCACCCACCAGTGCTCCTTAATGCTTAACATAGGGAACAGATGAGTCAGCCCTTGCCCCATGCTTCCCAAAATTACAGTGCTGCTAACTGGCAGTCAGAGTCTCTGATGGCAGGACAAAGTGTGAAAAACATGGCTGCCTTACCATAAGTAAATGAGCCTTATAATATGTAGGGTGGCTAGCATGCTATCCCAGGTTCATAGAAATAGCACTGCAAAATGCAAATATTTATATATATGGAACTTTCGGCAGGGAAAACAAAACAGTGTAAGCACAAAGTGTACATTTTGGCACCAAATAGCATTGCTAGGAAACCCCCAAAGTAAACAAACATACATATTAACAAGAAAAAAACAGGCAGGTTTTTTTTGCTACCACACAACTCTTTTTTACGTATGCAACTTTTTTTTATGCGCCCTTATTTTTCACTCCAAATTAAAAACCAATGGACGTTTTTTTTTCTCCCCTTTTTTTCTCACTCCAGCTGCATTAAAGTGTATGGGTGTTTTTTCTCAAGTTTTTTCTCATTCCAAATACATTCAATGTCAATTCCAAGTCAATGGCCATATTTTCTTACTGCAAATTAGGTTTGCTATCTCTGCTGGCTTTTATCTCTGGGCAGGGGGCGGCAGTGATGCCACAGGGGTGGGGCTAGGATGTCACTGGATGGGGAAGAGGTGGGGCAGTGATATCACTGGGTGGGGCTGTCTCAGTGAGTCCTGCCCAGTTTTCCTAATTTGGAAAACCGTGCAGGAGGTTTTGACCTAGACAGCCCTTTCAAAAACTGGGCTGTCTAGGTCAAAACCGGACAGGTGGTAACCCTACTCTAAATACATTAAAGTCAGCGGCTGTTTTTCCTCACTCCAAATGCATTAAAGTTAATGGGCATTTTTTGTCAACTTTTTACTTACTTCAAGTACATTCAAAGGGTGTTTTGTCTTACTCTAAATGCATTAAAATCAATAGGCTTTTTTTCTCACCCCAATTTTTTGATCAATGGCAAAATGCAGAATTTAGCCACAAATCTGTGCTTGGAAAAAAAAATTGCTCATCGCTACCTGCTACCCAACTGCATTACATCTCTCAATGGAGTAATAGCTAGATATAACATCCCAGTGACAAAGCCTCGTTGAGACCTCTGCGAGGCCACACAATCAAATTTACATATCCACCTACATTACTTCATTACACCTAAGAGCTGGGGCTTTATTCTGAAGTGTTGTTCATATTTAGCAATAATATATTTGAGCTTAGAGATAAAGAAGATGAAGACTTAAGATTTTTGAAATCAAAGATTTTTATTCAATTGGAATAAGATCTACCATGTAAGGCATTTCTATATAGGGAAATCTTTCTGTTTTAATTAATGTAGTCAAATACAACAATATTATTTTTAAGTGAAAGATTCAAATACGTAAGGATGTATCCTGGCAAACCTCATGATAGATGACTGTTATTTATGTGAGGTATTATCAGAAACCAGATTTATTTATAGAACTTCTTCATCTGTCCAGTGATTCATTTCTGAAACTTTAATCTTGCTAACACAAAACTGCGTTAGGCCTACCAAATTAAATTACAAGACATCAGTTACAGTAAAGAAAAGATGATAAATCTGTAATAAAGAGTGTAACATACAGTAAATTAGTCGATTGCCTAATACATTTAGAAATATGTATACAAATCTGAAATGCAACTGAAAAACACACACAAAAAGTGCACTTTATAGAGGGAGAGCTCACCAAAGGAGTAGTGCTAATATTTGACTAGAATTAGAATGATGTTGCCGCAAATGGTGACCATTGTGATTAAAATTAGTTTATAACGCTAAATATTTATGTTTGCTAATTTATCAAATACTCATTTATTATGTCTGGAATTCATACAAAAGCTTGATTGGCATGTTGGCGCTTTATAAATAAATGTTAATAATAATAATAATGGTCATTAATTTTATTAACCAGCAAGCAATTTATTCTTTATTAATGTTTTAGTAGTATCCAATGTTATGATTACATTTTTTTAACTTCATCAGGAAGATAAAGGGCTGTTTGCTTTTATGTTAACATTTAGTATGGTTATAGATCAGGGAAACCCAACCTTTTTAGTCCTGAGCAACAATCAAATGTAAAAAGTGTTTATGCACCACCAAGCATGAAAAAAATTCTACAGTGATGACAAATAAGGACTGTGATTGGCTATTTGGTAGCCTTGTCTGGACTGCTGGCCTGCAGGAGGCTCTGCTTGGAGTAAAACTGTGTCTCTGTGCTTCCAAAACTTTCCTCCAAGCCAGAAATCTAAAAATGGGCACCTACTTTGAGGCCACTGGTTGCAACATCAAAGGGGGTGGTAACAAACTTGCTGCTCATGCCACTGGTTGGGGATCTCTGTTATAGATAAACCTTCTCTGAGCAGCTTTTTAACTGTTTTTGTTGAATGCACCAGTTAAATACAGAATAGCTGCAAGAGTTTAATTCAGTTTTATTATTATAAGTAAATGGGGGTAATGGCCTTTTATGATTATAAAAATCTCTGTTCACCATAGCAATTTCCCTTTTAAGGTTAGAATTTACAGTAGTTATGGTAAGATAAATAGTTGTGTAAGTTGTGTGTAAGCAATAATAATACATATTCCAAAGCAGAAAATTAGAACTTTTTGTTTGCAATTTTGTTGTCCCGTTGGTACAGCAGTGTTATAAATACCCTCTTGTATAGTATAGCAGATTTTTATTTTTTTTATATTTTTATTATATATTATAACAATTTTTTATATATTGTTATTAAATTATTCACCTTGTTATATTGGCTACTAGAGAATCATCAACATCTTTGATGTCACACCCACAGAGACAAAGACTGCAGTGGGAAAATAGTCACCAACTATCCAATTGCTTTTCTACTGAGGCTAAATTCATCCTTACTGTAGTATTTCAGTAAATGAATACTTTTTTTAGTGATGAACTAAATTTGTGGGCAGGTATAGATTTGCAGCGAAATTTCGCATTTCACCATTGGCAAATGTTTTCGTGAAACTGCTGCAAAAATTTGCTGCAACAAAAATTTGCTGAGTGAGGTATAAGTCGTGAGTCAAAAAAGTTGTGAGGTAGCCACATTTCACAACATTTTTCGCTGCTTTGCGAAATTGTAGCAGTTTTGCTAAATTTTTGGTGAAGCGAAGATTCGCTCATTGCTAATCATTTCTCTAAATACTGCTGTACATGTTTTGATTTTTCTTTACGACCATAGGATCTCTTACTTTGACTCCTTTTGGCAAAGAAAACTAATTTTTACTTTGTCCCAGGACAAGAGAGCAACGTTAGCCAAATACAGGGTTTATTATTTATTCACGCATAGGTCTGTATGACTTCACTACTAAATACACATGTAGTAAAAACAGATATTAAGCTGTACATTTTGTGGTGACAGTCTGCCTTTAAACAATATGGCTATTTGATCATCTGAATTCTGCTCCCTAATAATATCTAAAGGGGTACACTGTATATCTGAATAGAGTATCCCTGAATTGGGTCTTTGTTGCTGGTCAGTTTGATTAGAGTGTTAATATGTGAGTTTTTGGATCTGGGAAAGTTGTGCATTTCTCTTGTGTTAAAGTCTGGACATGTTAAGAGGCATATAGTAAGGGTTGCTTGCTTGACATCTGATACAAAACCTTTACTCTCCACTCATTAATGTGCTGTGAAACCACCAGGGACCTTTTTTGCTGTTCATTGTTTCTACTGGTATTTGGAATGTGAGATGAGGGTAGGTGTTACACGTATAAGTGGCCTTCTTCATTACTAGTAAAAGATACCATAGGCTAAATGCTGGCATGGCCTGGGGACCAAATAAGTGGATCATGTGTGAGATCTACTGTTAAGTAGGTAGCAAATGGTCTGTTAAAGAGGATTGGCACCCAACACTTTCTATTTGGACAATGACCTCTAATTCATACTGTGTGCAAATGAAAGACAATATATTTTTCTGGACAGATTATGATCTAATGTAATCAGGTGACCCTCTTCAATCATATAGTCTTTATGAAATAGAAAAAAGTTGCAAAGCCTTTAAACACACATTGTGTTTTTGCCTGTAACAATAAAACAGAATTTAGGCTTTATGAATTCTGTTCATAAAGTCCCTGGGTGCAAGTGCAAGAGCACTAAGGGGCACAATAGCATGCACATTCTAAGAGCACTTGCACCCAGGGATAAGCTGGTCTTTCAAGGGAGCACCAGTTCTTTTGCTAATGGTAAGGAACAGGCTGCACTTTGCCTAAAACCTATTACTCTGTGCCACATGCTGGATTCTTAATCCGCTGCCAGGTGCAGAGTGCAACAAAGACCTAAAGGACTTATTATACCATAAGTTAAACTAATACATTTTTTTACAACTGCTCTTGTGTGAAAAACTATTAAAGTATTTGCTTCAGTTCCAGTCATTGTTTTAATGCAGTTCTGTGCAAATTTGTTAAGCATTGTTATTATTTCTGCCATTTAGCACACAGAGTTTTAAAAAAATCTTTATATCTCAGAAACAATAATAGGGCGCCTGTTTATTTATGGGGTTTTTTTTATTTATCAACTTTAGAAAATGTACCAATGTTTAAATCTGCATTTATTTGCATCTGAAAGGAGCCCAGATGTATCCTCACAATGTTCCTTTGGTCTAAAACTAGGGCACTGGAGGGGACTAGTTTCTAAAAAAAATGTAGAAATGCAGGAAGTCTAATAGAGATGATTTAAAAATCAATAGTTCTTCCCAAAAGGTATAATGGATACTAAAACCCCTATAGAGACTAATCTTATTCTACATTCTGTGCAGCAAAAACTGTTTTGAGAAAGTTTTTGTTGCTGGATTTGTAGTAGAAATCATTCTCTTAAAACCTAAGAGATTCATTATTTGATAATTTGCTGGTTATATTTTGATTAGAGATTATCTAAAACAACTGGAAACTTAAAAGGAATAGTAGGACTGCACTTATCACAGACTGATTTTATAAAGACCTACTATCTAAGTGCATTTTTTGTGACAAATACCCTTCTTTGGCAATTTGTAATGTATCTATCACCAGCTTTGCTTGTTGTCTATTGCATTTATTATTTTAAATAAATAAATAAGTAAATTAGCAACTGATCTTCTGGAACCACAGGGATCAGCAGCCTAGTATTGTACATAAGAAGCATGCCTTTATGCACAGCCAGCGCGTGGTAAAAAAAAAATTCAACTTCCATGTTTATATGGCGAAAAGTCAAGTGATTTTAAGAATTTGGATTTGATTAGGCCAGGCACGTGGATTCGCCCAAATCCTACTGAAAAAGGCTAAATCTTGGCCAAATTGCAAACCGAATCCTGGATTCCGTGCATCCCTAGTAGATACTTCCATGACATACTAACACTGAAAATTAAGTTTGAATATAATGGAAATTACTCTGTGTGTTTTTAGTATGCAGTATTTTTAGAAGTTTTGGAAGGAAAACCCCCAGAATGAATACTTAACCACCATTAAGTGATGGGCTGTGTACTCTCTCAGAGATCACCTGACAGGAAATAATGCAACTCTAACTGTAACAGGAAGAAGTGCGGAAGCACAAGGCAGAACTCTGTCCATTCATTGGCTGATGTAGACTAGCATGTATGTGTGCATTGGCTTGTTTGTGTGCACTGGGAATCTTATGATCCCAGGAGGTGGCCCACATCAACCAATTAATGGACAAAGTTCTGCCTTTTCCTCTCACACGTCTTCCTGTTGCATTATTTCAGGTGATCTCTAAGGGGGAACACAAAATAGTTGTTCAAGGGGAAAATTTATAATTATTATAATATTTTATATATAAATTCCAGTTTAGTAAGATTCTTTAATAGGTCACTTAATATGATATATACTATCTGTTAGTTGAGTATTCTTTCTGGAGTATAGTTTTTTCTTTAATTAACTGTGCTCCACAATGAAAAACATGTTGTGTGCAGCTAGTTTGAATAAATCACTAAAAAATATCTAAGGACAGGTATGGGTTGTACTTGATCCCAACTAAGATATAATTAATCCTTATTGGAGGCAAAACAATCCTAGTGGGTTCCATTCACATTTAAATTAATTTTTAGTAGATTTCACTTATAGAGTTCCAAATAACAGAAAGACCCCTTATCCGGAAAACCACAGATCCCGAACATGCTGGATAACAGGTCCCATACCTGTACACAAATTTGCCTGAGCCTATATAGAAACTGTAATAAGGACTGTAAGGGGCAGATTCATAGGAGCAGATTTATCCGATTCCTATGCAATTTTTAGGAGCGTATTTATCAATGGACGAAAGAATGCTTCTAATAATCCTACAGGAATGAATAGATGCGGGTGCTTTTTTATGTATTAAGTTCTAAACTCACATTTTTGATAAATCTGCCCCTTGGTGATTGCTAAAAGTGTATTTTTGTTTTTTTAAAAGTTTTGTTATTCATCATTTCAGTTTTGATTAATTGCTTTAATTAATAATTGTGCTATTAAGCAATACATTACAGTATTTTCAGAATTTATATTAAGGTGGTTAAGGTGACAAAATCAGGTTGGTTTTAAATTATGAGATGGTTGTTCAAATTGAAAACAATTGCCACTATGATACGTAAATCAAGTGAATTGGATTCTTATATTCCAAATTATAGTTACTGGAGCAATTTTCTCCATAGGATGGTTGGATAAGACAACATAAAATCTATTACAGACTATAATCATAAAAAAATAAAGTATCCCATTGGAAGCTGTTCATTCAGCCCTATGACATCAACTGTGCCAATTTTGGAAACAAAATTAGATATGATTATTTGGTCATAACCTTGAGCTTTAACCTCTGATATTTGCTCAATTTAGAGTGTGTTAGTAGCAATAGGAAAACTGAAATCATTCTCATTTTCTCACTTGCTCAAGCTTTTTCTAGCGTCCTGCATTTTCTTTGATGTACTGCTTTGGCAGTTTAGTATCTTTTCAGCCCAGAGTGTCAGGTCTATAATTTTTTTTTATTTAAATGTCTGGTAGCTTATTCTAATTCAGTATTTCTCCATCATCTGAGACAAATGGGTGTAAGTCCTAATTCTCACATTCTCCTATTCTCAGATATGTTGTGGTAAATACACTACCACTGACTTCTGAATACCAATACGGTACACTGTAAAGCTCTAGAGATATAGTGAAATATACTGTATAATGCATGTAATCAAAATAGATATTAATGTATAGTGATGAGCGAATCTGTCCCATTTCGCTTTCCCAAAAAATTTACAAAACTTTCTAAAAATTAGCGAAACGTGGAAAATGTGGTGCGTCTAAAAAAATTCTCATGTGCGCCAAAACAAATGATGCACATGTCCAAAAAAAAACTTGACAATTTTTGTTGATGCATGTCATTTTTTTACATGCGCGAAATGTTTTTTTTGATGCGCCAAATTTTCCTGCAGCAATTTTTTGCACCTGTTTCGTGAAAAAATCAGCCAATGGTGAAACATAAAAATTCACTGTAAATCCATGCATGACGAAAAATTTTGCTCATCACTAATAATGTATAATCTCTGTAAGTAAATATCCTGTAAATGAAATCCTTAAATAAATGGTGCTTTGTGAAGTCATCAGTTATAATCAGTGCTCAGTTATGTAATTTCTGTCACATGACTTGCTGAAACTTGTGTAGTAAACAATGCCCCCCTTATTGTTAAAGATGAGGATATCAGAAGCCACATTGGAGTTCCACGACCTATATAAGGCACTCATCTTTCCTAAGGCACCTCCTCCCTTTATATGGACATGTAACTCCTCAGGACTTATAATATTATTGTATATTACAATAGGACTTACATTATTCACTACATAATCAACTATTTGTGATATCATAAGTAGTTAATTATAGCATTCCATGCAAACATTCCGGCAAGCCTGGGTGAGATTTAGTTAGTTTGCCTATTTGCTGCACTAGGAAACTAGCAGAGGCTCAACCTGAAGATTTTATAAATTGGAATGAACAAATATTTGCTGTCCTAGATATTCATGCTACTATAGTTAAATGTCTAATACAATGTTTATTATTATTTAGTTTTCACCTTTGTATGACCTTAAGGGGACTCTGACCAAATGTTAGACTGGGCAGCACACAGGGCTTGCACCAAAAAAACATAACCAACAGTCTGTATAGTAAGAAATAACTTTTCTTCTGTGGATATAAAAAAGTAACATTTTAGACCCTGTCAGTATTTTTCCTTTTAATGCTCATGGAACTGTTTGATGAAACATAATTCTTCTACAGGAGGGGTTACAAAAATCCCTGTATATTGTGTAGAATGTTCAAATGGGATGTAAATTATTTTATAATATACATTTTTGCTGTACCTGTTTGTAATTATGAATTGCTTTCACCTGAAAGATTATACTGTATAAAGTTGTGTCATGTCATTATAGTATAAGTTATACCACGAAACCACACTGTAGCCTGCTATTTTTGGGATTAATCTTAATAATTATTTGTGAAATGTTGCTGAAAGTACATTTATACATGTCGTTAGACATTTTCCACTCAGTTCCCTCAGAATGGATTTAATGAGTCCATTACAGTGTTTAAACAAAAAATGCACCCAGCTGTCAGAACTGAATGGTATTCCTTTGAATCGATATAGTTTGCATTTAGAATATTTTCTGAATATACTTGTATTTACAGGTAAGTGGCAGATAACATTTTTGTTATGAATATTTTTTTATATGTTTTCTTGTGTACAATTCATAAGATTTTTCTATATATTTTGCTAAATATAACAAACACTACTAAGGCTCTTTCCTTTTATACAAATGTAGCAATAGTGCCCAGTTGGTGAGAACACACAACACATAAGAAGAATACAGAACAAAATAATTGTGATCTTATTTAGCTAAATCTAAATATGGTCAGCCTACATGGGTTATAGCAATGCAGATTATTGATCAGTTACTAATAAAAATATACAGATACAACCACCATGAATTGTGCACGTGCAACATATAACCAAGTCATTGCATCCACTGAAATACATTTTGTGTCATGTGGGTCTTGTGTGCCATATGCACATATCATGGTAGCTCTACTTTTTTCCAGAATTAACAAATGACCCCTTATATCTGTTTCCATTTACATGCTTTAGTGCATATACAAGAGCAGATCTTTTGTAACTTTGTTTTTTTAATGAGACAGGGTTAAGACTGCATCAATATCTATGGGGCATATACAACTTTGTAAAAACCTAGGAATAGAGAAGATAGAGAAGACAGGTACTTTTCAACTGCTTAAGATACTTGCAGCTCATGTGTTCCCCTGAGTGTCTGAATATCTAATTTGTCATATTAAATTTCATCAGTTACACACAGATGAATCAATTCTAACAAATAGGATTTCGGAGTTTGCCAGTATCCACAAGCCCCAGACTCTGTTAACATAAAAATTTGCAGTAAACAGTATAGTTCTAATATATAATACACTGTAATCCTCCTTATGTTCTGGGTAAAGAACTAGCATATAAGTCAAAAGCAGTTGGTTTTCTTGAACACAATGAACTTTTTTTTTTTACTTCAAGGTTGTTTTTTTGTTAGCCAAATGGCAACTTTTTTATTTTCAACAGTTGTATTAATGTTTTTTTATTAATGTTTTATGTTTTCCACTACAAGAAACATGCAGTTGTTACAACAAGACATGCATAATAGACTACATAGTATTGGTGACAGTTCTTAATTACAACCCTCTAATATTTAGTATAGAATTTCAGTGTTATAGGTTCATTTAATATTCTGTTAAACATGATGGTTATTCTCTCTTCTCACAATTACTGTGTCTTCAGTTACACTGCCAAATATTGAAAAGCTGACTAAATGATGCACGGATATTATATAATATATATAACATATATATAACTTATATTTATGTCAAGTTGTTGAGCTTTTCAAATCATAATCATTGTTACCAATTAACAAATAATGGTACATTTGTTGCATCACAACAGCAGCCTTTTCTCCAGTATTTTGCCTCTGGCATTGTCAAACATACCCAGTGTAGCTGCCCATGGTGGCAATCTGACCCCAGTTTCCAGGGGCTATATAAGCATTCCACAAGATTACACTGTAGTTATGACAATACTGGGGGGGACACTGGATTGTCTGTAAAATGCTGGGTTCTGACTGAGAGACTCTGTGTGCTACAGGTAAAAAACATCTAAAAATATCTAGTGTTAAAAAAATTAAGACTATACTGACTAAAATAGATTTAAGTCATATATAGTTACATAGTTACATAGTTACATAGGGTTGAAAAAAGACCATTGTCCATCAAGTTCAACCCATCCGAGTAAACCCAGCACACAACCTATACTAACCAATCTATACACTCACATACATAAACTATATATATACAACCAGTAATACTAACTGTAGATATTAGTATCACAATAGCCTTGGATATTCTGCTTGTTCAAAAACTCATCCAGGCCCCTCTTAAAGGCATTAACAGAGTCTGCCATTACCACATCACTAGGAAGGGCATTCCACAGCCTCACTGCCCTCACCGTGAAAAACCACCTACGCTGCTTCAAATGGAAGCTCTGTTCCTCTAATCTATAGGGGTGACCTCTGGTCCTCCTTACTATGTTTAATGGCGCTACAACAAAAAGAACTAGGAAAAATAATCACTTTTTATTTAATACTACAGATTTGCTGAAACTGAAATTATAGGGAACTATAATTTATTTGGGGTCATGATTAAAAACAATAAAGTGACATTACAGACTAAAAAATAGGAATGAAACCCTTTAAAACACAACACAGATGCTGAGTTACATTATAATCAATTAATTGTTTGAGGTTCTTTTACACAGACTTTTTCCGATTTGTGGAGGTTTGTTTCTGTGCAAGAGTTTGTTAAACAGACTGGCTTACAAGTCTATAATTTTCAGATTTGTCTCCAGGGTTCTTTTGAGTACTACTTTGGCTTTCTTCCAGTCCTTTGGTATAAGACAGTTACAAGTAAACTATTAATATTTTTGACAGTTCTTTTAAAATCAATTATAAATCCCTTTGCTTCCAAAAAGACATAGAGACTATGTAGAATTTCACATCAACACATTTTCTTGGATAAGAGTATTTCCATTTATTTTATTTTGTACATTTGCTTAATAAGACTGTAAAAAAAGTATAGCTTTTTGTATGCATAAACATTCCTTTTGTGTAGGTTTTTTTTCCACTTATGAAGTACATTAGCACCTGCCCTATCATATTAACAGCTACCGCTTGTCAGTAAACATGTAAATAAAGTGAAAAGGCATGTTCTGTACATTCATTTATACCATTACTCTAAAATGTCATCATCCAAATAATTTACCATACCAAAACACATTAACATATAAAGGCATATTTACACATGTAAGCACAAGTAGAATGCATAGTAATATAGTAGCATAGCCAGTTTGACACATGTCCATCAACGTCAATCTTTTATGTCTATATAACCTGCCTAAATGCTAATTGAGCTATTTAATGTATCGCCAGTATGACTGGAATTTGCTAAAATGGACATAAAACTGATCACACGTTAATGATATTTAGAAATGTATTTGTGTCCATACATGTTCCTTTACAACTTGCAGTAAATGCCAAAGTGCCCCTTTAATCTGCTCTGGGAAATTATGCATAGGTGCACAAATAATTATGAAATTACCGTCTGCCTGGACATGTTGGTAATTTCAGAGTTCCCCTAGCCACTTGCAGTAATAGCCACATCTGACACACTGAGGGGCATATTTATTATAGTGTATAAGCCAACATCACCAGTGATGTTGCCCATAGCAACCAACCAGATTTTTGCTTTTGTTTTCTAACTTGTTGGTTCATTGGTTAGCTAATTGCTGATTGGTTGCTATGGGCATTAGTATTTTATTTACTTTGGGGCATATTTATTATAGTTTGTAAATCAACATCATTTTGTACAACTGGAAGATCTTTCTTTGTTTCATGATTTTAGAGGTTTTTTGGGGGTTTTTTTACACCTGCATTTGTGGAACAATACAAAAAAACTTTTTTTATTTATGATTTTTTAGTTGGGATTTTTTAATAAATGACATTTGTGGTTTTAATTGAAACTATTTTAGTAATGGTTTCAAAACCTCTACAACCACAAAAATGAGAATGTTGATAAATGGGGCTCTAAGTGGACCATTTACTAACATTATTTATATATTATATATATTTATATTAAAAAGCTGTGGAAAAAAAAGTTGTGACTTTTCCAAGATTTCTTATGCGACAAAACTGTGATAATTCTGAACTAGAAAATAATCTTAAACCTACCTAGATCATGTAGAAGTTAATGGCACATGTCCCTTTCCTGGAAGATCTTTCATTGATTCGAATCTTTAAGGTTTTCGCATTTTTGATGCTGGTTTTTGTGCAACAATAAGAACAAGTCGCAGTTATCATGGGACAAGTAAAAAAGTCACAGTTTTTGTGACTTTTCCATTACTTTTTTCCACCAACCTGTCTCTAAGACGTCATTTACTAATGCTCAGATTTTTTTTCCAGTTCGGATTTTTTAGCACTAAAAGTGGCAGAAAAAAGCTTCGACTTTTTCGAGATTTTCTGTGCAACAAAATGGCTAAAAATCCAAATTTGACAATGCACCGGATAAAAGAGAGAGGACAGTATTAATGTAGTGTGTCTTTTCAGTGCTACAGTGTACTAGGAGATTTTATCCAGTGGCCATTGTTTTCCTTTTTAACAATCATGGGTAACTTGACCTGTGCTTGGACTAAGACGTTACATTGGGCCTCTCAGGATCTGGGTATTTATGTTGCTCTTTTGCTGCAGCTGCACCCTGTGGTGTAATGCATTTAAAGAGAAGTCAACAAAAGGCATAAAGAACAAAAGAGTTCACATGGTAATCAGTAAGAATACCCTGTTGTTTGCTAATCAGGAGAAAACCCCATCAGCTATGTCATATCATCCCACCCTTCTTATACTCCCCAGACTTCTCTGTAATGTATTTGCTGCAATAAAATCTCAGGTTTACAACAACATTCAGAAAAAAATATTCTAATGCATTTTAGATATGAATGTGTTTAGTGTGTCATTTTTATGATACCCGAGATGGTCATAGAAATAATATTAGAGAAAATGTTACATAGTTTAAAGTCAGTTGCTACTATTCATTTAGATTATCAAATGCCTTATGCCATGTTTCTAGAAGAATAGAAAAATAACCCCAGATTCTAAAAATGTCAAATAAAAATCTTAATTTCTTTCCACAACTTATTAATGGACCATTGTGTCCAACTGCATAGAATCCTCTATGCAGTTGGACATGAAAAAATTCACCACCCTCAAATCTGCAAATTTTGCTTTGAAACTGTACTTGGTGAAAAAGTTCACTCAGCCCTACTAATGAACATCATGGTCACAGTTCTATTATTAGGAATACTATACAGATTTTTTTTACCCTACATAAACTGCAAATTTTCTGGTTGTGGTTGACATTTGCAACTCCTTGTGCCATAATTTACTTGCTACATTTTAAAACGAAAAAATTAAATGAAGAATTGTGCAATGGGGAGAATTAACTTTCAATATTATAATAATAATATTATCAGAGTTGAGTAAACTGTGCTCCCCCATTAATCATGTACTGTATTCTGTTTTGCAAGTAAAAGGCAGTATTAGATAGTTAAGATGCATTAGTATAAGCATTTCCTCTTACAGCAATATATTTATTGAGCTTTATCATACCCGCATTAAGCATCAGTATAATCACTATTCTCTGACAATGTTTAATGTACTATATTTTAGTTATACTAAAGTATTGCTTAAACAGTCTATATAAAAGTATACAGACTACAAAAGACACATCAGAGATATACTGTATAATGGCTACATAGAAATTCATAACGTATACTTTGCATTTATATATGGCTAATGGCAGTGATAATAACTGTGCTCTGGTCAGGCTCCCAGTGACCACTAAATTAATTGAAAACAGCACAATTTATGTAGCCATGGAAACACATTATAACACAATAGTCCTGGGAGATTAGAATAGCAAGTTCTATTGATTAATCTGAAGCTAGCAAGGAAAACAATTTGTGGACATACAAATCTCATTTGTAACGTTAAATTTTGTATGGCTAAGCTATAAGTTACATTAAGCAAAGCTCGCTAATGAAAATTGCATACAAAGCATTTGAATACCACAATCTACTCATGGGAAACAACATCTTTATGTCCATATCTGAATGTAAAACTTCCCTACTCTTCTCTTCCTTTTGTTATTTTACTGTTCTCTTATAGCTTTCATTTCACGTTTTTTAATACCTTCAGCTCATCTTTTAATGGTACTATACTTATTTTCTGTTTAAACTGTAACCTTCAGTTACATGTTACTACCTTTAATGTCAGGCAACCTTTTATATCTTATATGATGATAATGCATGGCTTATAGCAGCAGAGAAATATAGTTTAGAAACATTTTCCCTGTATGCCAGTGACCCTCAGATACATTTTTCTGTGCTGTACCTTTGCCTTCAGTCCACTAAGAATGATGCTACTCCCCTTTGCCATTCATTACACTGTCTTCCCAAAGACTTGAAGTTTAGATTTAAAGTCTTTCATTTCCCTACAAATACCTTTATGACTCGTGTCCTGCATGCAGTATGTTGCTGACTTCATTTCTAATTATGCTTCTACTCACCCTCTGTGCTTCATGCACGACCTTGTGATATCTTCATCTTTCATAACCTCATCAAACTCTTGACAAGACATGTCTTGTTCTGTCGTTCATGTGGGACTCACTAACTTGCCCTGTCAGAATGTCTTTAGTTTTGCAGGTTTTAAACACTCTCAGAAGACCCACATTTTCAAAGAAGCATATTCCCTATCTGCCAGTGTGCCTTCAACATTTCCACTCTTCACTCCTCAATCGAAATCTGTCACTACTGTTAATTCCCTAAAAACCTGTTCTATGCCTTCTACATTTTAAGATTGCCCAAGTATGGTCTTATGTAGCGGTATGTTACTATGCAAACTGTTCCCTTATTAAAAAGTATTTCTCTTTAAAATTGACTCTAAAGGTGGCCATAAATATGCAGATACTGTCATCAAATACAAGGTTTTTGGTGGTTATGTTAAGGCAGATATTATTGTGCCATGGATATTGATCATTGATATGATTGTGAATCAGGATGTCACAATGGAAGATGAACAAATGAATGATAGAGGGCCTAAATACAAGTAGAAGCAATAACAAAAATTAACGCTTACCAGGATAGTATTCCTAACAACCAAATAACATTTTCTAGGCCAGAAAATGGCAGAATAGGCTGATACAGACAGAAAATGTAAGACCAACTAAACAGTTGATTAAAATAGGTCTATAACAAAGTAAAAGTTTTTTACATTTAAACAATAATAATAATAATTAAACAGTGATAGTGATTAAACTAACATGGTGGCTGTTGCACATCCTTATACAGACTTTTTAAAGGACATGTAACCACATGCATTGAATATGCAGTCTGTAGGTATTGAAAAAAGGGGATCATGTGACTTTTATTTTTTATAAAATGTAAATCAACTCAACTGCCCGAATGTATGCAGCTTCAGAGGTTTCTAATTTTACCTTCTATTTGTTTTCCTAAGGGCATACCCACATAAATCTTTCAGTTTCTGTTCTGCACAAGGCTACATCCTGACTTGGTTAGTGTTACAGTATGATGAATAGCTTACATCTATTCTTACATAAATACAGCCTAGTTACTTGTGGATAGTGTAGGCACTGGCACGCTGTAGACTTACTAAAAATGTACCAGATTACAGTATAAATAGATCAGCTTTAGTACACACAGCAAATCATGTCTTGATTCCTAATTTTCCTTTCTTTTACAAACCTCATAAATATGAATGCGGAAAATGTAGACAATTCTTCCTACATCTATAATTGTGTTTTGCATGTGCAGTTGGGATCCTAGACTGATATACACTGCTAAAATGAATCACTGTAAAGAAAAAGCAGTAAGGCTTTAATTGCATGCCATTTAATTGGCACAGCATTAAGCACTTTGTCCTGTATTTACTACCTAGTTGAGACAGATGTTAAATAGATGGCACTCTACAGTATGTGTACAGTATTGGTATAGACAAGTGCACATAAGCACAAATGTTTTATGCATGGCACAGTTCTGCACTCATTTATGCACTTTGTGAACGAGCCTGACATTATCAGTAAATTTGAGCTTCATTATTTTGTTTTTCATTTATTTGTGGTCCAGATAAAATGTTTAGCACAAGTACAAAAGGAATTTCCTTTTTATTGATACTGTATACTGTAGGTGCTGATATTATATATATATGTCAGGTGTGTGAGTAAAAAATACACTTTTCTTTTTAAAAAATTGAATGCTCTCGTTAAACAATTTTTTTCTGTCTGTTAGAAGAAGAGTGTAATAGGAAGTTAGTCAAACCTTTAAGTGACTTCTTCTTTCCTTCTAAATATGCAACCCATTTTAGACATCTGTAGTGTGACTAAAGCTCTAATTTAAAAGACAGATAAGTAAAGCAGTAACATATGTTTGAATAATTGTAGCATCAGGCAGAACTTGGTTTAAACTGTGTTTTGACTTCAATGCCAAAGTTCTATTTTTATTCACTGAGTTGTTTCATACAGTAGAAAATAGATTTGATTTATGACTAAATACAGAGGCAGAGTTACTAAAACACTATTTTTTTCTAAATTTGAATTAACTCATTTCCACGAATGTCTGATCATTTTTTTTATCAAACAATCTGAACTGAAAAAGCAAATCCAAGAAAAAGTTGAGGAGAAGTTGTATAAACTATGAGTTTTTTGACTTATAACAAAAAACAATAACTGGGACTGTCACGCAAGCCAGCGTCAAAAATCCAAAAACCTCAAAAGATTAGAAATATCTTCCAGGGAAGGGAAGACACTTCTACTATTAACTTCTACATGATCTTAATAAGTTTTAGATAAAGTATTTTTGACTTTTAATGCTAAAAAATTCTAATCATAAAAAATGTGACTGTTATTAAATGCCCCTCTTAGTGTCAGGTAGGTGTTCATATCTTACTTTGAGATAATTTACGAAATATAATTTTGTAAAAATGTGCTTTATAAAATTATTTGTAACTGTTTAGTAGAATTTAAACAACTGTTTTTATTTTGCATCACTGTTCTTATTTTGCATCACATATTTGTATAAAACTCCCCAATTCACTAATAATTTGGTAATTACATCAATTACAGTGGAGTGTTAAATAATGTACATGTATTGTGAATATTGAATGCTGATTAAATGAATGGATATAGCAAAACAAGGTTAAAGACTGATGATGGGGACAATGCACAGAGAAGAAGGTAGGCAAAGGTAAATTGTAGAAGAGGGGACATGGAGAGAGACAAGCAGGAGTCTGAGGTGCAGTAAGAAAAGTGGCTAGAAGTGGTGGGTAAATATACTTCCTAAGGAGCTAAACAGTGCAGTGCAAATGATAGGGATGAAGACGTAGAAGGATACAAAACAATGGAACAGCGTGGACTAAGGCTTCATCTAAATAGAAAAAGCAAAAATGGATTGCAACTCTGCAGTCTGAGCAGTAAATCATTAGAATGACATCTACCTGTCACTGCAGAGATGTGGCAGATTTCAGCCAGAAAATGCACACTTAAGCAAGGCATATCAGTGTTTTTCCTACAAGGATTAAAAATGCAATCTCAAAGTTTGATGAATTTGCCACTGAAAGTAGTGCAATTACACAAGAAAATGCAAACACATATTGATTAGGGAAACAACGTGGTGGTAATAGCAGCCATTGTGGCTGGGAATTCTTTAAAACAGTTACACCCTGAGGTAGTGTGCTAAAAGTGTGCAACTGAAGAATGGTGTACTGTAGGTTGTAGCTGCCATGTGGAATATCAGAGAGCTACCTGCAAACTGCTTATTATTTTATTGCAGCAAATTGCTTACACAGCCTGCCTAGATGCTGGGTAACTGTGGATGAATGAATGATGGCAGCTCAGAAAAGCAGATAAGCATTAGATACACAGTTTGACAACTCTAGAAATGTCCTGTCAGAGGAATTCAGTAAACTTGCTCAGTGGTGCCTTATAATAAATAACTAGATATCATGCTTTTGGGGTTGAAGAATGTCAGAAAGCTGCAGTGCCCTGTGATTTTTTTTTTCAAGGCCATGGCTTCACATTTTGTACAGTCTAAGTACTAAAGTTAGCAAAATAGTAGCCATGGTATATATGCCTACAACTACTATACTGTATTGTCAGCCCCGAGCACATGTTGGGCCATGCAAATACATACTGCATCAATTACAGTGAAGTTCACTTTTGTGTGGAAACCCAACAGGATGAGAAATTCTAAATTATTCTTGGTTCTGTTAAGCCTGTGACCACACTCTCTCTTCAGTTAGAGTCTTTTATACTTGACTGCAACTAAGACTTGCATGATATGCAAGATTCCCACAAAAGCAAGTGAAGGTACAGAATGCCTAAAAGTAAATGGAAAGAGGCTGGAGCACTAAGACACCAGAGCAAGAAATCCAAGTAAAACTAAATGAAGATGTAGTAGCAGCTACAGTAAAACATGGACTCCATTTAGAGAAAACTCAATTAAGCCACAAAAGCCTTATTAAACACAAATCTCTAACCTCAACTTTTGATAAATGTTCATGACTGGTCAAAGTAAAACAGTAGTGGATGATGTATATTGCACTATAGAAGCTGCCTCCTTAGATTGGAAGGCTTCTATAAATTTGTTTGATAATCATATGAAGGCATTGCAAGACTCCAAACTCACTTCTTATAATCTTATGCTGTAGTATATATATATGACGATCCTGTATGGATCGAAACGTGTAGACATTTGTGTCTAAATAAACTTTTTGATTTTTATATGTCCTTGGAGTGCTTTCTACGAGACTTTATATATATATATATATATATATATTTATATATATATATATATATATTTGTATTTTCAAGCAAGCTGTATATTATCTTTGTGAAATACAAGTATTTCTGGCAAAGGTGTATACTGTGTGGGGAGTTGGAGGCCAAGAAGTAAAGGTAATAGATTGATAGCCATACATATTAGCTATGTCTGGAGAGAGTGGAAAGGAAATAAGAGAAAAAAAGCACTTTGCAACACTGAATGCAGACAGGCTAAACACAAACCACAGGCTTTGTATTTTTCATATTTAATTACACTAAGGTATTATACCACAATGTATTTCAGAAAAGCCTATGTATCAGAGTTAGAGGTTTCTGCCTGTAGAGAGAGAGAATCACCAGTTTAATATCAGAGAGTGCAAAACATCACAATATACTGTATAGTGTTTTTCCAGTTTATTTTGTGTGTGTTACATCCAGGCTCTGTGATATCATACTGTGTAATAGCCCATAAAACAACATGTGTTTTTCTTAACACAACTGTAGCTTAGTTGTACTGTTATTAGTGCTTTTTGTTATACTGAGTAATACTGTGATGATAGAACTATTGCTCTTTTTGGCACAATTTCTTGAATAATGCCTGCATACTGCAATAGAAACACGTTTGTGAAAAGTGACAGTTAATTATGTTGTTTCATTCCTTCATGAATAAATATAATATTTTTTGATGCAAACTTGACAGTATCTGCAGATCATTTAATAACACATTAGCAAACCACACAACAGTGTATTATAAAACTGTATTACATTGCTGGGAAGATCAAAACATGCTAAAATTGATTTCATTTTTCCTAATGCTGTCGAATAGAGATGTTCTTGGGATTTTCCTGATTTTACCCTGCAGCTGGTTTTGGCTAAAGCTTTGAATGCAGAAATTGTTTTGGGATTGGCAAAAACTTAATGAAAATGGAAAAATACAATTTCATCCTGTCTTTCTTAATGCTGTCAAATTCAGCTGAGATGCAATACTGATTTTTTGTTTTTTAATGGATCGTAGGTTTTGTTTTTCATTTAGGTATAGTTAAAGGGTCCTCTTATTGTCCGCTTTACAAAGTTCATGGGTATGGCTCAAAGGGAAAAAACATCCCTGCTTGACATAAGCTCATTTAGTTGGGTTTATGTTAAAAAATATCTAAATTTGTGTTGGCATTTTAAATAGTCATTCCATTCTCATGCTTATTTTTAATACTTTCATACAGCATTTCCTGCCAGCAGCTTGCAGTAGAACAAACGGCTAACAGAAAATGCAGCCCATTCTAATGTCAAAATACTGAATAGCTGTTGACTGAAGCCAACCATACACTGTTATTTATGATCAAAACATAAATCAGTTCCTGGTGATTATTGTGTTTCTAACCTCATAAGTTCTCTAAATAGCTCTAATCATTAAATAGAAACTGCTAAAATTCAAAGAGCTTCACTTATCATTTAAATATGTGAATGCTGGATTATAAAGAGGAAAAAGAGGACAGTAAATAGTTGTTCTCCAACCTGCTTACAATCGGTGAATGAATCAAAATATACTGACATTCTTACAAACCACAAGATATTATTCAATATGACTGTACCTTGCTTTAAAGTAAAATAAAATCAGATCACAGCCATGGAGCACGTGATGTACATGAACCTTCATCCTTCTGATTGGTTATTCAACAATGGTGCGTTTGTGCACATAGAGTTCTACACCAGAAAGAAAATACATAGCACTGGCAGGGAACAGGATCAGAATCAAATAGGATGCATTTATTATTTGAGGCATGATAATTTAATATCTTTTGGGCAATTGGTGTCACTTTAACTTATATCAACATGCCAATGCGGCTTTTTAACAGTGTAGTTGAAAAGGGACTCCTTATACTCCTTTTCTCTGCACAGTCCAGGATCTAAATGAGAATTAAAATATATGAATGTTATTTAGTGATTAAACTGTTTGTGGTTTGTTTTTCAAGTTGACACTTACAATTACGTTTTGTCAGGATCTACAAAGTACCTTTATAAGGTGTTAGCTTGGTAAATCAGATGATCTTTATATTAAATATTATATACATTAATATTTTGTTCAAACTACCTCATACAGTGTATGGCCCAACAGGTCACCAAAATTCTGATTCAGCCAAATTAAAGGGGACATGAACCCACCAAGAAAATAAAAGTACATTTGCTGAAATGCTCTTCTGAGCATTATGGCACAGTTACTATTTTTCTTGCATTTAAAAAGATATTCCAATTTTTATGTTGTTAAACATAGAAAGCTGCTGTATCTACATCATGGCAGTTAATTGAATATGTTTGTAGTATCTACAGGGAGAAGTCATTCTGCATATCACTTTCTCAGTCCCTGTGGATTTTAGAGATTAACTGACAGCCTTATGAAAGAAGACTTTTCCCTCTTGTACAACTCTCTTAGCCTCCCTCCTATTATCTGTTGGGTCCTGTCATTGATGTAACAGGAACCCAATACTAAAACATGCAGAGTGGCATCTCATTGCATATTTAATTAACCCCCAGGGCTCCTGACATAGCAGCCTTTTCAGAGGGCTACTGTGCTAGAAGCCCCATTAAGCAGCATAAAAATGATATCTTTAAAGGGGAAGTTCACCTTTAAATTAGTTAATCTATTTACAGAATGTTATAGAGTGACATATTCAACACAAGTTGGTCTTTTTATATTGTATGCTTTTTGAATTATTAGAATTCCTATTCTGCCATGTACATTGCCTGTACATTAAAAAAATATCTTATTTTAAGGCTCACTGATATTGACAAGCATTTTGTTTAATTTCCATTGCTCTTACAGCGTTGTTTCACTCTTGGGGGCCATTAAAGGTTCAATTTTACATGTTCTAATATTTATTTAGGGGTCTATTTATAAAAATGCAATTTTTTATTTTACTCCTCAAAATGTATAACACAAGCGGTGAAATTTACCTCCTTGCCCTGTTGACCATAGCTTTTTTTGTGGAAAGAAAAGACAAAATATGTTCAGAACATGCCACATTAATTGAGCTCATGTTGAAGAAGGTGGTATATTGCCCCTTTAAGTCTCAGACCCAAAAATATAAACAAACACTGACTACAATAGCAATGCAATGAAAATCTTTTAATGCATATATTTTGAAAATGTATGTAAAATTACATTTTCTTTGGTTATGCAAGAAACTCCTTAAGAATGGAATACCCATTTAAATAAGTATCATTCCCCCACTAGTTAATCAATGACAGTAAAATATAGTATGTTGAGAATACTTGTATTAATGTTTTATGTTAGCCTATATTTAAGTAGAAATTAAACTTACTTCAAAAGGCACTAAATAAATCTTCCTTCTATTTGGGGAAAACCATTTATTAGAAACCTTGACATGCATGGATTATTGAAGTGTTGTATTACTGGAAACAAAGAAAGCTTGGCATGACAGAATTCTGCAAAGTATGTGTTTTTAATTAACATAACTGCACCTATCATCAAACTGATGAGGTATCACTTTAGTATAAGAGGTGATAAAATCTCTTTACTTTGTATTCATCATTAGTATTTCTGCTGATGTGTATGATTAAATGGCCAAAGCTCTTTGACATATTATACAAGATGGTGTTTTGTATTAAAATCACTGTAGAATACATACATACATATATACATACATACGTATATATCACATCTAGAATATTTATACTCTACCTGTAAATATTACTACAGCTCTGATGTAGTAAATATCTGATGAAATAAAGAACTAAAATGAGAATTATAGCAAAATATATAAATCAAATTAGTACTTTAACTAATAACTGAATGGTAACAGCATTTGCACAGTGCAAATAGGAAATGTATACTATCGGTCTAATCTAACAATTTTTTAATGTCTTTAATGTGTAATAAGTAACTAACAGAGCTGTGAAAAACATATAGCAATACATTCAATTTGCCAATGTCAAAATGTTATTACGTCAAAAAAGTACCCGCAGTACCCGCATTACGTGAATTCTTTGCCATTGCACTTTCCGCAGTTTGCAAATTTTTCAGCAAAGTGAAACGGGACAGATTGTACTGGTTGTTTTCAAGGAGATGGGTTAACAGCTACAAAATTGGGGGACCCATGGGTAACTGGTCTAAATCATTTCAGTGCAGTTTGTTCAAATAGGATCACACAGCCATCTGTATCAGAATTTGTATGAATGAAACCTGCCTAACTAATAATTGATTCAGACGAAGGTGGAACCCCCTTCTGGAGCTTCTCCAGTTTGCTTCAGATGGGAAAAGATTCCTTCTTGGCTCCTAAGATGGCAATTAGACCAGTTTCTGAATTAACTAAAATTGATTTCAGTAATTGGTATTTTCTCACTTTCTAAAAAGGCATCCAACCTTTGAAACCCTATTTAATGTATCTTTTAATACAACAGCCTTGGGGAGAGAGTTCCACAGTTGCGCAGCTTTCACTATAAAAAAAAATTCTGTATGTTAAGGTGGAACTTAATTTCTTTAAATCTTTTCCCCACAAGTGGGGTTTTGAGAAAAATAAAAAGCTAGGTTTTAGGTGGCAATCTTTTGATTTTTCTCGAATCCCCTTGTGGGGGAAAAAAAATCTTTTAAAATCCAGTTGGCAGCAAGCAGAAGTAATTACAGAAACCACAAGTGACGTCAGGAGTGAGGAGACTCAAGCAATAGTAAATGTGCCTCTAAGGGCCAGATTTTTTACATACTCGAATTACAGTTTCCGAAACTCAAATGTTCTAGATTTATTATGCACAAAAAAGTCAATAAGCACATATGTAAGAATTCAGAATCTAAAAGCTGTGGGACTTCTAGCAAAATTTAAGCCATTTTTTATATACCTTAGCAACTAGGCAGTTGTTTAAATGAGAGACTGGAATATGAATATGAATAGGAGAGGGACTGAATAGGAAGATAAGTAATAAAAATATAGAAGTGGAAGGCAAATATTTTGAAAACTATAAAAAAATAAACAATAAAAACCAATTGCAAAGTTGCTAGGAATAGGACATTGTATAACATACTAAAAGTTTCCGTAAATGTGAACCACTCCTTTAACTGCTCATTACATCAAAGTAAAAACATTCAACTTGTTCAGTCTATAAAGACAGTCAGGTCTTTTAAATGTTTATTTAGGGAGAAGCATTTGTATACTATTACAGTTTCACAATTTTTCAGTAATGTGCTTGAATTGACCAATGGACCTTGAACATTGCTACCAAAATTTCACTGCGGAAAATTTGCGATTGTGTCAAAAAATTCAGAGGCTGATATCAAGATAGCAGAGAGTCAACAAGTGGATTTAAAACTGGAGGGAGTAAATCTAGACTTGTCAGAGTAGATACACAGCCTGGGTGTAATTCTAGAGATCTCTTCCTCAATCATCAGGTGTCAGCTACCATCAGATCAGCATTCTTCCATTTCAGGAACATTACAAGAATAAAACCTCTGATTAATCAATGTTTTTGTTTCCTTAAGACTGGATTACTGCAATGCCCTGTATTATGGTCTTTTATAAAAAGATCTTTACCGATTACAGTTGGTACAAAATGCAGCAGCCATGCTACTCATCCACCAACATCGCCAATGCCACGTAACACCAGCTCTACATTCCCTACACTGATTTCCAGTTAAATGGAGGATTCTGTTTAAAATTGTCCTTCTTGCCTTTAAATCTATAAATAATCTAGGCCCTGTTTATCTGGAAGAACTTCTGATTCTTCAAGTACCCTTCCCTCCCCTTTGTTCTTCAGACTCAAGGTGCCCAGAGTAGCACTAAAATCCTTTGTATCTCATGCTTTCTGTCACTCTGCGCCCACAGTAAGGAACTCTTTGCCATATGCAGTCTGAGTGGCATCTTCTCTGGATAAAAACAGACTCAAGACATATCTGTTCACCCAGGCTTTTTGAATACAATAAGAAGCATCTATTAAATCTGTAATGTATAAAGCGCTTTGAGTCCTACAGGAGAAAAGCACTATAAAAATATTATATTATATAATAAAATATTATTATTTATATTTTTTTTAGGCTGGAGTTATCCAAAACTTTTTCTGGAAATACTACTGTTATCCTCCTTTATGGATTAGCACCACTGATAATATGGCTGGTAACCACAATGTATTTCTGATAGTTACTGCAAAGTGTTTTATTTGACTTTTTTATCATATAGTTACACATTATAGTACTAGTTTACAAGAGATAGAAGTTATTTTTAAAAACCCTCAATTCAGCTTCTGTCCTTTTAATATTACCAGCTATAAAAAGTGCATCATTAGCTTTTCTTTCTGTTTTACTTCTGGCATTTCTGCAAAAAAACTGATCCATAAAAGAAGGTGAGAAAATAGGATTATGGAAATAGAACAGAATTTCCAATTATAAATTTCTATTGGCAAGCAGACACATATGTGGTATTCATTTAACAGACTTCAAACACCTGTTCATGATTTTTTCCTTCCAGCTATTTTCTGACTTCTGACTGCTTTATGCAGAATTATTAATAATTTTCATAAACTGGAATAACTTAAAATATTGTCTCAAAAATATACACTATTAGTATTATAAGTATTATTTCATAAATGTGTTTGTTTCTCTCAATTCATAATTAGAAAGACATATTAGTAGTGACTAGCTTACAGACATGAGTGAGCATGATATTTTAAATACACTGAAACCAAATACATTTTTTTTTGTATACATGGGAAAACCCAAAATGTCAGGGTTTTGGTGTATGCATCAGAACCAGCTGTTTCCTCCCAGAGTCTGCCGGATGCAGGAGGTGTAATTGAAACAGGGAAAGAAGACATGTACTAAAAGGAACTAAATTTGCCCAGATGCAGTACCCTACAGCAAATAAGATGTTTGCTTATAAATAGATGCCCCATAAATGTTATCTTTTCATTGGTTGCTCTAATGCAAATTCGCACAAGGAAGTGTTAAAGAGAAGTGCACCAAAGCGTGCAGTGAAAAATGTTCAACATCCATGTCTATGTGACAAATAGTCACAAGGAATAGTATTTTGTTCGGCCAGAGGCATGCATTTGGTCATGTCCGAATCCTGCTGAAAAAGGCAGAATCTTGGCCAAATCCCGATCCGATTCCTGGATTCTGTGCATCCCTAATAATAAACATTTCATCTTTTGTTACATACTATGCCCAAAAGGCTCTGTAATCAAAAGATATACAAAAGTCCTTCCTAGATTTCACCCCAACTTTTGGGCATTTTGTTAACCTTTAATCATATATTTGAGACAAGAGTGGAGACTCCTGTCCCAAATATTATGTTATTTATTATTATCAAGTATACTTGAAGATTAGGTACACATCTTTCTTTGGCACTACAATCAAAGTCAGGCAGAGTATAAGTCACAAGGTAAGAAGTATCATAACAATGCGATAGGACATATAAGTCATTGCCCACTAGTTGCACCTTACTGACATATACAGTATCAAACTTCTAAAACTACTCTCCAGCATGGTAAATAAAAGCATTGTAACTAAAACTGTGTTTTTTCCACTCTCATGTTACAGCAAAACCCATTAATAGTTTACTTAGGTAATATAAAGTCTTCTACATATGTCTTTTTCCTTCCTAATATCTCTCACCTCAGTCAGCTCATGTTCCAAGTGCTTACATTGGGAGAATATGCTATTTGACCTGGGCAGAGTTAAGGCCACCGTCGTCGTTACCATTTATTTGGCCCTCCTTTTTAGTTCTAAATAACAACACTAAGGCACCTGGGTGGATTGAAAAGGCAGGAGCTTTATTAATAATGTTAATAGTAGTACTCAACCGAGTAAACGGCCCCCCACCATGCCAGCCATCCTCATGCTACTGCACTCGTATGGGCAATTAGAGGCGAGTAAACCTCACTCAAACCCTTACCTCTCGGGACCATAACCAGAGGTAACAACCAACTCTACAGAATGGGATAAATACCGGCCCCATTCTCCACTCCTGCAAGCATTCCACCGTCAACTGAACTGTGACTATATACCCACCATTAACTATGGATTGTATGTCTTTACTCCTGGGCGGGTGGGCGGAATGCTGCTCCCCCTGCTGCTAGAGAGACAAAGTGAGGCTTCCAGCTATGCTCCTGCTCCTTTCTTGCTCACTGACTCCTCCATCCTCACTCTACCAGTTGACCCTCTCCTTTCTAAGCCTGCCTAATTAAGTCAAATCTCCCCTGCCTTCATCCTTATGTCCGGGCAACCGTATTTTTGTGAAAAGTGAAATTTAAAGGAAACATACTGGATAAATGGGAAAAACCCTAATTTTATAGGCAATTATGAATAATATATGGTGCTGGTTTCACTTTGGGCTAAACATTAATCCTATCTGTAAAAATGGCCCCTTTATTGGAGCTCCCTATACATCCTATAACTTCTCTGTCCCAGTTTTAAATCAAGAGTGGGTGTGTCCTAACGGTCCCTGCCAGAAGCACAATAAAAGGGGGAGAGCCAATCACAGCCCTGCAGTCACACAAGCACAGACAGGCTTCAGTTCCCAATCAGGTCAGCCTAGCTGCTGATTGGTTCCTATCCTACAGTGCAGTGTACTGAGGGCCGCCGGCTCCCCAGCACATCCAGAGAATTCAGCCAGCAGGAAGTGGAACAGATGGGCGAGGCTAGTGGGGTTTTGGTGGAATTTCTCAATAAATCAGTCTGAAACACAACTTTTTTAAGCTCAATCCTTCTATATCTAGAGGAGTATAATTCACTGGTACATTCATAATTTTTATAGGATATGTCTCCTTTAAAAAGCAGCAAATTGTATAAGAAGAAATGTCAACCTGTTGTTGGTGAGTTTAGGACTTCCCTGGCTTGCCTTTAATCTCATTCCCAGCTCTGCCAAAAGTTACCTACATCTTTTCAGTTATAGGTATTTATAAATAATGGACAAATGTATTTGGACACTTGATACAATAGCCCCTTGATGAAATGTTCTCTCTATCTTGTTTTTTTATGAACTGGTTCCCTTAATATGAAAGGAAGAGTTGATATATACTGTTTTAAAGTGTTTTATCATTCATCTATGGGGTTTGAATGTCAATGTGGTCTTGATATATCAGTTCATAGTTAACACTGGATTGTTGTTTTATATTCACTATATCACTAAAGGTTTTGTATTACTGAGACCCTATGCTTGTTAAAGGTGACATTTATGTGTTTATTAGTCTCTTTGGTAGTGACTGGCTGCCAAAGACTATATAACATTAGTGATTTGGATATCTTACTAGATTATTTAGAGGTTAGGAAGGTGTTATTTTGATAGTATGAGGGTTTTTTGAATGTCACATTAATTACCATAAGGTAAGGTGATACTATAACAGATTGTTTAACATATAGATACTTTTTATAGGCATTACAATAGGGGTAGCATTTTCTTATATATATTTATGCCTCAAGAATTGGAAACTTCAGCACTTTCATTGTGTTTGTTACTATGTTTTTAACGTATGTTATGTCATAATTGATGTTATTGGTTGTCATTTGTATATAAACCTGTACTTCACTTCCTGTCACTATCCTGTTGAAGATCCTCTAGGGAGCAAAATGTGTTGTTATGGTTACGGAATAAAGATTTGTGTATCCTGTCTGCAGATCTGGTAGCCATGAGTGCTTTTGTTGACTATATATATATTCATATATATTACATTCCAAAGCACTTAATTTAAAATGATTGCCCATAAGAATCCCACGCAGACATGGGGGAAAACATTCAAATGCATTGCAGAAAGTGCCCAGAAATCAGGGAAATCAGGGATATAATGCAGCAGTGGTCACCGTTGCTTAAAAGTGCTGCCATAGTAACCAATTAGAATGTAGCAAGTACCTGTTTGAAAGCACAATCTGATTGGTTGCTATGGGTTACTTGTCTTTTTACAAACGCTGCATTTAGTACCTTATTCCTCTATGACCCTTGCTTAGAGTATTCCATGCAAGGTAGTTTTTTCATTGAATACTCACAATCCTCATATTAGTTTTGCTTCAAAAGTTGTATGTAAAGCAGTCTGCAAATGCCTAAAGCTACAAAGTAATAAACAGTGAAATACTAATCTTGTTTCTTGCTGGAATCTATTTCCTTCCTTATATTGTGCAGTTGATGCATTATTAATCAGTTTTTAACCCATGTTATCATTTTCTATCAAAGATCTTCTGCTCAGTCACAATTCTAAAGATGGCTGTATTAGCAAGTCTGGGTGTTGTGAGTGATGTGATCCATGTAAGCACAAATAGTTTAAATGCCAGTAAATTCAAAACAAGGAATAAAAAATATTTTAAATTAGAAAAGGAACATGGACAAATAACTTTGTCTGGGATTTTTCCGCAATTACCTATTTAGGATGCCTTGCACTACACAGTTAACAGATATAGGAAGGGCAAGCACAAAGAGGGTTGTGTGTTTGGAACCTTGTGATAAGGGGCAGAGGTGCTTAGGGTAACAATTCACTGAATGGTCATTTCAATTCCATTTCTCATTCAACACATGATAAGCTCCTAATTAAAACTGGTTGTTGTTATCCATCAAAATTACAATTTGATGGACTGGTTACAGCCTCTCTAAATCTAATGAGACTGAGCGGAAAATAGGAATCCAGCTTAAATCTTCCCTAGGTTTTTAGATGCCAGTAAAATATTTACTGGAGACCTTCTTAGGCTCTTAGCTAGAACCACAGGGCAGGGTATTGCTTCTAGTACTTTTTCCTTGTCTATTGTATGTCCTCATATTCTCACTTTTTCTTTCTTCATTATAATGGTATAATAACAAATTTCTAACATTTTTTAGATGGTGGGGGTTAGTGATGGGGGGCTGACCCAATACCCGCAGGAACCGCGGGTCAGGCAGGTTCGGGCTGACCTTGGCACATCACTTGCGGGTTGCGGGCGGGTTCGGGTTGAACTCTTACACTTGCTCTCCCTACCCACAGCCTTACACTGCTGGCTACTTCTTCTGGCTTCTGTATTTATAGGTGCTCACAACATTGCGTGGTGGGTTGGCGCGGGTCTATAGAGTGGAGAAGCTGGATCGGGTAGGGTTAGGAGCGGGCGGATTAGGGTTGGGTGTTGGTTGAGGTTTTCTAGGGTGTATATCAAAAAATCCTTAACAGACCTTTAAAATTTCCTAGATTTCACAACAGGGTTCCTTTTTTCTGTCATCTTTTAAATTAAGTGGAACAATGTTTTCAATTCCAGCTATACAAATGCCATTGTGTAATTAATTAACTTCTTGAACCTGTTTCAGTCATGCAAATGAATGATTATGTATGTATTACTAAATCATGGTTCACGAAAGTGATTACTAAAATTATAGCTATACTTGCTAAATTCTTGTTTTTCAAATGTGGAATAGGAAATAAGGCAGATGGTGTTGATCTCTCTTAAGAATGTCAGATTGGCAAAATTAATGCTGGGATAGAAGAATAAGATTGTTAATGATATGGACTAATATGTTCCTGCAGCAACATCATCATGGAGTAGTCATAATCTTAATTCTTTCTCTGGGCACCTATCGTGCAATCAGTGAAAGATTTAACTTGATGAAAAGCTATTTTTGATTTACTACAGAGCAGTAAGGATATAGCACCAAATATTTCTGTAGGGGTAGCATAGAGTCATCTATAACCAACACAAAGTAAATTATAGAATGGAAACAATTAGGTGGATATCTGACTGGTACCTTATCAGTGGAAGAATCATTGAATTGGTCTACATGGTATAACTATGAAATAAAATAAAGCATGCACATTGGCAATGCAAATGTTTAAAAAGTGAGAGGAGATTGTAAGATTAGATTTGGACACTAGGGGGGAGATTTATTAAGACACGAATGCTCGGAGAGTTCATTCAAACGCTCCAAGCATAATTTTGCCGATTTTTTCACGCTTGCATGACTTTTTTGTATGCTTGTGTGAAAAATTCGGAAAGGTTCTGCCACTGTTTACAAACGTTCGGTACGAAAATTTTGTGACTTTCGGATCGCCAATACAATATTATCGTGACTAATGCGATTTTTTATAAGCATTTTCGTGATATTTGCAATCTTCAGAAATTATCGTATCCAATCCGAATTTTTCCCATTCGGGATTCGAACTCGTGTTTTAATGAATCGGCCCCTAGGTGTAGCACGATTAATGATTTTAAAGTAATTCTGACAGATTTCAGTAAAAACCAGGAATGCAACAGCATCATTTATGACATGCATAGTCTAAAAACATAAGGCATTGCATGAAATGGTTCAGCACCTTTACAAATATACCACTCACAGGATATGGGAGAATTCCAATCCACACACCCGCACAGCGTGGCCTTTTTGCGTATGTTCCACCTGGTGCACAGTATTTAGAGAGGTCTTGGCACCCTCCACTATGTTCCAAAATGCACAAAAATACTACCAGTATTGGAATGTGGGAGAATAACAGAAAATTATAATAGAATAGTTCAATAGCAGATGAGGCACATTTATGTGCTTTGAGCACTATAATTTTTAAGAAGTCCTAAAATTCAGCAAGAAAGCCACTGAAACCACCCCACTTTGCCTATCATTATACATCATTATACACTGCATGGGAATGTTTTTGGTCAGTTCTTCCAGGCAGATTAACTGTTGATTAAGATAGGATGTTAAAAATGTTAACTGATATAAGTTTTATTGTTAATAAGTAAATAACTGCGGCCTTCTCTTCCCAGCTACAGTGTCCAAGTGTGTTGTTTGGCAGAAAGTTTAGGGGCGGGGGGGTTAAAATGGGGAAGGGTTAACGGTTGCAAGCTCGATGCTGCACCTGTCATGCGATGGGCCAGTCATAGCATTAATCCAACTGAGATTTTGTGGCGCTAGTTGCAAAATGATGGTTCACATTTGTCATCTAATTAACTGTAACAAACTAGAATAACTCCCATGAGCCAGAATAACTCCCATTGTTAAAAGCTGGTACACCAAGAAAACTCAAAACCTGTAATTTGTGCAAAAGGTGGCTTTACAAAATATTAAAGTGTGAGGATATAGTACTCATGCAGACACCATGTTTCGGTGTTTTTTCTGAAATCAGTGTCACTATAAAAAAAGGCAATTTTCAGTTTATTGCTGTGAAATAAAAATATAACAGAGAACAAAATTTCAGTTGCCTGGAATCCTGGCATATAAGGTAATGATCCATAGCTTACACGTAGACAAGACCACAAGACATTCTCTAACTAGCAGTACAACTCTTTTCATTAGCCTGTACATTACATGGCAATTGGAACAGTTACTGTACAACATGTAAAAGGTCACATATTATTAAAATACACATCCATACTGATGCAAATGTTTGTCTTATGGTATTTCCCCTTGTTCTATACATCATCAAGAACATGTCAAAAGATACATTTTTAATTTGCTAAGCATCTGGAAAACACTGTGAACCCAGAAAATATTACTTTAGACTTAGACTACTTTTCTATGGCTTTAGTAACACTTTGAAATAAGGTTTGGCTGGGGGGTGCAGGGGCCACAGGGCAGAACCCCCTCCCCTGAGCGCGCATGCATATTGCTTACTTTTCGCACGTCAGGAGGAGAAACATTAGCAGCTGGTGGTAATAGGTCTGGGCAGGTGGGGACCACCAGGGAAAACCCCCAGCTTTGGCCCAGTCCAAACCTGCTTTTAAATAATACAACCAGTTTCTCATTTGGTTTAATAACTATCGCAGGGTGACATCTGTAATGCAGAATGGTAGGTAATCTCATTTATTCTTTTAAATAGACATTACCAATAACATTTTTTATCCTAAGTGTGAAACAGTTGGAAATATACTGTATGTTTGTTAAACAGTGAAGAATTTGATCAGCTTGGGAAAGGCTAAAAGTAGTTATAAAGGTTGGGGACAAAATCCAAAATGCTCGGGACATGTGGTTTCTGGGATCGTTCCATAATTTGGATCTCTATAGCTTACATATGATAAAAAAAAATGAAACATCAATTAAACCCAATAGATTTTCCACCAACAGAATTATTTTGCCACCAATAAGGATTAATTATATCTTACTGAGATCAAGTATAAGGTCCTGTTTTATTATTAAACAGAGAAAGGAAATCATTCGTAGAAATTTGAATAATTTGTTTAAGATGGAGATGGCTAGTGAGGAGCAATTTTTTCGCCAGGCATGGATTCACAGTGAAATTCTGCATATCTTTTTTGTCAAATTTTTTGTCAAAGTGCCGTAAAATGTTGCCTTCAAAACTTTGCGGTTGCATCAAAAAAAGTTGTGCAGTACCCACATTTTGCTAATTTTTTAGATTCTGAGTGCATAGTAGTCTTTCATTTTTCATTTGGAGCCACTATACAACTTGTTTGCATAAAGACTCATCTTTATATTCTGTATAATAAACTACTTTTTTGCATGTATAGCCACTCATAGTGATGTTGATGGGATGCTATTAAGCCTATGATCTCTCATGACCTCTCTCTTCTTCCTCCCCTTAATGAAATTTGCATAACTCCAAGGCTGCAACCAAGTGAAAGATACAGTGGTATCATGGGATGCTAGGAGGTCTTGCTCCAAGGACTAACTAAACTAATAGTACAAATACAATTATGTCAAACCATTACATTTTTTTCTATATATGGGTCACACATGAGTGCACAATATGTAGGTTATACAAGGAAAGCTAGTATATGGAAACTAAACGACTGGTAAATGAATGGTACCTGGAAATATCTTGGAATATAGAAACCTCCCTGGCCAAATAAATTATTTTGTTGATGAACATTATGTAAAATGTTTAAAAATGTCTTATGTTGCCTAAAATTTTCATGTTGCGATACAAATACCTGGTAAAAAAATATTTGAAAAATTAAAAAATCTGTTTGTTTGATTTAAGGGATAGTAGAATCAGTTTAATTCTTTTTACAAATAAGCAGCCATCATGGCAGTTCCAATGTAAATATGCAGTATGCATGAATATGCCAGTAAGGTAATATATATTCACCTGTTAATATTCACCTGTGAGTATTTTCCTTATAAAATTAAATCTCACAACATGACACTGCTGTGCAGAGGTATAAAATAACTGAGCTTGTACCTTCCATACAAACACAAAAAATCCCTTAAGCTTATTTTAGGTTATATATAAATGTAAAGTTTTCTTTGGCTCTTAGTGATTTAATGGCCGTTAGTTGTTCTAATAAAATATAAACAATGAAACAAAACAAAAATACAAAAATTTTCTGTGATTTCAGGAATAGTTTAGACCTTTTCCACATTTGCCCGTAATCCAGATCTCTGTGTAACAGAGCTGAGCAAACTGATTAGAAATGCTAGCTAGCTCCTCTGCGTTCTGCTTTAAAAGTCTCAAGATATAGCTGGCTGAACTTAAATGACCCTTCCAATGTCACTCGGCTTGCAATAAATCTTTCCACTTGAGCTCAGTGACAGGTAAAAGAGCAGATTATGTCAGTACATCATCAAGATAGCCGTCTTTCCTGTAAGCATATGCTGGTTTACTTGTTGAGTGGGTCTGCCATATTGATTACATCACTGCCATCATCAGACTAGTGACAGAGAACACACAATATGCACTGTTGATTGAGCTGGTAATTTTTAGTGAATTATTTTTTTGTAATCCTTTCTGCACTAAATAATTAGGTGGCTTGTAAATTTTAATTTACGTTTTTCTTTGTATGTTTACATTAAAATGTATTTTGCTATTTCCATGCTTCTATTCTTTCACAATTGTTTTGTATTCTATGTTTGCATTGTTTTCAGTTTATGTTTTGCTGTATGGAAATTGGAGCCAAACAATATTTCTGAATATAATAGTTGTTATGTATATTAATTCATAAATGTACACTTCCAAGTCTAGATTAAAAATGGGCTCATTTATTAACACTGGGCAAGTTAATACATAGGCAGTCATCCATAGCAAGTACTCAGTAATTACCTTTGGCCAGAAAGCTGCTGGTAGAACAATCAAAGCAAATATTTAATTTGTTGCTGTGGGTTACTGCCCAGGTGTAAATGTGCCCAGTGATGGTAAATGAGCCCAATGTATTTCTTCTTAATCAGTGTTAAATTGGTATATAAAAAAAGCTTATAAAACAAAATAGCCATTGAAAAAAATAACCGGTGTGTACTGAATTGAACTGGGCCGATATGTCTGATAGATATACATTTTATACTGTGTCAAATGCAAGTGCTATATTGGGCTCTCATGAGAAAGTGATCAGTTTAAAGAGCATTGATCAACTGGCTCCCAAGTAGGGGGATTTTTTTTGCATTTCACTGCAAGGAAAGCAGGAGTTAACTGACCCAAGTCTCCTTTATTGGTCCTGTACCCATGGGAATGCATCTAAATGCTGAACACAGATACAAATGCATTTGCACATTTATCTGTGTTCAGCATTTACATGCATCCCTATAAGTACAGTCCCCATGAAGGTGCTTTTTGATCTAGATAGTTGGGAATTGCAACTATCTGATATCTACACAATAGGGAATTAGTTGCCTATAAAATGTGCCTTAAATGATTTCCTTAGACTATAAAAGCAGTGCCAGGCATTTGCTACCATTTTTTGGGAAAACAGAGGCAACAAATTATATCACATAATCCTTTGGGTGTTTGAGAAAATGTGCTTTGATTCTTCTTAATGCTGATCTATGGTGTGATATATGTCTGATTTCTGGAACAAACCTAACTTTCTGCTGTGCTCAGCTGTGAGTTTAGCTTTTTATTGTCTGCTCAGACCCAAGTCAAAACAATATTTCTGTAGAAAACTGTGACACTGACATGTGGTTTCATTATCATGGGAAGAGATGTTTTCTGGGTGTGAGGAATTTGAGGAAGCAAGGGAGAAATATGTAATGGCATGTCTACACTTAAAAAGTCCCTGAATAGAAACAAAATCTGTTTTCATTTGTATGAATAGATTTGTCATAAGAGCTGCTTGGTG
Organism: Xenopus tropicalis; assembly: GCF_000004195.4. Taxonomy (NCBI): domain Eukaryota; kingdom Metazoa; phylum Chordata; class Amphibia; order Anura; family Pipidae; genus Xenopus; species Xenopus tropicalis. The sequence continues at coordinate 69,153,362 of NC_030679.2, forward strand.
GAAAATATGTAACTGATGTATAAAATAGTTTTAACATTCCCTCACTAAAGATGTTACATCACTTAAAGAGTTAAGCACCTGCATCATTAAGCAGCAGAGACTGTATTGAATGGGCCGAGTTGTTTTCCCATTGTTAGCTTGTAGATAAAATAGCAATAAATCTTTTATTCTGACACCTTAATTGGCACGGGGGAGTGTTCGCTATTATAGAAATAGCTGAAAGTCTTTGTTTTAACACAAATCACATTAATGCATTATCATTTTTTTGTGTAAAACATACATTTTAATGCTAAAGGTTTGCTTTATTCTCTGTTTCAAATGTTAGCAGCTTGGATTTTAGCAGATTTTATAGAGAGAAGTCATTCCCCTCTCAGAAATAAAATCCTAAGCTATTTTATATTAGTGGTGAATGGTTAGAAACCTATAAGTACAGGAACAAACTGTAGGTAATTCTTTGAATTTATGTATTAAAATATATTATTGTAGATTCATATTTTAATATTATTTTATTTGGTTTCAAGGTGCGTTATATTATTCATATTGTGTATGCACATCTAGGTAAAAATCAAGTTCAGCTTCTACTCTTACATATTTCAATGTCAGTTACATACAGACAAATTCCCTTGTGATCTAATCAGTCAGGAGAGCAAATTTGGGCCATTCATATGTACATTGCTGTACCAAACTGTATGTAGGTCAGTTGATCAACCTACCATCCAAATGATCACATGTGATGTCAGAGGAGGGAGCCATTTGATATTTGCTGATAATTTCTTTAGACTGCATAATGCTCTTTTTAATATTGTAGTTAAAGTGCAAAATAAAATAGTTTCCAAAGTTACTGATGGAATTATAATAAATATATAATTATTCAAGTGTGAAGCATTTTGGGCTAACTGCACATGGAGCTATGATGTTTTAAATATAATAAAAATGAAGTCATTGAATTAAAATGCAAAACATTCATAATAGTCTAGGACAATTCTGTTGAATTCTCATCAGGTTTAGGGGTTGGATTCATATGAATCCAAGGGGCTAGAATTCAGCCTAATCCCAAACTGAATCTTGGATTCTGTGCAAGCTGAGGGGACTGTGGGTTTGCTAGATACTTCAAGGAGCCGCACATAGGCTGTCGAGGAACTCACCAAATTTATTGTGGCCACCGTGCATCGGATAGTCACAATTAATATACTCCCCAATCACAATTAATATACTCCCCAATTGCAAAGGAGTGTGTTGTGCAGCTCCTTGAAGTGTCTTCTGTTACTGAAGTGACTGTGTCAATTATATAAGGAGATCTTCACCACTAGTGAAGTTTGTGGGTTGTGCAATGTATTCGCTAAGTCCCATGCAACTCCACCATAGATTGAGAGACGGATTAAACATACTGCAATGTGTGCCGTTTGAGTTTTGTTTGTCATATCTTTATCATATATTTGATATTCATTTCACTAGATGTCTGGCAAAAACATTTATAGCCTAATGGCCTATAATCGACCATATTAAAATGTGTGTTTTCCCATTACTAAGCAATGTCTTATATTTGCACAAGTGATTTACAATGATGATTAAACTACAACTGTACATTGCTCCTCTTCAGAATAACTAGAAGCCACAGTGTCCGATAAGCTTAATTTCTCCAACAGGTCCAACAGGACTTGTGGGCAAACAAGTATTATGCTGCTTTAATGTATATAATTATAATGAGCACTGTATTCCTTGCATTAGTAATATGAAGCAAGTTCCAAGAATACAGATGCGTGGGTTTCCTTCTTTTGTTTTATTTTTAATTTAGAAAATAACTGAACATTAACTTGATTGTTTGTGACAAAGCGGTTGGCATAATATAGAGCTTATTTTATTCTGAAAAACACAATAACAATGTAATTTTCTGTGTGTTTACTTGTTCGTTATTCTTTGGCAAGTAGAGGATAGCGTGGTAATAGTTTAGCCAAAGACTGTCACTCCACTTACAAGAATCACGAAGTATAAGAGAGACTTGTGTTCTTATTTTTTTATTTTTAACCCCCATTTATAAAATAATGTATCATCTAGAGTTTGAGGGGTTTTGTGGCAAAACTTCTTCCTAATGCTAAGGGGTGTATAATACTGATTTTGTATTGAATTTATATTTTCTTTATATTTATAAAATTAGTACCCTAGAGCTTGAGCTTCTTACATTTTGTGTTTATATTTAGTCAGATTAAAACTAAAACAAATTTTAAAAAATTGGTTCATCTTTAATGTAAATTATAATTGTTCTCTTGTTTGTTATTTCAGTATTTGCTTGATTCCTGGCCTAATTATTTGAAATAACACATTATAAAGCAATTAAACAATCCTTTCTTGAAAACTATTTCATATTTCCTTAACTGAACAATTTATATTTGTTTTGTAATGAATATTTATCATTTTGTGTAAGTGACACTGATAGGATTTGTATTACAAGCATCTTGAAACTAAACAAAGATTACATTTTCTGCTATCTCTTAAAATATTAATAGTGCTTACATTTAAGTACTGGTATGAAATGTTTTGTTTTAAACCCCATCTGTCATAAAAAATTCAATGCCATCTGAATATTTTGTGAAATTTCAAGCTGCTGCCATAAGCAGTAAAAGAAACAGCAACAAGTTGGCATTCTTATCTTGTTAATTACATTTTTATATACAAGTCTCAGTGTATATATGTCTTTTGGTAAAGTTGTATAATACACAAGGCCATGGATAAACTGTAAAATGTATGCTTATTATGGTGCTTTGTGATGCTATCAATTATAACTGGCTGCCAGTGATAATTTGTGTCACATGGAGAAAGTAATGTGTTCCATTGTGGCTTTATATAGCAAGGAAACTCCTCTGGAACTTTATTTTACAGGAGTAAGGGGTATATTATTCCCTATAAAAAATGCATTTCTGTATTGTGTTTGATAGATAACTGAATGTATCGTACTTCTTTATCATGTTATTCTTTGATTGGAGTTAATTGTTGGTTGTTTTTAATTATACATCACAGGCTTTGTCCTGGAGAAGATCCAAAGACTGGATCATCTTGGCGTGTAATTTACTGAAAGAGTTTCCAGGCATTGTGCCACACTAAAGTACCTTTTATATAACTGCAATTAGGAATAGGGGATTTCTAACAATAATTTTAAGCACAGATAAGAGATTATATGACATTAACCCACTGAAAATTGTGCTCCTTAAGCAACTCCCGAATCTCAGAAAAAAAAGACATTCTATATCGTCTGTGTCATTAGACTGACTTTTTTTATACTGGAATGTGGTACCAAGGTGCATATGCATGGATTCTAATTTTAACTTAATGAGTAGCTGTGTAAATACATTCACTAGCTGGTTTTCTCACTAGTCTCCATTAGTTATATTAGTTATCTAATATATATGACATTCTATGCATTTCTAAGTTGAAATATTACAGGTATGGGATTCATTATCCAAAAGCCCATAATCCAGAAAGCGCTGAATTATGGAAAGGCCATCACCCATAGATGCCATTATAAGCAATAATTCACATTTTTTTAAAATTTCCTTTTCTCTGTAATAATAAAACAGTACCTTGTACTTTATCCCAGCTAAGATATAATTAATCCTTATTGGAGGCAAAACAATCCTTTTGGTTTTTTAATGTTTAAATTATTTTTCAATAGACTTAAGATTTGGTGATCCAAATTACAGAAAGACACATTATCTGGAAAACCCCATGTGCCTAGCATTCTGGATAACAGGTCCCATACCTGTACACTACATTCAAATGAAATAATGTATTTCAACCTATTATGTAAACAAAAGGAATTCTGGGAATGAATTCCAAACTCTTAAAAAAAATCCCATTTACATGGGTTTATCCTATAGGCTACAGCTCACCCACTGGGTTTGAAGCTGAAGCCAGGATAATAGCTGATCAGATTCCCAACTACAGACCGGTTTCACCTTTCTTGAGGTTCATCAGTGTAGTGCAGGGTTTTCTGATCAGCTTAGGTAGAGTCACCGTGTGGTTCTACAAACAAATAAATAAGGTTGAGGAGACTGCCTCATACAGACAAAAGTAAACAACAGGAATTCTGGGAATGAATTCCAAACTCTTAAAAAAATCCCATTTACATGGGTTTATCCTATAGGCTACAGCTCACCCACTGGGTTTGAAGCTGAAGCCAGGATAATAGCTGATCAGATTCTGATCTGGATCATGTAAATCATGTAAATGGGATTTTTTTAAGTGTTTGGAATTCATTCCCAGAATTCCTTTTGTTTGCTTTTGTCTGTATGAGGCAGTCTCCTCAACCTTATTTATTAACCTATTATGTATTGATACAGTCATACTTTAAAGTTCTTGTAGGCTAGATTAGGCTTACTGCAAACATTCTATCTAATTGATGCTATTATACCATTACCTTCTATGTTGATATTTTGCATCATTATTTGTTTTCCTGAAATATGCAGTTGAGTCAGTTTGATACACTTTATGCTTTACAATAAAGTATGTCAACTTAAACTATAAAAACACATTTTTATTATGTTACTATTTCTTAATTCAGTATATTATGAGTTAGATATATTCTTAATTTTATTTTAAATTGCACTTGTAACTTATAATTAATTAGATCACTTGATAATATATTTTTACTGTAACTTTTTGGTGATGAAAGAAATTTCTAGTAGACCTTAGTGTTGAAACTTGTTGAGACAAGAGCTTCTGCTCTTTGAGTATAGAGTTTCCACTGCAACAGTAGCCTAGGAGTACAAAATAACGAAAAAGGTCATGGAGGTTTTTTGTAGGACTGTGTATAGTGAAACTTCCCCCGATGTATTTTTATCCCACTGAATTTTAACATCACATTAAAGTCTTGAACGTAGCAAAGTTTCAGACCTTAAAATGAAAAAAGCTTAGTAAATATATCAATTTTAGGTTTTCCTCCTTTAATTAAAACAATATTAACTATTAACTGTGGTTTGCTCCAGTTTTGACCTTTCTTTTGTAAAGTAGAGATTGAACATGGAACACCATTCTGCATCTTATTTTCATTGTTCTGTACAATTTAGCTCCACATCTTTGTCCGTATCTCTGCTAAAGCACATTGCATGCTTTGGACATGACAGCTTAGACTGGTCAAACTGAAAAGTTTAAAATTGTGAATGTGAAGGAATATCTTTATGCCTATCCACATCTGAGTATCAAGGAACAATTTAGTGGTCTAGAGGGAGCTCTAATGATTTATATCTGTTAGGTAACACAGTATATACCATGTAGATGTTAGATTGCAAATAAGTAATTACCATCTTACAGGCAACCATATAAAGGCACACATCATATTGCATTGTATAGAGTAATTTCATTCAGCCCTTTCTGGCAGTGTTGGATTTCACAATTTGGGCGCCCATAGGCCGGTCCCCTTCTCTGCTCCCCAAACCCTCCCCCCACCTCAGATCATGCGCATGCACATTTATTTCCCTCCCATACGGAGCACTGGGGACGGGACACGCTGAAGTTTACTGCGCATCCTGTTCCCTGTGCTCCGTATGGGAGCAAAATGTACATGCGGCTGGGTGGCATTCCACACCTAAATTTAGGCTGCCCTAGGCCCAGGCCTTTGTGACTTAGAAACCAGATAGCTGCTGAAATTGCAAACTGGATTGCTGATGAACAAAATGCTCCATTATTCAAACTGAAATCAAACACAAAAAAAAGTCAAGACAAAAAAAAAAAAAAAAAAAAAAAAAAATATATATATATATATATATATAATGGTATAATTTACAGAATATTCCTGACTATAATGTATTATAAGTCACTGAGGAATTCCAATGTTGGGATTCTGCAATAGGACTGAAATGTTGATTACTATGATGCTTTCATTATGTGTTTACTTTAAGCCCTGAACAGTGCCAAGCTGCCAAGCTTCTTTATTTTTGCTCAACACCTAGGCATTAAAATTATCTTTACAGTGGAGAATTGGCATCCATAGACAATGAGCATACACTTCTGACTTCTTGGTTCCTGCTGGTTTGGAGGACCATTATATCTGTTGCTGAGATTCACGCACCTTGGATGTCACCTCCGGACATTATAGCCATAATGCATCAGATTTGATGTTGAATGTTTAAGAAATATTCCATGTGTTTCAGCATCTGATTGTTTAAGGTATTGCCTGAAATCTTGTATTATTGTTGAAATATTGATTGGTTTTTGAGTTAAGCTGTCCTATGTCATACACATAATTTATGCATGAATCGTATTTCCCTTGTGCATGTCAGTGTTTGAATGCTTTTCAGAATTTGTAAGTAAGCCATAACGGAATGACATAGAACCATTTATGACTGTGTGGGAAATTATGATTACCACCATCTTAGTAACAACTGCCCCAAAAGACTTTAATGTTATGTATTAATCCTTATGTATTAATCATTATAATTTAGATGGACTTCAGTGACTGTAGTTATAAAAGACACACACAAAGGTGATCTTACATCTAAACGAATTATAATAGTATTTCAACAATTTTGTGATGATAATTACATATATAGTTACATATAGTTACAGTATATATAGTTATGAACGAATCTGTCCCGTTTGCTTCACCAAAAAATTAGTGAAACTGCCGAAAAATTTGTGAAATGGCAAACATATCGTGAAATGCAGGTACAGATGACTTTTTTTGATACACGCGCTTTTTTTGATATGACTGTAAATTTTTTCGGCAAAATTTTAGGGAAGTTTTGTAAAACAATTTGCAAGTGGCAAAATGCATAATTTTGCTGCAAATCCGTGCCTGGCAAAAAAAAAAATGTGCTTATCACTAGTGATAATTTTTTGAACAAATTTGATTTGCATACCAGTTCATTTTCACTTGAATAATGGAAGTTTAAATGTAATGGTAATGTAATGTGAGCATTTATGACCAAATCAGCGAGGCATTTGTAAGAATCTTCCAGTGCTTAACAAAGTGAACATTTCATGGTTAACACTGACTAGTTAAACAGCCCTTAGTTTTTTTGCAGTGGTGTAGGGTGATATAGGAACTTGGTTTAATCTGAGTAGAATATTAGTAGGATCTGTTGGTACAACATATTTATTCCCATTTATGATTTGTATACCAGTAAATTATCCTTTATAATGGAAACTTAATTTTGTAGCACTGATCTGATGGGCACCATATTTGTTCACACACACACACACTTAAGGAATACACTATTATATACTCTTATTTAACAGCTCTAGTATCACCGTCCATATAGTTAATTTTCTTAAGATAATATAATTTATTAGCACAGTCAAGGTCAGGCTGGGGGGTGCAGGGCCCCGAACTCCCCATCGGGCCCCTGTCGTGCCCCCCTAACCCCCTGCAGGGGCCCCCGCCACCCGCCCAACATCCTCCCCTGAACGCGTGTAAGTGAAACACATCCGGGGAGGACACCGGCAGCCGGGGGATCGGTAACAGGGATCGGGTCTGGGCCGCTGGGATACCGGCCCCCTGTACCGCCCCCTGACCCTGAGCACAGTACAGGCATTGCGACACACAAATTCCTAAAAACTATTTTTAATTCCCTGCAGTGCTACCTTCCCCAAACATATTTTTTTTTAGATCACTCTGTCATCCTTTGATGTGATTACCAGTGTAACATATGTGGAGCTACTTATAGTTCTGTGCTCTTTAACCATGTTCTTCTGTAAATGTATTTACATTTGTATTAGAGCATGTGGAATTATGGGAAGACAATCATGTTTTGCCCTAATGTTTTCATTTTATAGAATACCATGTAAGCTGATAATTACGCCAAAGTTTTGAAGTACAGCTAAGGTAGGTGCCGATCAGATAATGGCTACAGATTGGTTTGCCCTTGTTGGGATCATCAGAGGTTCTTAAAAGCAAAGTTCTGATTGGTTGCTATGGGTTACTGTACTGGTGCAATTTATATCAGTTATTAAAGGTCACGCAAATCTCTGTTTTCTGCATGAACTGTGCCAACATCTTAGAATTATATATACAGTTGTAGACTGACATCTAAGTTGAAAAAAATATTGTATTTTTTTTTACATGTATTTTTTTTACAATATAAATTGTATTTAAAATTATAATTTGTCTCATGTGGAAATCAGAACAACCCCCCAAAAAAGACAATGGATAGACCTAATTAACAGCTCAGTCCCCCTATACCACCTGACATACCTTAGCAGAGGATGTCCCCAAAACTTCCACAAAGTGTGGACCCCCTGGCTAACTGAACACCTACCTGCATTATTTCCATAAAGAATAGTCAGCCCCCCCTTCCCCACCCTTACATCCCCCCCTCCTGCCCCCCCCCCCCCCCCCCCCGGGAAACAACATTACGCACCATAAGTTGGGAAATAGTTTATTAATAAATACTAGTTAGCATCAATGTACAGCTGTCTATATACTCATTCATGTAAAGGCATCCTATCTCCATAACACAGCAATATATGAGAACTGAATGCCTGGACTGATTCACTATGTAAAACTGTTACCATTTAGACAAACTGTAATGTGTAATATAATATGCTGTTTTATCTTCTTTTCTTACTCTTTCCTTTCTCCCTCTTTCTTCTTTCTTTTTCTATGTTAAATAAAACTCAATAAAAAACAATTGAAAAAAAAAATATAATTTGTAAAAACAGCAAAACATAGAAGTGTACAAGTGAGGGATATCTATACATGTAGAACTGTAAACAATATGGCAAACATTGTAACAAGTATCATGTCTAATTATATATGCAGGGATGCAGAGAAGCATGAAGTCATTGGGGAATTCGGGTAGACAGACAAAGTAAGGCATTTAGATAATCTCTACCAAACCAATCATTTGTTTCCAGATGAGTAATTCTCTTTGTGTAGCATGGAGAGTAGTACAGTATAGCAGTATGACAAAGATGTCAAGATAATATTTAATTAATGGGATGTTCAAAGATTTATAACGTATTGTATGAGTCTGCCAAGATGCAGCATATATATACAGCAGAAACCACTCTCAAATTGCTTACGAGGATTACATTTGAATACATATAAACAACTGTAAGAACTAGTAAATGAAGGAGGCTTCATTTTGACAGATGAATTGGAAAGCATTTTTTAAATGAAATACAACAACAATGTTAAAGTCTTTGCTCACTTTCATTGCACAAGGAATACTTGGTTGTGTGGGTAGTGCTTAGTTTGTGGTTTGATACCAAGAAGGTGGAATTTATGCTGTGTAATCTGTAATGGTTCAACTCCTTCAGAAAAACAAACAGATGACACAGAGCTTGGGAGTGCTGCAATTTTAGTTCATTTTTTATGCAGTTTATACAAAATGAACAGGTATAAAGACTCTTCAACTCAACTAGGTATCTTAATTTTTTTTGTCTTTTCACTTACTTGCTTTTGTATGGATTAATCTTCAAGACATATGATGTTCGAGTATTCTGTTAGCATTTTCTTAAAGGGCCAGTAACTCTTCAAAATGTAAGTGATATGCACACATTAAAGACTCTTTAGTATTTTGCTTCTCCTTGCACTTCTGGCTTGCAGGTTCTGAATAATGAAACAGTCTTCTCAATGAAATTCCCCATCTTAAATATATAAATCACACACAGGCTTAAGGGGAGTCCATGTATGCACCTCTGAATACAGCATTGTAGAATACAGGCAGAATTCACATTATGGTGCAACTCTTTGGGCTATTTTATGCACTTTGCATGCTTGCCTTGTTTTTCTTCTTTCTAAATGATGCCTTATATGTGACTATTTTTTAGTGGTGATTAGTACATTAATAGGGTAGTTAGTCACATGATTGTTAACTCTTGTTAGAACTCATTCGTTTTTTTAATGCTACTTTAGGTTTTGCTATTTTGTCATGTCAGATCACTGACAGTTAGTAGCAAATAGTATTTTGTTAAAGGAAAATGTTTCCATGACTTATTATATAGTCAAAGTAACGTGTTATACCTAAAAAGCTGTAGGCAACAGGCCAGCAATAAGGCAGCAGCAGAGACCAAGTAATTATATGTACCATACTCTTTTCCTCAGAAAAAAATAAAAAAAAATCAGTCTCAACTGTCAAAAAGCCGATTTGTGAACAAGTAGGTAAATCCTTATTGTGTGCTCTTTATTGAGCCACCAAAGACTAGAGTTTATATACAATTTAGCATTTTCATTTATACCCTTCAAATAAAAGTCACAATGGGCATCAGCCAGGCCATTTTTGCAAGCTCCTACATAGTTTATAATAAAACAAGTACTCCTAGAAAATACATTATATTATATTATTAAAGGCGCTAGAGTTATGAAATATCTTGTTTAATGGCTATATCTATTAAATTCCTACAGCAACCTTATACAGAGTTTTTGCTGTTGTAGTTAAATACATTTATATACTATTTACACTGTATTTAGATTTATATAATAATGATTTTACATTTATTTCCAGCCTGCTGGTGCCCTAATAAATAATTTACTTCTTACGTATGGAAATATTTAAATATAGCAATATGTCTAAATGCATTTTTTTAAGAAGTCAACAATTTGTAGATTAAGAAACATACTATGTCTGTGTGCAAGTGTATACATGCTTTGAATAAATAAATTGTATATACAGTGTATATACAGTGCATGAATATTTTCAAAACAATGAACAAAGTTTCAAAAAATATTGACTGGAAAACTAGGCTACAACTTCTATCATTCCAAGTGAATCAATTCCTGGTCTGATCTGACATATTTAGAATGAATTCTGTGTCTTTAATCAATAATACATGGTGTTTTCATTTGAAGTAAACAAAAAGAAACTTTCCAGAAATAAAAGGTCCCCATGGAGGTCAAAGAATTGATTTTCTTTTAAAATAATGCTCTTTATTAAGAGCACTGTTCAGCTTCTATTAGAAGTTGGTTGTTCTTTCTCCAAGTACACTTAGCTATTCTCTGTTGTATACTGGGTGTGCCAAACTCTTAATTAGTAACAATCAGCGGTAAGAAGCTATTCTGGTTCAAACCAAGCTAATATTTTAACACTACTTTGTAGCATTATTGGCATCCAGATAATTCAGTTATGCCTTACATATACCCTCTGCTTCAGATCAAATCCATGCAAACATTTTTCAAAAGCTTTATTAAAGTGATTAATAGTGGTTATTAAAATAACACATAAAATTCACTTATAGTTGAACATTTCCTTAAAAATACTAACTTATAGACTTTATTTTACACAAGCCATCTCTGTCTCTATCTAATAAGCAAAGCTATAAATGAACCAGCAGCACAAAAAAGAAAAATTCCAATTATACATGTAAACCAACATTTATAAGCAGCAGCCTTATTTTTCAAGGTTCCATTCTGGAAAGGTGTTGACTTGTGATGAGAGAATTTGTCCCATTTCACCCAAAAAAAACCTGCAGAAATGACATGCGGCAAAAAAATGATGCGCGGCAAAAAAAATGGCAATTTTTTTTTTGCGTTGCAAATCCATGCCTGGCGCATTATTTCGATCACACAGCTATGAATGGCATTTCACCTTCTTTTCATTACTATTTAAGAACTAATCCCATGAAGGGCTAGGAACCCATAGCAACCAATCAGGGGTTAATAGAACTGGTGTCCACTTTACCCCTATATAGCTTATCTGTTGAATATGCAACATGGGCCATACAGCCTTGCATAGATGCCTCCACTGTTACAAAGCAGCTATGTTATATAAATGGTTTTAAAGAGTCTAACAAAAACACACACAAGATATAAACACATTTTATGTAACTGTATATGAAACACTTATTTTTTTGCATTAAATATAAGTGATAATTTCTGCCAAGCTGAAGTCCATAAACAACATGCAATGAGTATTTTCTCATGCTACCTAGAAAACATCATTCAAAAAGGAAAAAAAAATAACAGTAAAAACAGTAGACACACTACATTCTATCTCATCAGATCCCCTTGCACTGCATCAGTATCTTTTACTACAGCATGACAAAATATCTGAGGAAGAAATTTAATGCATGTGGAAAGTTTCAAATTAACATATGTCAATCAGTTCTGGTCACATTCTTGGGGTTTAAGTAGCCAGCAACTGTCCAGGCAAACACTCTCTACATGGCCCCTGCTTGTTATGTTGTGAGTGGGACTAAAATAAATTATTTTTCTTCATATTTGTTAGATAAAAGGTATGGCTCCACAATGTTATGGATAGTTAGATATGTAATTAAATCTAACAATGTTAAAATGCACAGTCAGGATATTAACCTGCTAATAGAATGCGGTTGAATTGGATCCTTCAATCCAAATATGTAATGCAGCTACATGGACAAATTTTTCATAATGATATGGTCTTTCTGATTTAGATCAGGCTCCTAAATATGTAGATTTCCAAAAGCTGGTTGTTTATTTCTTAATTCATTTGCACAGTATGTTTTAGAGATTTCATGACAGATACGGAAGCAAATGAACCAATGATATATATAAACCAGACCATGCCTTTAAATAATTAAACTGCAAATAATATTCATGCAGTTTCTTGTCAAAGTCATTAATAATGTACCCAGTAAGAAAACATTTCTACATTTATGTTAAATATTTCTTTTTAAAATAGCCACAGGGAAATGAATGCCATTGTTGCTTAGTTGGCTTTTGGTTCACTAGAGGCATTAATTGTCAAGTAACAGTTTGCCATTTGCTCTCTTTATTGTAGAATTACTTGTACAGCAGAATGGTTCTAACTATTTTTCAGGGTGTCTATTTTTTCTGCCATTTCCACATTTACTGTTATCATTATTATTAATAATAAGAAAGAATACTGCGAGTTCTGCTTTCTCCAATTAATGTTCAGATTTAGATTCTGTAAACCTTATCTAGATAGTTGGCTGTGATTATTATGCCCCACCTTATCACTCCTTTAAACAGATCTTTGAAATGAATTCTAGGATATGTTGTGCCCTGGTGTTCTGTGTAAGACATGTGAGATAAAAACAAAGTTTGCTCTATCTATAAATAGCCTTTTATCTCCCTATATAATTGGGGCCATGCTGCCTAGGGCAGATTCAGGGCCGTCCCTGCAATCAGGCAGGTGTCCAGGAGTTGCAAAAAGCTTCCTTGGTAATTGATAGAGATGAAATTAATTTTTTAGTCAGAAAGTCAGCTTTTCTAGTGCAAAAAGTCCAGTAACCCTCTGTGCACCAATGATTCCAGCATTGACATGGCCAACTCTGGCAGCATGGGGTCCAGAACTTCCCCAAGGCAGATTCCTTTCCTGGCAGGCAAGTATCACATGGTACAACAAAAGTCAGTGTTCTTGAGCATAAGAATCATCTGCAATAGATAGAGCATTTGGCCTTTAATTGAATATAAACCAGCTGTCTGCAGAGAATGGTATTTTGTTGGCTCTGTGTCTCTCTGTGAGAAAACTGATGTGATCATAATGTACTTTTTATCCTACTGCATCTTGTAAATCCTCTGAAATTTTCTTTACAAATATTTGTAGTGACTTACGTACCATCAGAAAAGTTACTGTATAAAATGATGCCGTGTCTTTTTTAATGAGCAACTTTAGTAGCATTTTAATTCTACATATCCAAAGTTTGTACTGCTAAGTAAATGGTTTCCTTTTTAATTGTCTATTTCTTTTCAACTGGAACATCTTCACTTCAGCAAGCTTAGAAGATCTACTGTAAGAATTGTAGTAATTTCCTAATAGCCTGCAAACATCATTAGCTTTTTAATTTCGGATAATACCATAAATGTCCTTTATAAGAAAACCAAAAGGCTGCATTGCCAATTGTTTTTTTTTTGTCTTTTATAGCTCGGGATGGGATTAAAAAGGCACTGTTGTAATTAGATAATGAGGAAATGATCAGTTACACTATTATTGCAAAATTACAAATGTTGATTATGTGTTTAATCATGATAATGTCTAGGGATCTGTCCATTTCAGAGTGATGCATTTAAGAAGCATTTTGATTCAATGTAACAGTATAAAAAAATCTTTACATTTCACAAGAGCCATTTAACTTTAATCTGGAATTTTGTTGATTTATAAACTGGTACTCTCATTACCAGTCCCACACTATTAAAATGTACTTTTGTACTTTTCCACACTGTCAAAAGAAATCATCACTGGGTGCCTGTAGTTGTAATCAAACGGTAACTTTATTCTTGCCTGCAAGCCAGCGTTCATACAGTTGCCAAGCAATTTTCCACACTTATTTCCTTCTTTTAAATGTTTAAGCCTTTCATCAGTTCTAGTCGCATTCAGGAACATTTTCAGTACAGAAGAGTTTAAGCATTTCTCATAAGTTTCTCTCAGGTTAATTACAACCCTTCTGGTGTTTCACCTACCCATCCTTGCCTCCAGGGCCACTATGATGGTACCTCGATCTACATTCCCTTCTACAGGGCTAAACCCATAACACCAAATCTTCAGGCTCTTAAGTGCCAGTCTGGTCCCTTATTAAAACACCCCAGAGACTAATTACTCCATCTCAAACTGGTAGGGCCACTGCTGCTATTTCTACTAACTTTATGATGGACTAGAGCTGCCTGTCAGACAGTGTACTGTCTGGCTCACACTGCTATGGAGGAAATGGCTGATCCTACCCGCATTTGTCTCCTGTGTGATGTTTACAGGGTAACCCTTTTGAAATAAAAAATAACAAAAGTGTTATAAAGGTGATACCTTTATTGGCTAACTAAGATAACCATAGCAAGCTTTCAGAACATTCTAGTTCCTTTTTCAAGCTGATTACCTGTGTGAGTGACAGGAATAAAAGAGACATGCCTGTTACTGCACACATGTTAGGCCTACCCCTAAAGCTGATATAATCCTATAGCAGATGCATTAGATAAATACTTCATAATACTGAAAAGAACAATATAGGCAATTACTCTAAATAGATGGAAGCCAATTATCTGTGTAATAATGTTAACAACAAAATACTGATGGGTGTCATAAGGAAGCATTGTTAGTGTGTTGCCTGCGTGTGTATTTAATCCATCATGTGTTGTAGCACAGCAGTTTATTCCCTTTCTGCCTTTAGTGCACTATAGCCGTGTGGGGATGATTGATGCACTTTTCCTGCACACCGGGGGTCACCCTTAGGTCACTTTCTGAAATGAACATTATCCTCTCATGTACAGAGCCCAGCACTCCCCATGAACTTCCTTTGCCTTTCCTGATAATGTTATTAGCACCGTAACACAAAATAACAACCTGCATTCAATCTTCATTTCAGAAAACAAATACTAAATCTTTCAGCACAGCATGCCCTGTAAGTTGCAATAGGGGGATGATTGTTAGCAATCCTGACGTGAATGAAAAAAAAAATACTTGTATTAGCATATAATAAACAAGTCATAGATAAAACCTGCAAAATAAATTATGTGAATTACTGAGAATTTTATAAGTGGTCACCTCAGAATTCCATGTGCTATATAAAAGCATTCAACCTGTGACCTTGTGCCTTGTTTCTGTGGCAATGGAACTCCTTGGTGACTACTAATAGCCTTATATTTCACACTGGCTGGCAGATTGCATCATTGCCTATGATTAAATGCTGGTAAGGCTACCTTTATAGGTCAGATTTATTCTTTTTGTGATTGATTCAATAAAAGGTTATGTTTTAATATTTCTAATTTTGAAAGCCTCAAAATCTTATTTATAAATGCTGGCATCTGGAAGCTCTAGATCACAATCCTTATATTACTGAAAGTACTTATTATTTGCTAATTCAGATGGATCGTAGGTGTGTTTCAAATCCATAGTTTTATTATTCTTTCCCAAATGCTGAGGTAAAAGGGTGATTCCCAAGTTTCCAAGAACATGGAAAATCTAGTTCACTGGGGGTGCCAAAATTTTAGGCACCCCCCATTGAAATAGATCGCTCAGGTTTCCTTTGGGTTGGTGCTTCTGTTAGAAGAAAACCGCATCAGCCCATGGAAAAACTACCTAGGCACTGCACCGGCATCTCTGCGCTTTCAATCTTCCATCTTCCATCAGGACACTGATAGGAAAGCTAATTAAAAACAGTGCTTAGTAAGGTTTTTCCACAGGCTAGTGCAGTTTTCTCCTTACAGGAGCACCAACCTGAGAAAAAACACTTAGCAATCTATTTCACTGGCACCAAATATAAGGAAATTAAAGGAACAGTAACACCAAAAAATGAAAGTGTATAAAAATAATTAATATATTATGTACTATTTCCCTGCACTGGTAAAAGTTCTGTGTTTGCTTCATAAACACTACTACAGTTTATATAAATACCCTGCTGTGTAGCCATGGGGGCAGCCATTTAAATTGAAAAAAGGAGAAAAGGCACAGGTTACTAAACAGATAACAGATAAGTAGCAGATTCCCATTGTATTCTACACAGTTTATCTGTTATCTTCTTATGTAACCTGTGCCTTTTCTCCTTTTTTCAATTTAAATGGCTGCCCCCATGGCTACACAACAGCTATTTCTATTAACTACAGTAGTCTTTCTGAAGCAAACACACAGCTTTTACCAGTGCAGGGCAACAGTACATTATATTTTAATTATTTTAAAACGTTTTTATTTTTTAGTGTTACTGTTCCTTTAAATATAATATATTAGGAAATTAAAACGTTTTCAGTGCTTGATTGTGATGTCCCTGCAGTGCTGCATACTTTTTGTTAAATCTTCCTTTTTGGTCCAACATTTTATTGGGCTTCACTTTGCTCATTATAGGTATAATATATAGGTTTATCTTTCACTTTGCTGCATTTATATACAGTATAAACGGTATCACTTTCAGTCATTAGCATTCTTACTCTTTTATGGTAAGAACCCATGGAGCGGTTCAGGCCCCCGCAATAGATCACTGCTATTGCGGGTGACAAACCGCTGCGGCAACAACAGGTGGAAAGCCCTTTGCATCACTGAAAAAGGGCTTTCTAATCTGAAGTTGCGCAAAGTTTCCTCCTGCAGGCAACTTTGCACAACTACAGAAAACAAAGCGATGCAAAGGGCTTTACACCAGCGACACCTAGGGGCACATTTACTAAGCCACGAACTGGCCGAATGCGTCCGATTGCGTTTTTTTCGTAATGATCGGAATTTTGCGATTTTTTCGGAAAATTATCGCGACTTTTTCGTTACCAATACGATTTGCGCGTAAAAATGCGAGTTTTTCGTAGCCATTCCGAAAGTTGCGCAAAATCTACCGATTTTTTCGTAGCGTTAATACTTGCGCGAAAAGTCGAGTACGAAAGATTCGGATTCATTCAAGCTTCAGTATGGTGACTTTTCTTGGACCAGGTTGGAGCTGCAGGGTGCCATTGAGTCCTATGGGAGGCTTCCAAAATGCTAAGGACCTGATTCACTAAAGTGCGATAAAAATTTAAAAACGCAAAATAATATGACCAGCCACCGCCGGGGGACATAGGGGTCCACGAGAGGAAGAGGGCAATCCTGGCTGAGCTAAGAGAGGGTTTGCTCGGCAGGTTTGCCCTTGATGTGGGCCCCCACCAGCTCCGGCGGCTGTGGTCCGACCTTAAGCGCAGGAGCCCAGAACTGGTGGCTGAAATTAGAGAAGGTAATTATTGTACTTCTTTATGCTGTTACAGTATACGTTCAGTAAAAGATTTAGCAAGTAATTTGAACTAAAGGTACAAATGTAAGAAATGTCAGGGATGATGAAAGTAACATAGTAACATAGTAAGGTGGGTTGAAAAAAGACATACGTCCATCACGTTCAACCATAATGCCAGTGAGGAACTGAAACGTTGGTCACAATAAACCTCTAAATATTATTTCACATATTTGTGACTCCTTGTGAGAATCCTGTGGGTGCCGTCACCCCATGCCTGTCTAGATTTTGTTTTGCCACAGGCACCCAGGTATTATTGTTCCTTATGGTGTGCAGCTTCCCAGCACTTCCTATTGTATATATATATATATATATATATATATATATATATACACATCTATTGTCAAATACATAAAGCAGGGGGGAAGCAGCAGGGAGCGGCCCATAGTGTGAGTCATTTGGGGGAAGGCCCACGAATGTTTTAGGGGGCCCTGGCTAACAATGTTTGTGTGTCCTTTGTATTGATGTGAGGGTTCACAGGGGGAGGGGCCATTGGGGGCGTGGGAGGAGGGGGGCCCAAAAAATGTTGTTGTGAGGGGCCCCGTTATTTATGATGGTGTATGAATGTATATATATATAATATATTACACAAAATAACATCTTGCAATACTATTTCACAGAACTTCAGCTGGCGCCTCCTCCCCAGGCCCAACCCCAGGCCCTCCAGCCTCTACCGGCCCCAGCGGCCCGACCTGCGGCCCCCGAGGCCCATCCACCGTCCCCCGAGGCCCAACTATTGGCCCCAGAGGCCCGACCAGAGGCCCCAGGACCCAGCCAGGCCCCAGAGGCCCCAGGACCCAGCCAGGCCCCAGAGGCCCCAGGACCCAGCCAGGCCCCAGAGGCCCCAGGACCCAGCCAGGCCCCAGAGGCCCCAGAGGCCCCAGGACCCAGCCAGGCCCCAGAGGCCCCAGGACCCAGCCAGGCCCCAGACTCAGATGAGGCGGAGGAGGCCGCCGAGGCCGAGGAGGCCATGGAGGCCCCGGACACCCCCCCCCCTTTACTCCTCTCCCAGTTTGTCCCCAGTTTCCCCGGCCCTTGAGTTCCCCTCCCAGCCCCCCGGATGCCAGCAACCAGGTTCTCCTGCTGACGAGGGAAGATCACGGTCCGTGCAGGAGGACCTGGACAATGTGAGGGCTGAGGTGGCCCAGCTCCGGGGGGAAGTTGCTGAACTGAGGAGGGAAGTCACCGAACTCAAGGGCAGCAAGCCCTAAGTTTCCCCCCCCCCTTTTTTTTATTTTATAAGTAAAAGTTTTTAGTTTTATACTTTTGAACTGAGTAATGTCTCATTATTTATCCTTCATTGATATGGTATTCTATACTTTCATGTAGTTTCCCCTACACTCTTACATTTATCAGTAACACATCAATATGCTATATGGGTTAAATGTTTGCAAATATTCTGGCAACAATTTTGTCTTGAGCCCATTTTGCTGAATAGTAAAACTTGCGTTAATAAGTAGCGTATTTTCTGGCGAGTGTGATAACTGCCAATCCAATGTTTTGTTGCCAGAATAATTGCAATATTATATTTGTCCCCGTTTAATAAAGTGGCCATAACATATTTGCCATTTATTCTGTGTCTAAAATCTCTAACTTAATTTAAGCCACTTTAGCAAAAGGACCCCTAAGTATTTGGCTAAATATTCTTAAATGCCCCCCGCCGCGAAAAAATTCAACGCACGTGCAAAAATTCGCTGCAAATCCATGCCTGGCGAAACATAAATATAAATAGTCGCGCAAATGAACGCACGCCATGTTAGCCATACACGCCAATACTTGCGGAAAATTACTGTATTAAAAATGACCATTTCCCTGCAAACTGGCGGCTGCGTTACTCTGGGGGAAACACATACTTGAATAAATAACACTGTAAGTCCATATTTTATTGCAAAAAACTCATTTACTGCACTTTTCTATAATTTTTCGCCTGCCTGTAGTAGGTGTTAATTTTCGCATAGCCGAATGCGATATTTAGCGCGCAAAAGTTATAGTGAATCATGCGATCGTATTCTTTTCAGCGCGGAAATTAACGCATAACGGTAAAACTAGCGCGAGAAATAACCCATGCAAAAATGGCGATTTTTCGCACGCGATAATACTATGGTGAATCGCGCGCAAATTTACCGCGCAAATTTACCGCGCAAAAGCGTGTGATAATTTTTAACGCACTTTAGTGAATCAGGCGTCAGGTTGGAGCTGCAGAGTGCCATTGAGTCCTATGGGAGGCTTCCAAAATCATGCTAAGTCTGAAAGTTTCGCCCACCGCTTAGGAGCGCTCAATACGAAAAAGGCGCAACAAGATACGAGCGCATTGTAACGGCTACGAAAAATTCGCGTTTTTTCGCGCAAATCGTATTGGTAACGAAAAAGTCGCGACAATTTCCGAAAAGTCGTAAAGGCGCCGAAAAAATCGCAAAAAATACGAAAAAGTCGGAAAATGTTCGTTTTCCAATCGGATTTTTCCAATTCGGATTCGAAATCGTGTCTTAGTAAATCAGCCCCCTAGTGTTCTTACCCTTAGTCTTCAGGGAGTTAGCTCCATCTAGTGCTTTTGGTCCCACAGAACAAAAATGGACACCATGGTAGGAATAAGGTTGTCACCTGTCTGGTTTTGACCCTGACAGTCCAGTTTTTCAAGGGGCTGTCCAGATCAAAGCCTTCTGCCCAGTTTTCAACATTCTGAAAACCAGGCAGAAACCCTTCAAATTGCGTTAGGCAGATTCAAATTGCGTCAGGCCCCTGATGTCATCATGCAACCAGAATATGTCATCAGATAATGACTTTGCGTGATGATGGCAGCTCATGTGATGATGTCAGCGACACACGGTGCCGACGTCATCATGCACTCCCCTTTTTTCCGGGTTTCCAGCTAAGATGCAAACCCTAGGTAGGATTATAACACGTATTTGCTGGATGTAACCTGTTTCTTTTTTTTTTGGCTAATTCTGCACATAATCATACAGTGCAGATAGTACATGATCTGTGATCTTTGGTATTCATTTTAATCAGGTTCTGGATCTTGACAGAAATACAAAAAACATTTCTATATCAGATACAAATATTGATTTTGTAACTGATTAATAAATGGGGGCATTTATTTATCAACACTGGGCAAATATGCCCCTGGGTAGTAACCCAGGGCAACCAATCAAATGCTTTTATTGTTCTACCTGCAGCTTGCTAAAAAAAAAAAACAAAACAGTAATTAATGGCTATGGCTTATTGCCCAGGTTCAAATTTGCCTGGTGAGCCCCATACTCCTGATTATATTTGGAATGTGTATACTACTGATACTTGGTATAAACTGGATCTTAAAAAGGCAAAGAAAAAATCTTTAGTGCTCTAAATTATGTCTGTCATGGAATAATTTATTTCTGTTAATTGTAGGATAAACTTTCAGTCATGTAGAATTGTCAAAGTATATTTTATTAAAATCAGTTTGTCATAAAATAAAATCATGAAACAAAAAGAAAAGAGTAAAGAAAAGACATTTGCAGAAGCAGACATTGTATGTAAATTATTTTCTTAAAACTCCTCTAAAAAATGACTCTTTGAACAGGGAAATGGAAGAATGAAGATGCATACTGCAATTGAGATACTTTCAGTACATTTTAATTTTAGGCAGTACACAGTATTAATTCCTTTGCATTCATAAGGATTTTGTCTCAATTGCCAAAAGTAGCCTGGTTTGCACCTAGTGAACTAGATACTTTTTACAAAGTTTATTATTTCCACTAGAGAAAAAAGTACCATTACCTTGGGCTGTTAAGGTTTCCTTTCATGAAATTCACTCCAGGTGTCACCTCTGTATTTGCAGAAACTTAGACTTCAGTATTTTCTTCTTGGTTACACAGCTGGCCTCATTTGTTTCCCTCTATGTTTCTAATGTGCAATACAGTGTTGGTTCTTGATCTTATTTATGCTTTTTTTTAATACGGCAACAACATACACTTTACACAGCACTTTACATAGTTTGCTTATCATTCCCATTAGCCCCCTGTAATACAGTAGTACTATCCACTTAGCCACCATGTCCTATGAGTTTCAGTACCTGTTTAATTTAAATAATATTACTTTGACCTTTTTTGCATTTCAAATTTTTCTCTAATTAAACAGTATCTTTTGCTCAACTGCTAAAATAAAATTTCCATGTCAACCTAAACCTTATCCTAAAATAACCGAGACCTGTGTTTCTGTGTTTCTCTACATTGCTTGGACATACAGTTTCATTGACATATAATATTGAGTTGATGTTTTATTTAATGGTAATTCAAACAACTATGGTATTACATAACTTATTAGTAAGTCTATCATGATGCTTCATGGAAGTGGCAATGTTGGATGTGTGATTTCTTTGGACTGTGCTTAAATGTACCTAAAGTAGATTGTGACTTAAAGGGCATGTCAACCCCAAAAATAATGTTTTGCATAATGAAAGAAAACATAATTCTAAGCAACTTTCTAATATGAAATAATTAAAAATTTGTAGCGCTTTAAACGTTATTTGTAAATGTAATTGCTATTGAAAGCAGCATTTGCTGAACTCCTGGTTGTTACATGTTAAACAATGTTGCAAAGGTCTAGCTTCTCCAGCAATACAGGTCTGTCAGTCTGCTGCTTGTGTTAAATTGTTTCAACAGTCAGAGCCCCCAGGGCAGAGAATAGATAAGGACAGGCAAGGGCTGCTTCTAATAGCAATTAAAAATACAAATAACTTAAAAACCATTACAAACTTGTAATAAATGTATATTGCAAAGCTGCTTAGAATTTTGGTTTCTTTTTTAATTAAGCAAAAAATTATATTTTGAGTTGCCTTGTGCTTTAAAGGAAAACTATACTCCTGAACAATGTTGGTCTCTATACAAATATATCACATAAAACAGCTCACATATAAGACCCTGCTTCACCTAAATAAACCATTTTCATAAATATATACTTTTTAGTAGTATTGGGTAATTTCGTTAATTAGCATTGAGAAATCCTTAATAGACAACTGCCATTTTAAAAATTAAGGGCCGCTCCCTGGGATCATAGGATTCACAGTGCACACAAACAAGCCAAGGTACACATACATGCTAGGCCACATCAGCCAATTAATGGACAGAGTTCTGTATTTTACTACTACACTCCTCCCTGTTACAGTTAGAGCTGCATTATTTCTGGTCATGTGATCTCTGAGAGAGCTTACAGCCCATCATAAAAGAGTGGCTCAAGGTAAAAGATGTACAAGGGCAATATTTACTGATTCAATGTATTTACTGATGTATTCAATCTTGGGGTATAGTTTTCCTTTAACTTTGAATTTCCAATTTGCACTGTTTAGTGAAAGCAATATAAAAAAACAAGGTTTTCCTAATTAAATGAATTGGCAGAAAGTATGTTGGATGCATGCCCTAACTAATGTCTTATTTGACCCTTACTACATACAATACAAAAGTAAAGTAGCAAGCATATAGTATAGACGTTACACCATGATTTTTTTTTAATAATAATAATGGGTGGATGTAATTCATTGCACTGCTACATCTCATCTATATTTGACATTTATCATTAACATCTGCAGTCTATAAATGGAATATCATTTTTTTCCTGGTTGGAATTTAAAATTCTTTTGTATAATGCTTGCCAAAATCAGAAGCCGGCTCATTCTAATTAAAATGTCTGAAGGTCAGTTCTAAAGCATTCTGCATTCTTCCAGGAAATACACATCAATTAACATGTTCTTAATTTGTTTATTTTGAGGACACATAGTTAATTATCAATAGTTGGACCTAACCTAATAGTAATATTTGTATTTCATATGATGCAGCTGCCATATCTTTTAGTTAGAAAAAAAAGATTTTCTATTCCAAAGCTTACTACTGTAACATATTTGTTAAGTGTGCTCATATAGCCCTGTCTTTTTTTTATACATTACAGGCCTGTTTATCTAATATTTTGGGGGTAGTTTGATTGATGCATCTCTGATATTTTAGTGGTTGGCTTCATGCTGCAAAGAGCCAAAAAAAAATTGGGAACAACCGTTCCGTGGTTAAATTTCATTCTTTTCTGTGGAAGAAAACAATTATTAAGCATATGGATTTCCACGTTGGAGAGATTGAAAACTACCAAGGCAGTATTTAACTGTGATGGAAAGAGGGAAAATATCAATTTTTACGATTCTAATGCTAAGTATAAAAGGTTAGAGTAATGGGGCACACCGCCTTAAAGCTGATTACAGAGTGTGGTATTGGTTAGGGTTTTTCAGGTTCATTTTGAAGTCTGCAGTCAAAGAGTAAAGGGGTGGGACCTCCAGATATGTTTTCTGCCTTTGAATTCATAGGTTTATGTGTTGTATTTGAATGTAAATGGCATGGTTTAAAATTAATTCAGAAAGATGATTTATAAAAGACTAGTTCACCCTAGGACACTGATTTATTTCCCCTCAATTGGATTGGTTTGAAATATTTCTTATGAAAATTACACTGGTACATTGTTTAAGAATTAATTCAAGCCTATTATATCAAGTGTTTCATTTTTGAATATCATTATTTCTGTGTGTTGTTCTTCGGACTCATTTCCTAATGTACTCCTTCAATATGCACATTTGCTGAATGCGTTATTAAATGGATTACCAAGCAAATTGCATGTACAGGTTCCCACACATGACTTCCTAGATTAATTACTTTGTTTTCATACATCATAAAGCAGCAAATGATAAGTTGCATTTGAATTGTTTTTATTAAAGCCAATTGGAAAAAAATGTATAAGGGATAATAATGAAATTAAAAGCAATACAGATATATCTAAAGTAAAACAACTTAAAATATATATGATGAATTAAAGACAGAATGTATATAATGTAAGGTTGATAATTTATACTATGAGAAGCAATTTATGTAAGGCTTTTGTCTTCTCAGCTGTGTTGCAGGTGATTTTTTCTGCAGTTTCAAGGTGCACGATACTATAGACACTTCAGGTTTGACACCTGAACCATATTTCTCTATATACAAATCTCATTCAAATGGGGATACATGCGCAGCGCCTAGCACTGGCCTTAAGCTCGCCCCATAATCCCACAGTCAACCCATGCTCAAACAGACCAGCTGTACTGTCTATTCACCGATCATTTGGGTGAAAGGTACCCTTCCCTCCTTTTAGCTGGGGATGGTTTAAAAAAAAAAAAAAAAAAAATTCTTTCTGTACCCAAGGGCTGCCACCCTAGGCCTGCGTCACCAGATGTCTATATGGTAAAAATGGACCTGGGTAAGAGAATAAGAGAAATTCCTGACTAAAAGGCATTAATTTTGTCCAGGTACAGTAACCAATAACAACCAATAAGCAGGTAGCATTTACTAGTCACTTGTTTAAAACCAAACATCTTATTGGTTGCCAATTACTGCTCACTCAGTGCCTTTTATTATATATTGGGGTAAATGCTCTATAATATGATATCTTATTGCTGTATGCTATAATATCACAAAAAAAATTATATAACACCAAAATCCATACTATCAAAAATTATGGCGGTCTCTAAAAGAGAACCTTCTAGTCCAAAGCATAGGATTTTATGAAAAAATTATGACATCCATTAACGTAGAGGAAAAGTCATTAATATGTTATGTCACTTTAATGTGTATGTACATACATGAGCTGCAGAAAAAGAAGGTGAGTCTGTTTTATCATCTAAAATCTGATTATAAAGCAATAGAAATAATCATGTATGTCATAAAACCTCAACAACTGATCAATAATAATGAGTAGGAAAAGTGCTAGATTATAAATTCAAAAAGACAGTAGAACTGAAACGGGTCTATACATTTAACTTTATCGGCAGTATTTATTGTTCTGATATTACATACTGACCCTAGCCACAAGGTACATATTTATTTATCTTAAAAAGTGTTAAGCCCTGATAAAAAAGGCCAAATTAATAATTACATATTATCCTCTAACAGTTTTAGAAGTTTTTATCTGTACTTCATTAATGCTGTTATTCTAATATGTGTAATTTGCTTTAATTCACCAAGGTTTCACTGTGTGCTTGCAATTCATTGTTAGAATTTGATGACAAAATAAACTGAATTTCTCATAGCTAGAATGGCAAAATACTGCTCAAAAGATTTTGATATGTGTTAATTAAAAATCCAAAATGACAGTTTATAAAGCATTTCAAAGGGAGTC
Organism: Xenopus tropicalis; assembly: GCF_000004195.4. Classification (NCBI taxonomy): domain Eukaryota; kingdom Metazoa; phylum Chordata; class Amphibia; order Anura; family Pipidae; genus Xenopus; species Xenopus tropicalis. The sequence goes on from NC_030679.2 coordinate 69,179,123, forward strand.
ATTAATTGTCATCTCAGTTTCCAACAATAAAGCTATCAGACTAAACAGGGCAGTACCACAATTTCCTTCATATATACTGTAGCATGTTATTAAGACTGGTGCTAAAAATATATAGCTCATAGTAACAAACAAAAAAGTCAAAGCGCCCTTATATTAAAGGGGGGTGATGTAATTAAACTTGCGAAATGTAAGTAACTAAGAGCATTTAATGTTCATCTGCTTAAAAGAAAACATCTGGTTGGGCGATAGAGTAGAAACGTATGTGTTAGATTTCTCCAACACGGTAAACTATGGGTGTAAGCTATTTTGTAAGAAAATATTTTAAAATGAATGTTGCATGGCCAGGCCCGGATTTGTGGAGAGGCCACAAAGGCCCGGGCCTAGGGCGGCAGAAGTTTAGGGGCGGCATGCCGCCCCGCCGCAAGAACATTTTTTAATGTGCGCGTTCGCGCATGCGCATGGGGGACTCCCACAGGGGCGGCCTCGGGGCGCACCGGAGAGAAATCCGGCCCTGTGCATGGCATTGCAGTCTCTTTGAAATTTAATTATTTTTATTTTTTATTATGTAGTTAGTGGACATATTAGAAACTACTTTACATATTGACCTAAATCCTGGTCCCAGCTGACTTGGAAGTATTTTCTTACCACCGATAACACATACTATGTCCAGTTTCAATAATCACTTAGTGTGTTCTCGGATTGTTGTTGGCCATATATAGCAAGATCTGCTCATTTGGAGCACACAGTTTATCTGTGAAGATCCCTCAATCAACTTCTTGTAGAGCACAGCCCAGGTATTGATTGAAGAAGCCATAGATTCAGCTCCATATAAGACACTCAAGTCTGCAACCGATATTGGTAGGTATATGGCCAAGGGGGGAACTAGAGCAGGCAGAGCAACCCAATGCAAATTTAGGAAAAACATATGTAATAAAAGGCACTAAATTTGCCCAGTAGCAGTACCCCAAAGCAACCAATTAGATGTTTGCTTTCAAACAGGTGACCAGTAAATTCTACCTGCTGATTGGTTGCTATTGGTACTGCACCTGGGCAAACTTAGTGCCATTTATTACAAGTCCCACAAAACTGGGCACAAATGTGTACTGGGCAGAAATGAACCCCAGAGATACGAGACAGCAGTGCTAATTATAGTACTACTAAATGTTGTCCTCATGTTGATCCTGTGATAAGAAGAAAATAATCCAAGTATTTTTTAGCAGCATATTAAGAAGACAATTAACATGCCTACCCTAGAAGAATAATGTTATTGCTTTAATATTCTTTCACAAATGGTCCTATGCATCTAGTTTGCTAATTATCTGTGATGCATTTTTAATAACAATTTACTTTTGTTCATGCTACTTGACTACTTAACACAATTTAAAATGATTAACTTTGACCTTATATGTATATAGTAGTTTTGTTCTGTCATGAGAGCAATTTGTCACCCATATTAAAATTAAACTCCCAATTATCTTCTATTGAGTATGCACACATAATACATGCAGATTTATTATTTTTCAGTTTCATAAGCTATTAATGCCCTGTATCAATGTGAATGTTAATTGGGGAAAGAATAAATGGTGCATATAAAAAATGAGAAGTGCACTATAACATTAATGCAAATATTTACATATCAGTTGAAATATAAATACTCAGTAATTAAAAAGAGCTAATGTTGAAAAAATTGTATATTTTAGCAGCTGGTGCAAAAAAAGTAATCGTGGTTTGCTCTTTTATATTAATTCACATTAAGTAAAAAGTTGTTTTAAAGGAAAAGTAAAAGCCTAAACATTATTATTTCATATATGTACTGTAAAGGGTAAATTGGTCCCTAAGATCAGGCAACTGACAGCAGCAGAGAACATGTGCCAAAAATCTGGGGAAAAGAAAATAGGGGGTTAATGGGGCTTTGATATTTACTGTTAAAGGGCTATGGTTTACTGTGCTTGTAAAAAAAAGCCTAACAGGGGTCATTTATACCAGATCGTAAGCAGGTTAAGTGCTTTTTTTAGTGTGTCTTAACTCCACATTTTTCCCAAGACTCCAGCATTCACAGAAATTGATTTGACTTGGGTGACATGCAACTGACGCATTTGGGAATGGCCAACTCCACCCTTTCCAGAACAACTAACTACAGAATCCATCATTTTATTTTGCCTGAATATTGAATACTCAGCAAAAAACTGAGACTAATGGGAAGGGGCCATTATGTGGATTAAACTGATGAAGGGTAGCTGGCACTCACCGATCCCACAGACAGGCCAGGGGAGAAAAAATAGCAAACTTTATTAAGCAAACATAAGACCAAAACCAGTCTTTTGTGTTTCGTGCACTTGAGCACATAATCATGGGCTGATTAAGCAGGATACAGTGTCCTACCCCACTTATCACAGTTAAGCATTCTTAAACCTGATAGGAGAGGAGAAGCTAAGGGGGAGGAAGATTAAAACCATTGAGGAATAACAAAAGGAGTATATACAATTCCAAAAATATAGCAGATACAAAAGTACAAAAAGTAAATTTTTTTACATTTCAAAAAGAATTTACTCATAATAAGAAGGCACAATGAAATCGTTATTTATACCCATAGGTTTTGTAGTCCCCTGTGTAAAGATTTGTTTCATTTCATTTTTATTCAATATAGTTAATATACTTACTCCTCTAGGTCCCAATTTTATTCTCTCTATGCTTTTTATAGATAGATAATTGATATTACCATCTGAACAAAGGAAAGACACATTAGTTCCCCTGTTCCATCTGATGTCTAGGACATGCTCCTGTATGCGTTTTTTAAAGGAGACATATAGGATAAATGGGAAAACCCTAATTTTGTAGGCAATTATGAATAATATATGGTGCTGGTTTCACTTTGTGCTAAAAATTAATCCTCTCTGTAACAATGGCCCCTTTATTGGAGCTCCCTATAGATCGTATCACTTCTCTGTCCGAGTTTGAAATGAAGAGTGGGCGTGTCCTAACGGTCCCTGCCAGAAGCACAGTAGGAGTGGGAGAGCCAATCACAGCCCTGCACTCACACAAGCAAAGACAGGCTTCAGTTCCCTATCAGGTCAGCCTAGCTGCTGATTGGTTCCTATCCTACAGTGCAGTGTACGGAGGGCCGCCGGCTCCCTAGCTCATCCAGAGAATTCAGCCAGCAGGAAGTCGAACAGATGGGCGGGGCTAGTGGGGTTTTTGTGGAATTTCTCAATAAATCAGTGAGAAACACAACTTTTTAAGCACAATCCTTCTATATCTTAGAGGAGTATAATTCCCTGGTACATTCATAATTTTTATAGGATATGTCTCCTTTAAGAGTTCTAGTGGCTTGATCCACATACTGTTTTTTATACTTTGTACATGTTAGTAAAACAAAGTCACATTTTTGGAATTGGAGTTGATGTATTGTTTTGTATGATATTCCTTGTTTGTTATTGTAGATACAAAGGTTTTATTGCTGACACATATGTACAAGTTAAACACCAAACAGAACCACATTTTACATGCCCTTACGGGTCAGCCATATGGGAGATGTGGATGGTACTAAAGAAATAATAATAGGAGCTAAAATATTACCCCGTGATGGACTATGTGGAGCTACACAAAGCAGGTATCAGTGTGAAAACACACGCATTTGCATTACTGTGCCAATATGTTCACTATTCCTGTCAATGGAGCTAAGGGGGTGTGCGCATAAGATCGGATCCACTTGCTCCACATCTATAAAAAATGGCTGCAGAGGAAAGCAGTGAATCTGCTTAGTGTGCTCTTTCCCCAATACCATACAGAACCTAAAGCATCATTTACATACAAACCGGAAAAAGATAAAACATTTGCTTCAACTGATCAAAAATGTCAGACTTTAGTATCTGTAAAAACTGGACTTCAGCAGTTTTGATTTGGTTCAGCTGAACACTTCCTGCTAAATCTTGAAATAATTCCTGGATTTTGTGAATCCCTTTTGACAACAACAGGAAGAAAATGACCGGTGTTCAGCAAAAGAGTTTTACAATTCCCATAGGACTAATGTTAATGTGTAAGTGCAGTTACGGCTCCCAAAATGTCCCCAGTCGCCGCGTCATTCTTCAAGAATCCTGCCCAGTTTTCCAAATTGGGGAAACCAAGCAGGCAGTTTTGACCCGGACAGCCCACCAAAAACCGGGCTGTCCAGGTCAAAACCAGACAGGAGACAACCATATCTCAGTCAGCTGCATGTAAAACCACTTTCATTAAATGTGCTTCTGTGAAAATGCACTCCTTGCACTTCTGTGTTATTGTGTTCAGCGCAGTGTTCCTGCCTTTTGTTTGAATTGAGCCCTGCTGCTCCTGTTGTCACAGTGGAAACCTGAAGCTCCCACCACCTCCGGACCAGGTGGTAGCTTCAGGTTTCCCTTAACGTCCAGTGTCAATAGACACAGCCCCCTTATGCCTAATGAATCAATCGCAGGCTGAACTCTGTAAGTGACTCCAGGCAAAAAATATTCTGTGCAGTAGTGCCCAATTCGCAATGAAGTACATATGCTGTTGCTTTAATTTTGCTGAACTGGACACTATTGTACAATTGCACCAAGAGCATCACCACATTCTCCAGTAATTACAGTTAAATTCTGGGAAAATATGCAGTTGCTCTTAAAATTGCACTTTGCTCGCTGCACTTGTGTACATACATGTACCTTCATGTGTGTTGGCACACATTGCCTCCTGCTTTTTATCAAAAACTCAACAAACACTAAAGAAAGCTGTACCCAGAGACCCTGCACTAAATAGTCTATTGATCATAAAGACCATATTCAGGCAATCTATTTTTGCCAACAGAAAATATTGGTCATTAGTGAATAATAGTTAAAAAAATGTTTTGGCAGAAAATCAAAATGCACTTAAACGTGTAAGTATGGTGGGTATGTAGGAAATAGTCAAAGCTGCCTCCCCAGAATGTCTTCATCTAATTGTACTCAAAACCTCTGCCCAAATTGTCCTTCTTTGTTCAAAGAAGCCCTTGTGTATCTGATATCAGAGCTTAACAATAAGTTTTTTTTGCTCAGGCAGTGCCAACCTGGTTAAACATGAAAAGTACAGTACAAACAGAAGTGGAAAATCCAGTAGAATATTATGGTACGCTATAGGCATACAGCAACTGATGTAGATCAAAGAGTATTACATTTTAAGGGACAATAACAACAGTTTATTTATTTTTTTTAAAAAGGTGTTAAAATTAGGATATATACAACAACAGGTTCTGTGAAATATTGAACAAGCTGGTGTATATGTAAACAAAAAAAATTGTAGTACATTTTGTGTCAATGTTCCTTTAAAATAAAGAACCACAAATACAGCAATTCTTGAGGATAAAATCACAGATATAAACCAGCTGCAGAAATCTGAGGCTGCACCTAGATGATGGTGTGAATCTGATTGATGTATTGATTCACACGGTATAAGAATTCATACATTAAAAAGATGGGAATCATTTCATTTTTATAGCACTTGCAGGGGCTGCTCTATATGTTTCTACAAAATAAAGGTTGTTTTTTTTTTTTTTATCCCTGGTTGAAAATTGTTTCATTAAAGTTAAAAACCATACAGTGGGAGTTAAGATGAGATCAGAACAACTTGCAAGGATTAAAAAAAATTGCCCTCTTTCAAACTCAATATTGCAGCTCTTAAATGATATTTTAATCTTGTGGTATGTTAACACACAAACCGTTCTTGCCATCAGCATATTCTTTGTAATATATGATGGAACAGCAAGTTAGGTTTTTACGACCATATTAATGTTTTAGAAAATTATAACCTCTTTCTACTACTTAAAAATGACATTTTACTCACATAAGTCACAGAGAAATGCAATTTAAAAAGAAATTAAAACAAGGAGTGAACTTTTATAGTGACACAAAATACATCAATATAAGATTGCGACATATGCCTGGAAGTTTTATCAAGGTAACATTCTGTTTTGTTCTTTTTTTTATTTTTCAGCTTTACTGCATAACAGAATATATTCTTATGTGCTACAGTGTCAGATGCCATGCATTTTATAGAGCTGGGAGGTTTTGTATTTGGTCTTATCACTTTTATATATTTATTTGAAATCCTTCTTGTAAAATATAAGATGCTTGAGACATTATAACATATTATTATAGTTGTCAATTGTATGTAATCTTTAGTGGATACCTCTTTATTCACAATACTAGATTAGTATAGTTGTATACTATATTTGTCAACAGATGTCTTAATGGGACAGATATCAATGAAGAATTTGTCAGGTGAAGTACTGAAATCCAGGCCCACTAAGCATGTTCATAACAGCAGTGATTTGGGGGTAAACCAGTGGGTGCAAAATTGTTGGGAGAAGGTTTGGACATAAAGTTTCACAATTTGTTGCTGAAATATTCTGTGTCATAGATTAGTACAAGTAGGGTTGACGGTTTACTGAGGACTTTTTGAACCTATTGTTTAAACTTCGAAGGGTGTATGCTTTCCTTTTACCCCATATTGTCTGTCTTGGACCTTGCATGTCTGTGTTCCTAGACCCCCAAGGTGTACAGATATCATCACTACACAAACTGTGAATAAACCCAAAGCATAAATAGATGTCTTACAATTATCCATTTAATTGGTAATCCACTTGTGCTGGGGTGGGTGGGCTCCTGAATTATGAGCCACTGATGTATGTAGTGAGCACCATACTAACATTATTCCATATAGCGATGCTGAGCAAAGCAGTGAGCAAATGCTTGGCTCATATGGTTCACACTGGTTTATATTTTTATACCCAGATGTACAACTTTAAATTGGGATATTTTTTGTTTTTTGTGTACATGTCTTGTTGGTCAGCAGTGGTATGCATTGCAAAAGGTTAATACTTACTGCCTTTATTTATGAATAATATTCCAGCAATCTGGGCAGTAACACATTCCTCTAGAATCATAAAATTCAGTCAAGCAACTGCAAATAAAATATTTTGTGACAGCATCGGTCCTAATTTGAAAATTTTCATCTTATAGGTGTATAGAGAGCAATGAATGCCATTTGACATTATTACCACTTAAGCTATTCAGAATACAATGACTGAATTTCATATCTGTTATACAAACAAAGCACTATAGACTCAGAGGACCATGCATGACTTCCTGCATTGTTACAAAAGAGCTTATTTGTATACATTTATTTATTAGCGCTACTGTATACACAGCGCTGTTAAATTTTAAAATACAGTAATAGTGCAAATGTTGCAATACATAATAGTGATGAGCAAATTTTTTCGGCAGGCATGGATTTGCAGCGAATTTCTGCATTCCGCCATTGGCAAATTGTGTTCCAAAACTTCCGTGAAAATTCGGCGCGGAAAAATTTGATGCACAGACTTTTTCTTTGCCGGGCATCAAATTGGGCATCAAAAAGGCCATGGGTTTGTCAAATCGGATGCGCCCCTGACAAAAAAGCACAGACGTAAAAAAAAATTGCAACGGCGACAAAAAAAATTGTGCGAAAAATGTGTTTTGCGAATTTTATGACAAAAGCGAAATGGGACAGATTCGCTCATCACTAATAAATATAATACTAACAAAATATAATACTATAATACTAAGAGATCATGTTAAAAGACACAGGGAGAAGGACGTTGCTTCCCTGTTGAGCTTACAATCCAAGTGGATTTATCCAAATAAGAACTTCTGAAGAAAAAACTTTTAGAGCATTAAGGTTACAACATTGTAGTAGAAAGGCTCGAGCAATCATATATAAGGCCCACGGGCTAATTTATCAAGCTTGGTGTCACATGCAAAAAAAAAAAAAAGACTAATTTTATGCACTTTGCACATAGCTCAGCCTCTTGTGGCTCTTTGTGCTCCTAAAATGTGCTTCTCTTTGAATGCATTGGCAGGGATGCATTAAGAGAAGGTAGGTGACACACAAGCACTCGTACTTAATGCCTGCCTATGGCTGTTTTGTGGCCACACTGCTACCTTGCATGGATCGATCAAGCATAATATATGGTTATATGCACAGCCATTGAAACAGACACAATTGCTCCCTTGCACTTGATTCTCGAGCAATAATAAAAGAGGTCCATGGTGTATAAATTGCCACGATACTATCAGATACAGTTCTGGTGGTCAAAATGCTCTAATTTTTCCCTTTTATTGAAAGCAATTGTAGATGCTCAGGCAGATGCTGGCAGTGATAGACAGGCACTGCCTGGGCTCACTTTGGCCTTCTAGCTTGTTGCACTGGTCTCAAGAGCTCTTACATATAGTAAGAACACCACAAATTTTCCTTTACTTTACTTTATAAGCAATGTATATGAACAGGTTTCTACCATTTGAAAGGCATAATACAGGAAAAACTCTCAGTTAAGACACTTTAAAGTTGTTTTAATATGTTGCTGCATGTTCTTATTAGGGTAGTCATTCTTTCCAAATATGTAACAAATCTGCCCTAGATAGAAAAAACGTGAATAGTTATGTGCAAGAACAAATCAATATCTAACTAAACTAGAAACAGTGAGAACAGTTGCCGGTTAATGCAAAGAAATGATATTTATCAGCGTACAGCCAATGTTTGACATAACTTACAAACATGCAATAAACGATGCTCTAAATAAAACACCCAGAATACAAGAAACCTTTTCTGGACATAATTTTTTCCCAACTAAATTTCAATTGTTGTCACAGATATTTTCTTTTTCATTCCGTACACACTTTATTGATGCATTCAATTCTCTTTCTTGTGTCTAACATTTGGTGTGCAGCCTTCCATCACCTTTATTGCTTTGTTCAAAGTGATTTAACACTCATGTAGTATCTATGGTTATCAGTAAGGACATTTTACCTTTTATTGAAAGCAAGATATAAAGCTGGATCCTCAGCTAGACTTTCATAGTACTTCTGAAACCAAGAAAACACACATCATAACCAACTCTGGGGGTACAGGCGCTTTATAGGTTATTTATTCCTGGTTTCAGTCCTCAATTCTGTGCCATGCTTTTTATGGAGTGCTTTTATAATCCATCACTGCTGACATTGCACGGCACTCTGTGTTTTAGTAGAAAGTGGATGACGCTGGTGTAGATTCAGGGAAGCTTCTGAAAGTGCTCAGTTCTGTTTATGAAAACTTTCTAGATATGATTAAAGTTTTATTGCATAAAATTGTAGAGTAAATGGATATCTATATGAAATATTATTTAATATTGTGCCATGATTTTGCTTACAAACTCTCTGGAGCAGAGCATGCCTACTTACATTTGTATTATATGAGGTAATACACAGATAAAATATTTATTATTATTTTTATATTTTATGTGTTGTAACTGCCAGTTGCTCTAAAGCCATTGGGAACATGACACTTTTTTCCACATTGAGTATTTACAAACACCCACACAAGGTAAGATTTTCTAGGCAGAATTAAAACTCAATGTATTTGTGATATCTGTGTATGTATAGAGGGCACTGTGTAAAAGTATATGATTTACCGAAAATGTTTTCTTGCACCTAGAACAGGGGTGGGCAAACTACGGCCCGCAGGCCACATCCGGCCCGTTGGCCTTTTTAATCCGGCCCGCCGACTCCGGGTCCCTTTAAATAATTTCTGGGCCCTGATTGGTTGCGCTTCATTCGTGCTCATGATGTCATTACGCAGGGGGCGCAACCATAAAAAAGGATGCAGCGGGGAGCCGTGGAACAGATGCAGCCGAACGATGGAGGGAGCCGCAGGTCGGGGAGATGGAGGATGCTGGGGGGGGGGGAGATGGTGGGAGGACGTTGGCCCGCCCTGGCCCGCCTGTGAGTCAATGTGGCCCCCGAGCCAAAAACTTTGCCCACCCCTGACCTAGAAAGTGGTGGCAGGTAAATACCCTACTAGTTTCAAGAGTTCCAACCCCTCCAAAAAATAATTAATTGATTAAATGAATTATACTTCTTTGCACCACTTGACATTATACCCCAGTAAGTGGCAGGAGAAGGGACTTTCTGGGTCCTAGTTATAAATAAGGATATGGTAGGACACATGGAGAGTGTCTGGATGCACACATACTGGGGATAACTGTTGAAAAAATCTTCATTAAAACCTGCAGCAGCTGGCACATTTCCTTGTTTATATAAATGTGTAACACCATGAATACAACAAAACTGTTCAAGTTGGAGCCTTAGAGTTATGTCCTTTTATAACTTTTAATTTAAAATTAACTGTACAGCTCTTCTGGGTCATCACCCTGTTAAAGTCACTTTTAATTTGAATTGCCACATATTTTTCATACCTCTAATCTGTATGACACTCCTTAACATCTTCTTGAATCCTGTATATGAAACTGCAGGTGTTTTGATCTTCTTTGTTCATTGGGACAGGGACTAATGTGAATAATGTATAATCTCTGTAAAGCAAACCATTGTGGAATATGTTGGTGCTGTATAAATTAATAAATACTACTTCTAATAATAATAATATACAGGAATAGTTTTTTTATTATTTTATAATTGGTAGGAACACCTCTGGACATATAATTGCTTTTATTAAAATGTTTTATACAACACATTAATGTCTGCTTGTGCTCCCTTGTACATCATTAACTGGATAACTGTAGGTCCCAAGAATTCAGATAATATAGCTCACATGTTTGTCAATAAAATCTAATTTTTGTACAACACTGTCCTTAGCATGCTGGCAACAGTTTGTTATGAGGGTGTATTAGCTCCATTTATTATCTATACCACACAAGCCTTTCTAAGTTTACATCTGGGCGTGAGAGGACAAAGAGACATCCAAAAAAAATCCCAGCCCCACTCCCTACATAAACTTCATGTGGGGGCATGTTTGTTTGGTAGCCTGTTTATTTATCAACCTATGAGCTTGTTCACTTTTTTGTTTTTATTTGATGACTAATAAAGGCCACCCACAGGTTGATTTCCTTGCACCTGAATTTTATGCCCGGATACACCAATTTTAATTTATAAGATTAAATGCCATTCCAATACTTATTGTACAGCGCTGCGGAATATCTTGGCACTTTATAAATAAATAATAATAATTCCTCTTAAGCTCATGCTAAATATCACTCCTGAACAGACTCCTCCTGTATGGAAAAACTGTGAGAACATCACATGATATTTAAGACCGCTTTCATTACCTTGAAGCCGCATCTCATGAACCAACGTTTAAATGATTGATTTATCACCTTGCAATGCACATGAACAGTATGAGAACAGAAATAATGCTCTAATTCACATTTAGAACATACCTTCCGGAATAATTTATAAATAAGTGTAATCTGCAATAAACAAATAAGCATAGCCTTGGGATATCACCTAGGACTTCACCATTCTGTCTCTGGTGAAGGTCAATATACTATTTTGTTTTTTTTCTGGACTGGAAAATATTTTGAATATTAAGAATAAATGATAATATCTATGTTAGTAGCCCCTTGGTCATAACTATAAATATTTTTCTGCACGGCCTGCCATATCTTTTCATGCTCCACTAAACATTTTAATAACCATTATTATATTTACAGAATACTGAAATGCAGATAGAGATTGCAATATATACATCTATATCATTTGTTAACTGGTTTGCACACTCCTTAATATGAATAATAATCCAATGTGCCCAGGTGCAGCCACTGAAGGGAATCATCAAAGATAGGAAAACAATAGCACTCTTCCACAACTTTTCATTTTACCATTATTAACTTTAAGATACCAGTGTCAGCATTTCAGTATGTGCCTAGAGGCTTTTTATTGGCATATATAACAATATAGAAACTTTGGCTGTTGTAGACACAGTTCTAGGAATGTCAGGGGCACTAAAGACTAACTGAAACTTGTATATTTTAAAAAATATGAGGATATTAAAAGTCACCTCAGAGGTCCAGCATTTGGCCTGCAGCTCTGGTTGTACTTGCGTAAAATGCACTTCCATATAGTTGCACTTCATGCCTCCCATTCCAAATTAAGGGCAGCTGCATCTATCAATGCAGAGGAACCCTGCAATGGCTTTGGTAGTGGCAGTGGTAAATAGTTCATTATACATATGAATTTTGTTTTAAGTTTACAACATTATACATATGCATGTGTAAAATGAGATTTGCCTGGACTCATAGAAATGAAATAGCATCTAATTTCACTATGACTCCATACAGATAAATGGACATTTGTATTTTGTAGCATTTGTATAGAACTAAGGTTTTGGTATGCTGTGCTGGCTTTTTACACTTGAATAACATGATGTTTAGAAACTTTTGATCCATTTTTAGGGCTGGGTTGACCTACCAAGGTAAGTAGTTCCTTCATTCACTCATTTTCCTTTAATGCCCAGTCATGTTGTTTGGCAGCTGTACGATAAAAACCAATTGTCAATTACTTGTCAGGAAATCAGTTAATAGGAATGACGTAATAATGATTATCTTATTGTGCCAGTGTCCCTTGGAGCATGCTAGTCACCTGCGATAGATCTTTGCTAATGCAGGAAACGAATCACTCCAAAATGCCTTTCCACTGGCACCAATAGTAGCCACTGGTGGAAAGGCCTTCGGATCTTGTTTTCCAAAGTCGTGCAAAGTTTCCTCCTGCAGTCAAAACCAAAGCGTTGCATAGGCCTTTCCCCTGGCGATTCCTATTGTTAGTTTTCTAACTTCCACTTACACATACTCCCAAGTCAATAAATTAAGAAATATGAGGTTTACTGTAAAAGGGAATTTCACCTTCACAAAATATTTTCAAAAAGTAGGCAAGAGGAGATTTGTCACTTGCAGAAAATCTGCGCCACCATGGACAACAAATGTTACAAAAATGCCTTACCCTTCACTAACATTCGGACCTCCACATGTAAAACACCGGTAGAAGGCTGTGCGGTGATCCGATGTTAATAATGAAGTCATTTTTCAGATTTGTTGTCTGTGGTAGTGCAGATTTCATGCAAACAACAAATTTCCTCTTATGCTATTTACATTTTAATAATAAATTCATTTAGTACTGCCTGTCATGTTTCCCAGTAGCAATTGAGTAAACCAGATCTCTGACTTTATCTATTACTATTTGATACTTTAGTTATAAATTGCGCCATTAGATCCCTAGTCAGCCTGCTCCCAATGCTTTATTTTAGGCTGAAGCAGAGGAACTGTTACAATTTGATACATTAGTTGCTGGCGTTTCTCTCCCGGGGAAAGTCTGTGATCTGGAACATATTCATATTTAAAACCTGAATTTTAGAGAAACAGTAAACAAATAGAAAAGAGAAAGCAACTGAAAAAAGTTATTATTTGTAGTAGTGTATGCTATTTGAACATGATAAGCTGTGTGAAGGAGAACTGTGCAGTTAATCACTTCTGGGCTGTAAATCTGTCCTGTAGGCCATTCAGGCTCAAATTCTGATAGTTGCGAAATCACTGTTTCAGACTACTTTGATTGATCACTTTCCTGGAGGTTTCTCACTTTCTGGAGTCTCAAAGGAGTTAGTCAGTGGGGACAAATGCTACAAATTACATCTGCTGCTGGGAAACAATTGGAAGTCTAATGTGGCCACGCGTGGAATGGTTTTTCATATAATTCTTGCAGTTTCTGAGCCATATGACAGTATGTGCATGTGTGCAGCCATATTTAATTTGGCAATCAAACATTGGCATCAAATAGCCAGCATTTATTGGAAACATGAAAAACTGGGTGATAGTTCCTGCAATAGAGTGGGTTACAAGGTTTGATCATTTGGATAAGTGCAAAGTATGAAATTCTTCTTTAGTCTCTGTCATATGTCTATTCTTCTGTTATATTTAATACTGTATCAAGCAATTTAAGACATAAATTATAATAAAATTGTTGAGGTGAAAGGAAATAAGAGAATGTTGCATTTCTAAAATATAGAGTCTTGCAAACTGACATTTTATTTCATGTTAAGAAACAGGAAATGCATCATTACTCGTACATTTATGCCCTTATATAATTTTATGAGAGCGAACAGAAATCTCCTCCAGAATTGGAAATCATTTCCCTGGAACAGAAGTGGAAATTCAGACATTAGAACAAAACTGCATATCAAGGCTATGCTACAGTGTGTGTCTTAGAGTCTGTGTTTCTCCATGAGTATATTTGTGTCTGTTTGTGTGTCTGAACCAATGAGAGATTATCCTGCAGCATTTTTAGAGGACATGTTGTTATTCTTAACATTGAAAACATCATTATTAATGTTTGTACTGAAGCTTTTAACCTCATACATATACATTCTACCCCTTCCTTCTGATAACACAAACAGTTTCTTACCTATTGACACAAATAGATTGGTGGTCCTGAAAGCCTAATGTAGAGGATAATTGTCATAAGACCAGGGGTATAAACACCTGTTTTCTGTGACACACTGGTAAATACATTTGCACACTTTGAATAAACTAGAAATATCAATTGGTGTGACATGGGAATAAAGTAACAGAGTGTTGGCCCAAAGATTTACATTCATTCCTTATTCTGCTGAGAAACTAAAAGACATCTTTACAAATATTGCAGCTACTCATAAGTGAGTACAAAAGTCTGCAGGCCCACATCATCAGACCCACCAAGTGAATTTTATGTATGCCGCTCTTTTTAAATATGCAAGGCTTAAATGAAAAGTTTGTAGTACTTTGAGTGTGTATAACACACAAGCTTGTTGGATACTGGCACAAAAATAAGGAAATTGGGGGAACTTTGGGGGTCTATTAAAGGTTTATTAAAGGAGACATTTTATATAAAGTTCATATTCAGTTATAATATTCATCCTCCCTCAAAATGTGAAATGATGCAGAAAGAAAGAGGTTTTGAAAGCATTTTACTGCCTAAAACTGCCATTATATGAGAGCTGCAGAGACAACCACTCAAGTCTGAAGCCAGAGCCAAATGAAATATGGGAAGGTCGCTTCAGTCTTCCACAGGAAGTGGTCACAACACTGACTGACAGTCTACTCAGCAGCAGCAGGGAAAACCCCTCCCAGTTTCCTCCTTCTGTGTCTCTCTGCTTGTGTTGCTGCCAGTGGGGGGGGGGGGGGGTAGCGAGTAGAGCAGAACAACTGCCTGTGACATCACTAAGCCCCACCCACCCTATGCATATTAACTGCATTCAAGTAGCTCTGCTGAAGTCTATGAGGGCCAGCGGCCCCAGCCACATACTGAAGAGTCTAAACCGGAAGCTGGCAAAAGGTCTGGGTAGAGCACAGTTTTCAAGCTGTTATGGACATATTTGAACCCAAAGGTATTAATAAAAGCACTTACTTCTATTTTACATTTACATTATTTTAGATGGTTTAGTGCATTGTAAATGGTATATATCCCCTTTAACCCTGGAGACAAACATCACTAGTGATGTTGCCCATAGCAACCTAACAGCAATTAGAGTAACCAATCAGTGACTTTAGGGGGGGGCATAACTGTCCAATTTGTTTACTTTCGAATCTGACCTGCGGGCTCACAAACTAACTGAACAAACTAACTGAACAGTTATGTCCCATGTGGCTTCCCATAAAGTCACTGACTGACTGATGTTAGAGAGCTGAAAGAAGGAAGTAGAGTTCTGGCTATTATTAGACATCTGCTCATCCAAGCCTTTATAGATTACATTTTTGCCTAGCTAACTATATTACAAATATTTTTTTTTTGTTTCGTGCAGTCTATCTATTTAACCCAGTTTTATTTTTACACTGAACTGTTCCTTTAATACATTTAGTGAACAATATTTATTACGCCAAAGTTTAAAGGTGAGAGAAACAGAAGCACAGTACCATGTGAAACTCAACATGTAGCTGCATGGTTATGCAATCCACAGGTAACAAGGCCAGCATTTTCATTTTTAATCAATCCACAAGGTTCAGACATCCCTGTGGGCAAGGGTCTCCAATCAGCTGTAGGAGAAGTACCAAGGTGTTTTTCCACAGCCAGGGTGCTCCCCAGGAAAAAAATCTCCCTGCCTGGAACTGCACATGCAGCTTACTCTTACAGTAACTCCCTGCTGCAACAACTAGGTAGCAAAACCACCCCATGTGCCATAAACCTAATCCAAAGTAATTCTGATCTTTCTCACATTAAATTTCCCTACCAACAATTCCCTGAACTTACATAATGATCCGTTCACTAAAGTTCTGTAATTGTTAACTTACATGGCAATTTAGAACAGTTTTTTTTAACTCCTGTCCTCAAGGCATCTTTTTTAAGCTTGCGAAGTTCAAGCTTTTAGGGCAACCTTATCAAATTACTTCAGTTTGAACATAATTATATTTAAATGTATGCAAAATTGATTCATGCAAAAATGCACTTATATCTGACCTGCCTTGACACAAAAGGTTGGGATATCACAAATATTAAACTTCTGAAAAGAAAATACGTAAGCATATTCAGTGGATAATGGTATGCATTCAAGTACTGTACAGTTTTTAGATCTTTTTTAGTTTTATTATTTGCCATATATCCCTCAATTCAAAGATTTATTTTTAGCATCAAATAAGACTAAAAAGCAATAAAAATACATCCGCAAGACACAGGCTTAATTTAAGTGTTAGTCACACACAAAGCCACACTGGAGTACCGCACACACCATTTCCAAACTAAGCAGCCATTTACAGGGTTAAAGGTACATTAAAGGACATGTAAAGCCTACATTTGCCTACAATGTATATCAGTTGGGCATGTCTCCCTGCAAATAGCAGCTTTCACCCAGTGGCCATTTTTCCTCTGATACATACATAGTAACATAGTAAGTTGGGTTGAAAAAAGACATACGTCCATCACGTTCAACCTTAATGCCTATATATAACCTGCCTAACTACTAGTTGATCCAGAGGAAGGCAAAAAACCCCATCTGAAGCCTCTCTAATTTGCCGCAGAGGGGAAAAATTCCTTCCTGACTCCAAGATGGCAATCGGACCAGTCCCTGGATCAACTTGTACTAAGATACATTTAAATCTGCAAACAGCATACACACACAGAGACCTTTATTCAGCATACATTTCATCAAGAATACAGTCTCACACAGACATAACTGTCTGATAAAAGTTCTGCTTTGTTTGAGCTGAGCTCAGGAGAGGTGGTTAGAAAAAAAATGAAAGCAGAAAGCAATGCCATCTCTTCTTTGGCTGCTAGACTGGAGGGTATGTTTAGTAACCTGAGTTTAGAACAACTGAGCATGTCTGGCAAGCCAGGAATCAAAGCAAATTCCGAGGGCGGGGGGGTGAGTGGGTTACAGGAGGAGAAGGAAATCTGATAAAGTGATGAAGGGGATGCTGCATCATTACTATTAACCTCTGGACAACCAGTGTGGCAGGTATTGAAAGATTTCAAAGAGGCTGTTCACTGATTAAATTTTTGTGTGTGGGGTTTACATGTCCTTTAACACCAAAACAATTGCAGGTTTTTATTACGGATGTACAGAATCTAGGATTCAGTTTGGGATTTGGCCAAGATTCGGACTTTTTCAGCAGGGTTCAAACGAGTCCACGCTCCTGGCTGAACCGAATCCTTACAATCACATGACTTTTTGTCACATAAACATGGAAGTTGAAGTTTTTTTGCATATGGTTCTCTTTAACCCTTCCTTATCCTAATTTGCATATGCCAACTAGGATTCGGATTCAGTTCGGATTCAGTTCTGTATTCGGTATATCTTTTATGAAGGATTCAAGGTTCATCCGAAGCCCAAAATAGTGTATTCCGTGCATCCCTAACTTTTATACACATTTGATTATATGCAGCAGAAGTAGAACATATAACATTCTTGCTGGAATCAAACCTATGACTATAGAGCTGAAATGCACCAATGCTACCCTTTACTACATGTAGTTAAATTGCTTAAGGAATTTTTATAAACCTATATAAACGTGTGTCTATTTTTTTGCTGCCCGCACTTTTTTTATGCGACCACCCAATTAGATGTGCGACAAAAAAAGTCTGCGTGACAAATTTTTCTGCAGCGAATTTTCATAGAAGTTTCGCGAAACAATTCGCCAATGGCGAAATGTGGAAATTCGCTGTAAATCCATGCCTGCCGAAAAAAATTGCTCATTACTAGCTAGGGACAATATATGTCCCACAGGCCCCTAAAAAGCACTTACATGTTATCTTGTTGTAAAGAAGTTATGTATGCACTACTTAAAATCAAGTTATAGTAGGCCAACAGAATAGCAATAAAAGAAGGATGTTCACATATTGATCAAACAACCTGCTATGTGATGTCTCAGTCAATAATAGTCCTTAATCCCTATACTTCAGCAGTTAATAAGGGATTCAGCTTTATGTACACATCTTATGCGTGTTATACACCTAGAGACAAATGTAATTAAAGTAGCATGTTCCTTTTTATTTCTTCATTAATCCCTTACAGCTATTAATTCATACAGCAGTCTTCTTGCTGACTCCAATAGAAGTTTATGTACATCCCCACCATTTAATTTCACATATTGTAAACCCAGTAATCATATTGGAATTTTGCTGAATGTGCCCCAAGCACGTTGATGGTACATATGCTCAGGTAATTTTGAGAGAAGTGCAGCAAGCATATAGGTTTTAGGCAGAGTTCATGAATGATAACCATGTTAGAAATCTAGGCTTATTTAAAGCCATAAGTAATTCCCTTGGTGTATTACATGGAGTTCCTCTATTGATTCACTCAATGCTCATATAGCTTTAGGAAAAATGGTGACTTTGCAAAATGAATATTGAACAGACATCAGTACGTGGGTGGGTTCATTAAATTGTAAGATTACTCTTAGTTGTTATAGGAGGGGGATAGATGGTAAATCTATCATCTAAATACCTGGTGTTACTATGCCTTTAAATTAAGTGCAAGGTAGGGGCATGCCAGGAAAAACTGCATAAAGTCTGTAAGTCTGTAGGTAAGTCGGTACAAACAAATACCAGGGAGAATGGGATACAAAAACACTGTGCTTCATGCAGGTTTTTTTGTGCTAATTCTAATGCTTCAGTGGTAGAAATTGTCATGGTTGAGAATAAGATAAATCAGTTTATGAATATTGTAGAACAGAAAAGGAAGACTAATAAAGACAGCCATTTAACTGCTTTAGATTTTATCTCTCATTACCAGCTTGAGTAAACAAAAAGAAATAACTCTGGTGCTGTAGCACAGAACCATTAATGTCTACACACAGAGCACTCATCACAAAGCCTCAGATCCCACAGGGTTCAATAGAGGCAGTAGCAGCAGGAATCCTGTTATAAAGTAACCTGCTTTATTCCTTAATTTCCAGGGGCCATGTCCTGCCGCACTGCTAAAGGAAAAAGAACATCTCAATGTTTATCAGAAATAATCTTAAAGCTTTGCTTTTTTACTCATGGCGGAGCAAACATAATGTTAGAGGGACGGGTGTGGATTTAAGAAGAAAATGTCCTGTAATTGTACAATAATACATTTAGAATATGTTTAGTAATCCCCTTATAAACAAGTGAAGGAATTTTATGCCGAAGGGTTCATTATGGTGGTGGTAATCCTTGTAACCCAAACATAAATAAGGATAATGCTACAAGAGACAATTTCAGTAAGGCCACACCTTTTGATTGTAAGCTGCTGCAAGCAATGCCCTATATACATGCTGTTTTACCAAACTCTTGGTTAGCAAGCTATGTAACTTGTTGGTGTCATGTACATAGATGATTATGGGCAAGCAGCTGCTTCCTATGCCCCAACTTGTAGTAGAAGGCAAAGTAGGCAAAAAGTAGGCTAGGACCTGGTCAATGTATAGTTCTCTGTGATATTTGTGATATCATAGGACATGCTGGGAGGCTCATTCCTATTAGCTGATCATGAGTTTTATACTTTATACTTTATGGACAAATATAGGTAATAATGTGCTTTCTGACATTAAGACTTTATCTCCATTTCTACACTACAGAAACTCAAACATCTATGCAGGGACCTTTGGCTAAGAACACTAGTTCAACTATACCTGTCATAAGCATTTGTGCTTTCAAGATATTTTTCAAACTACTTCTAGATACATTGTATTTGTATAGTGGCTTGGTTAAAAGAAACAAAGTTCTTTGTTTTCTGTCGAATGTGTCAGTTTGTCCGGAAATATTGTTAAGCACCAAGAAATGAACATAATGCATTTTAAAAAGGACTTAGAGATTCACACACCAATTACTATTTAAAATAGTAAAATTAAAATAGTGAAAATGTGAAAATGCTCAAAATGCATTGACGTCAATGGGCATTTTTTTTTACACCAAAAATGCTCTGGAGTCAATAGCCATCTTTTTTTCCATTTTTTCAGAGTACAAAACTTATCTCATCACTTTTCAGGACATATTACTACATTCTATTGACTGTTCACATTAAAATATTGGTTGTGTAAATCCATAAATCTTTTCAAATACAAGTATAGGGCCTGTTATCCAGAAAGCTTGAGAATAAGGGTATTCTGGATAAGGGTTTTTTTCCTTAATGTGTATCTCCATACCTTAAGTCTACTAAAAAAAATCAACAAAACATTAATTAAACCCAATAGGATTGATTTGCATTCAATCAGGATTAATTATATCTTAGTTGGGATCAATTACACGGTACTGTTTTATTATTATAGAGAAAAGGGAATCATTTTTAAAAATCTGAATTATTTGATTAAAATGGAGTCAGGCTTTCTGGATAGTGGGTTTCTGGATAACGGATCCCATACCTGTACACCAATCTATTAACAATATAAATATGTATTTAATGAGTTGATTAAATGAATGTGTGATATAGGGCTGTAGTAAATTCCATTTACAGGAACTATATAGCAATAAAAATATCACCAACTGGACTACAGTGCACTCCCAATTCATAGCAAAAAGAAAGTTGTGCTCACTGCTAAACTTTAAACCTATAGGTGGTGATGCAATAAGGGTGTGACCACAAAATTCAGACAGACAGCAACAATAGATCCTCTGCACTCATTTTGTGCATTAATCTATCAAAAAATGCCCCCACATTTAAATGAAACTAGAATTGTTTGTCCATATATTGCAATATATTTAAGCTAACCAGCTACATCAAAGTCATGCCTGGTCTGGCCAGTCCTACACTCACTTTTATCTGATTTAATAAGAATTATATTGCTTCATTATATATTGTACACAGGGACTAAGTTTCACCTGCAGCTTGCTTGCTTGCTTTCAAGGTTAAATCTTCCAAATGTCTGCCCTTTTCATTGGCTAGCACTGGGATCACCTGACTGAAGCTGTGAATGATGGGAGCTACAACATGGAGCTGGCCACTGCTTCTAAACAGAAACAAGAGGGCCTCTGCAGAGTTATGGCTTCTGTACCTCATACCACCCCTTGTATATGGGTTAAAGCTATGCCCTAAAATTTCTTTAGGCTAAACTTCTTATCTTAACTTGGAAACACGTCATGTGTTAATTTAGTCACGTGTTAAGTTTAATTACTTTATTTTCAAATCTTATAAAGGTATATAACATGTTGTACATATTTTGTCATCGGCATAGTTAAAGGATACTGACTAAAACAGTATGTGCTAGTTTTATTAGCATTTTTTACTCATATTTTAATCACATTTCATTTTTTTTAAATAAAGGTTAAAAATGTAAAAATGTGCATACTACATTTTCCCTAACTAACTAGACTTCATTCAGTTATGTACAGAGCATTATCCTTTTTGAATAGCAGGATACCTGTGAGCAGAACTGGAAATAATGTAATAAAAGTTTTATGCTGTGATTTAGTACATCTTCTGAAAATTGACTCATATTTCTCTAATGGCAATAAGAGCAGGGCTAGTTTCTGCAGGCTGTTCCAACAGAATTCAGTGAACTTTTTGTCCTAGCACTAAATGCAAAATTTAAGGTGTGTGTAGCATTTTATAAAGCCCAGGCATGGGTAATGTTCATGCAAATTTCTATCTAATGTCAGAAATGAGGTATAAACAACACAGTACAGTATGCTTGACTGTATAAAAGCAAAACTATTTTATAATAAATATTTTATGGTGAAACAATGTACTGCATAAATATTTGTAATGTGCCACTGTAAATTCAAAGTACCAAATGCAGTAAGTGTGCAGAAGAAATAGAAATGACCTAGCTATTGTGCCTTGTCCCTTGCCAACCCTTTTCCTTGTTCCTTGCAGCTTGACAGTTGTTCATGAGGAATGAGAAACCCGTAACTGTTCAATGGCAACGAACCACAGCTGCTCTTAACCAAGAGTCATGACACCCTTAAATCAATTGCCCCTGTTAAGAAAAATCCAGTTTTGCAAGGTAGAAAAAAATAGTTGTTGATGAATATTAATAGCATCAGGCCGGTTTAAAGTACATGGGTTCGGAATAACCTAGGAGCTGACACTCCGCATAGACACAAGAAAGAACTTGTGGTTCTTGAGTGGTTAAATATAAATGCACTTTGAAACCTACTGGCTGTTTTTAAGGCATTCATAAATGTACTATATAATTCTCATTTCAAGGAGACTTTTTCCTCTTTTTTAAGCAACATAATAATAGGATGTAGGAATATAACTATAGTCCTTGTATGAGTTTCTGTCTCTTTTCTACAGCTACACAACATAGTTTGAAATAAAGACAGCTCTTTTTGTTCCATTCACCCTGGAAAAGTGCAGTTTTAGCTCAATTGTTAGTGGTTGAGTAACTAAACCTATTTTTTATTCCATGGATACAGTATACGCAGCAGCATATGGGATGCTTTCATCTCCTACTTTTGTCAGGGAGAATCACGACAATCACAGTGTGAAGCAACATCCTATTTAGTAAAACAGAAAATAAGTTCCTTGTGGCACATTCCATATTTTTCTGTAAATGATCAAGGAAAAGTATTGGCACACACAAATATATAAACAGCAGGATGCATTGGTTGAAGGGACAGATTGCTTTGGGATTGATGCAAAGTAATAGAAGAGAAAGGGAGGGGATAAAAAACTAAAATGAAGAAGACTAAATAGGGTTAATTTGACCATACAGAAATTACCATGCAAATAGAAGTGAAGCCAAATTATGTATGCCAGCTCTGAAACTGGTTGGGTTTTGTATGAGCATGTACCTGTATAACAAAGATCCAGTAAAACAGACTGTAGTGAAGGGTGGTCAGAGAGAATCTGACTGCCAACTTGAAGATCTGCCCCAGAAATGGTGGACCCTAAGGGGCACATTTACTAACCCACGAACGGGTCGAAATGAGTCCGATTGCGTTTTTTTCGTAATGATCGGTATTTTGCGATTTTTTCGGCGTCTTTACGAATTTTTCGTTACCAATACGATTTTTGCGTAAAAACGCGAGTTCTTCGTAGCCATTACGAATGTTGCGTAAAATCTGGCGATTTTTCGTAGCGTTAAAACTTGCGCAAAAAGTTGCGCTTTTTTCGTAGCGTTAAAACTTCGCACCTTTTAAGTTTTAACGCTACGAAAAAGGCGCAACTTTTCGCGTAAGTTTTAACGCTACGGAAAAATCGGGCGATTTTACGCAACTTTTGTAATGGCTACGAAAAACTCGCGTTTTTACACAAAAATCGTATTGGTAACGAAAAATTCGTAAAGACGCCGAAAAAATCGCAAAAAATACGAAAAAGTCGCAAAATGTTCGTTTTCAAGTGGGAACTTTTCCAATTCGGGTCAGATTCGTGGGTTAGTAAATCAGCCCCTAAATTTGAATAAACTAGAAGCTTGACAACATTACCAATGTAATGTGTTTTTACTTTTCCTAGGGCATCTTAAGTAAAAGAAAAACTAGTATAGCTAATACTAGAACATATGTATGATGAGATGTATTTTGCTTGTGGAGTTACCTTTTTTTAGTATGGATCCTCTACCATGGCTGTTGGGCTAGTGTTTTGCAACTAGTCCCTAATATATACTCCAGTAAGTACTAAGCACACACATAATACTAATTGAATTTGGCCATTTACAAAATCATCCATTGCATATTCTTATTTGAGAAAACAACAAATAATGTTATGTTCACTTGCCACGTTTGGTTTTGTCCAAATCCAAATTTTGCAAAATGGACTGGGGTTCATCTTATTATGATTAATTTGTCTGCCTTATTATATTGTATGAAGGTAATCCATTTACAAACTGGGTTGTTTGAAGGGACCCACCAATAAGAGCATGGCCTAGTGCTGCTAAAGTAATATTAACGCATCTCTCTGCATTTCATCAATACAAAATACCATGCAGAGTGAAATATTATCACTTTTTGCCCTGACACTGATACTGTTTTACAACTGTCTACCATAAGTATTAAGGATTTCTTTATCTATGCAAAGCTGACATAAACTAAGAGCATATTCCTTTGCCTGCATACTGTGAGCACTGTATGAATTTCATTTCACATGAGTTTCATGCTGCAATACCCTGACAGATTTCACTAACTGCCTTATCCCAGCTTGAGTCAGCAATTTGCAGCACACTACTGATCCATTTTGAATAAACCTTTATATTAATTACAGTTTCCTTTCAAACACATTTTTGTCAGTCGATGTGACTAAATGTCATTGTACTGATATTCAAATAAATGTAAAAAATAATCTTTTCAAATTCTATCTTTTATAGCACTAAACTGCAATCATACCTGTATCAAAAATGGATCAATGAACAAAGTGTTTGTTGCACCTGCCCAGACCCAAATTGTGACTTTCACCTGGCAAGATCAAATGTATTGTTTTTTTCTTTCTTTCTCTTTCTTTTCATATGATGAATGAATGTAAAATCTAAAAACCTACTTTGTAACAAGCCAGAGGCATACCATCAGATCCAAATTAAGATTAGCAATATGTACTGTACTGCAAGTTGATGTTTTTGACCATGTACAGATGCAGCCCTTTTATCTCAGAAGGAGTATCTGTAACATACTAATACACAAAAAATGCAGCTTAGCAAAGGATGCAGAGATAACTGTCTGAGATATCCTGAGCTGGTAGTTTGGCATAACTCTCAGGATAATGACTGTTATGTCTTCTTTTCCCCACAGATGGTGCTGTAACACACATAGACAAAAACAGTAAATGGAAATAATTAGGCCATATGAAATATCTAAAAACTGAATTAAATTAGACTTCATTTTGCAAAACATAATTTCCCCAGAATGGAAAGGTAATATCATTATCTTCAATTCCAAAATGTTACAATGCTGTAACATTTGCATGGTAGTAATAACTGGTTATAATATTCAAGTGACTGATCATGCTTGAGAGACAACTTTGGAGAAGGCTCGCAATCCTTAAAGAGGTTGTTCACCTTTGAATTCACTTTTATTATGATGTAACCAATGATATTCTGAGTCAATTTGCAATTGGTTTTCATTTTTTATTTTGTGTGGTTTTGTTCAATAACTATCTGGTTAAAATTCAGCAGGTATCAGGTTGCTAGGAACATGTTTACCTTAGCAGCCAGGCAGTGGGTTGAATGACAAGCTGAAATATCAATAGAAGGGGGCCTAAATAAAAAAAAGATAGATAATAAAAAGTAATAATACATTAAACATAAAAATAGCTGTAGCTGCACAATAGTCTCTTAACTGCCCCCTCATTTTAAAGCTGTAGAAGAGGATTGCAAATAATTTAAAAACTATAAATTAATAATGAAGACCAGCTGCAAAGTTGCTAGAGGTAGCACATTCAATTACATATTAAAAGTTATCTTAAATGTGAACTACCCCTTTAATTCCAACACTAATTAATGGTGTACTTTGCCAATAAACAGTTAATACAGATCACAAACTCCCTTTCCTTGTGTGTATATTCTCATTGCTGCAGCATGGCAATATCACATATTCTTTTGCCCTAAAATACCATATTTGTATCTACATTTATTTGATTTCTCTTCCATCCAGCTTGAGCTTTTTTGTCATGAATATGTATTAGTATAATAAATCATTTGGTAAGTTACCCTGATATTCTTCTAACATCCATTTTACTTTCCTTCAAATTCCTATAGTTACCTGCCTGTTTCCTCTTACCCACCATACCTTTGTTAATGGGATTCTGTCATGTTTTTTATTGTCTACTTTTATTTTCAAATTACACTCTTTACATAGCAAATATTTCACTCTACCATCTAAAATTGTATTCTTGAACCAACAAATGTATTTTTAGCTGTAATATAGGTGTGCAGGCAGCCATCTCAGTGCATTGTGCCTGAGTCTGAGCTTTGAGAAGGAGCCAGCACTACACATTAGAACTGCTTTCAAGCCACTATTAAAACAAGCTATTGTTTCTCCTACTCAGTGTAACTGGAGGAGTCATGAATTATGTGAGCTTGAGTTTATCAAGTTTATCAGAGCACAATCCACATGGCTGAGGGCACATGGGAAACTTGCAACATGTCTAGCTTCACGTGAAACTTTAAAATTAAATATTAAAAAATATGTTTGCTGTACAAAGTTCTGCTGAATAAGCTCTATTAACTGATAGGAAAAAAAAAAGATGTTATTCCGTGACAAAATCCCTTTAAACTCTGCACCTGTTTGTGTTCTTTTGATTCCTTTGTGCTGCTCTTCTACTTCTTTTTCTTCTATTCCTATCTTTATACCTGTCTCATACTAGATTTAGGATTCTTGTGGAAGATTCTGTTCGTCTTTTTAGTTTATTCTATATACCTATCATGCTTTCTGTAAAAAAAAGAACCTCCTTATGTTGCCTGTCAGGTTCTGAGGCTTTTCTGCTAGTAAGCTAATATCTTTTCTTGTGCAACTTTGTACTGTATTTTCCCTTCTCACTGCTTGCTAAATTGCCTCCTCACATTTAAGTCATCTAAACTTATGACTGCTAGGTTCTTTTCCTCTTGCTGCTGAGAGCATAAAATTTATGATCCCAAACGCTTGTCCGTTCCTCCAATTTCCCTAAATCATTATTCATCTTGCTTATACATTCTGGAGCATCTAGTCTGCTGCAAATCTAGTTCTAAGTGGTGATCAGACCCGCTGCTGTGTTTTGTAGTTGCCATTCCAGTGGAGGGAATTGCTGAGCGCATGTGTCCCATGTGTAAATTATGCATGAGGCATAGTTAATAGTTATATATCCCAAGAGTGAAGTGTATATTGCACATGCATAACCTAGCCCAGTCGAGCAGATCCATAATAAACAGATTGAAGTAGGATCCCCCTCTTTTCTGCAGGTAATTTATGATGTCACTACTAATATAAGAGCCCATTCACTCTCATTTAAAATAACAGATTGGATTGGTTTTAGTTCCCTAGCATAGTTCTATTTAAATAGAGGAATTAGATATTCCAATCTGAAAATAATCTCATACTACTACTTCTCCCTTAGATATAACTTGTTGGAAGTGCCAGACTTAAAGAGTATTGTCCAGTGCATAAAGGGTTTAAACTACATTACATCTAAATATATACTGCAGACAAGGACTTTGCAGGTTGCTAAGCAACATATGGAACTAAGGTTTTTGCTCTGCATCAGCTTATCTTCACTGTTGTGTCATGCACTTTCTATTTACCTTTTCTATTAAACAGTTATGCTGCTGCAAAGTTTCACTTGCAGTCCTGCTATTTAATGGCATAGTAAAATATTTGCTAAGATTTAATTCTATGAGTGAGAATTATAGGGGAAATGTAATAAAAGGCATAAACAAAATTCATTTGCATAACTGAGAGAAAAAGTTGCATTTTGCAACTAAATAGTTACATAGTTACATAGGGTTGAAAAAAGACCAGTGTCCATCAAGTTCAACCCATCCAAGTAAACCCAGCACACCTAACCCACACCTACCAATCTATACACTCACATACATAAACTATAAATACAACCACTAGTACTAACTGTAGATATTAGTATCACAATAGCCTTGGATATTCTGATTGTTCCAGAACTCATCTAGGCCCCTCTTAAAGGCATTAACAGAATCTGCCATTACCACATCTCTAGGAAGGGCATTCCACAACCTCACTGCCCTCACCGTGAAAAACCACCTACGCTGCTTCAAATGGAAGCTCCGTTCCTCTAATCTAAAGGGGTGACCTCTGGTGCGTTGATTGTTTTTATGGGAAAAAAGAACATCCCCCATCTGCCTATAATCCCCTCTAATGTACTTGTACAGAGTAATCATTTCCCCTCGCAAGCGCCCCTTTTCCAGAGAAAACAACCTCAACCTCGACAGTCTAACCTCATAGCTTAAATCTTCCATCCCCTTTACCAGTTTAGTTGCACGTCTCTGCACTCTCTCCAGCTCATTAATATCCTTCTTAAGGACTGGAGCCCAAAACTGCACTGCATACTCAAGGTGAGGCCTTACCAGGGACCTATAAAGGGGCAAAATTATGTTCTCATCCCTTGAGTCAATGCCCTTTTTAATACAAGACAGCACTTAATTTGCTTTAGTAGCCACAGAATGACACTGCCTGGAATTAGACAATTTGTTATCAACAAAAACCCCTAGATCCTTCTCCATTAAGGATACCCCCAACACACTACCATTCAGTAGATAGTTTGCGTTTATATTATTCCTACCAAAATGCATAACTTTGCACTTATCAACATTGAACCTCATTTTCCAGTTTGCTGCCCAGTTTTCCAATTTTGTCAAATCGCTCTGCAAAGCGGCAGCATCCTGCACAATTTTGTGTCATCAGCAAAAACAGAAACAGTACTCTCTATGCCCTCCTCCAGGTTATTAATAAACAAGTTAAAAAGCAAAGGACCAAGGACTGATCCCTGCGGTACTCCACTAACCACACTGGTCCAATTAGAAAATGTTCAATTTACCACCACTCTTTGTACTCTATCCTTCAGCCAGTTCTCTATCCAATTACAAATATTATGTTCTAGGCCAATATTCCTTAATTTGATCATTAACCTTCTGTGAGGTACTGTATCAAACGCTTTAGCAAAGTCCAAGTAGATGACATCAACTGCCATACCAGCATCGAGGTTCCTACTCACCTCCTCATAAAAAGCGACTAAATTAGTCTGGCAAGATCTGTTACGCATAAAACCATGCTGGCACAAACTAATAGTATTGTGAACTGCAATGTATTCAAATACCCTATCCCTTATTACCCCAAAATTTTTCCTACTAATATTCTTTCATTTTTCATTTCAAGGCCTGCTTAAATTTTTTAATGCCAGAAAATTGACTTCTTTAGTTAGAAGTAGGAAGTTTTATTACACACACTGTACATCAGTGAGCTATATTTAATTAACACAAAGATAAAATTGTTCATGCAATGAATAATTTTTGCACATTTTTCGATTATTACATACCTCCATTAGATGACTTTCGAACAAGTCATATGGACTCTATTAACACATAGGGGCATGTTTACTATGCGGTTTAAACAGGACGCCAAAATTCACCATACATAACCAGGCTTTGAGACGTAAAAAACTGCATAATTTTTTTACCTTTTTTTTTTAGATCAACTTCTCCCTGAAATAATGCCATCAAATCCAGCTTTCGGACAGTGTAAAATAAAACATAGCTTGATTAATTGGCTATTTATTTTACACAACCTTTTATACCGTTTTTTCAGTAAGACTGAACTTTCTATAAATATACAGTTCTGCCATGTACCCATCACCACTAACAGAACAGCTTACAAATTTATAGCACAAAGATTGCTATGTAATCAACTAACCCACTTAGACCTTTTGACTAGGGATACCTTATACTGTAAATATTCTATTTTATTATTTACACACAGCTCATTAACCTTCAGATAAAATATCAATACATGTATCCTTCTGACCAATAGTTCTAGGGCATCCATTATTATTTTTAGGTTCACGTTTGGGATCTATTATCTTAGATTCTAAAGTTTTCTGAATAAGAGAACCTTTCTATAATGTAGAGCAATATTGAATGTCTCAATGCAACTAAAATATTTAAAAGTAAAAAAAAAAATTAAATGACGAACTGTTTGTCTGAACAGGACACTGTGGCAAATGTCATTGCCCATGGACAAAGGTCTTAATGTAAGCCTATAGGTGTTACATAGCAGCCTAAGGCACAGAAATACCTTTCCTAAAGAATGCAATGACCATGAGACAATCAGGAAATACATAATTTTCATCATATACTATTAACTGACATTTAGTAAATAGTGTTGAGCGATTCTATCCCGTTTCACTTTGCTGTAAAATTCACAAAACGGCAGAAAATCCATGAAACACATTTGTTGCATGACTTTTTTGTCGCCTATGTCTTTTATTGTCGTCTGCATGTTATTTTGACGCGACCGCACCTATTTTTATGCAACCATGCCAAATTCGGCGTGAACGTTTCTATTTTGACACGGATGCAACTTTTTTTGACGAGCAACAAATTTTTCTGCAGCGAATTTTCACAGAAGCTTCGCAAAACAATTCGCCAATGGTGAAATGCGGAAATTCGCTACAAATCCATGTCTGGTCGAAAAAATTCACTCATCACTATTAGTATACAAATGTGCCTGATCCACATGACAGTACTTTTTTAGCTTTCTCTTTGGAATCTATATTTATCTCATACAGTTTAAAGGAGAAGGAAAGGTAAAATCACTGGGGGGGTGCCAAATGTTAGGCACCCCCAGTGACATCAGTAGCTTACTTTTTACACTGGGATGGTGTTCCTTTTAGGAGAAAACCGCACCAGCCCGGGGTACCTGCAGATAACTGATGCTCTTTCTTCATTCTTCTTTCTCTGCAATCCCAGGACTGATATATATGTGCAGTAGAGTCAAACAGCTGGATTTTTTGTTACAGTTTAGCTTTTTACTCTACCACACATGCGCAGCCACTGCAAAGACAGAAGATGGAAGAGAATCACTCCCCTGCATGTACCCTGGGCCCATGCTTTTTTTGCTAACAGCATCCCCAGCCTGGGGTATTGGGTAAATGAATACAATCACTGGGTGGGTGCCCAACATTTTGGCACCCCTCAATGAATCGACCTTTCCTTTTCCTTTAAGTTTTTTTTTATCTATTCTGCAATATTTATTTTAGACAGAATGCAAATCTCTCCCAAATAGAAGTATATTTAACATTATTATTACTGGATATTCTGCTGGTTTTTTTTCAATACAGACATTTTGGCAGATTCCTGCTTATTAACTCTAGGGGCTTATCAAAATATCAAAAGACATCAGAAAAATGATGTCTTTGGAAAATAATTTTGTTGAGCAAACATTTGTACACCAGATATTATGCCAATAGCTACAAGTCCCCCCAGGAGAGTAAAAAGCAATATTGTTACTGTTACATATTTTTGATTTGTTAAATGCATATCTTGCTAATCTCTTTTTTGGATAATTTATTTTAATAAACTGGGGACCTAGAATAATCCTCAGATCCCCTTGGGACATAAAAGAAGGTCACAAAGGTTGGGACACTTTGTAAAATATAAATAGAATTGAATAATTTGCAAATTATTGGGTTTTGGTTTTTGTATATGTTTTACACAGTGTCCCAACTTTTTTTGGAAACGGGGTTGCATATTGGAGCATAGTATATAGTATAGATTTTTTTAAAATAATTTCCTTTTTCTCTGTAATAATACCTTTACAATTAACCTGTACGATAACATATAGCATAGGTAAATAAGAGTTGTACAGGTATGGGATCCCTTATCCAGAAACACGTTATCCAGAAAGCTCCAAATTACGGAAAGCCCGTCTCCCATACACTCCATTTGAATCAAATAATTAAAATTTAAAACTGATTTCCTTTTTCTCTGTTATAATAAAACAGTACCTTGTACTTGATCTCAACTAAGCTATAATTAATCCTTATTGGATGCAAAGCAATCCTATTGGGTTTAATTAATGTTTTATTGATTTTTTAGCAGACTTAAGGTATGGAGATCCAAATTACAGAAAAACCCCTTATGCGGAATACCCTTGGTCCCGAGCATTCTGGATAAGGGGCCTATACCTGTACTAAATATTTCACATATATTCATTTTGATACAGGCATGGGATCCTTTATCCGGAAACCCTTTATCCAGAAAGTTCCAAATTAAGGAAAGGCCATCTCCCATAGACTCCATTTTAATCAAATAATTACAATTTTTCTTTGTAATAATAAAACAGTACCTTCTACTTTATTCCAGCTAGATATCATTCTATTGATTCTATTGAGTTTATTTAAAGTTTAAATAATATTTTGGTGAATTTTAGGTATGGTGAAATTATTTTTCTAATCCAGAAAAACCCAGGTCGCAAGCATTCTGGATAACAGGTCCCATACCAGTATTATTAAAAGAACAGTAACACTAAAATATAAAAGTGTATATAAGTAATTACAGTATAATGCCCTGCAACTGGTGTGTTTGCCTCAAGAAGACTACTATAGTATATATACAGTACACAAATTTCTGTGTAGCCACGGGGGCAGCCATTTAAGCTGGAAAAAAGGAGAAAAGGCACAGGTTACATAGCAGAAAACAGATAAAGCCCCATTATTTTCTACAGAGCTTGTCTGTTATCTGCTATGTAACCTGTGCCTTTTCTCCATTTTTCCAGCTTAAAGGAGAAGGAAAGGCTAAGCCACTTGGGGGTGCCAAAATATTAGGCCCCCCCCCCAAGTGACTTAGATCGCTTACCTTTTACCCCAGGCTGGTGCCCCTGTACGAAGAGAACAGCACCAGCCCGGGGTAGCAGCGAGCGCTTCCTACTTCCTATTCGCATGCGCCGGCCGATGGATTTCGCCAGCAGAAGAGAGAGGAAGGAGGAAGCGCTCGCTACAGGTACCCTGGGCTGGTGCTGTTTTTCTCCTAACAGGGGCACCAGCTCAGGGTACAAGGTAAGCGATTTAAGTCACTTGGGGGTGCCTAACATTTTGGAACCCCAAGTGACTTAGCCTTTCCTTCACCTTTAAATGACTGCCCCCATGGCTAGTGATGAGCGAATCTGTCCCGTTTCGCCAAAAAATGTTCAAATCTTTCAAAAGATTCGCGAAACGGCGAAAATGCTGCGTGTCAAAAAAAATTGTCGCCTGTAGCTATACTTTTGTCGCGCGTCTATTCTTTTGTTGTGCATCAATTCTTTTGTCACCCACGGCTATTCTTTTGTCAATTTTTGGCCGTGCGGCGAATTTTTCCGCTGCAAATTTTTATATCTGTTTCGTGAAACAATCTTCCAATGGTGAAACGCGGAAATTCACAGCGAATCCATGCCTGGCGAAACATTTCGCCCGTCACTACCCATGGCTACACAGCAGCTTATTTATATTAACTATTGTAGTGTTACTGTAGAAAACACATCAATTTTACAAGTGCAGGGCAACATTACATTATATTTTTTGCCATTACTATTTCTTTAAAATGCCTGAAAGTGTATTTGCCCACATCGTGATCATTTTCCCCTTGTTCACTACTAGTATACATTTCTTGTTACGCTGCATGACTGGCATCTTTATCTCTGTCTTTTAGTTGCAGAGGTGACTTATGCAGTCACCCTTGACAGAAGAAAACGTAAAAGGAGGCCAGCAAGCTGAATATTAGCACAATTACAAATGACTTTTGCTGACAGTTAAGAAAGTTTTTTAATAATCTGACATATTTAGCAAAGCTTTTGGCAAGCTGTATGCTATTTTGCTTTATGGGGTTTTAACATAAGAGTCAGTTCTTAGCTCTAACACCCTAATCCCTGTTTTAAACTGCAAGCAAAAATTGCAGAATTGATTTTCTGTGTTGGAACAAATGATATATTAAATATTATTTTGATCTTTTTGACAATGTGATAACTAGCTTCCGTTAACCCAAAAAGTATGAACTAAATTCATAGAGAGGTCACATGATTTTGTTTTGTATAGTTGTCCTTGCCCTGATGTGCATGATGTGCTAGAGTATTATATACTTTCAATTTCAAAGTGTTGCAGAGAAAAATGTATGTTTATTGCAATCTCCAATCTGTACTTTTTCAACATAGTCCTCTATCTCTAAGCTTCATACAGTATGTGGTTTTCTCAATCTCCTGTTTATGGCTGAACTTACTATATGACAGTTCTTGATGTTTCTCTAAGACTAAACAAAAACTCTTATCAGAAAGGAACAGAATAGAAAGGGATAGATGCTCAATTCAGTAACAATGTCATCTACAAATATCTTCAAAATTATTGAATGTGTTAATGCATATAGGAGAGTTAATTAAAAATTGCTTTTATTATGAATTCTTTTTATATTTGGATTTACCACCCCTTTAACTACATGTAATCAGCTGAACATAAACATTCAAGGCAAACTAATTATTCTAAAAGCACCATTAACTTTCTGTCATACAAACTGCAGACTGCTCAGAATATCCAGGAGAAAAAAGACAGCATTCATTAACAGACCGTGTGTCTCATGCTTACCAAAGGCTTAAAACTGTGTTTTCCACATTTTTAACTACAGTGGCCCAACCATACAATGTGCCATAAATAACATTAAAATGATGATGCCATCACTGTCATAAAAAGAAGTCTGTTCTCTTTTGGGCAAGTTGGGGGCTATAAATGCTTGGTAGGGTCACCTTTTAGTAATAACAAACCTTTAAACCAGTGTTATAGTAATAACACTGTTTTAAAGGTTTGTTTTATCTTTTCTTTTTTGAAAGTGATCTCTCTCTCTCTCTCTCTCGCACCTACTGCAAATTACAATTATGTGCATATTATGCACCAGTTGCATCAGCAGTGCCATTAACTTTTTTTTCCAAATCCCTCACTACACTACCCTAGAGAAAAATTACTGAATAACTAATGTAAAACCTTTTACAAAATATTTTTATATCCTTCCAGGCAGGGTCATCATTACCTACTGTCTTGGTCAGTTTGTTTGTTAGCTTTTATGTGTGTAATGTATAGTGCTGATTAATACATTGTTGCCTTTTAGATAAATGCAATACTACTACTACTTATACTACTACTACTACTACTAATATATAGAAATGTATTGCATGTGCTAAATTATGTTTTTTTCTGTGCTGGTTATCTATTGTGCTCTTCTGAAATCAGGTGTGGTCCAAAGTATAAATTCTAAGTCATGTTCAATATGATTATTATGTACTGTAGATATAGTGTAATCTGCTGCCAACCATAGTACAGATAAGTGAATAAATTGGGGGCTTCAGTCGGCTGTTTATTGATGCTATTAGGTGGTGTGTTGCCGAATGATCCAGTGAGTGGGGGGAAAACACTGCAGATTCTTGTTATATTCATCGTCAACACAATGTAGGATGAAGGTTTCCTAACCTGTCCTCTGGTCCTTCAAACGCTGCTTGTTTTCCGAGTATTTTCAGACAATGCAAGTGATCAGTCAGCTACAGTACATAAGTGGATCTGTCAGTATTCACTTATCGATTCACATATTAAGCAACTTCACTCCTGCAGTAGGAATGGTACCTCCAGGACATTTATCCTGTCACAGAGGTCTAGTTTGAAATATTTGGTTAACTTAGGTTCTGATGATACAGCAGGAAGGTATACACAAACAAAATACAATTTTATTTGACTAATGTATTATTATAAACATTATATTTACACAATATACATATAATACATATTTACATTATATTTATATAAAATAATAACCACAAACCAAGAACAAAATAAATACTAACCTAAGAAACATAACCAACTTACCTATCACTCTTGAAAGTCCAGTGTATCTCTTTCCAGACTCTGGCTTCATTCTGCTACTTGAATTCTGCAATCTCACTTGTGCTGTGGCTCTGTCCTTCATTGGTCAGTTGGGCACTCCTGTAGCTGTCCCTGTGCCTGTCTTTCTTCCTGTTGCTACCTAGTGTCATCCTTTAAAGTTAATAGCTTTCTGGTAGGTGAGAGCAAAAGTCTACAGAATTAGTGCTTTTGCTAGATATGACCTTTCTACATAGCTATTGAAATGTTATATGGAGGGGGTCAATCATTTTCTTTTCTTTCCGTATCCACTAGAAGTTCAGTAGCAAAGAGCTAA
This sequence comes from Xenopus tropicalis, assembly GCF_000004195.4. Taxonomy (NCBI): domain Eukaryota; kingdom Metazoa; phylum Chordata; class Amphibia; order Anura; family Pipidae; genus Xenopus; species Xenopus tropicalis. Next base: position 69,214,962 of record NC_030679.2, read on the forward strand.
ACTTGATAGATGTGGCTTTTTTAGCCTCAGTCATGCTGTCACTATGTTTATCTGTGACCTGTGTGTCTTAGACTACGAGTAGGTTATAAACTGCCTAATACATCTCAAATATATTCAGTAGGTTATAAATAGATGACAGATATTGTGTAAGGCTTAGCCTTTGCTATAATTCTGCTGTATATTCCCAGTGGTAAAACAGCCCTATGACAATAAACAAGTCAGCTCAGATGTAATCCCCATGCCTCAGTATCCTCTCCTTCCTTTTAGGCATTAATGTCCATTTAATTTTCATTGCAAGGGTTGTTAACATCAGCATTTAAGTTGATGAGGAATTTCTGCCTTCCATGAGTATTACAGAAACACATACTTATTGTTTAATTGCTTGTGAATCACACTGTTTTCATTAGCAGTTTAGTTAGCAGTGTATTCATTAAGGCTAATTCATGAAACCCGACAAAATTCAACTGACAACGAAGTTTCTCATAGAACTGAACTAGAGACAAATGAAAAATTAATTCTATGAAAAGTGTAACATTTTGAAAAAATATATCAACTAAAATATCTAGTGCAGAAAATATTGAATAAATACTATTACATTTACTTACAATATATATTCTTTACATCTTCATAGAGCAGAAGGAGAAACTGCTGTCTAAACTATAGACTTGTCACTTCTATACCTCACAATATAGTACATGTGCATTCAAGACATCAGAAAAAATGTTGTAGTGTGGGATCTTTAACCTAAGTTCTGTTTTCATGTCCAAATTAAACTTTATGTGCAACTTAGAGGCAGCTAAAACACCCTAATTATTAAAAAAGTATAGGTGAAGTGGTAGAAGCCACAGTGATACAACAATATGTATTAAAAGGGATGTATGGGATGTATGCAATACACCTATCAAAGTCAAGCAACTGCGAGTGACATTTCAGTTAATGTGATCCTATTACAATGGTGAGAGGCAAGTGCTATCACAATCTGCTAAAACCATAAAAAATCTAACAAGTGTTAAGTGCCAAAGATACTGTATATAATGCTTTACTTCTTACTTTTTAATTTTTTTTACTAATTGCTCATTTTTCTATTGTAAGGTTTTAGGCTAAAATATGTTAACTTAACCTGAATTAAAAACAGTGCAATAGAATTTTAAAAGCAGTTTAAAAAGCAAACCAACAATAAAAAGGACAAGGTAAAAAGGTAAGTTGTAGAACTGCACAAATCTTTTTATAAGTGTAGTTGCATCTTGTCGAAAACTTGATAAGGCAAATCAAGTTTTAATCATTTTATTATGATATGGGTATTAACAACTGCTGCAGGATAAGGACTGAAAAATGTTTTCATTTTGGAAACATAAAAACCATATGACAAACAAAAGGAAATGCACTGTGTATTATACTGTGTATTATTATACTACTATTTACACAAAAACTTTGCATGAATGCCAAAAATATTACACAAAATATAATATGTATTTATTCTAAGAACTGAACTGAAGGAAAAGCATTTTGATAAGGGCAAACAGATTACCTTTTGCCATAAATATTAAATGCTTGGTAATAATAGAAAAGACATTATAACAGGTTTCTTATTGGAGTGTAGTGCACTGGAGAGTTATAACACCCACGAGTCTTTATTTATATTGCTTCTATAACACTGAATGCAACATGTCAGACAAGGTTCTGCATCGGAAAAGCAAATGCTTGTATTATTTATCATAATATGAACATGAAATTACTATACCAAGACTTGGCAAGAAAAATTCATTGAAATATAAAATGCGGTCGTTGGTATTCTGGGAAAGCGAGTAAAGGATATTAAGCTGAAATTGTATGTGATAAGTAAATGGAAGAAATCAGGGCAGCTGGCAAATATATAGAGAGCAAGCTTGTAGTAGCTTAATGAGATATGAGAACATAGGATGTGGGGTAATACTGTTGAATTGCAGAAGCAAATGGAAAATAATTGATATGAGTAGCAGGATATAGAGCATGAACATAAATTGAAAAGCAGTAGACAAACAGTGAATAATGTACAAAATACTTTATATATTTCTTTCAGAAGCAAAAGAGGACAGTCTTGGTGTCTACCTATTCAGGCCAGCTTATTTCTTTAATTTTAACACACCCTGGACAACCTCTTTTTTTAGGAGACCCAGTTTACTTGATTACCTAGAAACTATGCTAAAAGAGACATTGAAAAACACTCACTAGCATACTCTACCCCAGAAATAGGAATAAATAATTCTGTCACATCAGAAACATAAGTAGGCCTCGTGTCCTTTTTCTCAATAACATTTTACATAAATAAATCTCCTCCCTGTATTTTATGCCTGTCATTTTGTCACCTACAAATGAATCCACAACCCTGGTGGGTAAAGCAACAAGTAATGTCACGGACTGCCTACTTTAGTGGAAGGTTGTCAAATAATTTGTTACTTTAAAAAATGCATGAAAAGAAAGTTATGGAAAGTTTCTTTATTTTTTTCTAAGGAACCAATTACATTGTAATTTAGTTTGCAAATAAATACTGTTTTGTACGTACATAAACATCATTTCATCTTTGCAATTCCAATTGCTAAGATGGTCTCCATGAGAAATTATTTATTGTTTAATAAGCAAATGAATGCAGTTATACACAAACTGATAATGGGCTTGCAATTCACCAGTTTTGATTTGTCTAAACTCTGTGCCATCTCTGTCATGGTTGAGTTGTTTTTTTTCATTCCATATGTAACCCTATCTTTGCTAGTATTTGCCAAATCCGGCTAGTGGGTAAGAGCACAGGCACATGTGACTCAAACACGCAGGCTGGGCCTTCGCAAATTGGAAGTAATGCACTAATGAGATGTTGCTGAACTGCAACTCCCCACTGCCAAAGATGTATATAATGTAATTATGGACGCCAGAGGTTCTTTTGCAATGAACCAAAACTTGGTTTATTGATGGTACACAGCATATGCAGGGTTTATACACTGAGGTAGAATAGCATAAATGTCAAATGCAGTTGCAAGGTAGCAGAACAGCGTAGCACCACGGTGGAGACAGATGTGGCATAATAGACAGGAGTCCCAAGGGAGTCTACCTTTACTGGACCAGATCCCTACAGCCAATAGTGGTTCAGGGTTTCGAGATAGCCTGAACCCTATGTCTGAACTGTGGTCCCTACAATAAAGCAGCAGAGCCCTGGGTGTACTAAACCCACTAAATTCTCCTTTGTTGGAGCACACAGCTGCTCTGGCTAAATAGCCCTTAGCTAAGTCACACTCCTAGAGCGAGCTATTACAGGGGTCTAACCTGCAGATGACTTCACCTCACTCACGAGGTCCCTGTCCCTGACTTAGAATCACTAGATGGATGGCTTCCTCTAGGGCACAGCCTTCTGGGCCTAGTTGGGTCCCAGGCTCAATGTGCACCACCTTCTGTTGATGAGAGGAGTGGGTTCCCACACCCTGCATAACACTATATTACAGTGTGCAGGAAGTGGTCATCCTAACTAAGGGCTAGTAATTGCACAGATGCAAATAGCTAAAGTTGAAACATAACATTCTGCTCAGTAACAGCAGACTAGGAAGCGTAGGGCTAAGACCATAGGTTGAGTGTTAACCCTATGGGTCCCTACACATATATTCCAATTCTCTTAATATTGAACCTAATTACCAAATATATTGTAAAACAGTTTTTTTTTTTTTTACAATTAATGAGCATGGAATTATTAAATTTTTAATGCAAGGCAGACTCTGGTCTGGAAAGAGTTCCTTGCAGTTTCTTCCATGTTTATCTTTACTTTGTGAATAATTCACGTTTTGTTTAACTGGGAACATAAATCTCTTGCTGCTAGTGTTTTGCTGTGCTGTTGAAAGGACTCATTAGCAGATGAAGCTGGTTTAATGCTTTTCTACTTCAGCAACAAAATCCATTTTATTGTCCAAATGCCTTTTTTTCACAAAGCATTGGGCAAACAGGACAGAAGATGAGTATTCTTACATAATGCATAATAGTTTTCATGAAGACAAAGGCATTTTCCTTAATGCATATTCTGCAATAAATACTTTTCCCTGATGGCAATTCTATGCCCAGTTTTTTTTTTACCTTTGACCCAAAATGAAATAACACGGGAGTTGTAATCACACAATATTTACAATTGCCTGATGTTATCAGTGATTGTAGAATGCTTAACTCTGCAAGATGGGTGTCTTCTCTTTTAAACATAAATCGTACATATATCATAAAGTGCAGTTTCCAGACATAGAAAGGGTGTAGTACCTGTACAAATAATTCCAATTTCTATCCAGCAAAGGTTCTCCATAATTGTGTGCCCTGTCGTTGTTAGATAGATAAATAATCATGTCTGCTTGTACCTGCGCATATGGGTTTCTTCAAACACATGGAATTCCAATTCAAGACAAAAAGTATATAGAATAATACTGACTTGCACCTTGTAAATTAATCTGTTGGAATCCAGCAGGTTCTCTGACACTCGCTGTATGTATAATAATTATTATGCTCTAAGGTCTAAATGTGATAAGATGTCATACTTTGTAAGATGGGTGACTTTGTGGGAGAGTATCATGGCTGAAAGTAAAGTGTTTTACAGAAACTTGCACTTGACACATGAACATTGGTGAGCTGAATGCATATGAACCTCATCCAGAGATTTACGTTAAAAAATCTTTATAAAAAGCTATGGCATAACAACATTTTAAAGCTCATGGCCAAGTTTAATATGTAACTGTGTGGTTTTTGATGTAATGTAAAAAAAGCTGTAAGTATTTTGGTGTTATTAATCTAAGCAGATATGTGACCTGGGTTGCAATCAAACTTCCCCAGCAGGTTGCCTTGTTGTTCAGCACACTTTGATAATGCTCCCCACACAGGGTCGGACTGGGGGGTGCAGGGCCCACCGGGGCTTCTATCCCCCCCCCAATGGCCCCCGCTGCGGCCTTCACACACCTCCCTGCAGAGAGAGTAGTGGACTGTACACCATGTCAGACATTGCCCTTATGTTTTACAGCTGTCCTCCATTATGCTATCTTACCTTAAGTCAATGCCCTTTGTATGTATGCAATATTTTATTAACTTGAGCATAAACTGACATTACCTAGATTTACCAAGTCAAGTTTATTAGCTAAGGTGAGGTCAAAGTGAGGTCTTACCAGGAATCTATAAGTGTCAACATTATGCTTTCATTCCTTGAGTCACTGACCTTTTGTAGATAAGAAAGTAATGCATTAGCTTTAGCAAAAACCAACACTGCTGTTGAGTTGCAAGGTCCATTTTGCACCGTAATTGCTATATACAGTACTTCTTAGTTCAACAGGACTCAACAGCATTCTTTTCAGTGTATAACTAGAATTCATGTTGCTTTTGTCCAAATATATAACATTGCTTTTATCAATTTATAATCTCATTTGCCAGTTATCTACCCAGTTCCCATGTATTCAAACTACTCTACAACATCCTATGTGTTGCCTATTATTTTGAAGAATTTAGCATACTGTAATACATCCTATTATGTACAGTGCCAACTTCAAGGTTACTTACGAATAGGTTAAAAAGCAATGGACCAAGAATAGACCTCTGAGGTACTCTGTTAAAAACAATGGTCCAGCTATTAAAACTATACATTTGGCAATACTCTTTGTAATCTACCTTTCAGCAAGTTCTGTATCCAAGTACAAATAATAGGTTTAAGTTCAATATTCCTTAATTTAATAATTAACCTTCTGTGCAGGAGTGTATGAAATTATTTAGGAAAATTTAAATAAATCACATCCACCACTAGGTTTCTGCTCACGTCCTTGTAGAAGGCAATTAGATTTATCTGGCAGGATCTACTGAGCAGAAAAAAACATGCTGGCACACACTTCAAATTTAAAATGTGTTCCAATATCTTATCCCTTTATATCCTTACCAAATGCTTTCCTACCACAAATGTTAAACTAACCAGTCTACAGTTTCCTACAGTTTCTTCAAGATAAGTCACCAATAATTACTTCTCTGCAATTAAAACCTCCACCCTTAAGATTTCCATACTGTTCCTAGGTCCACAGATATTCTCCATAATATCCTGTTTTAGAAAAAAGAAAATCAGTTGATGAATACAACGTTTATCATATGTCCTTAGAGAACGTATAGCGACTAAGGCTATAAGAAATATCCATTAAAAGGGTCATAGTAGTCTTGAGAATTAGCAGCTTGATGAACTCTATTTTATGTAAATCAATATGCATTCTGTGTAGTAGTTTAAACTGGACTTCAGTTACACTCCAGGTAAAGATGAATAAAGAAACTAAAATACATGCCCAAAATGTTACGCTATATGACTCGTGCATAAAGAGCAAGCACCATGTACTTACCTTTAACTGTTCAGACATATAATGGTGCAAAAGGCATTTTGTTATTCATTCATATTCATAGGAAATATAGGTTGGTAATATATAGAAACAATATCTATGAAATCTGCCCCAATATGCTTACTGTATATATAAAATGAATATGCACATAAAATCATTACTTAACATACAAGAACAGAATCTGACATTTTACAAGTCTGAAATATGGAACATGCTGCCGCCAGCTATTTGCCATTCTTTGTATTATGCTTTAAGTATATCGTTATGTGCACATTGCACAGTCCAATGGTAGAGTTTAGCAGCTTGCATATGCATGGTAATTGCAGTAAATTTCCAGGCTTACAATTATTTCACATATCCTTCGGCAAACATTCACTTGTTGACAAAATGAGTGAAATAGAATTGTGGTGATTAGCATGCAAAATAACACATTGCAATAGATTCCACTTGCAGGGGTGAAATATTAAATATCTGCAAATAATATCTAATTTGCCTTATTGCTATCATAATGATAGTCAGCTACTCTTTTATTGCCTTTTATTCCCTATGAGTTAAAAGCAGACAGAGAACATTTTTGCATGTATTGAATTTGTACGTGTTCTAATTGGTCTGGATTTAAAGGCCTTTGCTGTGTCACCTTGGAAAATCTAAGTGATAATGTTTTATCCAAATAAAGGAAATTGATTTTTGGATTAGTACGGAATGTGATCATTCTAATCTAATTGTTGTGCCCTATTTGTTGCTGTCTCTGTTTTGTTTGTGAAACTGTGGGAAAAAGAAGTGCAGATGCCATTACCACATTGCTTTAATTGCACCATATATTCAGAAAATGAAAATATTTAAGTAGTTTTATGAAGGGATTGAAGCAAATGGATTAGTTTGTTCCTATTTAAAATACTTTTTTCCCTGTATCAGATAAAAACAAAAGTTTATAGTGCTACATTTAACATAATCAAGAGCAGCCCTCTGCCTACATTTCCAAGACTAATGAACTTCCTGCAGCCATGCAGTGAGCTTTTACAGCTCTGGGATCTGTTATCCCCAATGCTTGAGTAAATAGGACCCTAGCAACCAGATAGCTGCTGAAATACTAAACTGGAGAAATGCTGAAAGAATAAAATAACTTAAAACCACAAAAAATACCAATTACAAATTATTTCAAAATATAATTGCCTACTAAAAGTTAATTCAAAGGTAAATTTTGAGCTTTGTGAATATCGGGTTTCTAAATAAGAGAGCCATTACCTGTGCCAATGCTCATGAGTATTATTCCCAAACATATAACCATATTACCCTATAATGATAGGGTGAGGTGCAAAAAAGAGGTCCATTTAAAGCCTGTGCATATTGTAGCTTGCCCTGTTGTTATTACAAGGCACCAGAATGAACTGCAAAGAGTTGCACCTCTTTAGGCATGAAGCATTAGAAGTTTGAAATCACAGTCATAGTCATCACATAAGTTCCACAAAATTCTCCAAAAGGGTGTTCTTTAATGAGTTGTTAGTATGATCTGGTGGTGTTTTCTTTGCATTCTCTTAATGGTGCTTTGAACATACAGTTAGTAACAAAATATTTGGTCCAAAAAAAAAATATACATATTGCCTGTGATTTCTGATTTTTTTGTGCTTCAAAATTTCATTCTAGGGATTATTACAACAGATCCATAGTTATACTTATTCTTAACATTTACATATTTTGTTTAGTAAATATGCTTTTTCACAGTTTAATTTGCATTCCTAGATGTTCATCATGCTAAAAAGTTCGGAAAAACAGGAACTGATCCATAAATTACCCTTTTCATATTGAACAAATGTATTTTATACTGCACAGTTAGTATTAATTTTTTTAAATGTATTTAATAACAAATGTAGCCATTCATTTAATACATAATGATAATCTGCACATAAATTGTGGTTCAAAGAGCATTTACTGACTAAAAGGGCATCATGCCATCTGGTGGACAGTTCAAATGCACAAAATTAATAAGCAGGGTATAGAAATCATTGTGTTCTTTAGAGAACTGTGGGTTCATACAGTATTTTATTGCTAACCACTAGCAATAAATGTATAATTTCCTTTGGGTGCTATAGTTTCCTACCATAGTAAAAACTATGGATCAGGACCAAAATAATTGGTTCTACTTTGTGTGCATGTTGGTGTTTGTGTTTGAATGTATTTCTTTCTGAACCAGCAAACATGGGATATGGTAGGAATAAGGGAGGGCAAGGTGAGGATGCTAGTAGTATTTCATACATGTAAAAAAAAAATCCCACCACAGTTAATGTGATATTTAACTTCTTAATTTTGCATCTCTTTTCTGTTAAGCAGGACAGACGTGTGTGATTACATTGTTTAATTTAGGTTTCCTAAATAATGGTAGCCATACATGGACACGGAGCCATACACAGATTTAAATTGCTGATTCAGGTCCTTCAGACCAATTTGGCAGCTTATATGTCCATGTATGGGGCCCCTGATGGGCCTACCCAACCAATATCTGACTTAAAATTGGGCAGATATCAATCGGGCAGGTTTGATTTTACCATCAGATCGGGGACGTCATTAATATGGTCCTTGCTTCAAAGGGTACTATTCCCATCATTGCAATTTGATTATTTGGTGGAGGGCCAAAAAATTGAAATATGACAATATCGCCCATCTTAGGGCATTTTGGTGGAAAGATCCACTTGTTTGCGCCAAACGAGCAGATCTTATTCTGTCTGGCCACCTTAAAGGTCCCCATACACGCTGAGATCCGCTCTCTTGCCGAGATCGCCAAGTGAGCGGATCTGCACCCTATATTCCCACCTACGGGGAGCGTGTAGTTAAAAAAATAAATAATTTGGCCCTGGGGCCAAACGATCGAATTATATTGGCTGCCCGTGTATGGGGACCTTAACGCTGGCTGGTTTGTGAGAAGAACATAAATGATTTTTTTGTTTTGTCTTTATTTTAACAGGTATGGTGATATGGTTCCAAAGACTATAGCAGGAAAGATATTTGGATCCATTTGTTCTCTAAGTGGTGTGTTAGTCATTGCATTGCCAGTCCCAGTGATTGTCTCCAACTTCAGTCGCATTTACCATCAGAACCAGCGGGCAGACAAACGCAGAGCGCAGAAGGTCAGATCAAATATTTATCTATCATTCTGAAAACCCTTTTTTAAATGCATAATATGTAAATGAACTTTAATAGTTTCAGAAATATTCTCGCCAGATATACTATAGATTTAAACAACTATATTAAATGTTTTGGTTCATAATAGAATTTGTAGAAATGCCTAATAAACGTCAGGCATAATGCATTGTATGGTCTTTTGGGGCCATACATATATTCATATTTTAATTTGTTTGGGTCACAGAAGATCACTAGAGCACCAGTGCTAGGGGGGAGGTATACTATATCAATAATCTCAGGGAATTATTTTTCACTTTTAAGTAGCACCTCAAGTGCTAAACTAATGCATCAGCTGTACTACCAACGGGGGAGTCATTTATAAGCAGAGTAATTTGCCTTTCAACTAACAGATGTCAGAATGGTAGCAATGGAGCCTTAGTTTTAATGAATAAAAATAGGTTAAGCCAAGAAAAAGACGCTTTGAGTTTCCAAAACAATACACTGAAAAATTCCCAAATCAGGTTTGTTTCAGAAAATGCCAGAAAGGTGAGAATTTCACACTCCATCAGCAGTACTGTTTGAAGAGGAGAACAGAAGTTATATTGTTTCTTTGATCAAAATTAGCAAATCCATATGGTGACCAGTTATGTTCAATTCATTTGCATTATTTACAGTATTTGCCTTAAATTTTTTTGTTTTTATTTCACAGAAAACAAGGCTTGCTAGGATTCGCCTTGCAAAGAGTGGAAGTGCTAATGCTTATTTACAAAGTAAACGCAACGGTTTGCTAAATGAGGCATTGCAGGTAATGATCCAAAATTCTGATGTTGTTAAACTTAAGGTGTACAGGGCACTTTCTGATTTTTGGGTCTGCACCTTTACCAAGTTATAAGTCACTGAGAATTGTCTGTGAAAAGTCTATGATAATATGTGCAGTGGCATAACTATAGAGCAAGCAGACCCTGTGGTCACAGGGGACCCTCTATAGCTGTTCCTCCACTCTGTTTGTTGCTAAAGAAGCTGAAAAGGCTATGGAATACAAGGCATTCTGAAGCAAGTGTTGCAGAGCAGTCTCTGCATCTCACCTCTAGCATCTGCCAGAAGTAGGGCTTCTATTTATTTGAATGGGAGGCAGTAATAGCAATGGTGGGGTGCTAATTAGGGTTGCCATAGGGAGCCTAATTGCTTCAAAATATCAGTTAATCCTTGTATGCTGAATCATAACTCTGCCTCCATATATGATTGGTCTACACCAATTATCTCCACCCCAGGCTTTATGCTGCCACCTGTCAAAATTTTCTCCAGGTAAAAGGTAGACAACCTTAGTTTTAAGACTTACTTGGAACAATGCTTGATGGAAATAAATAGATGTTTCTTTGAAGCACATCACAACCTGAATATAATATGCAAATGAAATATGAAATATTAAAGTAACAGCAGTAGTAACAAATACACCACTTAATGTAAGTTCTGGATTATGACATGGGAGCTGTTACCGAAAATGCTTGGGACCTGGGGTTTTCCAGATAAAGTTTTTTTCATAATTTAGTTCACTATACCTTAAAGGAATACTGCCACAGGAAAACATGTTTCTTTAAAATGCAGTTAATAGTGGCGCTTTAGCAGAATCCTGCGCTGAAATTATTTTTTAAATGTGGAAATAGATTTTTTAAATATTTCATTTAGAATTTTGATGTGGGGCTAGACATACTCTTAGTTTGCAGGGTGTCCACAGCCATGGGACTTGCTCTGTGCTCTAATAAACTTCAGTAACTCTTTACTGCTGCGCTGCAAGTGTGATATCACGCCCCCTGTCCCAGGCAGACCATTAGCAGAGCATGTGGCAGGTAATTCAGGATTCAGCTGCCTGAACTGATAGTGCCTCCATGATTACTTAGCTTTCTAATCAGCCCCTCTACTATTCATATATCAATTACTCTCTCAAACCACTCCCTGGTTACTAAGGTAAATTAGACCCTAGCAACTTTCCAAACTGGAGAGCTGTGGAGCAAAATTAAAATACCGTAATTAAAAAATAACCAGTAATAAAGAATGAAGACCAAGTGCAAATTGTCTCAGTATATCACTCTCAACATACTAAAAGTTAAAAAAAAATCTTCAGAGGGGCCTGGTGCGTAACACAAGAACTACCTGCCTGCCCCTCACATCGTCCCCATTGCCATTAGTAATATTTGTTAGTGAATTGTCTGTCCCAGGCAATGGTAATCTTTGCAATCTATGGCGATATTTGATTCCCAGCATCCCCATACCTTGGGAACACTTGCTTCCCTGTACATAAATGCTCACCAACAGCACCAGAAATTACATTTCCTATTAATTTAAGATAATTAGCTACTAAATTTCCTCTGTCATTTTAAAGATTTTACAAAAATGTTTAAGCTACCTACATTCAAACTTGTAACAATAAGTTACTGTTACTCTATTGTTCCATTATTATAGCTATAACACCCTATAAATAAAGATGAGCATTGCCTGTGATGGTTGGAAGTGTGTGTGACTTTGTTGCTTTGAAATGCAAAGTACCCTGACTTAATATAATTTCTCTCATTCTTCTAATATGTTGTACGTCAAAATTTTAGATAGCAATAATGCATTCGTTTGATCCGTAGGGTTCCAGTGAAGAGGAACAGCCGCTTGTTAGCAAATCTGGCTCTACATTTGCAACCCAGCATCACCACCTGCTACACTGTCTGGAAAAAACCACGGTAAGGAAACTGAGGCAATTTCCTTTCATGAATGGTGGCATAAAATTTGATTTCTATTTGTCTTATATTTGGGAGTTTTACACTGTACGGAGCCGTAGTGACCGCAGAAACATTTGTTTTATCTCTCCATCTATAGTCTTTCTTTTTACTGCTTCTTTGTTTCACAGCATAATCATTTTTATTCCATATTTTTAAGCTTCAAAGTTTTTTATTCTAAGTTATTTATGTATGCATGCCCCAAAAACATTTGTAATTAATACTGTCAAAGTTCTATAAACTGACAAAAGATTGAAATCTAATTAATGAGGTTGCAGTGAGGACAGCATGACCTTCATTTATCAACTGACATTACCTAAAACTGAGACTAACACTAGGCACTTGGCCACAATGCTGGTATCACTCTGGCTTGTGACAGACAAATGTGCAGCTTTTTATGTCAAATCATAACTAAGAATTGCAAAATAGTCAAACAGAGGAAAAAGTCAAAAAGGCTATAAAATAAATGCAAATTAAGGCATGCAGACTCAGCCCTCTAGTGACCAGAAGGGAAAAGCAATACAATTTAAAGATTGAGTCCACATCAAAAAAAAGTTAAAATTAAACATTTTTATTATAATCCATTAAAACAAACCCCATCTACAAAGCCTTATTGTATTGCTAAATCATAACTAAGGGCCACAGAGCCATAAAAACCTCAAATGTAATATTTTATTAAACTGTATATGAAGCTTCCAAGCCCAAACTACACTGCAAGAAATCACTAGTCCCTCAAAGCAAAGTGTATAGTGTTTGCATCTTTTAAAGCAATAATACTACATACATCATTGCAGCAATTCATTTTAATATTGTGCTACTGAAATGAAAAAAACTTGTAGTGGGGGTTTAGCAGTTTGCCTAGAGCTGCAATGTTTCATTACTCTGAATGGAGGTTTAACTTTTATGTAAGTCAGGAGTCTGATCCTGGCCCTGTGTGCCTCACTGGAGGAACCTTGGGCTGCACAATGCCTGTGGTATATTTCTACATCCCTGTGGGGCTTTTCAGCTACTTGATACTGTCACTGTAAATTCTAGTGGAATGACTCTGTCTGGTCTCAGGTTTAATCACTGTCTCTGTCATCTAATCTGTATTTCCCTTATGTTTTCTGTCATCGCATTACCATGTAGGGGTTATCTCATGTTTTGGATGATTCCATCTTACCAATAAGCTGTACATCAGTCATGAAGGTACCATTTTAGTGTTGCTTCTGTTTTTGAAAGATGTAGTTTCACTTTTCTTAAGTACAACTCTGCACTGTCTGTGCCTCTAATTTTACCAGAGGAAACAGAGCAAATCTTTAAAGGAGCAGCAATGAATCCATCAAGTTGTTCTTGTCTTGAAAGAGTGATAAAGAATAAATGAAACACATCATTATTTGTCAATGGCATTCAATAATATTAGTAGCGTTGACATTGTGCAACAAACTCTTTCAAATAAGAGGAAGTGGTAAAACATGTTAGTGTGCTTCCAGTGGTGGTACTGTGCCACTTCTTTGGAAAGATGCTATATGTATATTGTGAAATTATATTCATACCCACCTCTGGCTCTCTTCTGCAGCCAATGGCTGCTTGTATGTGATGTTTGTGCCCTGTGCCTTTGTCTTGTCTGTGTCCCACCACAGCAGGAAAATAAGAAACATGTTTGCCACTTTTTAGCATACAACTTGCAACTTACAGAATGTTTTTGTTCATGGGGTTTACAATCATAAAACTAAATAAAAACACGAGCACAACACAAACACACCCATGAAAAAGCACTTAAGTATGGTGAGTGCTGTTTATGGATGCTTAAGACTCACACATATACAAGCACACACACACAAGATCCTTGCTGCTCCATATAGTGCAGAGTGTTCACCATCTGAAAAATCAGAAGCTTTGTGTGTGAATATTGTAGTATTCTGTGTTTTCATCACGTATATATATTTTTTTATTTATATAGCGCTGCTTGAATATGCAACTCTGTTTCCTTATGTTGTGTGCATGTTAATATGTTCATTATTTATTTAACATTAACCTGTTTTGCTTTAAATGTGTCCTTTTTTAATGTACATTGGCTGCTGCAGATGTCTATAAACATGTGGGCCTTTCTGATATAATTAGTATAGGCATCTACAACCTGTGATCTCCAGCTGCTACTTTATTTTCCTCTCAGCATCCCAGTAGATCCTTTTGCTGATGTTGGACACTAGATACCAATACACAGGTTTCTGATATCTTTTGCGCTGTTTGTTAGTGTTGTGTATTACTATTTCGCTAGTGCTGCCGAACTAACACACAAAAGAGGTGTTTGGATATTTTGGGTTCAAAGTAACATAGGATTATGTAATAAAATACACTAAATTTGCCCAGAAACAGTAACCTAAAGCAATCAGTCAGCAGGCAGCATTTACTGGTCACCTGTTTAAAAGCAATCATCTTATTGGTTGGGATTGGGTTCTGCTCCTGGGCAGACTTAGTGCCTTGTATTACACATGGGGGATAGTCTTTAATCAAGTCCATGCAAATGTAATATATACACATTTATATTTAAGAGGGAATTTATACCAGAATACAAAACATTTATATCAGTGCAACCAAATATATTATTTATTTATATTCATGTTATTGTTACTTTCTATCCTAAAAGTACATACAGGGAGTTATAAATAACATGTGCCACTAATGATTAGCAACACAATAAATATTAATAATAATATTGTAAATTGCTTGTTTATCTGCTAGGCCCAATGGGCTCTGCTGCCTTGTATTGCTGCTTTCACTGTAAGGGTCATAAATATTAGGGCAAAAAAAAACAGTACAACAGCTCCTTCTACTATTAATAAACATTATTATATGTATGTATCTTTATTTTATAAATTATTTTAATATGTAAGATAAATAGTGCTCCTGTGCAAATAAAAGTCACTTAACAGCATAAGTCTATATCATTTACTGGACCTTTGTTGTAAAAAAGATAATATTAGCTTTACATCTCATCTTCACATGTGAAGAGCGATACATTTCACACAATACTTCTAAAACTTGACTCATATCTTTGCCTTGACATGAAATGCGATATATGTTAGTTTTGCTTATAAAGGATTCTAATGTCAGTGTGACATTCTGTTCTCTCACAATTACACTTAACCCTCGAACAGCAGTCACCACAACAGAGTGTTCTTTAGAAATAAGCTTTCAATAACATTAATATTTTCAAAGTACATTCGGCTCCTTTCCTGGTTTGAGCTGGAAATGGGATTATAAACTAATTTTTAAACAAGTTTAACTGTATTTTCCAGATCTGCTCCTTAATTGAGGAAATTAGTTTGTAACCAGTTGCCATGATCATACAATGAGAAATGAATATTATAATAAGAAGTATGACATTGAAGAGCTGTAGAGATGCAGATTGAGCAGTTCTACTGAATACATGTTCTCCGGGAAGCACTGTTGCTCTCTTGTGCTTGATTGATTATTGTTTGCTGTAACGCTCTACTATAGCAGTCTAGTCCAAGGAGCACTGGACAATTTCACTTGGTAGAAAAACATTGCATCTGGAATTGTTACAATAATTTTTTCAAGGAAATGGTGTTGCATGCACATGAACCATAGGTACCACCAGCCCAATAAATAATCACTATCTATGGAGTCTTACAGTAGCCCCTCTAGCATATGCCAGAACCCAATGATTGCCAGTCCAGGCCTGCGTTACCTTGCCTCCTACAGAGGCAAACATATTTAACACCTGACCAAAACTTCCCGGGACACAAGCAAATATTGGTATTACAGTTAAGGAAGTTTTCCAGCCCTACAGAAGAGGCACACAGAAGTAGGCCTGTTGTCCTATAAATGAGAATATAATTGCTTTGAGTTAGTAAATAAATGAGATAGGACAAAACAATAAGGCTTTACCATATGGTGTGGTATATTAAAGAAAATGTTAAAGAGGTATTGTCATATTAAAAAGCATGAGAACAGAACGCAATAAACTGTAACAATAAAAAAGAAATAAGAAAGGCAATATGTATATATAATGTTATTTTTACTCAAGCTTACACATTCCAGTAAGGTTTCTTGCATTAGTGATTGTACATGTAGTACTGGACCAGTTTATATCGGATTTGCATATGTCTATCCTGCTGCCTTAGCCTCTGGCTTCTAGTCCTCACTATAATATTTTATATAATCTCACCTGCCTTTCAACCCCCATTCTCCCCTATTATTGCTAGTTTCTTATGTGATCATCTTTAACAATATTTGTCATTGCATTCTCCACATCCATGCCTAGTTTAAAGTTCAGAGTTCTACTAGAGACTTGCATCAGCAGGGGCTTCTGACTTGTGGCAAGCAAATTGGATGCTAATACCATTGTTAATGATACTTCCCAGAAGTGATGCTATGCCAACAGAGGAAACTGCATACAATGCATTTTAGCCTTGATGTTTTAGTTGTGTCTTTGTATAAATAAGAACTATAGTACTTCAATGCCAAAACAAGATTATTTTGACGAATACCTAAGTTTGCTAGTTGTGCACCTTGTATTCATTAAAATGCTCACAATATTTATTACTATTATTATTAGAGCAGTTTTCTGCTGAATACTGATCCTACCATCCTTTCTGTGCACTGGAGTGGTAATCCACGTGAACAACTGCAATTGTTGTATGTCCCTAACAAAAAAAGAATTATGAGACTAAAGGCCTATGGGAACTAGGGTTTGAAAACAGTGATGGCTAAATCAAGGCAGTAAGACTAGGAGCTACACAAAATCAATATAACAATTCATTCACTTTTTCATATATTCATATGACAAAAGTGAATGGAAAAATAAAAAAAAAAGTCTTGTATATTGCTTATAGTTAGTAATGCAGTGTATAACTATCTCTTAAGTGGCTTTAATAAAGCACAAAATCATTTTCAGCCTTGAAAAAAAATCCTGTGCACATTTGAAAGTGTCTATGTATTTAGTAGTAAATGTACTTGCTTTTGCTCAGTTTATCCTCAATGCATATGCCCACCTCCAAGTTATGGACCTTTTCAAATGTTATGGCCACCTAAAAACTGAAATGGTAATATAAACCCCACACAGTTACACACAATTTCATCCTAAAGTGGCTAAATATATTACAGTTGTATTTTTAATAAGTAAAATCACTTGTTCGCATGCCCATAGTATTTTGTTTTCAGAAGTAAATCTGTAAATGAGTTTATCCTGCTCACAGTCCTACAGCTGTCATTAAACTACCACTCCTCCCCCTCTTATACCTTTTGGGGAAACGTATATTGACTGGTGAATGAATTATGACAACAATAGTAAGGGAGGAACAGGCAGTGAGCAGGGCAGAATGCCAATGGCAAGAAAGACAGAATATGTTCCAATTTTTCAAACTATGATTTTCATTTTGTTAACAATACAAATGTCCCAGATAGAAGCTCTGCAAAATTAAAATTTGCCTATTATCTTACTGCCACAGTTAAGGGGATGGGGGATGGTAAAACTATCTTGGTAAGGAGCAGGGGTGTACCAATAACGTAAACCCCATGGCTGCAGCAAGGTCCAGGAGTGTACAGGAACCAAAGGGGCCATAATTAATGCCCAATTTTATATGTCTTAGTAAAACAAGTCAATGTCTGAAGGTCTTTATGGATCTTAAAATAAATAGTGGTGGGGCCCAGTAACATCTATTTATGCCTCTGGTTAGGAGGGAGTTCCACAGATAAAAAGCAGCAGAACAGAAATAGTGAAATGAAGAAAAGCATATGATATGCAAGAAGCAGATATGATCATTGTGATAGGAATGGGACATCAAGGCAGCACAGGGTCAGGACATTTGGTAGAAGGCACCACAATATGGGGGACATTTTACAAGTATAATGTGCAATATTAGTAGCTGTTTGCTTGTTTAGAGTGAAGACACACAGAGCTACTAGTAGCAGCTACTTGCCATGGCTATTAAAATATACAATGCTAATAGATTACTGAAAATTGTATCTACGTGTGTTTTAGCAGAGGCAATACTCAGTATTGTCTATGGCAGGGTATTTTCTGCCATTTTGTAGCTAAGACAAGTAGCTGCTACTAAGTAGCTCCATATGTCTTCGCCCTTAATGGTGCAGTGCTGCGGAACTAATTATTGTGCAGTTATTCTGCAAAATTCAGATAAAGTCCCCTGAGGACCCTCCTTATTTACCTTTGCAGGTAGCAGCTTATCTGTATTTTAAATGGACATTTGCTGCTTGTAACTACTCAGAGTCTGGTTAAATAAGGGTAATTGTTCTGGAAATGTGGTGCAAGTATGTCTGGTCATAGAAAATTTTTTGTGCAATGTAAGGCAGAGTTTAAGATGGTTTAATGTATGTATGCATGTATGTATGTATGTATATCTATTTATAAAGCGCTACTTATGTACGCAGCACTGTACAGTAGAATAGATTAATACAACAGGGGGTTATTAAAATAATAATAGATACATACAAAGTATAACAATAAATACAAGGTACATTTGCAATAAGTTAAGAATCAAAGAGACAAATAATAAAATATATATAATAATAATATAATAATAAAAACCTGGGTTTAGGTTTTGGGAACTTGAAATAAAAGATATGTTTAGTTTACAGAAACCACAATGGAATAGTGGGTAACTAAGATTCTTGGACAATAAACACGTAGAATTCCATTTACAAATATGTTCTTCTTCCCTTTAAAAAGTTACATTGTTTCCATGTAAATGTTTAGGAATCTTACATTTTTGTTAGTGGAATAAGTGTTCTCAGCTTTTGATTTAACAGTTGTTTGGTATAGCTAATAAGGAAAAGGATTTTATGAAACCCTTGGCAAACATTTTGAGTTTTTAATTTCACATATCCATCAAATATATGAAAAAAAGAACATTTTCATATTTATACAATACACACAGCTATTTTCTTACAAACATATGAGTCATTATGTATGTTTTAATACACAAGTCATTATAATCATGTAAAAACTGAGAACATTGAGCAAATAAATGTAAATCTTACTGTGGGTGGGAGGGTACAATATGTTTAACTTAGCGACATAAACATTCCCCACAGATATAGAACCCAGGGTTTCAGTAACAGATTTATGATCATAAGGATGCAAAGTGGAGTCTGCCAAAGAAAAGAAGTTAAGGAATTTCTTCTAACCAAAGCATTTACCTTTGATCATGTTTCCCAGACACACCAAGTTTTTGCCCATTCCTGTTTACGGACACTGTAGCCACACAAAAATTTGGGTTCCTCACTGTACAATGAGAAATGTCTCAAGCTAAGTGATTATAGAGTACACCAAACAATGTAATTCTTTGATGAAATCTGTTATGTGTAACACAGTTTTTTTTTTGTTTTGTGACCTAGAACCATGAGTTTGTGGATGAGCAAACTTTTGAAGACAACTGTATGGAGGTTTCTACAATAAATAAACTGCACAGTCCCTCACTTTCATCACAGAACAACAGTTTTTGCTGCTCTCGAAGGAATAGGAAAAATGTACGGATTCCAAACGCTAATGCTCCAACCTGCAGCCAGCACGAGAGCCTTCAGGAACTAAGCGCTATACAGATCCAGTGTATGGAAAGAGCAACTTTGTCCAACAGGTATTCTGTTTAGGTGTAATGAGTTATGCAGCAATTTTCATGTTTGTGTCTGGAAAATCTCTAATTATGTTATGGAGTTGGGTTACAAATTCATACTATTGTTTTATCATTACAGAAAAACAGTAAATGAATGAAGAATTTTTAAGGTTTCTGGAAAACTATAACAGCGATTATTATAGTTATATTGACTTCATTATTACAGGACTGTCCAGCCAGCTCCAAAAGGCCTATCTTGCCATAGCATGCACTGGGATGATACCTTTTTTTAATCTTCTACTTTTGCGACTACTAACATTTTTCTGGGGAGATTTTAATGAATTGCAGGGAAGACCATGTGACCATGTTTTAAGTAAAAGATTTAAGCTATGTTCAGTGGCGTAAAGCTGGTCATAGGTATGGTTAGGATGTAAGCAGTGTTCCCACTACAACAATAATATGTGTTACCTATTGTACAATCCCAAGACTGATGGCAAGCTACTCAGTTACAGTACCACTTGGTTGCTTCCAAGCTGATACATTAGGTCTTTTAATAGTTTTAGCTTATTTTTACTCGATAGACATAAGTTAATTTTACCATTTTCCCCATTTCTCTAGCATCTATCATATCTACAGTACATTAGTGGTTGCAGTATACTTACACCGTGAGTGCGAGATACAAAAACATGCCTATATCATTTTGTTTGTTTCTTGGAGCCACAAATAGACACAATTACCCACATAAATGTGATGCTGCTCTATAATCTTAAGCATTGGTATTGCACTGAATTGTATACTTATAGCATGTCAAATGTTATAGCACATATGGTATTAATTAAGTTATCTATATGCTGAATGTGCACCATGCTTATCCCTATCAATTATTTTTTCTTGTTAGCCAGTGATCTGGGAATTAATTTCTAAATGTATTATATTACAACTGTGAAGGTGTTCACTGTCATTGCTAAGGTACTGGAAAATCTCCAGAGTACATCTGTAAATCCTGCAAAATAATAAAAGCCACCTATACTGGTAGCAAATGTCATAGTATAAAATATTGGCACAATTTTGGCCAACAAAAAACTTCTCATTTCAGCACAATATAGCAAATATTAACACATTCAAGTAATGTGACAGCAGTAATAATTCATTTTCTTTAGGTTTCCTGAATTCAATTTGGATAGCAATGATATTGCTATATGTAAGCCCTTCAGGACATTTTAAAGAGGGGTGTCAAGTGGTAGGCTTTCCTAATCAATAGCAGACATAATAAGTACCAGTACTGAGGCCATTTATGCCAGATGTAGTGCAGAAAGCTGCGTGAATGTATGTGGAGGAAAAGGAAATAAATGACTACATGGGTATTATGAATAGTGACCTTAGGACTGATGAAAAATGCTGAATGAGTTATCTGTTATAAAAATGAATTTAAAAGAGCAGTAATGAAAATACATATGTTCTGCCACCAAGGAACAAAATTATATGCTATTCAGAATTTATTTGTGCATGTGCCATTTCTAAGTATACTTTGAGATATATTAAAGTGATACTGACACAGGCCTATCAGTGATATAAATTGTGTCCCACTAATAAAGTCCTTTGTAAAATTACCAGTACCAGGCCCAGCACTGCCTTTGGGACTAACATTCTGACATACTGACCCAGAGTCAGATCTGCTTGCACACAGGCTTTGTAAAGACTTAAGTAAGATGTACTATTGTACCTCAGCTTATAGGAGGGTTGTGAAAGTACCACATTACTGACAAAGTGTTCTGCTTTGCAAGATGTCAGGCAATGTTAGACCCTTGGGTAATGTTGGGCTGGGCGTTGATTGCATGAAAGAGTAGCATGTATCATTGATAGGAATGTGTTAGCACCCCTTTAATAGCTGGGGAGAATACCAGCTAAGTAAGCCATGGCTTACTGCATACATCCACTTAGATTTCATTGTGCGTTATTATGCTTTAAGTCTTCTGCTTTCTATGGTATACTCAGTCGATATACTCGTATATAGTTTTACAAATTTGGATTTTTCATTTTATGGACTTTTTATACACTACTGCGTACTTGTCAAGTCTCCTCTCAGGTCAGGAACCTTCTTTAATAATGTGTATTGTGGTTGAATTAAAGAAAGAATAGGCTGAACCTAACAATAGATTTCATAAACCAATAAACCCCACAAATCTGAATTACTGCAGGCCCACCAAGCAAGCTAAAATGTTCACTGTTTCCTGAATCCTGTAATTTGTTTGAGTTTGAAAAGTCAGTTAATATGTGCTCTACATTATTGGCTTCTCTTCCCAGACTTGTATATCATGCACGTTGGCATATGTTAAGGTAGCTGGGATCCTGTGTTTTAACTCCCCCTGCTATTTCAGCACAAGACTATGCTATTGATTCTGTGGACTTCCACAACCGTAGCTCATTAAACAAAGAATAATATTGATACTAATTATTAATACCCAGAAAGTTCCGAATTACAGGAAGGACATTTCCCATAGACTCAGTTTATTTTCCAATTTTCAGAAATGATTTCCTTTTTTCTCTGAAATAATAACAGTACCTAAAAACAGTACCTAGCACTTGATTCAAACTAAAATCGAATTAAATCTCATCGAAGGCAAAATAAACCTATTCGGTTTATTTAAAGTTTAATATTTATTTATTTTAATGTTTTGCCTGCAATAAGGATTAATTATATCTTAGTTGGTATCAAATACAAGGTACTGTTATTACATTATTACAGAGAAAAAGGATATATGTTTTACAATTTTGATTTATTTTATTAAAGTAAAGTCTATGTGAGACAACCTCTTCTCTAACATGTATGAAAGAAGGTTTGTTTACCAGATGTATGTATTAGCACAATATTGAATTAAATGTCTGGCAGTATCCAGAGCATTGGTGTCTAACTTTTCTATGCTCTTATCTCTTTGTGCCAGCCGATCCAGCTTGAATGCAAAAGTGGAAGGAAATGTTAAGTTAAACTGTGAGCAGCCTTATGTGACTACAGCAGTAATAAGCATCCCAACACCACCAATGACTACACCAGAGGAAGATGGCAGATCAGAATCCCCTGATTACTCACAAAGGAACATTGTAAGAGTGTCTGCTCTATAAACTTCATACCAGAAGGATTTTGTATTAAATGCAACATGAGCCCCACAATCCGCTCCAAAGGAAAAGATTTTTCAAGCAGCAGTTTATTTGCATAATCGTTAAAAAAATAACAGGTCTAAACAATGTACAGGGACAATGCAAGATCTCCCAGTGCACCCACAACTCTGTGACTAAGTACATAAGCACAATGAATGTTCCCCATTGATGCTTTTTCTCAGATGCAACATTTTTATATGAAAAATGAAACCGTAACACCCTCGCTGAGAGTATTAGGGAGAAAAAAAAAAGCATTACAGAAATGGAAACATTTTGATAACATTTTTCCCCAGAGGGAACAATGAACTTTGCATAAAGTAATGTGTATAAGAATACATGCGCAGCAAACCTATTTGTACTTATTTAAATGACATCTGTAATGCATGCAAACATCCTTCGGAGCAGAGATCTGAGATAATTGAAGCTGTTTCCACCAAACACTGTTTTATGTGAAAAGACCCTTTCAGCGCTCTCCTAACAACAGGATGAAAAATGTTTACAGTCGCTAAACAAAAACAAACAGAACTGTTTTGGAAACTAAACAGGATTTATTAAGGTATTACGGCAGAGTTAGCCGCTGTACAGGAATATGGATTTATTAAATTTCTGTTGTTGTTTCAGTAACAACTGCAATAATGAATTGTCCATTTGCAACATCAGGAATCCAAAAATTTATTTCGAAAATTCAACATTGAGTATAGATAAGTGCTTTTCAACACTTACAACAATTGGCCGATCTATTTACTTTTGGTGAGGGCATGGTTTTCTTTTTTTTTGTGTTCATTAAAGGATTATCACTTTGAGAAGGTGACAGCTATATTAGCTTAATGACATTTGAAAATGAAAGATTTCCACTTTGAGTCCCTTTTTTGTGTTATTTGAATATGCATGAAGAACGACTGTTTTTTTGTCCTGGATGCTTGTAAAAATGTTTTCCTTCATCTGTATTGTTTTGTAGTGCAGGTTGTGTCAGAATTCACATTTCTAAACAATTGTGAAATGAAGATAATTTAAACTGTCTCTGAATATTAAGAAACAAAAGAACAAAATGTATGAAAAGCATAGGACCAACAGAGCAGAAAGCAGTAGGAGAAAGCTTGATGAATGGGTTCTTATGACTTGCATCTATTTTCTCCTGGATCACAGATTTAGATGGTGTATAGATAAAATTCAACATTTACATTGGACACTCATATGTGTAACACATTTTAAACCTTTCTTGTGGATAAAGGGGCAGCCAAGGAGAGCCCCATGAAGTTGTAAAGCTTATTAGACTTCAACCAAGAGCTGGTTTTATAAAAGGTTACATTATTAACACCATCTAAAAATGTGCTCATTGTGCAAAATATGGCCAAATGGTGGCTTTATTGATTTCTGCCATTAAAAGGCCAAATCCCAAAACAAAGTACAGTACTCTATCATTAAAAAAATATATAGATAACATGTTTTAAATGATGATAAGCGGAAATGCAATGTCCTATGCCAAATACACTGTGAAGCCATTTCTCTATGCTAGAGTATATACAGTTCCATCTAATTTAACCAAAATATTTATGAGCAACAATTAAGGGAAGGCATTGTATTCATTTATCCCCTGAAACTGTACTATAAATACTGTACTTCAGAGAGAAATTATCTTAGTATTTATTCTATCCAATATTTTCTCCTTTGGCCTTTAGATGTTATATATATATATATAGATATTACATTCAAATAAAAAAGCTAAATATATATAATTTTCTATTATACCATTTAATATTTACTTGATTTAAATTGAGTTTCTTTTATTAATTAAAATAAACTAACACAGGTTATGTAATAACATGGACAAAGTGCACCCTTGGTCTAGTAACCTATAGTTACCATTAGTAACCAATCAGCAGCTACCTGTTATTGTAACCTACTATACCAAATGGCAGAATGATAGAGTGAATTCAGATACAAACCTATGCAAAAATGTAATGCAAAAACAGATGTTTATTTTGCCTATGGAGCTACTGAGACTATATTTATTTTAATTAATGGGGGTGGTGATTGTGTAAGTCTGTGGCAGCACAAAATAAACTCTCACTTTTAGTTGCTGGTGGAAAACAATCTTGTTACATTAGTATGTATATATTGTATTATTAACACAGAACAGTTGCTATGTAAGTTATCTCTTGACATACTAATGGAGATATGTGCAATGTCTCCTCTTAATGCCCACTTCAAAATATAGGGGGTGATTAATCAACGTTCGAGATTGATTTTTTTTTCCCAATTCAAGTTTTTTTAGCGATAAAACTCAAATGTTTGATTTAAGTGCAAAAAACCCAAAAACTCAAATGTAAAACTTTGGCATTCTATTGAGAAGTCAATGGGAGTTGTCCTAGGCATATTTAAGCCATATTTTCAGTGTGAGATTTTCAAGTTTTTTAAAAAAGCAAGCATTCAATTATTTTAAAATGTGAGTTTATTCGAATTAGAAAAACATTCTTGAATTTACAAATTTGAAAATCAATAAATAAGCCCAAAAAAACTGGTGTGGTTGCTTCAGAAAAACTACTATGGTTTATATAAATAAGCAGCTGTGTAGCCATGGGGGCAGCCATTCAAAGGAGAAAAAGCAAAGGTTAGCTTTTTTTTAGCAGATAGCAGCTAAGCTTTGTAGAATACAATGGTGTTTTACAGAGCTTATCTGTTATTTGCTATTAAACCTGTGCCATTTCCAATTGTCTCCATTGCTAAACCAGTTTGTTTATATAAACTATAGTAGTGCTCCTGAATCAAGCACGCCAGTTTTACAGTGCAGGGCAACAGTACATTCTATTTTACTGAATTTGAAAGACTTTCATTTTTTGGTGTTACTGTTCCTTTAAGTCTTTTTCTCTTACAGTGTGTGCATTGTGTGTTAAACATATGTCTCTACTTAGACTGCCAGCAATTTATACTATTGTTTGCTTTGCATTTTTGTACAAAAAGCCTTGGGAAATGTAGGTGCCTTTTTCTCTAGGCTTCTGTTTTTAAAAAGGCAGAAAACAAACTGAAATGAGCCACGTTAAGGTTCACTACCTCCTTACAGAGCACTGGATCTGCAGTGAGTGAAATAAATATAAAATGATAGTTTTTACAACAAACCAGTGCTTTTTGCTTGGCTCACCCCACCTCTTCCTCTAGGTTGGGCTTTGCTGTTTGTGGATGTATACAGTATCCAAGGACGATTCTAGACATATCGCCGCCTGAGGCGGCTCCTGGATGCCGCCCCCCGCCGCTTACCCTCTGAGCGCAGGAGCGGGTCTGGGGGCGGTGAGATCGCTAGTGCAGAGAGCACAATTGCGCTCTCTGCACTAGAAGAGCCGAATTTCCGGTTTAAAAAACGGAAATTCGGCTCTTAAAGTTACCAGGAGCGGCTTTTTGCCGCCCCTGGTAACTGGGGCTCTTCTGCCGCCTGAGGCGAGTTTCTCAACTCGCCTAATGGCAGAAGCGCCCCTGACAGTATCTAGTAGAATTAAGTATAAAACAACTGGACTTTTCTGAGTTTTCTTAAAAATGTTTTACCACTCATCCAATTGGCTTCTTTAGTTCAATGAGTGGAAGAGAATTGCCAGTCGGATGAGTGGTTAAACATTTTCAAGAAAACTCAGAAAAGTCCAGTTGTTTTAGACTTAATTCTACTAGATACTATATGATGGCCTGGATAATTGAGAATATTCATAGACATTTTGTGGATGTTGTGACACCCAAATAAACCTACTCACATTTTCCAGTTCTAATTCAGTCATCCAAAATGTAACTGATGGCAAAAATAAAAGGCAATTTAAAGCGTCCCTGTTGGTTCCAATGAATACTGGGTCAGTGGTGTAACTATAAAATGTCATCTCAATACCAAGAACTAGTGCACTAGGGAGATCCGGCCTCTTTCAAGTCATGTTTAATATCTTTTGCTTTATTATAGCCATTTTAAATACTGTATGGCTGTGATAATTATATACAAACTGTATTGACTGGTACATACATCTTGTCAAAATTTGGGTACATATTTTTTGTAGCTGCTGCTTCCTATCATGCAACAAAATTACCTTGCACCTTCACATTAAATAGAATTGATTTAGTTTGTTGGTTACTTTCCATGTCTATGCAGATTGAAGAAAATAGTCTTGAAGTAAAAAGAACTGCTCTATTATCACATTTGCACTAAATTAAAGTAATTATGGAGAAATACAGTTTTTCTCTGTAGTTTCTGCTCATGCATAGATGTATAATAATGATGTGATGGTGCGTCATGTTGTATACCATGTAGGCACATCATGTTTCTTCTTAATGAGGAATGCAACCAGGACTTGCACAATAAGGGCTAGGGAACTGGCAATGGGACAGACTCATCTTAAAGAGAAAATCTATCCCCCTTTTTGACATGAGCTCATTCAGATGTGCTCATGCCAATGCAGCATTTGAATTTAAAAAAGAATATATAAATGTATTTTGTTTTGTATTTTGTTTTCAGACATACATGATTCCTCAGATTGCAAGAAACCGAAATTAATCTCTGACTTGTAGAAACCATGTCCCAATTCTTTAGACCTACAGAGCCATACAACAACTCCGTTACCTTTTTTCATTATGAAGTGATTCTGTGACTTATAGTCCCTCTGCTTTCCATAGTATCTATGTACCACCAACTATAGAAAGCATAATCCCCAGGGCTGCATAATTTTATGAGTCGTTTACAAGGGTCACAGGTCTTCCCTGAGATATGGTTATGAATATATGGCGTGTGTGTATATTTCCTGCATTATAATACCATTTGCAAGGAATGTAGAATTATCATGTTGTTTATTCACTGATCTAAGTGAATCATAGGAGCGTTTTTGTTCTCTACTTTCTATTGGCATTTACTACTGAACCATTACTGACCTGTGTGTGTGTAAACTACTACATATTGCAAAGCAAATGCATATGTATCCAAATAGATATTATCATCACACCCATATAACTTTTTCTAAATGCTGCTTAAAGGGCCACTATAACATCAGTTTGTGTTTTCTTTGTGGATTTCTCTAATGGAAAAATTATTCATTAGTTTAATTAACCAATGCTTATGTGAAGTTGTGACACGCTTATGTTGCAGGTTAATGTTGCCT
The DNA here is from genome assembly GCF_000004195.4 of Xenopus tropicalis. Lineage (NCBI taxonomy): Eukaryota > Metazoa > Chordata > Amphibia > Anura > Pipidae > Xenopus > Xenopus tropicalis. Next base: position 69,243,047 of record NC_030679.2, read on the forward strand.
AAGCAGCCACTGTCTCTCTGGTATGCCTGATCACAAGATTTATTACCCCCTCCCACAGCCCACTTATGGGATTGTTTAATAAAAGACACTAAGTTAAATTGGAGCGGTAACCCATAGAAATTAAGCAGCAGGTAGCTTTAATTGGTCACCTGTATAAAAGCAAATATCTTATTGGTTGCTATGCATTTCTGCATCTGAAGAAACTTTTCTTACCTAAGGATAATGGTGTGTTCTAATTGCATAATAGCAAGCCTAACAGTCCATGGTATAACACTGAGTCCTTGCAAGCCAAATTAGGCCATAATTTAAACTTTCTACAGCAACCTAGGTTTACCTATAACCCTAGCTTATCCCATGACTAGGCATTGTAAAAGAGAAGAAGAGAGTAGTATATTGCACACCATAGCCTTACACATTTTATGAAACAAGCGTTAGGCTATAGTGTATCCTATATTTGTGTTAATAAAGTTTTATAATGCCTGGTCATGTGATTTGTGCTTGTCTAGCATAGGTATTTCCCTATAGTAAGAACTATTCTGCAAGACATTTTAAAGGTTTAGTGGCTTATAAATGTTTTACAAAGTTTTGTGTGTTTTGCAAGTCTAGTGGATCTGTTTACCCTTTGTCATTATAGAGGATCTAAACCCATATATATATATATATATATAAGCAGGAACGAATGTCAGCACTCTCAGGATTTTTACAAATGATCAAGAAGTCATCAGGTATTTGCAAACGGTGAGGTTTTATTACCAACGTTTCAGTCCTCACTTGGGACTTTTCATCCCTGAAACGTTGGTAATAAAACCTCACCGTTTGCAAATACCTGATGACTTCTTGATCATTTGTAAAAATATATATATATAATTAGCATTTTTCAATTTGCATTTTAGACTGCTAATACCAGGGTTTGCTTAAATGAGACACAGCAAACGAAGGGTTAAATAGGGGGGCCATTTAGTAATTTTTGGAATTTTCAATTCAGGTTTTTTTAGTGATAAAAGTTGCAGAGAAAAGTTGCAACTTGTTGAGATCATGAGTTTATTACATTTTTTAAAAAGAAAAAAAAAGAGAAATGTTAGAGTTTTAGTAAATCTGTCCGTAAGTGTAAAATCAGTTAAGGCCGCTGCTAAAGCTCTAGGGCTCTGCAAGCCTCTCTAGCAGTATAAGATTGCTAATATCTCAGAAACCATTAAATCAAAAATTAATACTTGGGGTTTAGATCCCCTTTAAGCTCAGTATCATAGCTCAGTTATGCACAGGTATCTGGCAAGCAATGTAACAAATGTAAATGGACCTTTCAGATGAATGATAGAATGCCTTCCATAAAGCAGTGAAAGGCCTGCAAAAAAGTAGGTATATTTAAATTAGTAAATGAAAATACACTACAACTTTTTTAGATGTTCATGTGAAAATGACACTATTTTAAAGGCACATTATTTTTTTTATGACATTATCCATTAACCCTTTTCCATCATTATGGATTTTTTTGCTGGAGGGGTCACATGTTACTGACCAACACAGAAGCATGTACAGCAGATTCTATGATCCATAGCACTTGGTAATTGAGAAAAGGCGCTCAGGCATCTTGTTTTGACATGTTGCTTTTCGAGACTAAATGTTAGCAAAACTCTTTTGCTATTATTCACATTTCTCAAACAAATACGCAATTTAAATGCATCAAAACCAGTCTTGGAACAATGTGAGTGGATGAAAGATTCATTTTACTAATGCGGCTTTTCGTGTGTAATGAGCTGAATAGAAAAGAACAGTCATTGTTTTATATGCCAAAAGGCAGAAGTAAGTGGCAGCATTTCTCTGGTTTCATTTTCAACACAGCAATATTATTTATTGGCAAATAGGCATGACCAATATTACATAACATCACAGTATATATCAACACTTTTCAACACTTGTAGCTCTTCAGCAAATTCAGTAACACACAGCTCACTCTGGCCACACACAGTTGCAGAGAATCTGAGATATTTACTTGCCCAAGACAGTTGGTTCCGTAAGAGAGCAAAGACAAAAGTATGGAGGAGTATACTCATCTTCCTAATAAAGTCTGTTGTAGCCCTCTATCAATTACAAGTCACTCTTTCAAGCGATTTGACCAGAACTATTCACCCACCCATCCATCCATGTAAAACAATACCTGTTCCTATATCAAAAATTTAGAGCTTTCTGGTTAACGGCCTAATATGGGATCCCATATGTGTGCCAGTTAACTATGTTTGTGGTATAGAGACCTTGGAATCAGAATGAAGTTTCTCAGTTGAATATTTAGCCTCGAAAAGAATTATGTGTGTATTTTCTTTTTTTGCTGGTTATCCACTTTTTCTGCACTTATTCATACATTCTAATGTTTAACATAATACATCTGAAAAAGCAAGACTGCAAAAGCTAAAAAGTCATAATAATTTTGTCTGCAGAGTACCTTTACACAGAAGGTCGCATACCCGTATACATAATGCTGGTAATGGCCAATAGGTAATGTAGGAGAACTTAAATATAAGATGTATCGCCTAAGCATAGAATAGAATTGCACAGGTGCTCAGTGGGTTATGGTGGGCTTCAGTTTAAGTCTCCAGCCAGGGGGCCCAAATCTTCCCCTGGGAAGCCCCGAGTAAGTTAGTTTGAGCAGTGGGAGGGCCTTGGTGACCATGGCTATCCAGGCTGGTACTGTTGAGCTGCCATCTCTTATCAAAAATTTTTTGGTTTAAAATAAGAGTGCATGAGTTAATGATCTAGTTTTATTGTAGGGAGCAAGGACCTGGAAAGCCCAGTTCATTAGTTACTGTTCTTCAGAATGTGGGCAGGGTATGGGCAGGGGAAAATAGCACCTGGATTACACCCCATTTTTTTCAATTTACTAGGGTTAATATAAATGTGTCTAAACACATTTCCGTTGGAAAAATAATACCTGCTGCCAGTGACTAGTGATTAGCGAATCTGTCCCATTACACTTTGCCCGAAAATTTGCAAATCTTTCAAAAGATATGCGATATGATGGAAAATTTGCAAAAATTTGTCACTAAAAAAAAAAATTGTTGTGAGGCGGATGACACTTTTTTGTTGCGTGCGAATTTTGATGCCCATTTCGCGAAAAAATCAGATGAAATGCGGAAAAAAACAATGGCGAAATTGGCTGCAAATGCCTGGCAAATTATTTTACCCATCAGTGACACCTACAATGAATAGCTGCACGGAGTAGTTGCTGAACAAATCACTGAACTTTTTGAATCAAATACACCTTCAGCCTATAGAAGCATTAATAACAGTGTATAGACAGTGTGTGAGATGAATAAACTCTTTAACGAGATGCAGAGAATCTAAATCAACCATACATTACTACATTTTATAGACAGAATGTATAGACAGATGTTCCCATGTAGCTATTAAACCCCAGTGCAGGCTGTAGGACACACTTGCCTAGCAGAAAACAGACAGATAAACTATTAAGTATATATTGAGTTTTGGCAATGAAGTGGTCCAACATATGTGTCTTCAATTCAATTCAATCATGGCTTCATAATCCCCTATAGCAGTGATCCCCAACCAGTGGCTCGGGGGCAACATGTTGCTCCCCAAACCCTTGGATGTTGCTCTCAGTGCCCCCAAACCAGGGAGTTATTTTTGAGTTCCTGACTTGGGGGCAAGTTTTGGTTGAATAAAAACAAGATTTCCTACCAAATAAAGCCCCTGTAAGCTGATAATGTGCATATAGGCTGCCTAATAGCCAATCACAGCCCTTATTTGGCTCCTCCATGAACTTTTATGGTGCTTGTGTTGCTCTCCAAGTCTTTTTACATTTGACTGTGGCTCACAAGTAAGAAAGGTTGGGGACCCCTGACCTATAGAATGCAAAACACTACTACGCAAAAGAGTGCTGCTTCTGCTGCAAGGAGGCGTTTTATTTGCAAACACTGGCAAACAATATTTACATATATATATATATAGTATATAAAATCCTTTCTTTTGCTTTTTGTGTTTTTGGACCTGTGCCTGAATCACTGTAGTTTTGCTCAGTTGTAAATGAATGTGATCAAACGCAGTATGAAAGTCCTGGGTAATGGCATGCTTTTGCCATATAATGTCCCCAGGAGAATTCTACTCTGAATCAAACGACAGATTACAGAAAGCAAAATAATAATGTTCCCTATACCTTTTACACTTATTCTGTGGGTGTTAAATAAGAAATGTTTTTAATATTTGCAAGGAGATTTACTCTTTTATAGCAGACTTATTCTATAGCTTACCGACCAACACAAATGCTTATTTATATTAGGCAAAGTGTTCCTATGTAACTATGCTTCTCTCAAAGGCCATAAACAATAGTAATTTATGCGTTTGTCGCAAAGGGTTTTTCCCAGCAAGTAAAAGTGAATGCATCTTTTCAACCAGAAATCAGCAGTTTCTGAAGATCCTATCAGTTAATGTCTGATTGATCATATTAGCAATGACAATAGCAATACACACGCTGACCATGCTTACAGTATATTGCCTAAAGCGTTTCTACTTCACTGTACTATTGCAATTGGCCATTGATTAAAGTCATTTCATTTTCAAGTACCAACAGGGTGTTTCAAAAGATTGTGAAGTAGCCATTGCAGTGTAATTGCCCTAGTGGGAAATTACTTTAATCCTACTTTTTCCTCATAAATGCTCAATATTTTCTTCAGTCTTTATTAAATTACTTTTCAAAATTGCTTTCTAATGACTTAGCCCTTCATTCTCGAGCCATACAGTTACCTTAGATTATGAAATTGCCCAACAATATTAAAATACAAACAGCAATAAAGTGGGTATTTCCATTTCTTTCTCCAAATAGTCTCCCATAGTGGTGAGCTGTGTATCCAGTGCAAAGAGAGGCCAGATTGCTAGCATTGTAACTGTCTTTTCTTTTGATCAAGCATCCAGCAGTTTACATTCAGGATCTTTATTCTGCATGGTCCATACAGAAACGTGTTCATTTTGTGATACAAACTTATTTGGTGTTGTCAGTGCTATTAATGTTGTTTTGGTAGTGTATGACTGGTGATGACTGTACAAAGTATGTTAATGTAATGTAAATGACATGTAATCATTTATGTGTTTCCTCCAGAGAAACCAAGGTTATTGTTTTGTGGCTATTTTTCTCTGAATTTCACACATGAAAAATCAAGCATAATGATGTATTATGCGAAATACAAAGAAATGAAGGGATATTTATTTCTGCATGCCGAAATGGGGCAAACCGCTTCCGAGCAAACCACCATTGAAACTCTTTGCTCATGACTTGTACCGTTTTAAGGAAGTCAGTTTAGATGTTTCAGTTGTCAAAAAAAATTTATGATGAAAGTTTTACTCTGAGACTACTTTTGTAATAAAAAGTTCAAACACAAGTGTCTTGTTTGTGTTATGGAATACCCCCTGAAACGTTGCCAACGTCTCTGCTTTCCATTATGCATGTTGTTACACCTGCACGCAATGGGTGCAAATAGCAGGAGTCAAGGTGTGAAAACATGGCCCCATGGCACCTTAACTCATTCTACCTGCTTGAAAATCAGCCTTTTATCTTTTCCATACACTAACCCTGATTGGATTCATAACTAGCAAACTTACTGATTCTGCATCACAGACCTTTCCAACTGTTATACATGCACCTACAACCAACAGACCTGCACCATAGTTACTTTAGGGGCATATTTATTATACTGTGTAAAACAAATTCGCTGAAAAAACAGTGTAAAAAGCTGTGTAAGATAAACAGAGAAGATCCAACCCAGATTTTACGCCGTTATTTGCCAATATTGCCGATAATGCCTGTTTTTACATGGCGAAGCCTGCCAATATGTGGCGAATTTACTCGCCGTTTATTACACAGCATAATAAATCTGCCCCTAAATGTTAGGATTTAAATGTGTTTTTTCTGGCATCTTACACAAATTGTCAGCTAAAAAATGATACAATTTTGCTTCCTATTTTATTTAAAGGTAATTACACTGTAGCAATAGCTGTCAGACTAGTTGTGTAGCCCCCTGTGAAGGTTTAACCTTTGGTCAGAGCTCCCACTAGTCCAAAACAAGATAAAAGATATGTAAAAACATTAAAGTATTTGCCATTGAGCCATACAGTAGTTCCAACAGTGTTTGGATAGCAAATACATTTTTACCCCAAATCTAATCCTAACTGACCTTCAGGTTGAGCCCCCCCCCATGTAAATAACGGCATAAAATAGGCATAATTTTTCTACGCATTTTTTCTACCAGTGGCATTCGGATTGCGGACATTTATTTCACACAGCTTTTTACACTGTTATTTTGGCAAATTTCATTTTACACAGCATAGTAAATAGGCCCCTATGTGTCCTCAGTATGTGTTACATAACTAGAGAGCACAAGAGTAAGGATAGGAGTCAGTGAGCCCCTAAAGCAGAACAAGCCAGAGGGAAGGACTGATCCATTGACAAGTAATCTGTGATCTGATTATATATGTACAGATGAATGATTGTACATGCTTGCATATTGTTAACAATTCATTTTTGGGAGATAGACGTAAACATCCCCTTCAATTATTCCAACCCAGATGCCTACTTCAAGGTACTGCCAAAGATTTTAACCGAGCAAAGGAAAATTTTATGTGAAATAATGAGTTAATATTGGAAAGTTAGTATACTCTCAGGAACATTGTTACACCAACAGTATAACCGGAGTGTGATTCAGTTTTTGCATGACCTGATGTACTGTGGCAAAGGCAGCTAATGGATCATGGCATATATTGATCGCTGAAGTTCTCTCCAGGTGGACCACAGCTGTCAGTATGTCATTGCCCTACTTCTAGCTGCTTCCCTTGGCATATACTGGGGCTGTAAAGCGGCGAACATGAAGAAAATTTGAATGTTCTGCCAGGAAGGGGTATAGGGGATGTGTTTAGATACAGCACACCCAGAATTATATCCATTCTAATTTCTGTACAAGGATTACCTTCAGTAGGTATATATATATATACCTTGTGTTTATACAGGTGAAGTTCACCTTTAACTGAACTATGGGTAAGTTGTAGTTGTACCATTACTCATTTTGGCTTTTGAATTGGTAGTGTTTATTGGTAGTGTTATTTTGCCTTTTTTCTGTTGCTGGCTATAATAATAACAAGTTGACTGTGAGGCTTTCATTTTATTGCTGTTTTTACATTTTAATTTCTTACTTTTCATTTCAGGTTCTATAATACTCATCTTTGATTTTGATTACAAAAAATGTATCCTGTTCTTAGGCCCCTAGCATCGAAATTATGTTAAAATTCCAAGCCTGAAAGCCATTAAATAACAGTTTAAATAATTCAAACAAATGCAAAATTCTGCTGTCTATAACATTCTCAAAGTTAATTTAAAGATGAAACATTAACTAATAAAACGGAGCCCTTGACTCCTTTCTCTTACACCTATACTATTGAGGTTGGCAGGTACGCTCACCATTTGGCGGAGCTGTATTTCCCTCCACTTACTAACCAGGGAGCTAGTACTTGGTAGAACCCATTTTGACTGCATTTACAGCTCCAGGCTTCAAGTTCAGACACAGGATCTGTTATCCAGAATTCTTGGGACCTGATGTTTTAAGGATAAGGAATGTTTTTGTAATTTGGATCACCATGACTTAAATCTGCTAAAAATCATTTAAATACTTAAACCCAATAGGATTGTTTTGCCAATGATATAGATTCGTGCAGCTTATTTTGGATCAAGCAAAAACTACAGTTTTATTATTACAGAGAAAAAGAAAATCATTCATGAAAATTAGAATTATTATAGCTGTGCATATCATACATCCCGGCTTTAAACACTGCTCAAGAGTGATTTTGGATTATTCTTCCTGAAGAATATTCTCCATGTTGTTCATCTTTTCAAACTGTGTCACAAAATCTTCAACTGTATTGGGGTCAGGGCTTTGACTGGACCATACAGAACAGTCAGATTTTTGTTCTTGAGCCACTACAATGTTATCATTGACCTACTGAAAGATGACATTTTTCCTAAATGCAGTTATTATATCAGGAACAAGTTTATTTGCAGTACAGGTATAGGACCTCTTATCCGGAAAACCCATTATCCAGAAAGTTCCGAATTACGGAAAGGCCATCTCCCATAGACTCCATTTTAGTAAAATAATTCACATTTTTAAAAATGATTTCCTTTTTCTCTGCAATAATAAAACAGTACCTTGTACTTGATCCCAACTAAGCTATAATTATTATTATTAACATTTATTTATAAAGCGCCAACATATTCCGCAGCGCTGTACAATAGGTGGGTTACATTCATTGGACATACAGAGTAAAATATAAAGCAATCAATAACCGATACAAGAGGTGAAGTGAGCCCTGCCCAAAAGAGCTTGCAATTAATCCTTATTGGGGGCAGACCATCCCTATTGGGTTTACAGTAATTACTGTTTAAATAATATTTTTTGCAGACTTTAGGTAGGAGATCTGAATTACAGAAAGACCCCTTATCCGGAAAACCCCATTTCCCGAGCATTCTGGATAACAGGTACCTGTATTTTGCACTATCCATTCTACCTTCTGTTGTAACAAATGCCCAGACCTTGCTAATGAAAAGCAACCCCACCACAGGGTGGTTATTTTTGTTATCCTTTGATCTTATATTTCCTAATAGTGCCTCAGTAAGCCAGGTCACTAATTCTCTAACATGTACAATGTGATCCATCAGTTGCTAACATTTCTTATTCATTGCCTCTGTAGGTGACACGCAAGCAGTGCAACCAAATAACACTTGTCTCTGTTTCTTGCTCACACTTATCCCAGGCTGGCCCTCTTCCCCTTCACTCACGAGCCTATAAAGGCAAATGGATCAACAGGACAGAATTTTGTACAATCCCACATTGTGATCGCTTTGTGGCACATTTGTAATTCTTTTCTAAAAACAACAGCAACACAAAATAATATTTTGCTGAATATTTAAAATCACAGAGTAGTTTTATCACTAAAATTCATTGCTAAGCCCTTCTCATACTATTGAGACTATTGTGGTGAATGACTATTCAACTAACCATACAGCGTATCACAGCTGGGCTCATTTACTAACAAAGGTGCAGAATTGTTTCAATGCACTAAAAGCCAGAAGCCAGATTTTTTAATTATTTATCTGCACTTAATTAAAACAGTCAGCGCTGAAAAACTTATTCTAAATACATCCGTTCCTACTTCTACTGCCAAATATGCTTAGGATGATTTTCCAATAAACTAACCTTCAAATTATATTTTGCCTACTGTGTCACAAATTATTCTAATTTAATGTTCCAACCAGCAGATTAATTTATGCTTTTTATTTGACCACGGTTCTGCCAATAGTGGCCAGTAAGTGACGTGACATCATCTGACACGTGACATATATATATATAATATAATTATTTTACCTATTTACAAGAAGTATTCTTCTTCTATTATTAGAATACAACTACATAACATCTTACATTACCAGCTTCTACTGTATATTAGATTTTTATTATCAGAATGATTGATCACTCTGTGTTACTTTTTAAATGGATTCCCTATAAGTCAAAGGGAATTCAGAAAGTCTTTTTGTATCTTCATGAGGGGTGACAAAGCGAGACTTATCTACTCATGCTCCTTGTCTTCTCTTTTTTTATATTAGTTATCCATTTTGTATATAGTGTGGGGATTTAGCTCTTGAGGTAGAAGCAACAGCTCCTTTCACACAGATAAGATACAGGTACACAGGGTTTAAAACTGAAATTTAGCCTGTGAATTTATTTAACACAGCAGTTTTGGCAGAAAATAAAAGTTCATACAGCTGAGATACCATTATAACAAACGACTAGCAGTCTTGCTGATAAAGAAACTGTCCTGCTTAGAGGACACCCACAGCCACACTTGGGCAGATTGATCCAATTTAGGTAAATGCAATACTTGTGCTCTCTCAAAAGCCGCAGCACCCCAGTCCTAAGTCTGTAGGGCATCAGATAGTAGCCTGAATCCACCTTGTGTGGGTAAGTATTCTCAGACTAAAGGAGGCCATATAAGTAGGAACTTCGATCTTTCGTGCGACCATCGGTCGCATGAAAGATCGTTCCCACCCTCCACTGACATTCAGGGCTGAATCGTCAGATATGGAGGTAGAAACAATAGAAATTCTACCTCCTACTGCCGATTCAGCCCTGAACGTAGATCAATGGCGCCCAATCAAAATCTTTTAACCTAACAGATCGGTGAGTCGACCGATATCCGCAGCCTTTTGCAATATCGTTAGCCTTATCGAGCCGCCATACATGCACCGAATATTGTACGAAACAAGGTTTCATACGATAGCATTGGTGCGTTTATGGTGAGCTTAAGAGGTACTGTAACTGTGCAGCAAACAGTTGCTCTGTATAAGCTCCACACTGAAGCTCCAGTTGCTCACCTCTCTCCCAGAACAGGGCAGCAAAAGTACCCTTGGAGCACCCCTTTTAACTTACTTACTTACTTACTTACTAGCTTAGCTGAACAGACCCTCAATTTCACAGCCCGCTGTGTTACTTTAAGAGGATTCTGAGAGGGATATACCTTCCTTCTATGATTTTCCCAACTATGCTAAAATAGTTTTCAGAATAGGTTATCAAGACAATTTTCTGTGTGTGTTTAGGTGATTCGGATTAAAAAAAACACCTTTTTTCAACACCTGGAGTGGCGGCGGCCTTTCTAAGCAGTGACATTGCAATTGTTGTCAAATGTCTGCCTACCATTAACTACCGGAGTCTCTTCTAAGGTTCCAATCTGCCTCTATAGTTGATCTGATGATAAAATGGTATAATTAATTGTTGCACTAACTGAATTATCCCATCAATATCCAACCAGTAATATATAAGGGTGGACATATAGTTTTATTGTTCAGGAAACATTTTACAAATACAATCCCAAAACCTTGATCACAGATACATGCAATGAAAAATAAACAAAATAAAACAGCATAAACCATAAAGACAGGAACAAAACTATATGCTTAGCTTAGTCAGTCAACGGCTAACATTTTAATATAATAAAAAGGCACTAAATATACATACAGTACAATACAGAGCTTTATACATACACAGATGATTATTTTGTTGTGCTTCTAGAAACACCTTAGTACAGCACATTATTTAGTGCAGTACAGACCCTGATAACATCATACAGCAGATTACTCTTGAAATACATGAACAGTGCATAAACAGTTATCACATATGGCTTATATGTGCAAGGACAGATTTATCAAATGTTGAGCTTTTCCCATGCTTGACTTGAAAGAACAATTTCCCCACATATTGACTTCTTTTTCTCAAAGTGGACCAGGCAGACCCACATGAAAAAAAGCAAAAACATTCCGACTTCATCAGTAGTCACTTTTATGGTTTAATAGTGGCATCAACTAGTGTTTTATAAGAAAAAAGAATATTTGGTATATTAGACCGTTCACTGAGGTCAAGATGAACCTCTGACTGTGTTAGAATCCTTATAGAATCATTATAAATGTGCCCCTAAGAGTAGTAATGTTTGAGAGTAGCTATATTGGCAGTGAACTTAAAGACATAATTATTCCACAGTATTAACATGAGAGAAAAAAAAATAATTTTCTGAGTTATTTTCAGATGTATGATTTACAGTATGTATACAGGTATGGGACCTGTTATCCAGAATACTTGGGACCTGAATTATTCTGTAATTTGGATATTTATGCCTCAAATCCACTAAAAATCATTTAACCATTTAATAAACCCAATAGGATTGTTTTGCCTCCAATTTGAATTAATTATAACTTAGTTGGGATCTAGTGCAAGGTACTTTTTATAATTACAGAGAAAAAGGAAATATGTTTTAAAATTTTGAATTATTTTATTAAAATTCAGTCTATGGGAGATGGGCTTTCTGTAATTCTGAGCTTTCTGCATAACAGGTTTCTGGATAACAGATCCTATACCTGTATACAATATATGACATAACCATTGGTGGTTTAGCTCTGGCTAAATGCATCACATTCTAAGATGCTTTTAAAGTTATGAACAAGTTGCAAAGGCGCTGTTGGAATGAGCCTGCTTTGGCACTGCAGGCTACATGCAAACCGTACGCTTCCTTGGAACACTCCTTAAAGGAGAACTAAACCCTAAAATGAATATAGCTAAAAATGTTTTATAGACTGTACTTACTTCACCAATATAAAGTTTCAGCATCTCAATACATGGTGTAGCAGCAATGATCCAGGCCTTTACACTTGTCACAGGAGCTCCCCATCTTGGAAAGTGTCTGCCATGTAGTATTTTTTTTATTAATTACTAATCAGACATATTTTGACACTTATACATAAAGTATAATGTAAATCCCTAAGCTTAGTAAGTGACAGCAGCACAGAGCATGTGCAGGGAATCAGCAGAAAAGAAGATGGGGGGCTACTGGGGCATCTTTGGAGACATAGATCTTCCCTGCTAAAGGGCAGTGGTTGCCTTGGGCTGCTACAGAAGCCTAAAACATAATGTAAAACATTTCTGCCATACTTCATTCGTTAGGCTTTAGTTCTGGTTTAAAGATCCATTAAACAAAAGCAAACCATCCATTAGAAATTATTTATTTTATGCGTAATAACAGCTTAACTATTAAATGAAAAGTAGTAAAAATACTGTATTAATACTTGCGTTTTATTAAAATGAATCAATAATGTTTGTTGGCTCACTGGGCATACTGAAGTCTAGGGTCACACCAGGAGATTTGTCAGTGTTTGGTAGCTGTATTTGTTTTACTGGAAAAGTAGTAGAAAAAATATGCATGTGATTGTCTTCAAGCATTCCCACTGTAAATAGATGGAAGTGGAAGATTTATGGTGTAACTGTCACATTCATTTCTTTTTTGGTGGCATTCAGTACAGCATTGAAACCATTCCGATTTCATGCATTTTGTCACTACTTCTTTTAAAAGAAAAGACATGGCTACTTAAACCTGTCAAAACTCTAAATATGACATTAGCCTATTATTTGACATCTGGAAATACTTAAACGTTTGTTCCATGGCATTACTTCAAGTGCTTCACAGATAAATAAAAACTCTACCTCACCATGTCTCTTTTCCTTATCTGTTTCGATGCTATCTATGCTTGTGCTATAGAAGTCAGATTTTTAGATCTGAACTGATCAGCACACAAGTCAGTCAGACAAATGATCTTCCTAGAAACTGTAGCTGGTACACAAGTCAGTCAGCAGTTATTTCATTTGGCCAGGCATGAAACATGGACAGTGATTGGTTTATATCTCTTGCCCAAAATAAGTGTTTGCACCAGAGTTTGATGGAAAGTGTGTGTTACACCCCAAACAGGGACCAATGGACAATTAATACATAATGAACCACCTGCATGAAATCCTCATGTGGCCAGCTTAAATGGCATAACTGTTAGTTGTACAGATCCAGAGATCAGGTTGGTCTATTTTTTTGCAGTCATATGTATTTTCTGACTTGACTGCTTAACAATGAAGGAGTTTCCTTAATGAGTGGTCTATCCAAGCAACCCTTTTGTATATCTCCTGCATTCTTAAAATACAAGCCTAATACTGATGTCCCCAGTATCTCTATTCCTTTAACATTATTTGCATTAGTCAGTATGCTGAATGATATAAACCTTTGCCATTTGTTTATAAAATTAATTCAGTTCTCTAAAAACATCTCTCTGTTTCCACACACACAGATTTGGTGCTTTTGGAGGTGTGAGGCCCATTAGTCTGATCCTCTAAATTGGTGTAAAACTGTAGCAGAGAATTGCTATTTGATAAGCTAGACTAATAGAGAATACTTCAGTGAAGAGCAAAGCCATGAATAATTCACAGCCATTCCCTTTATTGCTTGAATGTTTAGTTGTTCTAATTTTTAAGCCTGGCCAAATCTTTTCCATTCCACAGAGGAAACATTATTTGCATTACTAGAAAAATCACGTCTAATGTTAAACAAAAGCTTTTTTCACTTCATCTTCTCTTTTTCAAAGAAACATCACTAGGTGGCAAAAGAGTCCATTATGCACAGAAAGCTGGTATGAGATGGTGCAGAAATGAGAGGTGTTTTACGTAATCACAAATGCTTAATTTCTAAGTGTGCATTAAATCCATTAGCTGTAGTTTTTTGTTCATTAGTCCTTGTGAATTTAGGTTTTAAAAGTTCCACTGTGTGACATTGGGGTTGTACAGTGTCATGAATCTGTGGCATGATTTGACCTGTGCCTGGATCTTTTCCATCGTAATATAAAGCCCACAACAGGGTAATTGTTAGGATCATAGCCAAGATTTGTGTAACACCAATAGCAATTCCCAGAAATCGTAGTACTTGCAGCTGTTTGGTTCCTCTCAGAAAACTGTACATTTTTCTTCCACAGCCCTGAAACAGAGGTGCATGAATATATTTAATTCCATAATCACATATTTATGGAAAGCCATACCAGGATTCAGAAAGCCAGTTTTGAAAACATATTTTATTATAGACATTCTATAGCCTGTATAGATAACATTTGTTTTGCTAAAACTTGAGTGCAATGCAAGTGAGTTTACTTAGTTCTGCAATACAGGTATGGGACATATTATCTAGAATGCTTGGGACCTGGGGTTTCCTAGATAAGGGATCTTTCCGTAATTTGGATCTACATACCTTAAGTCTGCTAAAAAATAATTTAAATAATAAATAAACCCAATAGGTTTGTTTTGCGTCCAATAAGGATTGGTTCTATCTTAGTTGGGATCAAGTACAAGGTACTGTTTTATTATTACAGAGAAAAAGGAAATCATTTTCAAAAATTAGAATTATTTGCTTATAATGGAGTCTATGGGAGACGGCAATTCCGTATTTTGGAACTTTCTGGATAACGGGTTGCCGGATAACGGATCCCATACCTGTACCAATAAGATTCAATAAATATTGTTCCCTGGTCTTCAGAAAGTAGGGCAGAAGTGTGATCCCCAAAGCTGAATCTTTTACATATAACTGAGCACCATTTACAGTATCTTGATCCAAGTCCTTGCTCATGTCCCTTAAATGGGTTGAACGCATTGCTAATTCACAGAAAAGTTTGTTCATGAGCCAGTTTGCTTTATTGATAGGGTGAGGTTATTACAATATTTTTTAAGCTTTGGAATAACAACTGGTTACTAGGTTAACATGTTGCACAACTACTGGTTTGCTAGTGGTTTAGGCTCCCTCCTACAGCAAATATTTGTGGTCCCAACAGGCAACAATCATACATATCCATGTTGTGTTTTTGTGTGTGTTGCAGTTGAAATGCAATCATTTACCCTGGGGTCTGGGAGGGTCTCTATTTGTTACAGTATTTATTAATAAAGAATTAAGTTGGTATAAATTAGGTTGTAACTTTAAGTAAAGCTGACATTACATCAAGACAATGTACCCATTTACTGAGACCAACATGACCACCAATCCTCAGGGTCAATGGTATGTTCCATCAGGGCAATTTATTATTTGACTAAACCAGAAGGAGATACTGATTGGGGAGGACATTGCTTTGGGCCAAAGGGCTGATGACTTAGTAAGAGTGGCCATGTGAAATAATAATAATCTTAAAAAGATAGGTTTAAACTTTAAAGACAAAGCTGAATGCATATTAGGGATCCCATATCAAGAACTATACTGTGAACTAAATGATCCTATCATAATTAGAGCAACATTAAAGTAGTATTTACAAGTCAGGTTGTCTCTACTGTTAGATCGGTATGCCTAAAGTAATTACACCTGTTGCTAAAATAACTTTTAAAATGAGTTACATTATTCTGTTTTAATTTGATATTCATATTAAAAACAATTGATATAATGCTCCCCCTTTCTATAGTTAATGCTAATCATATTGACAATGAAACTGAAACTCCATAGATCACAGTAAAGTGATAGTTTTGACAACCTGTCACATGGCATAGTTCTTTCCATTTAATAGTCATTGGTACAAGCCTTGCGTGGTCAGTACCTGACATTGATGGAGTACCATCCCACACTTCATTACACTTACTATTTACTTATTTATTTTAACTATTGCCAATTAATGCTACACTACCAGGGACAGTCATCAATACTTTAAAAAAGAGATGACTTTACCAGGAAATTGAACTCATTACAACACTTTTTACATCAAACAAAAATAGCCTGATTACCAAGAATCTCAACATGTTAATGGGCATCCCTTGCCATAAAATATAGATGACCAAAACTAGAAGTGAATAATTCAACGTGCCCTCTCTAACTGAACCTTCATGCAAGTGTCCCCTTTCAGGGTCTGCATTACTAATGCCGGGATAACTTAGAAATTGAAAAGTGTCAGTTCCTGGCATTAGGACTATTAGAACTTAGTAAATGAGATCAACTTCCTAGAAGGATTTTTTAGTACTTCAAACTGCTTTTGCTGCCAGTTTTATAAATGCCAATCATATTCATATTTCAACTCTAGATTAAATCCTCTAAAAAAGCATTTGAAATCTTAGTTCGATAATAAATGTGTACTCATTTAATTTAGGGAACACAGTAAAAAAGATTTTTACATCATAATGTATGTTTGTTTAATGTTTTTCAATCAAGTTTAGTCTTGATTAATCTCTTTGCTATGCTAATACAAAGAAGGTCAAACACTTCCTTGAGCAGGGATCTGGGTAGTGGACTGAATATATTTTGCCAGTATTACAGAATACATTTATGGGACCTTTTATTCAGAATACTCTAACCTATGGTTTTCCAGATAAGGGTTTTTTCCATAATTTGGATCACCATATATAGGGGGCCATTTACCAACGCTCAGATTTTTTCCCGATTCTGATATTTTAGCACTTAAAGTTGCAGGAAAAAAATTACGCAAATTTTACAAAACAAACAAAGCCGTCAAAACGGCTAAAAATCCAAATCGGACAATTTGCCAGCTAAATCTTGCCGAGATCGTGTAGAAACCAATGACAGATGTCCCTTCCCCTCCCTGGAGGATGCTTTTTTGCTACGAAATTTTAGAGGTGTTTGGATTTCTGATGCTGTTTTTTTGTTCGACGGTTCAAAAAAGTAGAGGTTTTGTAGAGACAATTATAAAAACTTGCACTTTCGCAAGTTTTTCTGACCAGACTTTTTCAGTTCAGACATTTTTGTAAATGTTAGACATTAGTAGAAATGAGTCTATTTTATTTTTTAAAAAGAAAAAACTAATCTGCCCCTTAGTCTACTTAAAAACATTTAAACACAATAGAATAACTGGAGTTTATTAGAGCTTTCAAGTAAATGGGAATGAGATATTAGTGATGTGAAAAAGGAACTGCTATTGTGTAATTCGCAAATTCTTCAGCTTGAACTGTGTGATAACAATTAGGGGCCTATTCATTAAAGTTCGATTGAGTATGAATGCTAAAAAATTTGTATTTTTTCTATGTTTTAGAACTGTATGTATTTTCTGCGATTTTTTCCTTAATTTCCGCAACTTTTTCGTACTTTGCGTCAATTTGTGCAACAAAATCGTATTTGTCGCAATGAGTACGCAAGTTTAGGATTCATTCAAGCTTCGGTATCATGACTTTCCTTTGGCCAGGTTGGAGCTGCAGAGTACCATTGAGCCCTATGGGAGGCTTTCCTTGGGCCAGGTTGGAGCTGCAGAGTGCCATTGAGTCCTATGGGAGGTTCCAAAATCATGCACTGAAGGTTCAGGTTCTCATTAAAGACATCAAAATCAGAAAGGTTTTTCCGCCGTTTACTATTGTTCGGATACGAAAAAAAACTTTCAGATCGTACCACGATATTTTCGTACGACCACAATGCGAAATTTTTGTGCATCAGAAATCGGATTTAATCCGAATTTTTTCAATGGTACTTTTAATATAGTAGATAAATGGGCCCCTTAGGGTTGCATCAAATCTAGGATTTCAGTTTGGTTCAGAATTAAGTCAAATTGCAGTACTTTTTGAAGAATTTGGCTGTATGCTTGGAAATTATGCAATAAAAGGTGAAACTATAATCACTTATAGCATCCAATCAACAGGTAGTATTTACTGGTCACCTGTTTAAAGCAAATATCATATTGGTAGCTATGGGGTACTGCACCTAGGTAAACTTTATCACCTTAATTACAGATGGGGGCAAATGCTTAGCCAAACCAGATGCAAATTCTCAAAATAATGTGACTTTTACACACTGGATAACATTGTTTTTAATTGATTTGGATTCAGTAAGCTTTCAAATTTCTGAAGGAAAGTTTAGTATTTGTCAAATACCAAACATTTGTTTTAAAGAGAAACTATGCTTACAAGTTTGATAATAATTCAACAGGTTCAGGGTTTTTTAATAAAAACACTACAGGGACTTTTTCATACTGTTAAAATCTTTATCCTTGTTTCCTACCCCTTTACTTGCCAATATCAGACTCCTACTTCCTTGACTGCTACAAATAACAAGCTACTGTAACACCTGGCTAAAGATGGTGATAAAACACATTAGACTGAAAAACAGCTCTAGCTCCTAAGAACTGGGGGGTATTTATCAACTCTGGGCAAATTTGCCCTTGGTTAGCAACCCATGGCAAGCAATGAAATTGTTGCATTTACTGATCTACCTGCAGCTGACTGAAAAAAACGGATTGGTTGCTATGGGTTACTGCCCACAGGCACATTTTTCCAGTGTTGATAAGCTACCCCCTGTGTGTCCAGTATATCAAGTTTTAGAATCAAATAAAATCCCAGTTTAACAGTATAACAGATAGGAGGCTAGCTGAGTAAATATGAGGTGTTGGAGAGAGGTAATGGTAAATCCCCCCTTAAATACTTAAATATTTTTGCATTGTTCAGTTTAAAATTATAGAAGCTTCTCCTTTTGAACCTGATAAAATAAGGACATTTTGGCCTGGCCTCCAATATTGCCTAGGACTTTTACAGAAAAACATAAAAAATGTGAATATTTTTCAATATCACAGCTCCACAGCTGGCAGGTATAAGATTTGGTTATTAGCATGTTGATGGTACAGGTATGTGATCCATTACTCGGAGATCTGTTATCCAGAAAGCTCAGAATTACAGTATCATCAACTTCAATAGACTCCATTTTAATCAAATAATTAAAAATGTTAAAATATATATTCTTTTCCCTGTAATTATAAAACAGAACCTTTTATTTGATCATAACTAAGATATAATTAACCCTTATTGGAAGCAAAACAATCCTATTGGGTTTATTTATGTTTAAATGATTTTTAACAAAGTATGGTGATTAGTTATGAGGGAATCTGTCCTGCGTCGGCAAAAGATACGCGAAACAGTGAAAAATTTGTGAATTGCGGCTACTGTAACAACTTATTTGACACGTGTGAGTTTTTTGATGGAGCTGCAGCTTTTTTGACTGTGATTTATTTGATGCGACTGTGACTTTTTTGACACGACGCTGACTTTTTTATGACCTATTTTGAAGCAACCACGGCTTACTTGACATGAACGTGAATCCATGCCTGGCGAAAAAAAAATTCTCATCACTCATGGTGATCTAAATTATGGAAAGATCCCTTATCTGGAAAATTCCAGGTCCCAAGCATTCTGGTTAACAGGTCCCATACCTGTATTAGTATTATACTCATGCATTTGATAGGGAACACTGGTTTATAAAGGAATGAAGACCTATAAAACGAGACCTATATGTGATGCTAAATGAAAGAGAATGGATGGCTTAGATGACTGTGGCCACGCAAAGTGATACTAAGTGAAAAAAAACTCATGCTAATATTAACAGTACAATTCCTATTATTAAGAAGAGAGATTTGGATACCAAAAGAATACATATCACTTATATCACTAAGCCAAGTAAGGTATTCATTCCCACCTACAAAAACATGGTAGCCATTTACTGTTATTATTCCGATATGCAATATGTGCTGCAGGGAATCCAATGTTTCTGTATTGCCAAATTTAAATTTATACTTTACATTTTTGTTTTACAGTTAGGAGTCTCTACTACATAAACACATCAGTGTTTGTTTTTTATGGCTCAGAGTATTACCGTTTCTGTCTTCATAAAAAGACTTTCATTGCTTTATCTATAATTATATCTTAAAATTCTCAGATGAACATATGTAATATCATTATTGCTTTTCTGAAGTATGGCTGTAATTGCTTTAATAAAGCTGCAACCACTAATATTTGAAGAACTGTTTAAACAACTGAAAAGATCATTAAGAAAAAATATGCTTTTTTCTCTGTTGTTTAAATTGCTTTTTTTGTAATATACCGTGTTTAGCGGAATCAGAGCTTAAATACAAATGGCTTGCTATGATTATGGTATAGCTAGCACAGTAATTGCTGATGGGTAGGATGAAGGTTTGGTTGGGCAAGTGCTAAGGCAACGTTCTGCAAAGTGTGCACACCTATGAATAACATTTTGTATGTGTTCGTAAAACTGATGTGATCTAAGCCAAACCACTTTCCCTTGCTTGTGACCAAAATGTGACCATTAATTTTTCCTGTTCCAATTCTGGCCTAATCCTGCAACATATTAACTTTTTCTTGTTAAATACATTTTTCCTTTTTGAATCATATTACATTGCCTGGTAATTTAGTTTTTCAGAGGGCCAGGGTATCATCAGCTGTATTTTAAGTATTAACTAAAATAGTTAGTCTTGAATATTATTCAAGCTAACTTTAACAGCAATGATACTATATAAATGGCATTAACACGATGGATGAAAACATAATTTTACTTCTTTATAGATACTTGGTAAGGCCTCACCTTGAGTATGCGGTGCAGCTTTGGGCTCCAGTCAGAGACCACCCCTTTAGATTAGAGGAACAGAACTTTAGCGTAGGTGGTTTTTCAGGGTAAGGCCAGTGAGGTTGTGGAATGCCCTGCTGGCTGATGTTGTGATGGCAGATTCTATTAATGCTGATGATCATTCTCTTGGGAGAGGGGTTAAGAAGGGAATTGCAATGTTCTCATTCAGCCATTAGGGTTAGAGTATATTGCCCTGTGTTTACTTGCTGACACCTTCAACAATGTCAGTCTTTTATGGCAAATATCTAAATGCTCACTGGCCACCATGCTGTATGTTGTGCTCTTTGGGTCCAAAATGTTTGGGAATAGAAAGGGTGAAGTAAGCACTGCAACCCTAGATAACTCTGATAGAGTTTTAAGTTTACAATTCTATGTAAGTCAGACTGTCACTTTCATGTGACACAATAGTATCTACCTAGAATGGAGGCAGAAGGCCTGTAAAGATCTCACTGCCCTCACACTACACCAATGTCATATACCAGGTATTAAACTTTCTAATGGTTCAGAATGAAGGTGCTGTAACAAACTATCAGACATTGAAATGGAGTATCTCAGCTTATACTGCATTTACTAGCCATAAGTGAAATCTTGCAAATGTTTCCATTGTAAGGCAAAACTGGACAGATTTGCTCATAACCATTGCCAGTGTACACATTAAATGGGTGGTTCAACTTTAATTTAACTCCTAGCAACTTTGCAATTGTCCTGATTATTTATTTATTATATATTTGTTTGAATTTACAATATTATTGTTATTTTTACTTTTTATTACTTATCTTTCTATACAGTCCGTCACCTTTTCAAATTCCAATCTCTCATTTAAATCACTGCCAGGTTGCTAGGGTAAATAGGACCTTAGAAACCAGATAGCTGCTAAAATACCAAACCACAAAAAATAAAAAATGAATGGCGAATTGCAGATTGTCTCAGAATTTCATCATACTAAAAATGCATTATACATTTACACTGGATTTCACCACCGCTGCCTAATTTGTCTTAAGTATTTGGGTCCCCAACCTCTCTACATAGCACTAAAGAAACCACAAAACTGACTAGAAACCAGCCAGGGAGTGCAACAACTGTGTGTTTAAAGCCATTGTAGCTACAAAAATGACCCAAACTGCAGAGAATGTCTAACACATTTTATATAACTAGTTTTATTATATTTATTATATTTTGTGACAACAAACTCTACATGAAGGGCATCCACAGCCTCACAGAGTACCTTGACATCTGTAAAGTAAAAGTCTTTTTGAAATGATAATTCATGGGATGTCAGTTTAGCAAACCAATTAATTCGACAAAACCTTATCCCTTGAGAAAGTGTGCGCTACTTTATACATTTGCAGACTTAACATTAGGAATGGATTTTTTTTACTGCCTTTCTCTAGAACATCTAAAAGGAGCTCAGAACTAATAGTACTCTTTTAACAGGAGTTAGTAGGTGCTGTAATTGGGCTCGGTAACATAAAAGCCTTTCTCAAATAAAATAAAGTAAAAAGGAATTGCTAGGTTCTCAGTTGCTTGAGAGCTATGCTATGCAAGGTACATCAGGACAGGACACTGATTTACTGCAGCTCTGTTTAACCTTCCTTAACTACATTTAAGAATAATGAATTATTTTTAGAAACGAATGACATTATAGAGCAGGCTAATCGACTCATTTATTAATAGGTTTCTGCATAAACAACAAACCATCTCATTTTTTGCATTCAATTAAAACCACAAAGGATCCTGTAAAATAAAAACATTCCACTTCCTAGGTTCTACCATTACAAAACTGAACTACAATGTGATGAATTGTATCTGAATTGAACTGCAGTCCCAGAAGACGTTTCAAGAGCCTATTTGAGATTTGTAACCATTATGTGCTTTGTACTTCTAGGCATCAAGGGACTACTTCTATTTTTACTTTGTTTCTGAATACAGTGCCTTTGAGGTTTGACTACAAGGATGTCATTTTAGTAAACCCGAAACAGATAATATACAATTAGAGAGATAACTCAAGCAATTTGTTAACAAGTTCTTCATCTAGTCAAAGCCAGCTAAATAAACACAGAGAGTCTACATTAAAAAAACTGCATGTTTTCTGCTTTAAAAGAGGGGTGGATTTAATTGGTACTTTTGTTTTAATTGCTCTGTTTTCTAAATATAGCCACATAATCTTAGCCTTTGTCAAATCCTATAAGGAGCAATATATGTCATTTTGTGGTGTGAGGGGGTAGCCAATAACCCCTTTTGCTTATAGTTAAGTACTAAATTATTGTGACATATTTTATCCAATCAAGGACTGTACTAAAGGTATATTATACAGGTAGTTTACCTATGTCTTGGTTTTAAATGCAAACACTAAGGCCAGTCACACACTGGGCTGCACCTTGGCCGATGCAGTCCCCTGATTCTTAAGGAACATCTTAAGAATCAGGGGACTGATGTTTTTTTTATCTTTTTTATTGAATAAGCCCGATATTTTATTGCTTTTGTACAATAATTTTTTTTATTACTTTAAATTTAATATAACATTTTATAAGGTAATTCAGATAACTATAAAAACCCCCACCTCTTGGTATAGATCACTAAGATCTCCATGATGTGCTTGTTTGGAGCAGCCTGGATATTCTTTAACGCAACAAGAATCAGGAGGCCAATCCATCTCTGTCATCTCTAACCAGTCTGTGAGATATACCACGCCACAGCACTTGAACTGTTAAAAAGAAAAATAGCATTTATATTTCTTACAACTGTTCCATGGAAAACAATGGCACGTTCATCTAAAAAGCAAAAGCTTGCATTTATTGTTTTTTTTCTAATGAGGGCTTTTAATTTTGAAAATGTATAGTATATAGTCCAATACAATTGGTCTTGTTCTAAATCATTTTTGTAGTAGTTCAATGAAAAAGTATTATTTATTAGTGATGAAGGAATCTGTTCTATTTCAATTAGCTGAAAAATTCCCAAAACAATTCTTTTTTGATGCGCGACACATTTTTGCAAAATTTTTTCATGAGAAAATCCACCAATGGCGAAATACAGAAATTCACCACACATCACTATTATTTCCATATACTATAAAACTATATATTCTATGCACTATGGCAACTAAAATGTATAAGTTTTGCCTACAAGAACAAACCAGCAGGTGTCAGTGTGGAAGTTTCATTTAAAAGGCATTCATTGATTATCTACAGATTCATATAAGGTTAATGTCAGACGAAGTGTATTCTCGGCAAGCAGAAAAACGCATGCTGAGAATATGCCCGCTACTGTAAAATCCACCTACCTGTGCCTGCACCCGAAAGCATGGAATACGCTCTGGTGCAGGCACATGTAGCCGATATCCGCCTAAAAACACAAAACTTTGCATTTTCAGCAGATACATGTGCCTGCACCCAGGTGTATTCCATGCTTTCGGGTGCAGGCACAGGTTGGAGGATTTTACAGTACCGGGGGTTTCCTAAGCAATCGTTTTTAAGCTTGCAGAGAATATGCTCAGTCTGACATTAGCCTAATATTATACTAAATGAGAGGCAATTTTGCAGCTGTTGACATATTCAAAGACTCCACCCTCACCCAACTAAAAAGGGCTTTAATTTGACAAACTCTTCTATCAATTCAGGAGCTTTAAAGATGATTGAATCAAGTGTCCCCTGTACTGGTCCCCCATATGCAGGAAAGAAACCCCCCCATACCGATTTTGAAAATGCAGTTACACAGCAGGTTGGTGCCCATTTGCCTTCTGGTCCTCTGCTTTCTGATGGTCATTAGAGATGTAGCGAACTGTTCGCCGGAGAACTAATTCGCACGAAAATTGGGTGTTCGCAAGTTCGCGAACTTTTAGCGATGTTCGCAATTTTAGGTTCGCCTTAGCTGGAGCCAAATTTTGACCTCTCACCCCAGAGCCAGCAGATACATGGCAGCCAATCAGGCAGCTCTCCCTCCTGAACAACCCCCCGGTCCACTCCCTTCCATATATAAACCGAAGCCCAGCAGCCATTTTACATTCTGCCTGTGTGTGCTTGTTGAGTTAGCATAGGGAGAGAGCTGTGCAGGGGTTTGAGGGACAGTTTAGGTAGCTTTGCTGACTAGTAATCTACTTTCTACTGCTCTGTATGTAGCTGCTGGGGACAGCTGTCCTGCTGATCTCATCTGCTGTAACCCAATAGTCCTTGTAAAAGCAGTTTATTACACAAGTTTAGCAATGTAGTGTGATTTCTGCCCTTTACAGCACAAAACGCAACGCTGTGTCAACAACGTATTTTTCAGAGAAATTTTTGCCCTTGATCCCCCTCCTGCATGCCACTGTCCAGGTCGTGGTACCCTTTAAACAACTTTAAAATCAGTTTTCTGGCCAGAAATGGCTTTTCTAGGTTTTAAAGTTCGCCTTCCCATTGAAGTCTATGGGGTTTGCAAAGTTCGCAAAAGTTCGCACTTTTTGGCAGAAGTTCGCGAATGGGTTCGCGAACTTTTTTTGTGAGGTTCGCTACATCTCTAATGGTCATTAGGCATGAGCACTTGAATAAATTATGCTAGGGCACATGTTCCTGGTTGGTAAATGCCCCAGAAAGCAGAGGGCTGAAAACAGGCAGCTGCTAACCCCAGAGGCTTAGTTGGGGGAGGGCCCTAAAAACTAACTTTTAATTTTTTAGGTTTTTAAATTTTTAGTTTTTTTTAAACTGGCAATATTTCTGTAAGACCTTCTATTGCGTATACTATTTTTCATCAGTAAGATAAAGACTGTATGTAAAAAGATAAGGAAAGGTAGAATAGCATGTAAGATGTAATTGGCTCCAGCACAGCGATTACAGCCGAGCACAACTCCAAGGAGTTAAGCCTGAGTGCTGGGTACAAGAAAGTGCAAATGAGTGCATTGCTTTGATTAAGTTGTATGTCCTTCACAAATAAGCCCTATGTTGTTTAACACCATTAAAATAAGTTACAGTGACGAAGGACACCTTTGTTGAGTCTTGCGCCATGTTAGTAAAGGACCCATAATTATTGTAATTATGTTATAAAATCTGCACAGTTTGCAACAGTCACCTATAACAGGCACCTATAACAACCAATTGGCAGGAAGCATTTAGTGGTCATCTTTAAAATTAAAAAAAAAAAAAGAAAACATCTTATTGGTTATTATGGGTTACTGCACTTGGGCAAACTTTTACCATTTATTACATATGGGGGGATGTTATTTATGCCAGGAAAGAACTCATCTGATATATCCTAATGGCAAATGTGGATGGAGCACCTACTTTTACTAAGATAAGTGGATCTCAGTATAAGTAGGTGGTGAAGTATATTCATTTATCCAGTAAGCCAGAAACACTGAAGAAAGGCTAAGTCACTGGGCATCCCCAGTGGGGGGGGGGAGACACTCACTCGTAGGTACCCCGGTCTGGTGCGGTTTTCTTCTCACAGGAACCCCAGCCTGGAGTAGAAGGTAATGTTAGGCACCCCCCAGTGACTTAGCCTTTCCTTCTCCTTTAAGTATACCTAAAAAATTGCCCACTGTCTACATTCTCCAATAGTATGAAATAGCTGTAGGCAGTGAAGATGGAGAAAGGGAAATTCTATACTTGGGGGCAGAATTATAAAAATGTGGGGGCAGTCCAGCCATGGTGGAGAGAGGACACATGCTTTAAGAGCTCCATCCAGCTAATACTTAAAAGCCTGTTCATAAGCTACTATTAGCTTTAAGAACAGAAAGCGGGTTACCTATTCCTCACAGCTACAACATGGGAAAGTGAAAGATCCGAAAACAACGCATTATAATGTTGCTTTTTCTTCAATAGACTCTCAGCCAGGAAGCGCTGCTTTCTTCTTCTGCTTTCTTCCCAAGATGGTGCCAAGTCCAACACTGTAACTGTACAGACCTGCTGTGTGCCGCTTCTTGTCCCACACCATCAGTGAGTACATGTCCTTTATCTACTCCTCAACACCAGTCCCTGCAACATCTACCTTCAGGCATCATTTCAGCAGAACAACCAGTGACTGAACAAATTCCAGCTGACCAGTTAGCATACTTACAGACAGCCTTGACATCTTCCATTACACAAACAGTCTCTGCTGCTGTGAATGCTGCAATTAAAGACCTGCAGATGGATGTCACAGATTTGGGGGACTGCACCGATAAACTGGAAACCTATACTGATGATATAGCTCAAGTGTTGAGGAGGATAACACTTTCCTTAATGAGGAAGTACTCCATTTAAGAGATATGTGGGAAGACTTAGAAAATATGTCTAGAAGGCAAAACTTAAGATTCTGGGGAATACAAGAGATGATAGCACCACCCAATATATTAAATTATCTTAAAGGCTTATGTGCTTTCATATGCCCCGATACCCCAGGAGCCATGTGGCAATTTGATAGGGTGCACTGCTCTTTGGGCCCCAAAACACCTTTAAAAAAATCTCCATGGGATATCATTCTATGCTTTCACTACTTCCAATGTAAGGAAGCTATGCTTGGTAAAACTGGCTCTACCAGTACACTGGAATTTTGCTGGCCATTCATGCACCGATAATATCGTACGAAACCTCATTGCGTACGATATTCAGTGCGTGTATGGCAAGTCGGCGAGTCGACCGATATCGCATGAGGCTGCTGATATCGGTCGACTCGCCGATCGGGTGGGTTAAAAGATTTTGACCCTGAGCAAAATCTGCCTTCAGGGCTGAATCAGCACAAGGAGGTAGAAATCCTATTGTTTCTACCTCCATATCTGCCGTTTCAGCCCTGAACGTTAGTGGCGGATTGGAACGATCTTTCCTGCGACCGATGGTCGCCAACTGTTAGTGCCCAAGTTCCATTGGACCTTACTATTCTTTTACTGGGCAGGCCAATACCAAACGACATAAAAGTGGGCAAGCCTTGGTCAACCAGGTCTTAACAGCTACCTGCCTAGCCATATCAACTAAATGGAAGAACCCAGAAACACCTAACATGGTTGAAATAATTAAGTGTCAAAGTCAACAGAATCTTTGAATCAGGTATTGCTATTATCCAAAATGCAGTCTCCATAGGAACAGCAAGACCTAGCTACCCCCTCAACCTAAAAAGCCTACACCCACATACAATCTTTATTTGACAATTTTTATTTGACATAACCAACTGTATCAACTCAGACTATCCAGTTTATGTGCATCCATGTCACTACCGTAAACTGTTTGTTTACAGTTCATGTTACACATCACCCCATATAATACCAACTAAAAAAGACAATGGACCTAGCTTACTGTGTGCTCCTACTTTATGAATCTTTGAAACATTGTCATATGATGCAATCCATTACATTGGTTTGAGCGAACCCTGAATCCTTCATAAAAGATTTGGGCAAACACTGAACCAAATTCAAATCCTAATTTGCATGTACAGGTATCGGACCCCTTATCCGGAAACCCGTTATCCAGAAAGCTCCGAATTACGGAAAGCCCGTCTCTCATAGACTCCATTTTAATCAAATAATTCAGAATTTTAAAATTGATTTCCTTTTTCTATGTAGAAATAAAACAGTACCTTGTAACTGATCCCAACTAAGATATAAATAATCCTTATTGGATGCAAAACAATCCTATTGGGTTTCATTAATGTTTTATTGATTTTTTAGTAGACTTAAGGTATTGAGATCCAAATTATGGAAAGACCCCTTATCCGGAATGCTCCTGGTCCCGAGCATTCTGGATAATGGGTCCTATACCTGTACAAAGTAGGCTCTGGAATGGTTTTCCAGAAGATTTTTTTTTACTTCCGTGGTCATGTAACCAAAAGGATTTGGTTCAACCAGACACTTGGATTTGGGCAAATACAAATCCTGCCGAAAAAGTCTGAATCTTTGGTATTTTTTATAAAATTAAAAATTAAAAAAAAAAGAATTATGAAAATTTAAGTTGAGAACTTAATACATAAAAACTAATTTATTTAACAGAATTATCAAATTGTGAATTTTGAGCTTAATACATAAAAACCCACCCGCATTCTATTCATTCCTATGGGATTTTTAAAAGCATATTTATGAAATGGTAAACTTTCACCCACTGATAAATATGCTTCTGAAAATCCTGTAGGAATGAATAGAATGTGGGTGGGTTTTTATGTATTAAGCTCAAAACTCACAATTTGATAAATCTGTCCCTTAGTATTTTGTTTACTAAATAAGAGATACTTGACACATTAATAAAATAAAAATATAGTCTATATGCACGTTTCTAGAGACTTCAGATTAAGAGAACACTGAAATAAATTCATTATGCTGTGCTCATATTTGTTTACATGCCAGCCTGATAAATCTTCTTCAGTGTCACAGTTATACGGCCTATCTTACTTTGTCAGTGTCTAGGATTGGAGGTTTAATTTACTTTAATTACTGAAAATGCCTCCAAACATTACATTCTTGGAGGTAAGTACATTAATCTGCTTCTGACACTTCTGACTGTGCTTATAGTATAATTGAAACTTTCTATCGTGTTGTTTTATGGTCTAAATTTACTAACAAACATACATTAGGGCTGAGCTGGGATAAAGAACTGAAACAGTACATATAAAATACTGAAGATGTTTCACGGGCTGGTGTTTAATTTAATATCTGACCTAGGAATTATGATTGATCAGAAAATCACTTGGGAAAACAGGATGCTGCTAGGCAATATCAATATTTCTTTTTATGAGAAGTCAGAAAGCTTACTTTTACATTAGATAAATGATTTCTGCAATAAAACTTCAATGGTTATTTCTGCATATTACTTGACCCATTCTATATACTGGGTAGGAATTCATTCAGTATATAAACTGCACTCATGGTTTATCTCATGCATACTCAACAGATGTTTGGGCCTTTTGTATTTTAGCAGTCCTTTCTATTATGTTATATTTCACTGCTGAGACACCAGTGTAGATTGATTGTGCCTAAGGTATTGATCTTTTTGTAATTTATTATTTATAAAATTTTAAAATTTGAGAAATATAACATTAGCATTTGTGCTTAAAGAAAACATTTGCATTCAGTCAGTTGTCTAAGGTGCATTATTTGTTCTTGAATTTGAATAATTGTATAAATTAACATCTTCCTTTCCTCAGTTGCAGCCTGTTAGCCTGTGAGATAAAAAGCAGCTCAGTAAACATGGGGCTTCTCAACTGCTGATCTGTGTTTACCTCGCTAGCAGGGACAAGAAGCAGAATGTTTAGTGCAAGAAATCACAAAAATGTATTTCTTATTAATAGAAAAGGCAAGAATTATGCTCAGCACAAGCACTTTTTACATAGAAATGTCGCCTCTTTAACTAGAAACTTTGTCTAATCACCTGTATCATATTGTCCCAAGTATATTGTCTGTCTACACTCTCTACTGCAATTCTGTTTTTTCCTGTTTCAAAAATATGAGGTTGACTAGTAAATGGGATTTCAGAGCACAAAGCACCACTCTTACAGAAACAATGGTCTGAACACAGCAATGCCCACTATAGAGCTGAGCACTGGCCATAAGAAGTGGCAACAGCTGAGGAAACTGTGGTATGCCATTTGTTGCAAATGCTGAGAGTGAAAGGCATCTCCATTAATTCTAGGCCATCCTATCTATTTTGTTTTCATGTTACTAGCATAACAGATTAATATAGAGAGGACATTTCTGTGTGTCTATATTCAACTCCAGAATCTTTCCAGGATGCCCATATCAATGAATGGCAGAGAGGCAACTGAATGGTTTGTAAAAAAAACAGAGTAGAACTATGGTCAAGAGAGATATACTAATTATTTCAAAGAAATGGGTGGAGTCCACAAACAGGTCCAGGCATTTAGGTTGTATGGTAAATTTTTACACAATATATTTTAACTATGCTAAAGTGAGGCCAGGATTACAGTGTAACGTAGGAGGAGGGGCCTACATGACGGGGTTGGAACTGTGAGTACAGATTGGCAAATTTATTTAACTGGCTGGATAAGTAAAGGAAAGGGGAGGAGGTTCCAGTTTGACAGAGAAGGGAACAGTCCTCCATTTTGGCACAGGCAGCACCAGCACAAATTTCCTACCCACTCTCCCTACCTTGGTTAACTGATCGGCTAATTAATATGTGGTGTCTACAGTAGTCTTAGTTAAGGTGGCCATACACAGTAAGATCTGCTTGTTTAATTATATGCAGTGCAATAACTATTTATGTGCTATACATTAAAAATGATCTGTGTATTTAATCCTACAAAGGTTTGCTGTAATTAAAATTGGCATGCAGGCCCCTGTTAACTAGATATGCAAAAATAAAGCAAACTTCTCATTGACTAACACACAGTTAGTGCCATTTAGGAAAGGAATATGTTTGAATATGTTTGACCATGTTTGTGCAAGAAGTCAAAATAACTGTAGAGTATCTTTGATTGATCAGTATAAATAGATAGATAGAGAGACAGATAGACAGACAGCTCAGAATGAATACAAAGCAGAAACGGCAACTGTCAGTGTGCTGAAATTTCACTCTAATTTGTAATCTTTTTCTTATTATAAGGCTATATTAAGAATAGATAATAAGTTGAAAAATGAAGTCACAATATCTGCACCTATCAGTGGAGCAATTAATACCTTAACGGTCCCATTGTTTTCATATATTTACCAATCTAAAAAATTAAATCCCTTTCTCTAAATCTTTTGCAACTGATGAAAGTTTATTTAATTTGATCACTGTAGCCCTCAAACAGACCTTTTAATGCAAAGCCAGGAAATGTTTTAATTAACAGGAAATGTGTGAAACAATGGTTAGCTTTAACACCATGACAAGGCTAACAGAGTGATAGGCACTGTATAGTTTTTCTTTTCCGGTGTGCAAGCATATGTCTGAATTTTGTCATCTTTCCCTTGTCTACTTCCTTGTGAACAATATTCAAAACAACGCTATGTATATATAAGATGCAAAAGACTTGAATAGTACATAATAATATCTTTTTGTTCTTGGCCAGACAAAACACTCAGGGACAGATTTAATAAAATCTAGACTAGGAAATTCTCACGGATTCTCAGCAGTTCGAATCAAATCATGGTTATTAATAATTCCCTGACAGGTAAGCACTTCAACATGTTTTCTGTTCTGATCAAAATGTGTTGGACTTCTTTGACCACTCAAATTCCATTCGGTGTTATGAGGTGTTAGAACTCAGTGGCAGCGCTGAGCTCTACCACCCAACTGAATTTTTAAGCCCCTACAATTATTACGTTTTAATTAATGTAATAAAAGTTGATAGGAAGTTTGACAATTCAGAAATGCTCTTATTTTCACAGGGGTCTTTGTTTCTAAATTTTTTTGCAAATCCAAAAACGCATCCTGCCATTTTTAATAGAAAATCTGCCACTGAGTCCCTGAGCTGCTAATGTCCCTGAGCAAGGCCTGTTTGTTGCAAGATTGTTAGAATAACTTGCCCACGTTGAACTATTACCAATAGTACAATAGTAACGGTTCCTGGTTTAAAGAACATGTCTAAAGTCTTATTCAGTGTTATGTGAGCTATTTCAATATCTTGATTTCATTAAATATAAAGGATCTGCTGGTCCCCAAGGCCTTAATAAACTAAACAAGGCCATGTCTGAATACATATTTGTAATAATGTTTTTAGGAGAACATTTTATAATTAAATAAATAACCTTTATTATTATGTTTTATAGGAGGACAATGATATACAAGTCAATATAGAATATGTATTGTACTTACTTCCCTTTGAAAGAAATTCCATGCATTTGTCAGCCACTGGTACCTAGGAAACCCATAGTTTGGCATTTTAGCTTTTAAAGTGACCATGTCTGACCACTGAACTGGAGCCTGAAAATAAAAAGTAGAATGTATATTTTAATATATTTCTATATTAACCCTTAAATCAAGGTTATAATATTGCATGATGGTGTTAAAATCTAAAACTATAATAATTTCATTTTACATTGGTTCTACTGGTTATTATGCATTAAGATGCAAAGAGTATTACTATATTCTGCAAATTTTACTGGTTTTGGTGTATAAAGATGCAAAGAGTATTAAAGGAGTGGTTCACTTTTAGTATGTTATAGAATGGCCAATTCTTTTCAGTTGGTCTTCATTATTTATTTGTTATAGTTTTGAATGTTTAACTAATAATAGCTTGTTTTTTTAATCTGGATTGAAAACAGCAGCATGCATGCAGTTTAATGAATATTCATAAAGACAAATGAGTAAGTCACAAAGGAACTAATTTCACTGTACTTTTCCCTAGCATACAGTCTTCCAGCTCCCACGGCAAAATGTGCTTCTGAATCTCAAGAGCCCTTTGCATGCCAAAATATATGTTTTCCTGTGTGTTTCTGCCTCCACATGATTGGAAAAATACCAGATCTGCTCATTTGTAAAAAAAAAAAACATGCTGGCAGTATTTACAGAACTGGCAAGAATAAATTGCAATTAATACATTTAATAGGTCATTTCTCTATGTATCTTAGCTGTAAAACTGGTCCAATCTGTTACAAAAGAAAAAAGAGAAATACATATACATAATAGTTATTTCTAAACTTTTTAACTTGCATATGTCAGAAAAAAAAACCTTTTAACATTTTAGTGGCATTTCTCTTTTCAGGTGTTATCAATAGGTCAATGGCAATGGCATAAATCAAATAAAAAACCTTGGCGGGAAATGCTGGATGCAAGTGAGTGCCTCTGACATTTATTGTTGGCCACTGGTTCAAAATAGGATGGGGTAATCTATAGAAGGCTCAGACTTTTGCTGCTATGCACAAAGGTATCTGTACTTATACAAATTCCTTTGCAGGGACACTGTTCACACACAAAAGCAGAAAGAAAATGTGCACTACACACAGGGTGCTAACTTGCATCAGCACTGGGGAATTGTGCACAAGCCGCTTCCTACAGTCTTTAACAGGTGCATTGTAGGTAAAAACATGCTGATCTGCATCTGAGTGTTGATGACTGCAGTTTACATGTGGGGTAGTCACTAGAATATACTGATCGCAGAACACTGGTGACCAGAATGTTGATGGAATTAACTGCAGGAACTGCCATTAAAATCACAAAACAAAAAAAAGCAGGTATGTAAATGCACTAATTTGAAACTGGCTGGCGCAACATGCTAGTCACCAAATATTTATACTTCGTTTCAATGCAGGCAGTTCCCACAGCTGGTTGACAGCTGGTGAGTGCCATAACGATATAAGGGAATACTGAAACCATGCTGGTGGTTTTGTATTGTAGCTGGTATTTTTTAAGGGAAAACATTGTGACATGAGTTCAGTTAGTTGTGTTCCAATAATAAATACACATACTTTTTACACAGACATACATGATACATTTGAAAGGAAACCAGTCTGAGCCTAAGAGGGAAAATTGTGCCCACAAGCATAGACACAGAGCCAGTAACCCCCCCCCTCATATTGTCTCATTAGAAAATGATGCATTCTGGGACTCAAAGTACCTCTGCCTACCAAAGCGTTTTGTGAACAGATCCTGTGGAATACAGAAGAACTTCAAGAACTTCCAGAATTTATCACTCTACAATGAAACAGGGTGAGGAAGGGGTTGGATTGCTTTTTTAGCCTAAGGGAGATTGGAAATTATTCTTACAAGTCAGGTATAGACTATCATGGTATTCTTTCAGTCTGTGTAATATCTATATAGAAAAAGAAAACATTTAAATTTATTTTTGGTGGAGAATAATTTCTCTGGGTCTGATTTTTTAACATAGGTGCTAAATTGCACCAGTGCAGTTAACAAAAGCAGCCAGTTATGCATTTACTTTCATCTTATAACTTGTAGTGGAAGGAGGAAAAAAAGTAATTAGTGTTGCTAGAATATTATGCAATAAGGATGCTGGACGAATACTAAGGGGCACATTTACTTATCCACGAACGCTCCGAGCGTTCGTTCGGTCCAATCATCTTTTCCTCAACTTTTTCGGCGCTTGTGCGACTTTTTTGACGCTTTTGTGAGTTTTTCTATGCTTGCGCGACTTTTTTGTATTTTTAGCGCGAAAAAATCGGATTGTTTTTTCCGCAGTTTACAGCGTTCGGTACGAAAATTTTGTGACTTTCGGATCGCCAATACGATATTATCATGACTAAAACAATTTTTTTGTAAGCATTTTTGTGATATTTGCGATCTACAGAAATTTTCGTTTCCAATCTGAATTTTTTCCATTCGGGATTCGAACTCGTGTTTTGATAAATCTGCCCCTAAGAATGCAGAGCTAAGCAAAGCTTGCTGTAGGGCCTTGACCCTTGTAAGCCAAGGCAGAGCTGGTTTGTGCTGGTAAGGGGAAAGGGTTATAAAGATAAGTTTCTGTTTTTATTCTCTTCCCTTCTTTAACTTCTTACTAGGAAGAGTTGCCGGCTGGGGGGAAAAGTTTGAAAGATATGGATAGCTTCCATTTCAGCCTAACTGCCCAGGCAATTTTATCTAATTGTGAGCATCCAGCTGGCAACTGTAATTCTTAAAATGTTAGATTACAAAATGCTGGCTTTGGATTACTTAGAACTTCCTATATTTTTAAAACAACAATTGGAAATATTTTACAATTGTAAAGCATCAGATTTGAGGGTTATATACAAATACAAAAATAAGGCAGACATTATTTTTACCCATTACTATGCGGGGTCTGAATAGTATATAAATCAGATATTCCCAGCCAGAGGGGAAGAATACCTGACCCTTTAGAAAAAATGTAGACAACTGAGAATATATCCTGAAAATGGTATGATATTTATATTTTAAAAATGTAGGTGTGTTTTTGTCTAAAAACGTTGGAAATATAAATCCTTGCTCTATTCAGGTAAAGAGAATCAACCACTGAATTCTGCCCCAGGTAGCTTACTGACTATAAATCAACTGCCACTAATAATATCTTACAACTAAAAGTTCTTTTCCAGTTCCCAGCTCTTTTTATATTTGGCCTTGGGGGTCTAAATTTTTCCTGTGGACATTCCATTTTCCATTTACAGTAGTTCCATGCCATTGATTGTTTCAAGTAGCCCAGCATTTTAGACATGCCGAGGAAGAAACTGAAGAGCGTTTTATAACTGCCAAAGGATTTAGTAAGCAATCTATAATTTGAATTCAGAACTCATCACCTTGTATGTGGTCCAGTTAAATTTATTACTGAATTTTACTACTTAATTGACAATATCTGTTCTTTTCATTCAGTCATTTGTATCGGAAAAAACTGTAGCTGCATTTATAAACAATATAGTCCTATAAATTCTTGCCACAAGGAAAAACAAAGTGATTTGTTTACCTTACCAGGCTGGTTTCGATGTTATCTTACAAAGAACCTCTAAGCACAAAATGCATATACTGTTAACTTGGCCCATATTCTAAGCTGGAATTTAACATGTGTTTTTGTTGAAATGTTTTTATTTATTTCAAGTTGCCACAGTGCTTACAAAGTCTACATTACATCCAGTTTGGAAGACGTAAATATACCTGTAGCCACTTGGAAGATTTAAAAAAAAGAAAGTGATGTTACAGGCAATCCGTTTTAGTAATATTAGTAATATTTGGGAAATTTTATTTGGAAGGAAGCACGTTCTAAAGTTGAAGCTTTATAAAGAGGGGCTCCTACAATATCCTTCTAAGTTGTCTAGGGAATGAAGTACAGTTAATCCTTATCTGGCATTGGGTAGAGGGGGGAAAAAAAGTTGCATCACAGAAAGTGTTCTTTATACATGTGGCACTAATGTACTTTGACAGTTTTTCCTTTATATTTATGGACATTTTCTTAATGCATATGTTGATGTACTGCTTTATATATAGGTTCAGTTTATTCTGCGTGTGTGGGGGACTTTGTGTCAAAAAATGGACAAAGCAGAGTTTTTTGCTACCCAAAAGGGAGCTGTACAATGCATTGCATGTCGCCTTGGGAATTTTGACACTATGCTATGTTATATCCTAGGGATAATTTTATGCTTATGTGCTCTAGGCAGCTCATTTTACTGTTTTCAGCAACTGCTAGTGCATCAACATTGCTGCTCTGAATTTACAAAAACAAGTTAGTCCATAGGGCCTCAAATGAATTTTGAATTAGGAAGATGATTGCGATTATTTATGATTTATAACTACCCAAGTAAATCTGACAAGTTTCCAGGAATCCAAAATGTAATAATACATAGTTTAATCATGGTTTAACACATTCAAGTATAATTTGCTAAATACAAAGTATCTGTCAGCTTAGAACTATTATTTATAGGCTATGCACAACTGAGTAGAAACATTATTAGTTATCTCCACTCCATCTTACCCTGTTCTTGCAGAAGTTAAATATTCCCAAGCGAATCTCATATCTCATTTTCAATATATTAAATCTCATTGTTGGCACAAATATTGCATTTCACCTGAAGATACAAGGGGAGCTGGCCATGGGAGCACTTCAAGGTAAAATGCATGTAATGGAAGTACTATTTATGTAGCCAGAATTGCTACATACATGCACATTCCCTGTATGCTGGTAAAGCTATCACAATCAGTTTCATATTAAAAGCTACAGAAGACACAGCTTCTGCTGGGAGACACCAGATGCTTGAAGAGCCAAGTGACAGCCCTGCCTGCTGTGCATTTTCAATATACTGTATGTGTGTGAAATAAAATATTTGGCCTAAAGACTGTGGAACTGGCAGTGAAAATAGATTTTCTTTTTAGGGCACAGTAACATCTGGTTCTTATGTATCAATTTCTTAACATTTGTTTCCTACTAATCTGTTAAGCAAATCTAAGCAGTTCCCGTTACAAGGTGCAAATGACTGCCTTACTGGGAAAAAAGGTCAAACTTGGGGCCCTTGCACCTACAAGTCCCAGTCTGTGTTATCATTAAACTTAAGGGGGCTATTTACTAACCATTGGATTTTTAGCATAAAAGTGGCAGAAAAACTAGTTAGTCAAAACGACTAAAAATCAAAATCTGAGAATTTGCCAGCTAAAACCTGCCGAGATCATATAGAAGTCAATGTCAATTTTGATTCGGTTTTTTTGTGCGACAGTTCTAAAAAGTCACAGTTTTCATGAAATAAAATCGAAAAATTCTGAATTTTCACGACTTTTTCCACGCAGACTTTTTTAGATCAGACTTTTTAGTAAGTGTAAGACATTTTTAACTCTCTTGTTCGATACATACCGTAATTTCCTGTTCGTATGTCCATACTCCACAAGACAGCTCAATGCAGAAAATTATTAACAGGCTTCCAAAATACTGCAAACAAATAAAGAACCCAGCATAAATATACATTTTTTTTTATCAAGTGTACATTGTATATGGTAAACAATTCAAAAACTGTGGACCCAGTTGGTACTTTTTTTTTTAGCATATTTTATTTTGAGATCTGTATTTCAGACATGCATTAAAGCTAGTGAAATCCATTTGGTGCCTTTTAAGTAGCCTTTATTTTGATATCTGTACTTCAGAGATGCCTTAAAGCTAGTTAAAAAGGTAAGTCTGAGATATTGTGTAGAGTAAAGGTGCCCTTAAAGGTTTTACAAAAAGTTTCCTTACATGATTTTTATTTATCCGACATTTCAGTTCCTAACAGGAACTTTCCTCAGGGAAATATAGTAGCTCAGTAGTGAGTTTTAGTGGTCACACTGATCCCTTTCTATACTACACAGAAGGTATCTGAGGCTACAGTTGTCTTTGCCCTATAATTATCACTTTTGTTTAGCACTGATTTCATAATTTTGGCTTCTCACAGGCCAACATTAGAAGGATAATATGGACTGGACAGCTAGTTGGATTGCTGCTACACAGAAGTAGCCCAAACAGCCCATCCCAAGTACCATGTTGGATCATCATTCAGTCTAGGTCTACAT
Source organism: Xenopus tropicalis (assembly GCF_000004195.4). Classification (NCBI taxonomy): domain Eukaryota; kingdom Metazoa; phylum Chordata; class Amphibia; order Anura; family Pipidae; genus Xenopus; species Xenopus tropicalis. The sequence goes on from NC_030679.2 coordinate 69,281,623, forward strand.
TGACTGATCAGCACCTACAGGCTTTCAGACAAATTATTAACAAAGAAGGGGGTTTGCACATACACCAATGATCACACAGAACAGTTAAAATTTTACCAAAATATCTCGAATATCTGTGGCCAGAAATTAGATGTTATCATTATAAGATATACAGTGGAGGAAATAATTATTTGACCCCTCACTGATTTTGTAAGTTTGTCCAATGACAAAGAAATGGAAAGTCTCAGAACAGTATCATTTCAATGGTAGGTTTATTTTAACAGTGGCAGAAAGCACATCAAAAGGAAAATCGAAAAAATTACTTTAAATAAAAGATAGCAACTGATTTGCATTTCATTGAGTGAAATAAGTTTTTGAACCCTCTAACAAAAAAAGACTTAATACTTAGTGGAAAAACCCTTGTTTGCAAGCACAGAGGTCAAACATTTCTTGTAATTGATGACCAAGTTTGCGCACATTTTAGGAGGAATGTTGGTCCACTCCTCTTTGCAGATCATCTCTAAATCCCTAAGGTTTCGAGGCTGTCTCTGTGCAACTCTGAGCTTGAGCTCCCTCCATAGGTTTTCTATTGGATTAAGGTCCGGAGACTGACTAGGCCACTCCATGACCTTAATGTGCTTCTTCTTGAGCCACTCCTTTGTTGCCTTTGCTGTATGTTTTGGGTCATTGTCGTGCTGGAACACCCATCCACGACCCATTTTCAGTTTCCTGGCAGAGGGAAGGAGGTTGTCGTTCAGGATTTCACGATACATGGCTCCGTCCATTTTCCCGTTAATGCGAATAAGTTGTCCTGTGCCCTTAGCAGAAAAACACCCCCAAAGCAAAATGTTTCCACCCCCATGCTTGACGGTGGGGACGGTGTTTTGGGGGTCATAGGCAGCATTTTTCTTCCTCCAAACACAGCGAGTTGAGTTAATGCCAAAGAGCTCTATTTTGGTCTCATCAGACCACAGCACCTTCTCCCAGTCACTCACAGAATCATTCAGGTGTTCATTGGCAAACTTCAGACGGGCCTGCACATGTGCCTTCTTGAGCAGGGGGACCTTGCGAGCCCTGCAGGATTTTAATCCATTGCTGTGTAATGTGTTTCCAATGGTTTTCTTGGTGACTGTGGTCCCTGCTAATTTGAGGTCATTAACAAACTCCTCCCGTGTAGTTCTAGGATGCTTTTTCACCTTTCTCAGAATCATTGACACCCCACGAGGTGAGATCTTGCGTGGAGCCCCAGAGCAAGGTCGATTGATGGTCATTTTGTGCTCCTTCCATTTTCGAACAATCGCACCAACAGTTGTCACCTTCTCTCCCAGCTTCTTGCTAATGGTTTTGTAGCCCATTCCAGCCTTGTGCAGGTCTACAATTTTGTCTCTGACATCCTTGGACAGCTTTTTGGTCTTTCCCATGTTGGAGAGTTTGGAGTCTGCTTGATTGATTGATTCTGTGGACAGGTGTCTTTTATACAGGTGACTAGTTAAGACAGGTGTCCTTAATGAGGTTGACTAATTGAGTAGAAGTGTCTAACCACTCTGTGGGAGCCAGAACTCTTAATGGTTGGTAGGGGTTCAAAAACTTATTTCACTCAATGAAATGCAAATCAGTTGCTATCTTTTATTTAAAGTAATTTTTTCGATTTTCCTTTTGATGTGCTTTCTGCCACTGTTAAAATAAACCTACCATTGAAATGATACTGTTCTGAGACTTTCCATTTCTTTGTCATTGGACAAACTTACAAAATCAGTGAGGGGTCAAATAATTATTTCCTCCACTGTATATTCTCCTTGCAGTATTTTAATATACCTTACTTATTCTTTTCCTTTCAAAGATTTTCTAGGGGCTCTGTCAACTCAAATTTTGAAAACATATTTCCTTTTTTCTTTGAAGTAATAAAAGAGTACCTAATTAATCCTTATTAGAGGCAAAACAATCCTATCGGATAATATTCCCATGTTTAACAGACGCATATATTTGTTAGAAACAAACACACCATTTTACCTGATCATCTCATAACGAGGCCAATGATTCAAATGATCAATTTTGACTTTGTTTAGGAAAACAACGTTTGGTGTACTATATACTAATATATTTCTCAATTTTTTTGAATGTTTCTGGTAAATACGGTGAATAATACCTTTGTTTTTTAAAAGGGTATATGTTCCTTTTAAATGCCATCAGACATTCCTCCTACATATGGATGAACTTTGTGGTCCTACTGATTTATCTATATATTCTAGATTAAAAAAACATGAAAAACATCTTGGTGCTGTGCTGGGAGATTCAGTCTCCACCAGTGTAACAAGCCAGCAATAACCTCACAACTTCAACAAAGCAAAACTATTGAAAAACACTATACCCCATAATTATTAGTAGGCTTTTCCATCTTAATTTTGAGTTTTCTTCTCTGAATTAATTTAAATCATAATTTTTCTCAGTGTTTGAAATATCTACTTTGGTTGGAGAGACATCTTGGTAGAAGCTGATGCCAACAAAACATGAAACCCAAGTGAGCAGTTTACCAATGGGAATGCTAATTTATGTGTTGCGGGTGACAGTTCTGATGTTTTGAGGCTGTTCATTGTCAGGCTTTAGAACAGGTTTAAAATGTCACCTTATAATATATTTGTTACTGTGATAGAATATTTTCAAAAATTAGCATCTGTGGAGTCCTGAATACGAAAAGCAGAACAGCAAGATATAGATAGCCCTATGTAATGCAGAAATTATCTACGGCAATCTCGCTTTAACAGATGGATAGCAAAACATTCTGAAACAGACCGAGATTCCCAAAGTAGAATAAACAGTAAATCCCTGTACCGTAAAAGTGGCAATAAATACCAAAAGACAGAATTTGCAGCAAAATGTAACTCAAAAGAGATTTTAAAATGAACAAATTAGAATGAGCAAGCATAAAGTGCAACTAAATACATATTTTTAATGCACAGATGTTTCTATAATATCCAAAACATTAATATATATATATTAAACAGCCCTTGGGTGAATGATAATTCTGTTCAGTGAAGCCTGAACATCTGGTCAGTTGTGCACAAACATGAACTTTGTTTTATGACTGAGTTGAATATGACAACAACTGCCGTTACAATCAATTTAAATTAACATCCATATCAGAGAAAGGAAAAAAAACACTACTGACTCCTACAAGATATAAAATGATGAACTGCAGCAAATCAAGTCTTTGCATCTTAATGGTCTTAAAGGGGACAGGAGTTATGGGCTAGCAGATGGAGAAAAATATGCATAAATAAAAGGGAAAGATAGAATAAATCTCTGATGTGTCTTCTATTCAACTAAATATGATAGAAGCTGATGTTCCTGGTTTGGTTCACCAACAGATAAAATCAAATACAGACCTAATACACAATTAACATGGTCAGAGAAAAATAAAATCAATCATTTATTTACTACCTTTTATCTTTTATATACAAGCATACATTTTACAGATGGCAACACTAAACTAAACTTGCCTTTGGTTAAAAACTATCACTTGCTCTAAGTGCACTCCAAGTGATAATTGTTTGCCATGGTCAAGAATTAATTTATCAATACTGTAGTGCAGCCAAGTCAATTTAAAGTGCTTACTGGAAAATAGCAGAGCTTTTCCAACCACTCAATAGCACACACACACATTTATATGTATGTCCAGCACATTCACTAAACCAGAAAAAAAAGCACAGGAGATTGCTGACTTAGGGAAAGACTGTCTTTCAAAACAAATTACTATTATGTGGAGAGTTGTTTTGCTTCAAGTCACATAGTGAGCACCTTTAAAAGAAATATGGCAAAATAGAGAGAAAAGGAGCTATCACAAAGTGATAAATTCCAGCCATAGCTTCGCTGTGATATTGCACAGAGCCATATTTAATGAATCTTTGTCAGTTGTTTATTTCATATATCCATATATTAACTGAACAGAGATAAATTCATCTCTCTAAGTAGTATGTACATTCTATAAGCAAATATTTGTATAATGATATAGTGCAGCTCTGTTTTCTTTAAATTCTTCAGTTTAATATTGAACTGCAGGGTTGCACTTTCTGTTCTAAGTTTTGTATATGGTACAGATTAAATTAAATTGTACTCTTTTCATCATCATCATTGATCATTTATTATATAGCACATGTGAGTTACACTGTTTTACAATAACTTTACAATAAACAAACAAATGGATTACAGAATAAAACAGTAGGATTTGAGGGCCTCTGAGCAGAAAACCATGGCAGCAACAAGAAACAAATTGCAACTAATGAGGGCTCAGCAAAAAAAAAATAAGAGCTGCAAAGAGTAGATAGTGTGGCAGATTTATCTAAAGCAATAAAAGCAATATAAAACACTCATAAAACTGTACCTAACAATGACAGGTAAAGTTTCAGGCACATAAAGAGTGATTTGACCCCCTCTACTAACAGACCTTCCATTTCACAGTGAAACATGTCCACTTTTGGCACTTAAAATATAAATCCCTTTGCTTATAATTAATGTCACTAACTGCAGTGCCAACTGCAAATCCTTAGCTGCAGGTTAAGAAGAAATCAGCGTAGTAGCAGAAAAAAGGAATGTAAGGGAACTTCAAGATCAGGGCAAACTACCATCTTGATTTACACAGCTACTTGTCTATTGTATTTCTCCACTTTATTCAGCACTTGAACATTATCCTTCAACAAACAATTTTTCAAGCAAAGGCCAGGCTCTGTGTGAGAGCAATTTCTGCTATTCACTGTGGAATATTTTCTCCAAAAAAAAACCCTGAATATAATGTCACTGTATTCAAGCTATTTATATAATAAAAAGCAGGGCTGCTATTATAAACTAATTTGTGATTCTGAAACCCAAGTACAAGAAGTAAGTTCAGTAAGGTATTATCACCTTTACCCCTAATAATAGCTCCAGTCTTTAATTTCAGCCTATGACTAATTGCCTGTGTTTAGGCATGAGACGCAAAAGACTATTTTTTCCATATGAGATGTAATTTCTTAATACTTGTACATTTTTTCGGCATTTATTTACACAATATGTTTCAGTGTGCTTGGCAGCTTTTCTGAAATTTTGGTAGACATCCACTCTGTAAGATCTGTGGCATGTGCAACAGGTTCTCCACACATTCTGGTAAGTTTAACCTCTTATTGAAACCTATTGATATTTGGATATTTAATTTTAGGGAATGCAAACAGCCTTCTGCCCATATTTAGAAATTTAGAGGGTGCTGTACAGCTTCTCTTCACATAAGGCAAGTTGGACTGGCAGATGCATTAGATAGCTTTAAGAAATGGTTGGATGGCTTTTTAACAAGTAAGGAAATACATTTTTAATAAAAATAGCTGTTAGTACAAGTTAATCCAGGGACTGGTCCAACTGCTATCTTGGAGTCAGGAAGGAATTTTCTGCCCCTTTAAGGTGAATTGGTGAGATTTTAGAAGGGGTTTTTGCCTTCCTCTGGGTCAACTAGCAGTTAGGCAAGTTCCATATAGACATAAAAGATTAAGATTGTGTCTTTTTTTAACCTAACTTACTATTTTACTATGTAAAGTGTAAGTTAGGGCTACAAGAGCACACTCTTGGCATCATATAGGACCTTTGTAATGGGCAGGATTAACAGTGTACTGAATTTAATGATTCCTTTTATTAAGTATTAAATACAAAACGGTAGACAGTATACTAGAGAAAGGAGAATGAAACCAAGCCAATGGAGATTATAGGACTATAGTTTGGACAGATATTAAGAAGAGGATAAGACCCTGCGATGAAATACAGATGGCAGCTATCTAGTTTATTCAGGCCCAAAAGCAACATGTGGATCACTGATATGGGCTTGATTTGTTTCTCTCAAATTAAATAAAACATAAGAATCTGACATATGCTATGAGTTTTAATGTTTAATGCTGATAGCAGCGCTTGCTAAAAGGGAATCACATCATCCTTATATAAGATAAATGCATGCGAACAGGATGGACCATATTGACAGAAATCAGCAGGATATTTTGAATGTTGCACTTTTCCTTCCTTCTACTCTACGTGACATTTCAGTATTCAAAGATGCACAGCTTTGTAATTGCTGCCATGGTGAGAGAGACAGATAATTCCATGCGCAAGGCAGATTTTTCTTTGGTGTCCATTTATCAAGCGCACCACGTCAATACCATGCTGTGTGGGAGTGATTAACTATCCTGACAATGTTGTCAACTAAAAAAGCATGATTTTTGCTGATAAAGTCAGCATAAAGAAAGTGGTTTTCATGCTCACTTTATTGATTATTAAAGCTATAAGACTAATTTCCTAAGGAATACATAACTTTGTGAAAATTTTAAACATGTAAATTACTGAGGCAAGTACAATATGCAAAAGCAAATAGATGATAGATTTTGTTATTTACATTGCAGCGTTTCCTAGAATTCCAGACTATTTAGGGGCACATGCTATGTAGTGTGTATTGCTACTTATGTACAATTCACCAAAAGAGATGCTGCCTCCAATGCTCGTAGTGCCAAAATTGGTGCTGATGTGAAATACTTGTGCAACACCTAAACGACCTCTAGAAATAACACCTCCTCAATGCAGGTGTTCATTTCAGGGCTTGTTTGTATCCCTGTACATTTTATCATAAGGCGTAAGAATAGAAAAGTGTATATAAATGTAAATAGGAAGAAGATGCTGGTGGGGGAGCTGGAGGATACCGCGGGGGAGCCGGAGGAAGTAGCTGGGATGGGGGAAGCTGAGGGGAGCCGGAGGTAATCGCTGGGATGGGGGAAGCTGAGGGGAGCCGGAGGAAGTAGCTGGGATGGGGAAGCTGAGGGGAGCCGGAGGTAATCGCTGGGATGGGGGAAGCTGAGGGGAGCCAGAGGTAATCGCTGGGATGGGGGAAGCTGAGGGGAGCCGGAGGAAGTAGCTGGGATGGGGGAAGCTGAGGGGAGCCGGAGGTAATCGCTGGGATGGGGGACGCTGAGGGGAGCCGGAGGAAGTAGCTGGGATGGGGGAAGCTGAGGAGAGCCAGAGGTAATCGCTGGGATGGGGGAAGCTGAGGGGAGCCGGAGGAAGTCACTGGGGGGGGGAGCTGGAGGAAGTCGCTGGGGGTGAGCTGGAGGATTATGGTGGGAGCTGGGGGGAAGCCGGAGGATGCTTGGGGGGGGTGGGAGCTAGAGGATGCTGGGAAGGACTCTGGGGGGAGCTGGGGGGAAGCGGAGGATGCTTGTGGGGGGGGTGGGAGCTGTAGGATGCTGGGAAGGACTTTGGGGGGGGAGCTGGAGGATTCTGGTGGGAGCTGTAGGATGCTGGGAAGGACTCTGGGGGGGAGCTGGAGGATGCTGTGGGGGGAGAGCTGGAGGACCGGGGAGGGGGGTAACTGGAGGATGCTGGGGGCCCTGGCTAACAATGTTTTAGGGGGGCCCTGGCCACCAATGTTTAAGGGGGGCCCTGGTTACCAATGTTTTAGGGAGGTCCTGGTTACCAATGTTTTAGGGGGGCCCTGGTTACCAATGTCTGTGTGTCCTTTGTACTGATGGGAGGGTCCACTGGGGGCAGGGCGTGGGAGGAGGGGGCCCAGAAAATTTTGTTGTGAGGGGCCCGTGATTTCTGATGGCAGCCCTGGGCTTATTTAACAGGGGTTTTATGTTTTCTTTTATTTCTGAGCAAACAGAAATTTTGGGAGGAAACAGGATTTTGGGAGGACTGAGTGCTATTTTAAATAGCCTGAACATCTGGTGGACCATTATCAACAATTCAGTTTTAGGCTAATGTCCCACACAGTGAGTTAGTCACCCGCGATAGAGTTCTGCTACCACAGGCAACTAACTTCCCCAACAATAGTCGCTGGTGGAAAGGCCTATGCATTGCTTTGGCTTTCCAAAGTCACACAAAATTGCCTGAACATCACTGTGAACACTGTGAAGAAAGGAACTGCCTGCTTAAACACATTCAGACAAACTGGCAAGTCTATCAGCTCTGATAAATGTGCTTGATTCAATAACATGTTCCTGAGATCAATCAATTTGATAAGGTTGAAAAAAATGGTTGGACATTGCCACACTCAAACAAAGGATCCCCCTCTTTTCCAAGATTTAACATGAAATTGGAAACTTTATTCACTTTTATACAAGCAACCCTCTTACTGGGTTACACAGCAAAGAGAATATTCTGTATTAGGTTAGAGATAGGTAGTACAGAAGGGTGAAAAAAGTAAATAACAATTACAATAATAGTAACAATAATAAAGCCAGTTGCAAATGTGCTGAGATTGAAGTCTACAGATAATACAAGTTGATGCTAATTAGACTTAATTAATGTCCCTTTTGTTATGATTTTGTTTTTTATATTGTGGCTCAGTTTTATATTTTGTAGAAAGCCAGTCTACCAAGGCATACTGGTACATAGCTTCAGTTGAAAATCTGCTGTGGAAAATATAGAAAGCCAGTGCTTTTAACAGTACTTATTTTGAAAAGCTAGGCCTTTTAGAAAGGCACTTATCCATAAAACAGCTTGGGCTCTGTTAAAATGATAAACTAGGTAGTCTATTTTAAAGTGCACATTTGACACTTCAGAATCTCCAAAAGCCTTTGTAACTTAATGCACTTGAACTCCCAGTCTTAGCAATTAGTTCTAGTCACAGTAGTTGGCTGCAGTGGGTTTTAGTTTGCTTGTACAGAGGAAGTATTTTATCTGCAGGGTAAATAGTTTCAGCCCTAGTGCACAAATTTTTTACCAGAAATAAAACTCGTTTCTTTGCGCCATGTTACATTTTTCACACAAATAGCTATTTCCTAACTAAATAGATAAACCAAACAAATAATCTGTGTGTGTGTAGTTCCCTACTGAGCAATTTGTCCCTTCAAATTTAGTACAACTGCACCAAATCTGTTCAACCCAAAAATCTGGCCAGCAAATGAGGTGATTTGGCCCATGTACTGAGTCAATGGTCAATGGTCAGTCTAGAAATGCAAGAACCAGCACTTCATTGCAGCGATCAACCTGATTTAGCCATGTAATAACAAAACGTACTAATATAGACATAATCTTTTCAAATGCCAACTGGCTGTACATCCAAACAATTAGCCAATGTTTGTCCAGCATAAGTTGTTTTTTTTAAATTTCACTTAGACCTTAGATTTTCTTTATAATAACAATTACTTTATATGTTAAATGAATAAGAGAATATGTCCTGTTGATAAGGACTGTGTACTTCCATATAAATAGACAACAGAATATGAAAAATAGACAACTGTGTTTATAGCACATTCCCACTATGCATGTTTGCATTTTATAAAGCAGTGTGAGCTGTGATATTGCTTACTTTGACAGATTTTCTCTTTACACAGTATAGAAATTGCATATTTAAAGATTACATTTATACCAACAAATATTTCGCCAGATTTGATATACAGTTACTATTGGATATTGTTAGGAGGCAGCTTGGGGTGAGTTGTGCTCACCAGAGCTTTAACTCCAACACATCATATTCACTGGAGGAATGCAATTTATTAGGCACCCTCAAGTGAGTACAACTGCTTACTGACCTGGGCCAGTGCATGTGAAGTACAGTACTTTTCCAGCTTTACTATACTGCACATCAATTGCCCAGTGAAGAATAAGGGAACTCTGCAAAAATAAATCAAGATTGTGGAATAGTACTCAGATTAGAGTATAACCATGTGCATTTTTACAGTATAAGGCATGGGGTAAAAATAAAAAATAAAACTATTTATTCCAGCTCAGAATGCAACCCACAGGGCAACATACAATTTGGAATAAAACAGGATTATTGGTGCCCAGTTTTCCCACTTTGAACATTGTTCCACACTCCTTATGTTTTGTACTATGCTTATTTGTCTGTGGTTTTACCTGGAGTTAGCATTTAATGTGGAAGTGTTTGTATAACAATGCATAATCCACTTTAACATCTTCTGGCTCTGCAGCACTAAATTTACTATTCCCAGTTATACACCATAATCCACAAAATGGTTATTCATTTCCTAATTCCTTTAATTAAAACAGATTGAGTTAGTTATGAATATTAATTCATAACTAGCTCAATCTGGTATGTACCTAACCTAAAAGTAGTCTGATATGCTTTTCTATAACAATTTTACTGCCTTTGTCATTTTTTCTCTTTGCTCTCTTTTTATCTGCCATTCTAGCCAACTTTCTTACTGCTTTTTTTAGTGTACCTGCTTTTACTATATTTTAAAGGAAAACTATACCCCCAGTTTATATTATTTTAAGTGACCTATTAATAATCTTGCCAAATTGGAATATATATTTCAGTAAATATTGCTCATCTACATCTTGTCCCTTGAGCCACCATTTAGTGATGGGCTGTGTGCTCCCTCAAAGATCACATGACCAGAAATAATGTAACAGGAAGAAGTGTGAGAATAAAAGACAGAACTGGCTGATGTGGCCTAGCATGTATATGTGCCTTGGTTTGTTTGTGTGCACTGTGAATCATATGATTCCAGGAGCTGGTCCTTAATGCTTAAAATGGCAATTTTCTATTTAGGATTATCAAATAGCACATTAGCACATTTCATTTGCATTGCATACATTCAGACATCCTGAAACTACCAAGGATGAATGTACCACAGATGCAGTGACCCTAGGTTAGACTGTGACAGGACAACCAATTAGTTTCCCTGCAAAAAGTTAAGGAAAAAAATAATTATTCAGATCACTAATAATCAACTACAGAAAAGGAGTGTTACATTTGAACTGCCTTGTCAGGAACAGATTGAGCTAGTTATGAATTAATAATAAGCATAGGGACAGAGAATTAGACATGTTCTGGCCTAATGACAATGAAATAAATCTGATACTTGGATCTTTAATTAAGCCATTTTAGAATCTATTCATGGTATGTAAGCATTGCCCTTATTTTCTGCTTCCTATGGAGAGTTGAAAAAAGATTTTCATGTTCAGTATTCTTTAAAGTGCACTGTATATACTGATATATTATTTTCCAAAAGGTAAATTAGTAAGCTTCCTCCAGCACTCTCCAGGACACTTACCTATAAATCTAAAGCTGATAGGTGGTACCCTATGTGCAAGGACTATATTGTGTATGAGCCAACCAAGGACGAAAGGAGGCACCCAGTGTCTAGGGCCCTGCTTTAAAGCTACAGAGTCAGCTCTTGGGAATAGATAAAAAAAAACACAGAAGGACTGAATTGTCCTTGACTTATGGGAATTCAAGTCTAATAGGTATCTGCCCATTTTTATCCATATAAGTTTCAGGTGGGCATTAAGAAATTGCCCATATGTAGACAAATAAGCTGGCAATTCACTATGTTTTATTGGCCCGTGTATGGCCATTTTATGTAAGTTATAAATCAAGATGTTAATCTCTGTCATACTGTAGCCCTAAGACTATCAATTACCAAAAGAGGGGAAGGAATATCTTCCTGACAGATTCTGAAAGCTGTTGGGCACAGGAAGTCAGCAGTCGAAACACAAATGAAAAAAGAATATGAAAAGCATAGCTATGCATTTTTGCACGGAAATCTGCTTTTAATGTATGCATACAGACTGATGCCTGTTAGTGCGTTTTAAACACATGGAGCAAATGGGTACAGATCCATTCTCACCAGCTATTTTTATGCTTATTTAAATTGTGTTGTTGCAAATATAATTTGAAAACTATGCAATTTCATCTACATAGTTCAAACAATTCATTTTTAAGGGCTGTGCATATCAGGGAATACTGGGTTGTGTAATCTGAATATATTCAGATTAATGGGCTCCTATCACCCCTAGCTTTTCCCAATCGAGCTGCAAGCTGACACAACACACTCTCTGGGTGGGGAAAGCAATACTGGTACTGACAGTAGTGACTAGTGACCAGGATTTTTAAGAAAATAGCTCTGCCACACACACGCACACATATTCTTTGTTTTAATTTAAAAAGTATGTTTTGATAATTACATAGTTACATAGGGTTGAAAAAAGACCAGTGTCCATCAAGTTCAACCCATCCAAGTAAACCCAGCACACCTAACCCACACCTACCAATCTATACACTCACATACATAAACTATAAATACAACCACTAGTACTAACTGTAGATATTAGTATCACAATAGCCTTGGATATTCTGATTGATAATGATATTATTCTTTTCTTTGTAAACCAGTTTTAATAAAAAACGGCAAATGTCAGGCATCAATATTTATGTATGCTGGTTGTAATAATACAAACACATCCTGTTCATAAAAACAATTCTTTTTCAGTTTGGCTCTTTGCTGTACTCTTATTTCAGAATGTAATTGCATTTGTCCATTCCCCTTTTTCCTTTCATTTCAATAGAAGTCTGGGATAATTGCATGTGAAGTAGGCAGGTGCTCCTTTCACTTCTATATAGAGATTCCATTTCCCAGGGAGACAGGTTTCATTTCATTAGATCTCATGGCCATTGTAATACAGTGATTATCACATATTGAAAAGTTGCAAAGCCAGTTTATATCCTGTTAAGGTCTGTACTATTATAAAAACCATTGTACTGTTCACAAACACCTGGCTTGGTTGTGTAATTTTCTTGATTAAGTATTTATACTTTTTCTAGAAAATACTTCAACTGATGGACATAGCTAAATCATAGGTTGAAAAGTGAAATTTGCAATACTGGTGTATTAATCTGTAAAACTGTGAAAAAGCATGGCATGCAATATGTAATACAAACCAACAAAATGTTGTAATAGATGTCATAGGTCTGAAGTCATCTTTGCATAGACCCTTTTCTGTATACAGATAACATTATTTGTTTGAAAAGCAACACAGTAATGTCATTTTAATTTGGGTTATTGACCTCTGTGACAGAATGCTATATTCTGCAGATAGCCAGATTGCCAGTAAAAAAGCCATGCCCAAACTTCTGTTTTCTTCATAGATGAAAAAGACACAAATCAAACATAGCAATACACTTTGCATGACAGCTTTTGCATCTATGCCATGCATCGCCAGGAAAACAAGCACACGGCATAGATTAAAAGGAGAATCTAAGGCGCCAGCACAATGTTTTTTTGTAGCCCTATACACAAAGGGTTAATAAGCTATTCACTAACAAGCTATGTAATTATGGATACATGACACCTGTCATATCTATATATTGTGATTCAATGCCAATGTCATTTTTTAATTCAAGCCGCAATTTTGAGGTTCTACTTTTGTTTAGGGCCCACATTGCTCACATCACAGTTATAATAATAATATTAATAACATTAGCTATGAATATCCTCTAAACGGTGTCCATATAAACAGTGCTTTGTGATATCAATTATAATCATTGCTTAGTGATGTAATTTCTGTCGCATAACTCATTGAAACTTCTTTATAATAATGAATAATGTAACCCCTGTTGTAAAATATGAGGATATTAAAATCACCTCATTCTTCCATGACCTGTATAAAGGCAGTTATCCTTCAATCTTGTGATCATGGAACTCCTTAGTGACTTAAAATATCAGAAGTTCCCTTGACAAAGGCATTTGAGACAAAACGTTGGGGTATTCTCTCATCCAGATTATCTGCCTTAATTTCTTTTTTCAGTTTTTCACTGGGTGGTATGTACTGATTTGTTTATTGATGGATATTGTGATTTTTTTTTTTACAAATGCAGTATTGTTGCTGTACAATAACCTGGTAAATAAAAATGTTTTTTTAATTACAGTACCTCCCTGATAAATTCTTTTCTAGTGTGCAGGGTTTATATATGGGTTTTTATCACTTAAAATATACTTATATTTTACTATTGGGGGCTAATTATTCACTATATAAACCACTGATGTATCTACCAATTATTCATAATTCCAAAGTTATCTGGAACAGTTAATAAATATTGAACCAAGACCTAGTTGTTTGGGAACCCTGCCCAATGAGAAATAAAATGGGGCCTTCTTTTTTAGGGCTTTAGTTGTTCTTTAACCCATTGTATTAATCAATTAGCATCTATTAGGTTTTTTTATTGCTGGAAAATGTCATAATTCACTTCCAAAACTCTGCAGCACACATCTAAGTGACCCAGTCATTTTGTCAAATAATAACACAATTCTGAGCTGGGCATTGTTGGTGCTTCGTGGTCCTGTTACCAAACATATTAACATGTGTTTCAAAAGCTTCAATATATTCCGCAGACAGTGCTCTACAACAGATAGCTGCCTACATCAAAAATTCAAATGCTGACCTACACAGGTAGTTCTGTTATGAATTTCTTTAAAAGAAACATCAAAGGAAAATACAATCATTTATATGTAAACAGCCCATGACGTCTTGGATGACTCCATGTAATTTAAAGACAAGAAAAGTTCTAATATCTTGAATCAAAGCATTTAAATTAAAAAAAATCTGAAAAAAATTGTATTAAACAACATTATGCACTCTTGAATGCTACTCACGCATACATCTATACTTTACTAAACTTTGAAGTGCGCTTTATGGGAATGATAAGGCATAAGTCAAAAGAATATCTAGTTTTTGAGCAGGCCTTTTTACAAGTCCCATACTGTGACTGTTAATGTATGCTACAGAAGTGCTATAGCCTGGAGTCTATCTATCCCCCATAGGCTTGCATTAATGAGAAGTATTCCTGTTACAGTGCTGAAATACTATAGATGAATTATTAAGGGGAACATTTGCTAGACAATATATTTTTAACAGAGCTGCTATGTGAATCAGATAATACACACAGACTTAGCTTTGTAATGTCAAATAGATAAGGCAAAAAATAAATACAAATAAACATAAGTCCACATTTGCTGCTATTAAATTAAAATGTAACGGCACTTGCTAATTTACATTATTAATGCAGAGCATAAACTTTGAGGCTGATTAATTATTTTTTTTACCAAGCAGCAAATAAAATAGTTTGTATACAAAGCACTACCAACCCCCCCCCCCCAAAAAAAAGAACTGTGTGTTTGACTCAAAGTCAAACACAGTGGGATATATGCATCAGAAGTTCAAGGTTTGTAGCTTAAGGGCTCTGGCACACCCGGCGATTAGTCGCCCGTGACAAATCTCCCCGTTCACGGGCGACTAATCTCCCCAAAATGCCATCCCACCGGCGAAAATATAAATCGCCGGTGGGATAGCATACGCGGTAGTGCGATTTCAGTGAAATTGCGGAAGTTGCCTTGAGAGGCAGGGCCATGTTTATCAAGAGGGAGTTCACCCTTTGATAAACACAACTCACAAGAGCCTATACAGGTAAATAGAAGATGTGCAATTCCCTTTCGGCAACCTGTGACAATCTGGTTTTTGTTGTTTTTTTTTTGATTTTGGAAATTAGACTTATTTTAGGGAATTAACACATAGATCTGTCAAGAAAGTGTTTAGTGACTGATAAAATTCAAGCTGCCAGGAATACTTTTTGATTCCACAGTCTAAATATTAATAGAGCTACCCCATGATGTGTAAGCATTACCTGTTTATACTTTCTCATGCCTGTAGGTTATTTGTTTTTTATTTCTTAGTAACAGCTCTTTGAATATTTTCCCTTGGCCTAGAAATATGGAAAAATCACTGAAATAAACCATGGTTAAGATATAATATTTTTTTAGTACTAGTAATATGTTACACATCAATTTTGTTGACGGTATTGAAATGAATACATACATATACACACACAGATACAATGGGCTAATTTACTAACATACTGTAATTATTAAGAAAGCTGCAGATCAGCTGCCCACAGTTCTGTGTTTTATCTCCTATGTAATTGTTGATGCTGCTATGTGCTATGGGCAAAAGCTTCTGCAGTGTAGCACCTAGGGTGGTCATCCCCATCATGCACAGTCTTTCTAGACAACCAATGCAGTATGGGCTGCACAGGATATAGTTGCAGGATATAATGCAGTAGAGAACACGAACACCAATAAAATCACTAAGGGCTATCTAAAGAGGAAACTGGACATTCACAGTAATAAACCACAAGAGCTATTTAAAACTCTTAGTGAAAATGTTTTCATTTGTATATTTATATGTATGTATGTACAGTGAGGAACATAAGTATTTGAACACCCTAAGATTTTGCAAGTTCTCCCACTTAGAAATCATGGAGGGTTTGAAATTCACATTGTAGGTGCATTCCTACTGTGAGAGACAGCATTTAAAAAAAAAAATTCAGGAAATCACATTGTATAATTTTTAAAGAATGTATTTGTATTGCACTGCTGCACATAAGTATTTGAACACCTGCCAATCAGCAAGAATTCTGGCTTTCAAAGACCTGTTACTCTGCTTTTAAATAGTCCACCTCTACTCCACTCATTAATCTAAATTAGTAGCACCTGTCTGAGCTCTTTAAAGACACCTGCCCATCCCACAGTCAGTCAGACTCCAACTACTACCATGGGCAAGACCAAAGAGCTGTCAAAAGACACCAGAAACAACATTGTGGACCTCCACAAGGGTGGAATGGGGCAATTGCCAAGCAGCTTGGTGAAAATAGATCAACTGTTGGAGCAATTGTTAGAAAATGGAAGAGGCTAAAGACGACTGTCAGTCTCCCTAGGACTGGGGCTCCATGCAAGATCTCACCTCGTGGGGTATCACTGATCGTAAGAAATGTGAGGAATCAGCCCTGAACTACAAGGGAGGAGATGGTCAATGACATGAAGAGAGCTGGGACGACAGTTTCAAAGGTCACTGTCGGTAGAACACTACGCCGTCATGGTTTCGAATCATGCATTGCACGGAAGGTTCCCCTGCTCAAGTCATCACATGTCCAGGCCTGTCTGAAGTTTGCCAATGACCATCTGGATGATCCAGAGGAGGCATGGGAGAAAGTCATGTGGTCAGATGAGACCAAAGTAGAACTTTTTAGTCAAAACTTCACTTGCCGTGTTTGGAGGAAAAATAAGGATGAGTTGCATCCCAAGAATACCATCCCTACTGTGAAGCATGTGGGTGGTAACATCATGCTTTGGGGGTGCTTTTCTGCAAAGGGGACAAAAGGACTGCACTGTATTAAGGAGAGGAACAATGGGGCCATGTATTGTGAGATTTTGAGCAACAACCTCCTTCCCTTGAAGATGGGCGTGGCTGGGTCTTCCAACATGACAATGACCCAAAGCACACAGCCAGGATAACCAAGGAGTGGCTCCATAAGAGGCATATCAAGGTTCTGGAGTGGCAGCACTGTACACAAATCCACAACATGGATTTGCAGCACTGTACAATGCCATTTCTTTCTCTCTTTTTTTGATCTGATAATATTTGCATGTCATTTTATGTACGCTATAGTAGAATTTTTAACCCTTGGCATATTATCTTCACATGCAACTCAAAAGGTTAGACAAACTTATCTATCATTTCAGGTGGGTTTTGCCTATAACAACACCACTTGGCTTGTCACTCTGTCCACATAGTATTACCATTGTTTATTAATTTAGTGAAAATTAAGTTTACAGAGTTCATTAGGAATAAAACACATGTAATACCATCACTATTAGGAGGCTGTGGGCAGAGCACAGGTTTGATGCTGTATTTAATTGTATGGTGCAATCTTACTAACAGTAATACCATTGCAGTGGGTGGCAGTGGTTAATAAACACATCTTAAATTAATGAAGACAGCTGATTAATGTACAACAGTTAAACAGTACATACAAGGCAACTCACAATAGTGGTACTTGCATATATCCTGGAAAAAATGTCTCAGGAAATACTTCTACCAGTCAATCATTCTAATCCCTGAACTCAGTGCTGTCCAACTTATTACATGTACTGAGCTGATTATTTTTGATATAGCATGTTCAAGGGCTGAATTAAATTAAATTGACACTGCCACTCAATGTGAATTTAAGGAGCATTTAAGCATACTGGGGGCCATAAAATTCCTTTCAAGGGCCACATCTAGCCCACAGCCTTCCAGTTGGACAGCCCTGCCTTAACTTATGGCTCTGCCACTGTAATGCTCAGCTAACTGATGATCTGCATTCTCCTACTACCCACACACAGAGCCAGCTATGAAATTGCCATTTATCCTTTCTCAGGTTTGTGGTCTTCAAATTTTGAAACTATTGTGTGACAGTTTAGAAAAAATCATTTTTAACAGGTGATGAGTGAAAGATTACCCACAAGGCAGAGCTGGCCAGACCTGACACCCTGTGTCCTAATCCTGTCTATGTCAAAACTGTGTCTCACAGAGAGGAAGCAGGTGTTGTAATGTTTACATCTTGTGCAGTTAGATAAGAAAAGTTCAACAGTTTAGCAAAGTGGAAAAGCTAGGAATAGAACACAAAGGCATGTCAATCAAAGCAGCAGCATTTAAAAATATAAACCTTTAACTTAAAAATGAAAACCCTGCTTAGCTAAACTGGTAAAGGAAGCTGTAGCTCTGCATCTGAAGCTGCAGCTTTATTACTGAAATCAAAATGAAAGATAATGGTAAATACAATAACTGTCCGCATCTATCATTAAGACTGAGGATATTGTTACACAGGAACAAAAATACTGTTGGGCAAAATGTGATAAGTAGTGCAAAAGATAAATTAATTTAGTGCAAAGAGCTAGAATGAATCCAAATGTGAACATGCACTGAGTGCTGCATTGCATTTACCCCATACATAGTACTAGCAACAGAGACAAGGTAAGAACCTTATCAGGGGTGCTAAAAATCTGATTCTGCTAACTAAACCAAATTTTGTGATCTAAAATGAAAACCTGGCTTTTCAGATCAATTACTGAGGCAGGCAGCAGGGCTTCTCTTTGGGCAGGCAGCAGATTTTGATGAATCAACTTCATGCATGAACGCAAGGGAACACTGGATCTACAGGTTGAAGTAGATACTACTTCATGTGCTCAAAGTAACACTGAAATGATGGGAAAAATATTACATTCTGGGTATAAAAAACATTGTGATTTACATCCCATAAACTGGACATAGAACTGTTTTAGGGCGAAGACAAACAGGGCAATTAGTTGGCGTGACTTTTAAAAAAACTTAGTTGTGGTGACTAATTAAAGCAATTTAGCTTCCAAAGATCAATATACAAGTCACTGCAACTAAACGTGTGCCATTTGCATCATGCCCATTAGTTACCGTGACTTTTTTAAAAAGTTGTGTGACTAATCGCCCCATGTGTATTCTCCCTTTATATTGTGCAACAATTGTTTCATAATCTCAGTACATTACATTAAAACAATTGCCTGAAATGCTATACAAGTGAATTTAGAGTGTCTGTACAGTTCCACATCAGTGAAAAGTAACAATTATTTTATTTAAGTGCAGAAAAACACCATATTTACCATTTTCTAATACTGCCAATTCCAATGACTAAGAGTTATATGTATATGTAGGTAGGCAAATGTAGTAACTTAAAAGGTAGTAACTAGTCAAAATGTATAGGGCACAACTTTTAATTTGCAGCATAGCAAAAGTGGTGTAAAGATGATACCTTCATTGGCTAGCTAACATGATAATCACAGCAAGCTTTTAGAACATTTCAGTTTTAGTGGTGTAAAGGTGATATTTTATTCACTAAGATGATAATCTCAGCAAGCTTTCAGCAAATTTCAGCTTTGAAAAAGGAACTGAAAGCTTGCTGTGATTATCATGTTAGCCAATATAGGTATCACATTTACACCCCTATTGTTATGCTTCATATCAAAAGTTTTACCATATGACTTGTTGTTATGGTATACATGTTGGAAATATATTTCACTTGTCTACATAATAAGAATAATATGTATTTGTTAAATATGTTGACCACGGTATATTATCCAAGTACATTCTTAAGTGGTGCTTTTACTATTAGTTTATTTCAGTAAAGAAAAATGCTTTTATGTTATAAGATTCATTAAGCAGGGCACTCTTTACCTCTTGTATCAGTTGTATATCAGTTGGTCGTATTTTTTAATGTAATCTTTATATTCAATTTGTCCCTTCTCTGTACAGTACTGCAGAATATGTTGAGCTTTAAAAGGTGTGATATTCATGTCAATAATAATAACAACATCTAAACATGCTTTTAAAACTGCTTGTTTGTATCTATAGCACTGGTACTGGAAGGGTTTACCAAAGTTAGGTACTGGCAAAAAAAGACAAGGCAGGGAAGAAATCCAAAGCACAGCACTGCAAGGGTTAAAATACACAAGTGCTGCAAAAAAACAGCAGGGCAGTACAGAAAGAGTTCAAACAAGTTGCTAGCACTTAACTTATAAGACATAATTGCTAAATTGCTACTTTATATGTGTTGCATACCAAAATATTTAAAGGAGACATATCCTATAAAAATTATGAATGTACCAGTGAATTATACTCCTCTAGAACACTAAAATGTTCTGAAAGCTTGCTATGATTATCTTAGTTAGCCAGTAAAGGTATCACCTTTATACCACTTATTATTTTTTATTTCAAAGGGTTACCCTGTAAACAGTTTGACTGGCTAGCATGGTACATCACCTTTTCCTGCATCTATAAGCTACGAGAAACTTTAATTATGTGATACAGTCCCATGATACAGCTACTTTTCAAGATATGACACTCCTCAAGGATGTCATTAGATAACAGACATCCATGTGAATCCAAGTTAAGTTGGGCTATGATTGTTTTTCTTTGTCTTCTCAAAAAAGGGGTGATCCTTGGATCATTCTGGTACAAGAATACTGTCTCTGTAATGCTCTATTCAAGTTAATTCTACCTTTTCTTGTCATAAACAACTGGAGGCAGAAAAATCTGCAACCCAAGGACTGTAATCAAGAGCTTTACCTATACTGTAGAGCACATTTCCCAACTTCCCAAGACTGGAGCCCTGGTTTCACTGCCAGGTTTTCTCTAGACTAAAATTGAAATGTACTAATAGACTAAAGGAAGTCAAACATGAGACACTTTGGTGTTATCTGACTGATCAGCCCACAGGTCAGACTGTAGAATAGTGTTCAATTAAACTATCATCACGGTCATATAGTACTCATTCATGGATGAATGAAAAGCTCCGAATCATGTCTGAGCTGCAGTTTCTCTCACTTCCATTTCTGTTGATACATCACACAATCACTGACAATAGGCATCTGTAAAAGTGCTTTTCTGCCTGGGTTAACTTAATAGAATACTATAGCATCACAGGGTGGTCCTTCCAAGCTGACCTGAGATAACTAGACATGCATCAATTGTCAGACAGTAAAATTGGCAAATCTGCATAAACATATCTGTGCATGTATGACCAGCTTATTATAAAGAGCTATCCCTATAATTAAATACAATATGGTAAATCACTCCAGATAAGTGTAAACCCACTATCTAGCTATTACTACAGAAAAATACATTACTACATAAACAAAAAATTAGTTTTTCAGGTGTAATTGGATGGAGCTTAAATAACTTGCCCTTAGAGTAAATGGTGTACTTTTATTTCCAAATGACACTGACATAGCAAATAATTCACTCTACCATTTAGAATTGTATTCGTTAACTAACAAATGTACTTTTTTTTTAGTTGTAATATTGCTGTGTAGGCGCCATCTCAGTGCATTGTGCCTGATTTTGAGCTTTCAGAAGGTGCCAGCGCTACACATTAGGACTGCTTTACAGTGACCTATTGTATTGTTGTTTTTTCTACTTCCATGCAACTGAAGGAGTCCCAAGCTGGACTTATTATGATATCTCCTGGGAGCTGCTATCTTGCTACTTTCCCATTGTTTTGCTGATCTGCTGCTGGGGGGGAAAGGGAGGGGAAGATATCACTCCAACTTGCAGCGCAAGTTTTTTTAAAAAATGGATTTCAACACAGGATTCTGCTGGAAAAGATCTATTAATTGATGTGTTTTAAAAAATAAATGTTTTGCCATGACAGTATATCTTTAAAGGGACTACAGGGTTCAAATAAATATAAGTAAAGCTTTTCATATACAATTATTATGGCTGTGGGGAAACTACAACCACTTATCAATGTTGAAACCCTTTGAAGGCCCTTTGAAGTTTTTAAAAAGGGAATTGTACAGTCCTATTTGATTACAAACCTTCTCACTTGACAAAAATCTGGTTTATTGAGGCCTGGGTATAAGGTCATCACCAATAGCAGAAATTATCAGGGCCACGACAATCTTCTGCTTGCCTTATAATATACTGAATTCAACTGGCTGAGTAAAAACAATGTGGTCCTCAGAGTTGATCTGCACCACATTTAAGAAAGCAGAGGGCAAAGATCAGAGCTAGGCTAGTGGGATAAACCTTTGATTTTTAAGTTGTCCCTCAACTTTTATAGCATACAGCTATTTAACAGTCTTATAAGTATATTTTTATTCTTTTTTAAATAATGAGAAATCCACTAACATGAGAACTGTGAAGACTCTCTCTGAGATGTCTCATGTCATGTCACAAAGACGAAATCTCAAATTCTTATAGATTTACTGAAGGGAAAGCAAGCAGCAAAATGTCACTTTTACATAACAAAAACATGGTGATACATTATCTGGTACTGGTGTAAAGGTTGCCCTACTTGTGTTTATTTTTCTTGTCCCCTTCCAAGTACCTTTATTAGAAAGACAAGAAACATGTCTTTTTCTTGACCAGTCTAATCTGTAATTCATAGCTAAAGTAAGGACTTAAAAGCCTGCCGTATAAGATTAATTATAATTTTATTGCTTTTGAAGATATATTTTCTAAACATACACTTTTGTTGTCATTACTCATTGATTAAATGTCTGTTATTTGCAAGAGCATCTCTGTATTTCATTCAAAGTCTAGAAAGGTCTTTAAGGCAATGTAAAGCTGCAAATAAACATAGACTTGTCTTATATATTTTATGGAACAGAGCTGCTGAATCACTTCCCATGGCTAGAGCCCTAAAGGGGGTAGTAATATCACAAGGTAAACATATTTATTTGACTTTTAAAGGTTATACATTTCTTGACATTTTCTTATTTTATATGCTAAATGTAATCATCCTATAGGTGTGTAGGTATGTCTATGAAGATTTTCATTCATCCAGGTCATGGTATATCTAGTATAAATAAATTTAAAGCAACTGGACTTGTTTGGTAATCATTGAAGACGTTTCACTACTCATCCGAGCAGCTTCTTTAGTTCAACTGACTGGTATCAGTCACCTTTCTGAAGAGTTACAAAGTGCCATTGTGATTGGATTAGTGGAAGAGTATATATGCTGAGGACTTCCCAAACCAGTCAGTTGAACTGAAGAAGCTGCTCGGATGAGTAGTGAAACGTCTTCAATGATTACCAAACAAGTCCAGTTGCTTTAAATTTATTTATACTAGATATAGGTGTGTAGGTAGCCAAAAACTACCTCAGACCACTGTTTATCATATTGAAATCATTATATTCTAAACTGATTTCTGCTGTGCACATTCATATTGTTATGTAAATGGAAGCTGTGTATAACATTAGCTATTGCAGGGAAATAACACATTTTTAAATGCAGCCCAATTAAATATTTATCATTTATCCTATGAAACCCCATGTCTGTACTGTCATGGCCAATTCCACTGACGATATTGGTACTCACAAATGTTTTATTGTGCTCTGACCAAAGAGAATGCAGTGCCAATATGCAGACCAAAAATGTCATAGGTTGGAGTTCTCATAGAGGCAAATTTATCAAACATTTATAAATGTTCCCCTATTTTTTGTAGTAACCAATAAGTTTCTTTTTTTTTTTTTTTCTTAATTTCTCTTGTCCATTTCCTGAGCAACCCCAAAAAATGTTTTTGACTTGACCTAGGTAACTATGCATGTATCCAAAACCATAGAGGATTATTACATAAATGGAGTTATAGAAATATTTCATTTCTATGCTGCTTTGCCCATTTTTTGAATAGATGGTGAAACCTCTGAACACCAACAAACACCCCAAATAAGAGGCACAAACATTTGTTATATAGAGATGAATGTCAATAAGCATTAGAAATTTTTCTCAAGATTGAGTTCAAAAGAAATGTCAACTATTGGCAAATCTTCCCCTTGGTATTGTAATTCTAATGTCACATGGGCCAATACAGTCTTTGTCTCATGCAACTTACACCTATGGCATCAGCCTGTCATCGGAGGGGATTTTTTGGGTCAGAGTTATGAAGATGAAATTTAATTCAAACATAAAGCACAGACAGTATAAATATATAAGTCTGCTCTGTGTCTTTAATTTTAAAATACAGGGGTAATATAATAAATTATCCTAAATGTACTACTTGTTTGGTAATCCATAGCAGCCACTTTGCAGGCAGTATTTAATGGTCAGTTGTCTGGTCTTTCTATGGCTTGCTAGATATGCATTTTCTTCATATTAACCTACAAATCATATAATCACTAAGCTGTTTGAGAATGGAAACCTCAGTTTTAACTCTGCTAGAAAGTCATACAATATGGACGACTGTAAGTAGGTCTAAGACTTTATTATTAAAGTTTTCTATAGAAAATATATTTCTACTAAAAAATATTGCACTTACATTAACTTAGTTTCATAGCAGATTGACAGTTGTCATTTACAGAAGTATTTTATTTATTATCACAGCAAATAATAGTGGAACAAAGGACTGATAAGAAGCCACCTACCCATAACAGCAGTATCAGGTTGCTTTTCACAGTTCCACAGTAACCCAACATTCCCACAATAATAAGGAAACAGCAAACTGCGATCATCACTGGATGGAACACAGGGAAGTAAGTGAGAACTACTGCTTCCTCAACCCTGAAATGACATGTAGTTTTACAGATTTACTTTAAAAACATTTAATGATAATTTAGATTAACATTTTATCATACAATCAAGTAAGGCCAAATGCAATAGCGAAAACTTGCAACTGCACTAAACATCATCATTCCACTCTTCAAAAATCATAATATCTGTACAGGCACTGGCAAATGTGGATGAAGAAAACCAATAACACAGATACAAAGGGAGAAGGTTCCTGAATGGAGCTGCACCTAGATATATTTATTTTATTTCTGGGGATTATTCTTGTAAACGTTACTGTTTTGGTAAAAAATATTGAATTTCATGGTGTCAGTGTTTTTGATCCTCTTAAAACATTTTCAAGACTATCTAATACAAATATTATAATAACACTCTGGGGCAAATTTATAAAAGTGTGAAATTAGATTTCACCACAGAAAAACTCACCTACTTTATATTCATACATAAAGGTTCTTTATAAGTGTATTCATGAAATGGTGAACTTTCACCCATCAATAAATATCTAAAAGACATTTTGGTTGCCACACATAGGGGTTTATATATATATATATATATATATATAATATAATATAATCATGAAAATAGATGTCACCACAGATGAAAACTGCACAGCTCTCTCTTCACTTGTATTACATTTTTAAGAGAATTAGAATTCACTCTTTAATTAATATGACAGTCAGAAGTCTTATACAATTGAAAAGAGAGCTGAGGCGTTGCCTACTGGTTAAAGGAGAAGGAAAGGTAAAAACTAAGTAAGCTTTATCAGAAAGGTCTATGTAAATAAAGCCATAAGCACTCACAGAAATGCTGCACTGAGTTCTCTATCAAAAGATACAGGATTTCTTGTCTTTTTGGTTTCCTCTGCCAGAGACACACAGCTCACTCCTCTCTCCCCTCCCTCAAGAATGCTAAGAACTCACTCCCCCCCCCCCCCCTTCCTTAGGAGTGTGGCTCTGAGCTGAAGTTCTTCGAAAGTCAATGGACTGGCAGGAGTTTTTTAGCATGGAAAATTCAAACAGCACTGTGTGCACTTGCTATCTTCTGATTCGGTCATAAAAGAATGTCTTAAAATATAATGGCATATTTATCAGTGTAAACAGTGCTTGGAGCAGTTCACCAGAAAGAAACTTCATAGTTCTCTATTCACTAGTACAGGATTTTAGGAGTATATTTATCAAAGAATAAGTAAAGAACAAACTCCATTTTCAGCCTTTGTAAATATGTCCCTATAAATCCTATACTAGTGAACAGAGTTGCAGAGATTTCCTCTGGTGAACTGTAGTGAACTCTATTTCCATCTTTGATAAATATGCCCTTTGATGTACCTTTGAGAAACTGAAATTAGATAGAGTCAATTAGCCAGCACATGGAAGGTACAGAAAACCATTTTCAACATCATGGTTGGAGAGGATCAAAGAAGTCAATCAATACAATGGAATTTGACCCTGATTTTCAAGGCTATAAACTTTTTTAAGTATACATTAGAAGCATAAAACAAAAAAAAAATCAGTGTTACCTTGTTTCTGCAGTTAGTGTAAGCACATTATTAATGTAGTCCCTCATCCAGGCAGAAACTCCCAAAACACAAACTGACATCAACTAAAACAAAGACAGAGATTTGTAATTAGACAAGCCAAACCCACATATAGCCATATGTAATTTTTCATGAATACAAGCAGATGCCTTGTGCGGTGCAGAGCTGAAATTTGCACTCTAAGCAGGATTTTAGGTGTTATGCAATAAAATGCACTAAGTTTGCCCAGGAGTAGTAACCCATAGCACCCAATCAGCAGGTAAAAGTTAATGGTCACCTGTTTAAAAGTAAACATCTTATTGGTATAGCTTACTGCTTCTGGACAAACTTAGTGCCTTTTATTACATATGGGGATTTGAATCTGCCATAAGTTATAGAGTACAACAAGACTCAACCATTTTTCAGGGGCTACTCTGCTCTATGCACTAGAAGAGCCAAATTTAAAAAAAATGGAAGTTCAACTATTAAAGTTACCAGATAGCTTTTTTTATTCCCTTGGTAAATCGCCACCTGAGGCAGGGTTCTCACCTCAACTTCTGGAATGAGCACTAAGAGCTGGATTTGACAACCCTTAGTCCTTTTTCCAATAAAAAACACACAGGCATTTTCATACCTCCAAGCTAGATTTTAGATAATCAAAGTGAAGCATTGACCTGGACTGGTGCAATGATTAAGATGACTTTGCGGCCAAAACAACGACCCGCAAATGATTTTATTCATTTTATGCAGAAAAGTCACAACATCAGAAAAGATTTTCTAATTTCCTGAAGACAACACAATATACAATACATATTGTCTCTCCACACAAACTGTTAATCATCTTTAATACTACAGCCCATACTGTACAGCTGCATAAACATGCTGGTTTCAAGGCTACAAATGTCTTATTTAATTAAGATGCCTCCTTTCCCATAACTGCTATAATCTCAACAAACTCTCCCTCCTGCTTTGAAAACTCAAAGATAACAAGAGGTAAGAGGAGTTCACTTCAGAGGAGTTCCTTTCCTTCATTAGGAATGATAGAAGATCAGAGACAGGTCTCAAAAAGCTAATGCCGGTCTAATGCCAACAGATTATTCCAAATATAAATCTGACAGCCTTACATTACACAAAAGATATGATCTTAGAGAAGACATAACATACACACTATACACAGCCTGCACAATCTGGGGACTATAGGGGTCATTTATGTAACAGAATGCCATGTACACACTGCACACTGCCTTCTGCTCTTTAAGAGTTCCCACAGGTCTCTGTATAACAGACTGCAGAGACCTGCTGCTTCCCCCACAAGTCAGTGCTGTATTTGTGGGGGATGCAGCAGGCCTTTGCTCTGCAGGAAAGAGGAAAAATGGAGGCATCCCCCATGCTTCCTAATATGCACATCACTGAGGCATGCAAGTTAAATATTTGCTAAAATAGGGATCTGTGGAAAATGGCATTAACATATTGTGGAAGATTCAATAGAATGGGTTCCTGGGTAATAGGCCCAATATGTGTAATATGCAGTCTCTCTTTATATCCTCTATAGTTCATTGTTTTTATGCAATCTGTATTTAAATGCTATACTATTCTATAGTGCTGAAGAATGTTGGCATTTTATAAATAACATAATTATTAATACGAGTAACATCCCTCCATTCCTTAGAAAATGCTGAATTACTCTATAGCACATCAGTAGTTAGGTATTGGTAGCAGTCCATCACAGACTGGAACAGCAATTGTGACTCACTATTTGAATAGAGAATATGTTATACATTTCTGAGTGCAGAGACCTGCTGCATCCCTCTCCAATACAGCAATGATTGCTTTAGTCAATGCTGTGTTGGTAAGGGGTGGGAGGGTAAAGGAATGAAGGCATCCCCCCATGATTTCTAATATGTAAGGAACAGCAGAAGATGCAGGCCACAACAGGCCCCTGTCTTTTCCCTGTGCCATAATGTTGGCCTGTGTTCCCTGACACTGCGCAGGTACATATTGCAGCAATACTGGCAACACAAGTGCTTGTTAAGTGAGCACTAAGGGACACACTGTGGATTTTAACTCATAGGGGCACATTTACTAACCCACGAATCCAAATCCGAATTGAAAAAATTCCGATTGGAAAACGAACATTTTGCAACTTTTTCGTATTTTTTGCGATTTTTTCGGCGCCTTTACGACTTTTCGGAAATTGTCACGACTTTTTCGTTACCAATACGATTTGCGCGAAAAAACGCGAGTTTTTCGTAGCCATTACGATGCGCGCGTATCTTGTCGCGACTTTTTCGTATTGAGCGCTCGTAAGCGGCGGGCGAAACTTTCAGACTTAGCATGATTTTGTAAGCCTCCCATAGGACTCAATGGCAACCTGCAGCTCCAACCTGGCCCAAGAAAAGTCACCATACTGAAGCTTGAATGAATCCGAATCTTTCGTACTCGGCGCAATGGCTACGAAAAAGTTGCGACTTTTCGCGCAAGTAGTAACGCTACGAAAAAATCGGCAAATTGTGCGCAACATTCGGAATGGCAACGAAAAAGTCGCGACAATTTTCCGAAAAATCGCCAATTACCGATCATTACGAAAAAAACGCAATCGGACGCATTCGGCCCGTTCGTGGGTAAGTAAATGTGCCCCATATAATAGTGGATTTTTCACCATTTTGTGAGTTTGTCTGCAGTTTCCAGTTGTAAAAGGGACATCTGCCACTGACTTCTACATGATCTTGATAAGTTTTAGATGGTGTATTTTTGCTTATCTGAGATTAGTTCTTACCAGAGAAAATTCACCCATTTTTTAACATTCCTATGGGATTTTTAGCGTAATTATTACATGGTGAAGTCTAATTTTCACCTATTGATAAATACACTTCTAAAAACCATAGGAATTAGCAGAAAGCAAGTGAGTTTTTCTGTGGTAAACTCTAATCTCACATTTTAAAATAAAAATCTGCCCCTTAGGGTTGCTGACACTCTGTCCTGCGAATACATTTATTGAGTTGAAAGTTTCATGCACTGTAGAAGAAGCTGTACTACTCTATAGTGCATTAGTGGGTTGGTGTTGGTAGCAGACATAAACAGCTGGGATACTATACCTTTCAATTTTTGTTTTAGGCTTGTGACAGATGGGGCAGATTCTCTGTTGGCATTTTTCTAGCTGTGGTGAAACTCTAGTGACTGCCCAATACTGCCCCATTAGTCCTGCCTTCAATTCTATCTGCCTGGTGCTGTGAAGGGGGAAGATTTCCACTGGAAGACACGCAAGTATGTATTTCAAGGACAAAATCTACCCCATGTGTGTACTGACAGGCCATATCGTTGAAAAGAATGGTAGAAGGAATAGGTAGTTTTGGGAGGTAATAGAGGATCCTTTATGTCTACTGTTAGCTATACTATTGCCTTGTATTCCACTTCTAATTTCTTCCTTCATCTTTCACATTCTTTATGTGTCATATTCTTCTGGTTTTTTGCACTGTTCATGCTTTCTGTATGCCGTTATTTCTGGCATGGTAAAGTTTTCCCCTGTTACCTTTGCTTCCTTATTGCTCTTTCTTTCAGGCTTTTCTATGCTTTTATGTCAACCTTTTTCCCAGCCCTCTTTACCTGCTCTCTCTTCCTTTCCTCTGCTTTTATTTCTGTTATTTACTTTTATGTTGCCACTGTTCTAGCCAATAGTTTTTGTACTGCCTTTTAGTTGTGATTCAGTATGGGGAGCCAGACTACCATATTTCTTTTTCAAGGAGTCATTAGACACAAGTGAAATTACTAAACACCATGCTGAAACATGTCTATATATAATCATAGAGGATTTCTAAAATTATATACATGCACTAAAACCATCTTCAAGAAAACAGGATTACCAGCTGTGTACAGGCTCTGCAGTTTTTGTAAAAACCTAAAGTAAACAAAGCTAACTAGAAAATGATTTCTTCACTGAGTCTAAGCAGACCTATACCAGCAAAGTTATTCATCACTGTCAAACAACTTACAAGTTATACAACTTACAAGTTATATACCCTACTTGAGACACTGAACAGTGCCAGTACTGCTAAAGCTGTGTATACAACCTGGTAAAGAAAACTCCACTGTCGTCAATAAGGACCATATTTTTCTTTCTGCATTACAAAACTGTGACAAGAAACAAATTTAGGATCGCTGCCTGACAGCTACAAAGGATTAACAAAGCCATTAAATAACAAATGACTTTACAAATGAGCTTACCCTCAACTGACTTGTCAGAGAAATCTGTAAACAATTTATACATTCCTACACTCGGACAAGATAACACAAGTCACAGTAAATCTTAAAAAAATTTAGTCTATTCAATGTATAGGTGCTCAGTCTGGAACATGCTGTTTTTTTCCAATGCTACCCACATTCTCCTCTTATCTTGTTTTGACTCTTATTCTATTCTTTTTTAAATCTAAAATCTCCTTACTATGTGCAACATTGTATCAGTAAAACATACATTCCTAAAAGTTCCAGAAAAAACATTGAACTGATCCTGTGCTAGCTTTTTGCTGGTTGTTTACCACAGAACTGTGACTGTGCCTTACCGTACAGTACATCTTAATAAAAAATTGGCCGGCGACTTAGCTTGTGTTTTAGATTTTGGCCCCCTTATGTGATTGAGTTTGACACCCCTGAAAAACGATCATAACAGAAGAAAGAGCCAATGCACTATACACTGGCAGATATGGTGATTCGGAAGACACCATTTTCAAACATCCTGTCCCATAGAAGCACAATAAAAACAAATGAGCAGTCCCCTGAGAAGCCTTCTGTATAATCAGATGCTTCTTATCTCACAGCCTAATGCACTGCAACTGCAAAATGGAGGGGTTTGTTAATAGAAAGGGCTTTTTTCATGGACTGCTCATTTGTTTTTTGTTCATGATTAAAACAATAGGCAAAATGTATATTTAACATGAGCTCCTGAATACTTTTAGAGGTCTCTTCATGGGAAACCATGTCCCTACAGCAGACCTGCTTTTCCATCAAGTGCTACAGCTAAAGGCATTAATGTGTTCACTTATTGGTACTTAAAATTGCTTCCAACCATGTTGTACAGGAGGGCTGATTCCCTAAAGTACGATATTGCACTTTTTTTGCGTTAAAATTGACGCGGAAAAAACTGCGCGATTCACTAAAGTATTATCACATGCGTTAAGTCGCATATCGCGTGCGTTAATTTACGCGCAACCGAATGCGTTAATTTTACCTCATTGTGTTAATTAGCGCGCAGAAATAATACTAACGCATGATTCACAAACACTTAGACGCACTAAATATCGCATTTGTCTGTGCGAAAATTAACACCTATTTGAAGAAGGCGGTAATTATAGAAAAGTACAGTTAATGAGCTTTGTGGAAAATAAAATATGGACTTTGCAGTGGGATTTATTCAAGTATGTGTTGGCCCTAGAGTGATGCAGCCTCCAGTTTTACGAAAGTAATGCCGTGTATGGCTAATATGGCATGCGTTTTTTCGCACGCGGCGACTATTTGTGCATGATGCATTGATTAGGGCGCGTTCCGTCAAATACCGCACGAAAATAGTCTTCGCGACTTAAATAACGCAAGCAGTAAATTAACACAAGTATGCTTTTAGTGAATCGTGTGTTAAGACGCGAAAAATTAGACGCAATAAAATTTTAACGCATGCTATAAATAGCGCACGATTTAAAACACTTTAGTGAATCGGCCCTATGCAGTCTGCTACTGTAACTTAAAGGAATACTGTCATGAGAAAACATGTTTTTTGAAAACGTTAATCAAGGTTCTCTAGCAGAATCCTATGTGGCTAGCAATATTCTTCATTTCCCAGTGGGACCACAGCTATGTGACCTGTGCTCTGATAAACTTCAGTCACACTTTACTGCTGAGCTGCAATTTGGAGTGATTTCAACCCCCTCCCCCCAGCATCTGATCAGCAGAACAATGGAAAGGGAGTAAGATACCAGCTCCCAGTAGATATCAGAATAGCACTCAATAGTAAGAAATTAAAGTCTGGCTTGGGACTCCTCCAGTTACATGTGAGTAGGAAAAACAATAGGTTACCTGAAAGCAGTTCTAATGTGTAGTGCTGGCTCCTTCTGAAAGCTCAGACTCAGGCACAATGCACTGAGATTGCTACCTACACACCATTATTAGAAATAAAAAAATATACATACAAGAGTAAAATTTTAAATGGTAACATTTAAATGGTGACATTTGCTATTCTAACCCTTGACTTGTGATAAGGATGGTCATTTTCTAGATCTGGTCTTTTCTAAAAATCTAGATCTATCTACATTTAACAGTGAGCCTTTTCCTCTTTCAGATCATCATCTTATCTCCTTTTCTATCTCGCACATGTCTCATTCTCCCTCTAACGCTCAGCCTAAAAGCCTGATTCGCAACACGCGAATGGTTGATATAACTGCTCTCGCTAACTCTCTTAGTTCTAGCCTCTCCTCCTCCTGTGCTTCCTCTAATCCTGAGTTACTGGTAAATACCTACAACTCAATTTTATCATCTGCAATTAACACCCATGCCCCCCTGCAGCCCCAACACAGTCGTGCCCGCAATCCCCGTCCCTGGCTTAACCCTCACACGCGATTTCTGCGCTCCTGTGCACGATCTGCTGAGCGCATTTGGAGGAAATCACGCGTTAAAGCTGACTTCCTCCACTATAAATTTCTTATGGTGTGCCTCAATACTGCCCTATCCCAGGCCAAGCAAGCATACTATAACACACTTATAAATAATAATAAATTAAACCCGCGGCGCTTATTCTCCATATTTAACACACTACTTCATCCCTCACCTAATGAATCAATCATATCTGAACACATCCCCCAGGAGTTTGCTGACTTCTTTAAAAGCAAAGTCGATTCTATCCGCAATCAATTTTCCCAACCCTCAGATACCGGTAATCTCAACCTTCCTAAATCTCCTCTCTCCCTATTCAGCTCCTTCAGTCTCGTAACAGAGTCTGAAGTTTCTCAGCTTCTCCGATCCTCTCCGCCTACTACCTGCTCGCTGGATCCTATGCCCTCATCCCTACTAAAACAGTGTGCCCCTGCCCTTACTCCAGCTCTTACCCACATATTCAATTCCTCTCTGGCTTCTGGTACTTTTCCCTCTCTCTTCAAACAAGCATGTGTCAAACCCATTCTTAAAAAGGCTACACTGGACCCATCCTGCCTTTCTAACTACCGCCCTGTCTCTCTCCTGCCCCTAGCCTCTAAACTC
Organism: Xenopus tropicalis; assembly: GCF_000004195.4. Taxonomy (NCBI): domain Eukaryota; kingdom Metazoa; phylum Chordata; class Amphibia; order Anura; family Pipidae; genus Xenopus; species Xenopus tropicalis. The sequence continues at coordinate 69,315,006 of NC_030679.2, forward strand.
CTGGAACATCTTGTCTTTTCTCGTGTAACTAACTTCCTCTGCAACCATAATCTGCTGGACCCTATGCAGTCTGGTTTTTGGCCTGCGCACTCCCCTGAGACGGCCTTATGTAGAGTGGCAAATGATCTCCAGACTGCCAAGGCCAAAGGACGCTACTCGGTTCTCATTCTCCTAGACCTTTCCTCTGCTTTTGATACTGTCGACCATTCTATTCTTATGCACATTCTCTATTCTCTGGGTATCCGGGATCAAGCAGCATCCTGGTTCTCTTCCTATCTCTCTAACCGCTCCTTCTCTGTCGCTCTTACTAACAAATCCTCTACCCCGGTTCCGCTTAGTGTGGGGGTCCCTCAGGGCTCTGTGCTTGGTCCTTTGCTGTTCTCCCTGTACACTCTCTCTCTAGGAGACCTTATTTCTTCTTTTGGTCTTAAATACCACTTATATGCAGATGACATCCAGATATTTTTAGACACCCCTGCACTAACCACTGATGTTCAAACCCAGATTGGTAACTGCCTCCTGGCTATCTCCTCCTGGATGAACCGACGCCAGCTCAAACTTAACCTAGCTAAAACAGAGCTCATGGTCTTCCCGCCCAAACCTGGCCCTCCTCCTCCTTTCACCATTACTATTGATGGCATGACCATCAACCCTGTAAATTCTGCACGCTGCCTTGGGGTTATCTTTGACCAGTCTCTCTCCTTCTCTAATCATATTAATAACACTGCCAAAACCTGCCGCTTTTTCCTCTGCAATATTGCCAAGATACGTCCCTTTCTTTCACAAGCAACAGCTAAAACACTAATCTATGCCCTTATCCTTTCCCGCTTAGATTACTGCAATCTCCTACTAACCGGCCTCCCAGACTCCCACCTCTCTCCCCTGCAATCAATCTTAAACTCTGCTGCCACAATCATCCTGCTCTCTCCTAAGAGGGAACCTGTTCAGCCCTATGTAAGCTCTCTAGCATGGCTGCCTGTCAAGCAAAGGATAGCTTACAAAATCCTTCTGCTGACATTCAAAGCCCTTCACTCCTCTGCTCCTCACTACATTTCTTCACTGGTCTCCCTACATGTTCCTGGTCGTCTCCTCCGCTCCTCTCAGAGCCTCCGTCTCTTTACACCAGTGATCCCCAACCAGTGGCTCAGGGGCAACATGTTGCTCCCCAACCCCTTGGATGTTGCTCTCAGTGCCCCCAAACCAGGAAGTTATTTTTGAATTCCTGACTTGGGGGCAAGTTTTGGTTGAATAAAAACAAGATTTCCTACCAAATAAAGTCCCTGTAAGCTGATAGGGTGCATAGAGGCCCCTAATAGCCAATCACAGCCCTTATTTGGCACCTCCATGAACTGTTATGATGCTTGTGTTGCTCTCCAAGTCTTTTTACATTTGACTGTGGCTCACGAGTAAGAAAGGTTGGGGATCCCTGCTTTACAACATCCACACCCACAGCGCTCTCTCGTCTTAAACCTTTCTATCTCGCTGCTCCTTACCTCTGGAACTCTATCCCTGAATCCCTCCGTAGGGAACACTCACTAACTCTCTTTAAGAAAAAACTCAGCTGTTACCTTCTGGAGCACTAAGACATTATTTTGCCCAGTCCTGCGCTTAAGGGCAAATGCCCATACCTGGTGCACTCTTACCTTCCAGTTTGTGCCTGTATGTTACCCAACCACTCAGATTGTAAGCTCTACGGGGCAGGGACCTCCTTCCTACTGTGTCTCATACCACATGGCACTTATATATATATATGTATATATATATATATATATATATATATATATATATATATATATATATATATATACATATATGTATTTATTGTATTTATTTATTATATCACTCATCCTCCGTGTGTGTAATTTTGTATTCTGTAAGACTGTACAGCGCTGCGTACCCTTGTGGCGCTTTATAAATAAAGTTATACATACATACATACATTTAGTTATCAGAAACTGTTCATAGCAATGTGCCAAGAGGTTGCCACATCACCCCATTAAGGGCTGTGACAGACGGGGAGATTAGTCGTCGCACAACAAATCTCCCTTGTCACGGGCAACTAATCTCCCTGAAATGCCATCCCAACGGTTAGAATGTAAATCGCCGGTGGGATACATACGCAACGATTTGCCAAAATCGCCTTGAGAGGAAACTTTGGCGTTTTCGGCGCCGTGTATGCCATCCCACCTGTGATTTACATTCTAGCCGGTGGGATGGCATTTCGGGGAGATTAGTCGCCTGCGACAAGGGAGATTTGTTGCACGGAGACTAATCTCCCTGTCTGTCACAGCCCTAAAACTGTACACATATTAAATCTACAAAACACTCTAACAATTGATACTGATATATGCTGCATGGGTGTTATCTGTAATATGCTTTTAAATGAAATGCTCAAGGGGCAAGAAAGATTCATCCTTTGAAAGCCCTTTATTCAATAAGGTGGAGATACAATGTCAATGATAGAGTTTGGGAACAATATTTAATTTTAAATTCCCAGTTCCCAACATCATTTTAACAGCACAAGCTGATGTGGATTTCCCTTGTATTTTACAGGGCAATTTAGCAACCCCTGAATTACAATACAGATGCCTGTATGACATTTTATGTTGACAATTCTTACATGTTTATAATTAGAAGGCACTTGCTATTCCTTTAAAACTGCTTAAAATGAAATTGTATTATCAGGGGATTAACACAGCAGATTTTGTTTAACAAAGCATGTTGAAACACTAGAAGAATAATTTCCTGGTGTGGTAAATTGAGAATATTTATTAATATGTAAAGTAAATTTAATAGCAAACTGCAAAATCTGGCACAAAATTAAACACATATTGTGATGTGGTGTTTAATATAAGCCTATTGGCATAAATTCTAAATATAATAGCTCTGGTGCAACTAACAATAAAAGTATGCTGCTATTCATAGTTGATCAATGGTTAGCATACTGCCTTAAAGTTTCCAGGGGCTCAGGTTCAATATCAGCCAGGATCTACCTGCATGAAATTCGTATATTCACGTGATTGCGCAGTACCTTTAGCTATTATGATTTTCTTCCTCACTCCAAAAACATAAACGGACAAGTGGAATTTGTTGGTGTCATGTAAATAGTGTATAATAAAAATAATATGGTAATATTTTCTATGAACTAGTAATCTAATTATATATTTAATAAATAGTTGCCATGACAACTAATCCACATTTTACACCTCCTGCCACTCTTTAACTTGCGTCTTTGATTGATATGCAAGTTAGGGGATGAGTAAAGCTGGAAGATTTTCTCATTCCCAGTGGCACAAAAAATGTATAAGAAGGGCGAAGTCTGGGGACCAATCAGCACTTGGATGTACCTGTAACTCATTTGGTATGATATGCACAATTCTGAATGACTTGAATTGATTATCTGTAACCAAAAGATACTTTTTTATGTAACTGGTTACTTAGCCTGAATAATCTTTTCTATAAAAGATAGCCATATGGGTGTGTGGCCAGATTATTAAGAAATCTGTTCTTTTGGATCTGTGGTCTACTTAAAATGAATTGTATAAATGGCAGCATGCATTCGCCTATATATTGGGCTTTTATCTTAGTTTGTAACAGAGGTATATGCAATTATTTACCTTATTTCTTTCTTTTATAAATGGTAAACTGTTTGTAATATTCCATTTTTTGCAGCCTAAAAATTACCGATTTTTTTTCCAACAAAAATGTTTTATTGCTGATAAATGTTTCTGCTGCCAGTCTTTTAGACATGGAGAATGACCTTTATTGTTCCTAGAGAACACTGACAAAAACCCAATGATTTTGGTCATACGCTTCCAGGAAATAAGCTCACAGCTGCCAAATAAGCATGATGGATGCATTGTACAACCATGTTCAACATTTCATTCTATTTTTATGTATTCCATTTATATTTTCCAGAGGGAGGTAAGGTTCAGAAATGCTCATTTTGTTTCCAAAGTAAAGAGAATACAGCAGATAAAAAAATTAATAAACGTACTGTGTAAGCAGTTCCCTTCCCCCCCCCCCCCTCCGCCACAGTGGTACAGTGTTATATTTTATAATTTGTATTGATTGTAATTTGGGTAGGAGGGAAGCAGTTACAATGTTTCTAAGTGGCAGTGTATAACTAGGGGTCAGCCCCAAAGCATGTGGCCAGTCCACATGACAGACTTTTACACAGGAATTTTAAAGGTCTTGTCTATCAAATCTAGTCTTGAAGGATTTGCGGAGTTACAAAGTTAATTTAGAAAAATACAACTGTCAATCAAGTTCAACTTGTTTTCAGTATCTTGCAGCCTTGCTTACCTACAAGGCAGAAATAAAGAAAACATCACTTGTTAGCAGTTCATCTTTTTCTCTGCATACATAAAAGATTCCAACTGTACTGCACTCAGTGTCAATGAGAAATTTAACTGAGAAGCAAAGGAACACACAATTACACATTTAGATGCATGCATTATCCACAAAAGTGTATATATAAACTATAAATATAAGCTATTCAAGAAATCATCCAAGCCTTACTTAAAGTAATAGAATCCGCTATCACAACATCACCTGGCAGGGCACTGTACAACCTCACTGCCCTCACTATGAAAATCCATTTACGCTACTTTGAAAGTTCCGTTCTTTTAATTTTTCTGTGGGGAAAAAATATCTTCCACTCTACTGTATATCTATAATGTACTTGTAAAGAGTAATCATGTCCCTTTGAAAGTGCCTTTTCTCCAGAGAAAACAACCCAAACCTTGACATTCTACACTCGATAGTTCGAATCCACTATACGTTTTACCACTATAGTTGCATCTGCACTCTCCCCAGCTCATTAATATTCTTCTTAACGAGTGCAAAACAAAACTGCACCGCATACTCAAGGTGATGCCTTCCTAGGGACCAACAAAGAAGCAAGATTATATTTTCATCCCCTGTATTAATGCCCTTTTTTATGCAAGACAGTACTATATTTGTTTAGTAGCCACTAAATGACACAGCCTAGAATTATATAACTAGTTATCCAAAAATTACCCAGATCCTTTTCAATTAAGAACACGCCCAAGACATTTACTGTATAACTCACACTTATGTTATTTCTACCAAAGTGCTTATCAACACTACTCCTAATTTGCCAATTTGCTGCCCAGTTTTCCGATCAAATTGCTTTGCAAAGTGGCAGCATCCTGCATGGAATTTATCATTTTGCACAATTTAATATCATCAGCAAAGATATAGACAATAGTTTCACTGCCCACCTCCAGGTCATTGATTGAGTTAAAAAGCAAAGGGCTAAGGACAGACCTCTACAGTACTCCACTAACAAAACTTGTCCAATTAGAAAATGCTCCTTTTACCACCACTCTTTATAATCTATCTTTTAGCCAGTTCTCTATCCACGTACAAATATTATGTTCCAGACCAATATTTCTTAATTTAACCACTAACCTTCTGTGTGGTACAGTAACAAAAGCTTTAGTAATGTCTAAGCAGATCACATCCACTGCCATTCCAGAGTCAAGGTTCCCGCTCACCTTCATATAGAAGGCAATTACATTAGTCTGGCAAGATTTATTATGCATAAAACCATGCTGCAACAAACTCCCAGTATTATGATTTTCAATGCATTCAAGTATTTTACCCCTTCTGAACCTTTCCTACCATTGATGTCAGACTAACATGTCTATAGTTTTTAAGCTAAAAATGTGGTCCCTTTTTTAAATAGTGGCAGAACACCAGTGGCTCACAGTACAATGACAGACCTCAAAAAATCCTAAAAAATTAAGTGAAGAGTTTTGGCAATCATAAAACTAAGCTTCTTTATTACCCTGGGATGAATACCATCCGGTCCCGGACCTTTGTTTACCTTTACAAATTCCTATGTATTTTAAATTTCTTGTGACCCATGCATTAATAGTTTTATTATTAGAATTGGGTCTGTTAAAAATTAAACCTTAATAAGCTGGTTCTAATTAGCTGGTAGACAGACAAAAAATAACAGATATAAGCTTTGCTCTTTATCTACTTTTATTAATCAACTTGGCTTGCTTTTTTGCAAGCTTCATTGACCTCATTGTACCTGATAAAAGTTTCTGCTGTTCCAACTAACTTGAATGCCTTAAAAACATGTTTTTATAGCGTAATCCCTGCAATTTATCTCAAGTGCTTTACAGAATAAAGGGGTACAAAAGACAGAACAGTCAACATGTACATGTAAACGATTCACAAAAATGGTTTACAGTTACATTTGGATGAAGATCAGAGACATTAGGGGAGGGCCCTGCCTGCAAGAGCTTACATTCTAAATGGGACGGTGGCTGAGACATAAGGTCAGGGTAACTAGCATGGCGTTCATGTTGGTCTCTAAAGTGACAATAAGGGGCTGATTTACTAACCCACGAATCCGACCCGAATTGGAAAAGTTCCGACTTGAAAACGAACATTTTGCGACTTTTTCGTATGTTTTGCGATTTTTTCGGATTCTGTACGAATTTTTCGTTACCAATACGATTTTTGCGTAAAAACGCGAGTTTTTCGTATCCATTACAAAAGTTGCGTAAAAAGTTGCGCATTTTGCGTAGCGTTAAAACTTACGCGAAAAGTTGCGCATTTTTCGTAGCGTTAAAACTTAACGCTACGAAAAATGCGCAACTTTTCGCGTAAGTTTTAACGCTACGCAAAATGCGCAACTTTTTACGCAACTTTTGTAATGGATACGAAAAACTCGCGTTTTTACGCAAAAATCGTATTGGTAACGAAAAATTCGTATGAGGAAGAGCGTTCCAGAGGATGGGTGCAGCGTGTGAAAAGTCCTGGATACGAGAGTGAGAGGAGGTTGATGAGTGAGGAGGAGAGAAGGAGGCCATGTATAGAGCCAAGGTTACGTCTGTGGGGTGTACTTGGGGATTAAGGTGGTTAAATAGAGTGGTGCGGCACCAGTGAGTATTTTGTATGTGAGTACAAGAATCTTGAACTGAATCCTGTATGTGACAGGTAGCCAGGGCAAGGATTGGCAGAGAGGGGCGGCACTTGTGGAGCAGGAGGAGAGGTGTATGAGTCTGGCGGCACGGTTCATGATGGATTGGAGTGGGGTCAGTTTAGACAGGGGAAGCCCACAGAGCAGTGAGTTGCAGTAGTCTAAGCGAGATATGACAAGGGCGTGGATGAGAATTTTGGCAGTCTCATAAGTGAGGAAAGGTCGAATGCGTGCAATTTTTTTGAGGTGAAATCGACAGGATTCAGAGAATACTTGAATGTGGGGAATGAAAGAGAGAGCAGAGTCAAATGTGACCCCTAGACAGCGAGCTTGTGGAATTGGGGTTATATTAATATTTTCGATGCAGACAGTGATGTCATGCAGGGAAACAGAGTTGTAATGTGGGAAGATGACCAGCTCAATTTTGTCCATGTTGATTTTTAGGTAACAAGAGGACATGAATGCAGAAATTGCAGTTAGACAGTCGGAGACATGAGCTAGGAGTGAGGGCAGGTCTGGCGAGGAGAGGTAGATTTGGGTATCAACTGCATATAAATGATAGTGAAATCCAAAAGAGCTGATTAGTTGACCCAGATCAGTGGTGTAGATTGAAAATAGAAGGGGCCCAAGAACCCCTTGAGGTACCCCATCTGAGAGAGGCTGAGGAGAGGAGGTGGAGGCCGAATGGGAGACACTGTTAGCTATTATCAAATCTAAAAAAGAGAGTCTTTCGTAGTTGGTTACTGAACTACCTGAAATAAAAAGTTGTCATTTAGCGTATTTACAGCTTTTACTGACTTGGCCAACCCATTACTCCAGTCAATGTCTGAATAACTGAAGGTAATCATGATAAAAACTTGACCTAGTTGTGAAGCCTCTTCCATTTGTAATAGTAGCTGGGCATCATTCCTCAATCCTTACTTATACTGGGCAGTCTGAAGCCGTCTCCTGATTTTCCTACACTGATATCCACATCTGGCCCATCCATAAGGAGGGCAGGTGTCTTGGGCAGACATGTGCAGTGTGGGCAGTGTGTGAAACAATGTTGGTCAGCTTTATAATAACCCAAAAACCACAGGCGGTTTCTTCATGCCCCCAACAAAGAAAAGATACATATACAGGTATCGGACCCCTTATCCGGAAACCCCTTATCCAGAAAGCTCCGAATTACGGAAAGCCCGTCTCCCATAGACTCCATTATAAGCAAATAATTCAGAATTTTAAAACTGATTTCCTTTTTTTATGTAGAAATAAAACAGAACCTTGTAATTGATCCCAACTAAGATATAAATAATCCTTACTGGATGCAAAACAATCCTATTGGGTTTAATTAATGTTTTATTAATTTTTTAGTAGACTTAAGGTATGGAGATCCAAATTACGGAAAGACCCCTTATCCGGAATACCCTTGGTCCCGAGCATTCTGGATAATGGGTCCTATACCTGTATATGTATATATATACTGTGACTCACCAAAGGGTTGAGAGTGCTACAGTCTGTTTTTAAGGAAGCATCAGCATTTCATGGGTAACAAAAGCAATGTGTTTAATTAGATTTTTATTCAGATATAGGGCTGATGATTCACTTCTTCTATGAACTATTGCTAAGTTATAGCCTTGTGTAATCCTATTGGAATAGCACATTGCAATTTTTGTTCCCCCTGGTTCTGAATACTTTTTTTTCATTATCATGCTTTTTGTATAGGCATAAGTAAGGGTTAATCACAGTAATGGGTGGGGTTTGAGTAGGGGAGTGTCTGTGAAGATTTATATATTTGAGTACTAAACATTTATATTTTTAACTGATTTGAAAAAGGAATATACTGCTGTTCCAAAATGTCATTAATAGGTTACGCTCTATTAAGAAAAGCAGAAAGATGGCAGGTTATTTAAGAGATTTGTACATGCAGAAAAAAAGTAGTGCCTTTTGTGTATACCGGCCATGTGGCACCCTGTACAGTAATACAACTTAAAGGAACAGTAACACCAAAAAATTAAAGTGTATAAAAGTAACTAAAATATAATGTGCTGCTGCCCTGCACTGGTAAAAGTTGTGTGTTTACTTCAGAAAGTCTACTATAATTTATATAAATAAGCTGCTATGTAGCCATGGAGGCAGCCATTCAAAGGAGAAAAGGCACAGGCACATAGCAGATAACAGATAAAGCACTATTGTATTCTACAGAACTTATCTGTTATCTGCTATGTAACCTGTGCCTTTTCTCTTTTTTCCAGCTTGAATGGCTTCCCCCGTGGCTACACTGCAGCTTATTATATAAATTATAGTAGTGTTACTGTAGCAAAGACACCAGTTTTACCAGGGCAGGGCAACAGTGCATTAAATTTTTATTACTTTAAAGCTCTTTCATTTTTTGGTGTTACTGTTCCTTTAAACACCCCAAAGCCTGGTCCTGACAGTAGTACTAACAAGAAAAACTGCATTATTTGAACATCAATGTAAATACTTGCAGTGATACATAAATGTACATATATTGTATATAATTGTAACACAGTAAAGAATCCAAACCATAAAACAGTTTACGAAAGTAATTTACAAAGTGAATAAAATAAAACATTGCTTCTTCAATTCCATCTATTCCACTCCTCTCCCCCTTTCTCTTTGAAAAAAACAACTGGCAATGGTGCCAGTACAGGGAGGCTGTAGTATATGTTGATCAAAGGAATAATCAGAAGACAACCCTTAGATGTTTGCAAAATACACAGTAATCCTGGTAAATGAATTCATGCTTAGCAAAGCCCTTTGGTACCTTCTGTTGGCCAGATGTAACCTGAACCCAAGCATTTCCACCTGTTTGACAGACTGGAACTGCCTGGTGTTCTTGACTCACCCAGAAAAGCAAATTGAGGGCATAGAGCAGACAGCGAAGGCACTTCACAGAGTCCTCTCTGGCCATTATGCAATCCTGACAAAGACAGCCCCATCGTTTCACCACTTCATCCTCTCAGAAGTCCATGAGAAATCCAAATCACTTTACATGAGGAAAACAGAAAGACATCAGCTTGCAAAGAGTTAAGTAGAAGCAATACCTAGACAGAGGTTATCTTTTTGTAATATATAAAACAAAATGAAAAAAACAATAGCAATATCTATTCAATGTATTTCTGAATATTAAGCCTTGATAAAAGTGTTTTTACTATGGCTCTCTTTGCCGTAGTTTTCTTTGTATCTTTAGTTTAAAAAAAGTAGAAAAAAACAATCATATGCCACAGTAAGATCCATTTCTGCAGGGTAAATGTAATGAAATACTACATTTCTTCTATACAGCATCAATAACTGTCAGTAGGCACTGAATGCACAGAGGCTATTCTTTCATCCGCTGCATCTATTTTTCTCTGTTCCCTAAAGATACATATTATTTTACACAGAAAGGTATAGCTTTTATAGCCACCTGTCAAGCCAATCTCTTCTAGTGCAACAGAAAGCCTTGTTATACATGTCCTAGTTCATACAAAATCAGAGCTGGTGCTACTTCATTGCAAAGTGCTTGCTCCATATTGAAAAAAAGAAGCAGACTCCATAGTAATAACAGAAGTGATTGGCCTACTTTCTTAATATGAAATAAGTTTGCACAACAATCAATTCACTAATCTTTTATACTTCTCACTCTGAACAGTAGGGGTGTTTAATCAATAGTAACTTCATAAAATAAAACATTGCTTATACCTGTATCCTATTATTGCATCGAATGTTACATTATAGAGAAAACTGGCACCCTAGATTTTTAACAGGGTAAAATACCATGGGAGAAATTGTAATAAGCCCAAGAAATGTGTCCAGTTGTATATACAACTGGACACTGACAGTTGTGGTCAGAGTAATCTTCACATGGAAAGATTGAATAGTGCTAAATCAAACAACACAACAAACAACCGTATTACAAGAACTGCAAAAATATCAAACAATCTCTAAACATTTGCAGAAAATAAACAGAAAGGGGTTAAATGCTCTATAAAAATCCAGTGACATTACATAGCATTACAAGATTACACAGCATTACATGTACATCAGGACAGTAAGAGCCAGCAAGCATACAGTGAACCTGGAGTAATCTACATAACCACATAGAGATCTATGATAAGCAAGTCCATAGGGGTGTTTCTTGTGCCATGGAGAAACAAGATTATAGATAGTGAATAGGAATAAAGTATAAGCCCTTGAATCATTTACTATAAATACATAAATGTGAGTGTCAGAATGATAGAGTACAACAACAGAACAGAAATATATGTCATATGATACAAAGCTGATTTGATTACATTGCTTAATTTATTGTACTGTAGAATGAATGGACAACAAACACCCTGTTGATGCTCAAGGCCTATCTATTTAGACAGTACCTGTGTGTGAGTGCAGATCCTCAGTGTGCTGCTCTCACATAGTAGTGTTTGAGTGTATAGGGTTCTGCAGCCCCTGCTTGGGAATGTGAGAAAGGATGGATTGTGTACAGCAATGGAATGCAGGAGATTCCCCAGCGGGGGCTGTGACCTGGAGCCATTAGTGTCTGTGCAGCTGTGTGTCAGAATGAAAGCAGAATCAGTGCAGGCAGGGTGACCATAACTCAGTAGCGCTACAGTCCTGCTAGTGAACAGAGCACATAGCACTGTGTAACCATGTAACCAATCAACACTGCCTGCAGCCAGGCTTCTAATTCTCTCTAAAACTTTGCCAATGTTTCTGTCACTTTGCCTCTTATTGTTCTAAATCTACTTTTACTGCACAAATATATGTGTGGTAGTGTGACTTACATTATACTGTAGTCATGTGTCTAGCTGTAGAGAGATGGAAGCATATCCAGGACAGGCAAATCTTTTCACAGGAGCTAACAAATCTGTTCCATTTGTGGCATGGACTGTGGAGAGTCTTACTTCTGTGCTTCCTATAGAACAGAAGCCCTCAGAGTTTTTCAGAGTTCTCAGCTGTGCTCTGTCCTGCCAAAAGCAAGCTAACTGGGGAAAGAAGGCTCATGCGCATGCGTTGTTATTTGCTCAAGCTCATTGTTGGGTCCTAAAAGACATCTGATACCTGCACCACACAGCTAGGAATAACTCAGCCCAGGATTCATTCCATGAACTGGACACAAGCGTTTTCCCACTGTACTATTTTCACATATATGTCTAACAACACTGCAGCTGAATTCCCAAACACAGATTTTAAAATTAGTGCTCATTTTATAAGTATGTATAAGTTTATTTATAAAGCAATAGATAAACATGCAGCGTTGTTCTACTGTGTAGAAAAGATAGAGAGAGATTGAGAGATTAAGTGCCATGTGCTAAAAGACACAGTAGAAGGAGGTCCCTGACCCATAGATTTTATAATCTAAGCCTTATATGCTACCATACTATTATATAGTATCCTTCACATGCATATTTATAAAGTACTTTTGGATACTTTAGTACTTTAGAAAAGCATTTTGTTTTACTTATCAGGACAAAATGGATACTTCTGCTGACTGCTAAGCCCACTGCCAAGGGTCAAATATTACTATAAAATCCAACATGCTGCAGCACACAGAGTTTTGTGAAAAAGTGTTTATTGTGCCAACAATACAGGCAACGCTTCAGGCTCCATCCCTTTCTCAAGCCTCTCAGATCTGGAGCCCAAAATGTTGCTTGTATTGTTGGCACAATAAACACTTTTTTACCTTTACTTATGGAGGTTCTGATTTTGAATGTGAATCTCAGGATTACAAATAAAAAATGGGTTTCTCATATTCTCTGATTTAACTAATAGGGGAATAAGGAAGGGAAAGAAGAAATCATTGCTGCATTATCAAAAAGCCACATTTATCTTTTTTTTCCCACCCACTGGTATTTGGCTGGAGTGAGGGCAATACATTTAATAAGGCAACAGTCCTAAGGTTCCCATACCCTGTATGAAGAAGAGTTACTGTAATAGATTTAGGAATCTTATTTGTGCCCCCTTTGTCAAATGCCATTGAAGTAATATTGGGCTATGTATTAAAAGGTGCTAAGCATGCTACAGATCTAATCAGCAGGTGACATTTACTGGTTAAGTGTTTCAATGCAAAATCTTATTAGTTGCTATGGGTTGCTGTACCTGGGGAAACTTTTATTACATATGTGGGTAGCCTTCTAAGGGCTGAGCTCTTGCACAGCCATTAGCTGTAAATGGTTGCAAGTGATGAAAAAAAAGAATTATTTTGTCTAATAGCTCTTACACAGTTGTTTTTCAGCAGGTTTAAGTAAACTGATTGCACTTTATTCTGCCTAGTTGTACCCACAAATATCAGCCTAGATATAACATGTTGCATCTATATGTGTGTTTTCAAAATACAATAAATTAAAAAAAAGTGTGCTGAACACTCAAAAATGCACATTTTAGAAAACAAAGAGGTATACAAACACAATAAGTGCTGTTTGATTCTTTCACTATACATTTAAACTGATACCAATGTGTAAAGGTGGCCATACATGGTCAAATGTACAGATACCATACGAGTGACTATATGTGTGTATTGTTATGGTCATTTGGAAAGACCACTTGAACGATCAGAACAGCTCTTCCTTTCTGCCAATTGACATAAAACATTCAGTCAGGGCAATGATCAATAATCAACCAAACTTCCTGACCAAATCTGGTCATTTATAACAAGCTTAAAGGAACAACGCTGCTGTCTCCTTTGATGTCAGCTGCTGTGGAGAAAACTGCAGGTGACTACAGTGGACACATTGGCATCAATCAGAAGGGCCAAGCAGGAACAGTGTCAATACTACTGTAATATGGCTCTGGACAAAGTTCTAAAGTTTTAGGCTGTGGAAGTGGGATGCACAGTGTCAGGTGCTGACTGTTGTCTGTTTCACACAGCTGAATTATGCTCACTCACTGCCTGCACGGATGACTGGTGGCGAAGAAATCTTACTTACTTTCACTACAGGCACAAAGCTGCACAGACACTAATGGCTATAGGTCTTAACCCTAGTCTGGATAGTTTTAACCCTAGTCTGCATTCCATTGCTGAACATAACTCCTTCTTTTTCACAGTGTCAACCAGGGGCTGTAGAATGATACATTCATGCACTCTACTACGTATGTGACTGCAGCATTTTGAGAATCAGCTCTCATGTACAGATAAATAACACAGTCTCTTTATCAAGCTGTCTTTAAAGTTTCCTGTCCATTTATTCTTTATTGTTGCATTTAATTTCCTACACCCATTTTGCAGAATCTACAGTATTTATGTACTGTTACATGTTTCAGAAAGAAACATGTGCATTTCCTAACTATTTTAGTATGAATGCCTTTCCTTTATGTGTTGTTATGCACTATGGTTAATAAAGTTGGTCCGCAGCAAAAACTCCAAGATGGATCTTCTATTTGTCTTTATGCGCTAACACCTAGGTTCCCCCAGGTATACTGTAAGTTTAAGTGCAGAATTACCATCTCTATGGTGTACAAGCTGCAGTTATACTGTATTTGCAATGCTGTGTGTATTATGTCCTAAAGTTCAATAACAATTGCTCCTTTTAAAGATATGTTGCTTTCCATTAGCTGCAAGAGTTAAAGATTGTATAAAAGCATGCTTACCGGCTTTAACTGCTGTACGGGCTGTTTTCAGATCTGTCTTACTGTTCATGTAAGGAAGGACAAGGTCCGCCTTAGGGAGATCATACAGTAGTGGGCACTCCCCTTACAGTGTATTCATGCCCAGGGTGGGGAGAGGGTTAGAGGAGTGGGCTAGGACTGTAAAAACGACACAGAGGTGGCATAAATAAGGGTGACCAGCAGAAATCTTTAAAGCTCTTGGTAAGGGACTGCAGATTCTTTTACTCTGGGTGGAAAGACCAACATATCTATCAGGAAGGAAAAAGGAGAAAATGTTAGACACAAATAACAGCCTGTTCAGAGTCTGAAACATTTCAGTACGCTGCTAGTTCCTGCCTTCCTGGTTCCTGGAGAACAGTGGATATAAACTTTCCTTTCCAGCACATACTGCTTAATAAGTATGGGTGCTAGATTATTATAAAAGCATTATTATTAAAAGTAACCATTTTTTACGAACAATGGAGTGCAGCCCTGTAATTTACAAGGGGTGATGTTTAGTAGTTCTTGTTTTCTAGGTGTTCTGTTACTCTTGCAGTAAGACAAGAAAGAATATGAATTCTTTCCAACACCATTCTATTTCAATTGCAATTATATATTTTAATTGATATGTTTCATTTAGTGCTTTGTCAAATAATGCCAAAAATCCATGAATACAGCGCTGATTGTGTTAGCGCCATTTTGATGAGGGATGGTGGGTGAGAGCCACATAGGTGTTGTCCACCCTGTCGGCTACTGTGCCCAACTTTCAGGATTGCAGCTTAGAGAGTGGCAGGAGACACAAGCCACAAAGGGATTTTTTCCTTACTATTCAACCAACACCCTTAGGCTAATGCCAGACGCCGAAAATCGCTTGCCGAAAATAGTGCCATACGCCTCCTCCCTGTGCCTGCACCCGAATGAATGAAATATGTTTGGGTGCAGGCACATGTAGCCGATATCGACCAAAAAACGCAAGACTTCATATCTTCAACGAATATTGGCTACATGTGCCTGCACCCGAGCGCATTTTATTCATTCAGGTGCAGGCACAGGTTGGAGGCGTATGGTGTGATTTTTGGCTTGTCCAAAATAGACGCCAAACACCATGTCTGGCATTAGCCTTAGTCTTTTGTATGCACTTCTGTCAAGCACCACCAGCACTAAGGGCAAAGACAGGTGTGGCAATCTGACTGTGTGAAATCTTCTCTTCAGTAAGAAACAAAGTGAAATGCTTTCTTCTGCATTTTTGTGCTACTATTTGGGATCACCACATTTTAAGTGTTTTACAGGCAGAGATTCTAATGTATCTGGAAATAAGGTATATCCACCTGCCTTGTGAGTCATAAATCTCCCCATTTTATTTTGCCTTAAAGAATAAGTAAACCTTTTTTTTTTTCTATCAGTAAAATTACTCTAACCAGCCTCCAGAATTACCTACCTTTGTCCCAGCATTCTGTCTGACCTGGTTCCTCAGTTAGACGTTAACCATTTCCTTTGCTTCCTTGTGCAGAGTGAATCCCCGCCCCCACTTCCTGTTGAGTTCTCTCTTCAATTCGACAACCTGTTGTCGGAGTGGAGAGCCTTCTGCACATGCCGGTTTTTTTTTTTGATGAGAGACCTGAACAGGAAGTGGGAGTGGGGCTTCACTCTGCACAAGGAAGCAAAGGAAATGGTTAACGTCTAACTGAGGAACCAGGTCAGACAGAATGCTGGGACAAAGGTAGGTAATTCTGGAGGCTATTTAAAGTAATTTTACTGATAGAAAAAAAAGGTTTACTTATTATTTAAGAGATAGCATACTCTCTCTAGACTGCAGCCTTTTTCATACCAAAAAATATAAAAAAACAAAGACATTATATGAGCATGCAATATGCCTACTTTCCATATCCATCTGGTCATTTGTGTTAAATTCCAACTGATTTATGAACATTAATCCTGTGAGTGCTGTCAATCCATTTCTGCATCTCTACGCTCCTAGCACTGGCACCCAGGTATCGTTTCTTCTCATGGTGTGCAGCTTGCCAACAACCTATATATATATATATATATATATATATATATATATATACAATCCATAGGTATTCAGCACACCAACTGACCGAATGACCTGGGTGCTACCAGATTATGCAAGGTTATCCAAAAAATCAGGAAAAAACAGGTGCACTCCAGGAACCTTTAAAAATAAAAATCAAGATTCTTTATTTTAGTAATTTTAAAAATGTATCAGGCCAACGTTTTGGTCTCCTTCTAAGACCTTTGTTCCTTTGTTAAGATATATATATATATATATATATATATATATACATACATCCCGTAGATAAGCTGTGCAATGAACAGTTGGATCTGTACAGATGTAGATGCAATATAGTAGAAAGGATTTAATAAGTAATTTTGGAACAAGTGTGTCAGTAATATAGGAGTAGACAGTTGTACCATGTTAGCCATATATCTAAACCAGAAACTATAGAGGTAGATAATATAATGCAAGCTTTCAGGACTCCTCCCTGAAGCAGGGACCTATGTAGTCCTGTAAACTCATATTCTATGATCTACTAAGTTAGACAATAAAATGTATCACCTTCTCTATATTTTCTAAACAAGATAGGAATAATACCTGTTGAGAGTTGTAGGTACATACTGAAACTGTAATGTCTATCAGTCTCCATGTATCCCTTTGAAACAATGATATCCAGACACAAACTGACGTGACACAAATAATTTGCAAATTGTATCAGCTAAACATATCAACTTATACTACTTAAACCATAAAAAATAAAGCTTTAAACTATTAGTGTGTGATTGAGATTGGGTTTTAATTGCTTTTAACCATAATAGGTTCTTAATATCAACATTATGGGGTCTATTCATTAAAGTACAAGTTTGAATCACGAAATTGGAAAAATTCGGATTAAATATGATAATTCATGAAAAGTCGCGAAAAATACGAAAAAGATGCAGAAAATACGCACAGTATGATCAAATATGATTTTTTTGTATTTCGTACCTGTCATACTTTAATAAATAGGCCCCTAAATGTCATCAACATTCAAATTTGATTTTTTTTTCATGATTTAAGTTTTTTGCTCTAAAAGAGCAAAAGTATGTTTCATACGCAAATGTCTGGTATTTGTTAAGTGCAAAAAAACTCAAAAACCCCATCTAAAAGCTTGCGAGTTTCTACACAAGTCAGTGGAAGTTGTTCTAGGCAAAGTCAAGCCATATTTTTAAACTCAAATTTTTCGAGTTTGTAAATTGAAAAATTCATACATTACACACATTCTTTAATGACATGTACCTGACAGTGCAAGTGTCTGTTAATGGCACTGTGTTTTTTCTTTCTAGAGACAGGTGTTTTGATCTCCATGATTCTCTCTGATAGGACAATAGCTACTGTATTAAAAAAGCCTGTGTGCCCTGGGTTTAGAGGTTTTGGCATACCTGGTGTTTTAATTGCCACAGTGCTCTGAGGGAGAACCCCACCTTCCATCTTTATCATTTGAACAGAAAGGGAAACATGCTACCTATGCAGAAAGGCAGGCACCATTAGAGCAATTGGTCAGAAAGTAATTATTACCTATAATACAGTGCTCAGCATGTTTTTTGGAGTGCCTACATGAACTTTACAGAGTATATGCGTACACAATGAATTTGTTTCTGTTTATGTCTTTTAGTAACACTTCCACTACAACTACTGATTGTATTGTATAGTATTCTAACCTTATCTGCAGCAAGCACTTCACTACATGCTTAGCACATAAGGCTTTTCATCCTGTCATCATTACATGTTTAGGCAGTTTTTCCATAGGTTATTATATGAAGTACCAGGCAGATGGAAGTTTTGACCCTCACTGTTTTCTGTTTGATTACACTGGCTGTCAAAACATGATCCTTAGGTGCTTAGCACAATACAATGTATGCTATAAGCACAATACAATGTATGGCTATGAATATCCTTCCAATAAACAGCTACCCAATCAAACCTTGCATTTGTTTGTCCTTTTGACCCACTTTCCTGCCCATTACAAACCTGTGGGCCTATGGAAGAGTCATGTCTTTCACCCCCCCCATTCCAACTGCAGATTTGCTTCCAACTAAAAGAAAAAGAGGTTTCCCACTACTTTTCCAAAAATTCTTTGCTTTCAGTAAATATGCAGACTTGACTAGATTTGGCATTCCCTGTGTATATAATACTTTGCATTTTCTCGCGTTTTTATGCGGATATTGGCTACATGTGCTTGCACCCAAGTGTATTCAATTCTTTTGGGTGCAGGCACGGTTAGGGGGGAGTTTTAAGCATATGATGCGTAATCACTTGCTAAAAATATACGCCATACGCTTCGTGAGGCATGAGCCTAAATCCTGAATTTTTCAGAATGAATCCATGACAACTGTGAAAAAATGCTGTGTGCTAGAATCTATGCAATAAAACAGAGCGAAACATAGCACATTGTTTTCAGACACAAATTGAGATGTATAGTAAACCAAAATTCTAATTCAAATTTCACAACTGGTGCATTTCTGTATGTGCCATTATCTGCATTTGTCATGGTCAGATGCTTGGCCCAGTGCTAGTGAACGCCACTCCATTTCAGCCATGGATTCTGGGACTGTGGTGAAAAATGGGACAGTGGGGTGGTATAACAGTTGAAGGTACCGTACACTGAGCTCCAGTGCAACATATTTATTCATAGTGAATAAGCATAAATCTAGACAAAGCAATTTACATAAAAAGTAAAAATAAATGCGAGAAATGTATTTACTTTTAAGAATGTAACAAGCTATTTATTCTGAACTTTTGAAATAACCATTACATTTCTTTGTATATCATACTTTCTAGAAACAATAAAAAATCTAACTAATTGCAGGTGAACATCATGGTCAAGTCACAACTTTTAAAATCTTATCCAGGTACCATTTCGCAAAAAAACCTGCTTCTATGCCAGAAACCTCTGTAGATAAAGGAGAGGGGACTTCCAGGAAAGGTAACCTTTACAATAATCATGAACCACAAAACTGAGCTGTTGAACTGTGAAAATAGCGTGAAAGTGTCCTTGCAATATGTTTATAATACAAACAAGGGTTGAATGATTATAAAAATAGTATTAAAGAAGAGTAATTATAATAATTATTATTATATCAATTAAATCTGAGCCCTAGCAGAATGAGTGAATAAACTTAATTTACTTCAGTATTAATGATCCAGTAACATTTCATTGTTGGTGTTACTGGTCCTTAAAGATAGATTATTAGAATTACAAATATCAGTTGCTACAGCTCAGTTCTTGAAAACATGTCAAAGCTAGTGACTCAATGAGATACTATTTGTAATGTCAGCTTTTGTTATACAATATTCTAACTCTGACCCGCATGTACATGGCAAGTTTCACATGACATATTTCCTATTCATAAATATTAAGGTTGAATGGAACTGTCTTTCCTGTATGTTCACAGCCTGTGGCAGTTGCTACAATAAATTCATTTTTCTCTGTAGACAGTGAAATCCATTTCCTTCAAATACATACAGGATGACTTTAGGAAATTCAAGTCATCTTTCTGACATAGTCATCAAATATTAGGTTAAACATACAATGGGTGTAGTAGGTAAATTCCATTTCAACTTGTAACTGTGTTTTTTGCTGATAAAAACACATTGTGTTCAAAAATCATATTAAAATCAATCAATATTAAAATACAATATATAATTTATAAAATATATGGTATATTTATAATACAAGTATAGGATCTATTATCTAAAATACTTTTTGGGGATTTCTGGACCACCATTTGGAATTGCCATAGGCTAGTTTTA
This sequence comes from Xenopus tropicalis, assembly GCF_000004195.4. Classification (NCBI taxonomy): domain Eukaryota; kingdom Metazoa; phylum Chordata; class Amphibia; order Anura; family Pipidae; genus Xenopus; species Xenopus tropicalis. The sequence continues at coordinate 69,335,345 of NC_030679.2, forward strand.
CCAACAATATGGATATAAGCATAGTACAAGATACTGTTTTATTATTACAGAGAAAAAGGAAATCATTTTTAAACATTAGAATTAACTTTATTATTTAAATAATTGATGTAAAATTTACAAACTGGATGCTGGATTTAAAAAGGTATTACACTAACCTTTCTTTTTTTTATATAAAACCATGTTAATACGAGGTACACTATCAGACTTGGCCTGCTGGTCTAATAGATGAGTTTGAGCAAAACATGGCATTCATTAAAGGTCTAAAGCCTTTATTTGCATATCCACATAGTGGCACTACCTTCTTCCCGCCTCCTCTTGTAAAAGTGGCAGCAGTACCAGTGTTCCCTCAGCTGCCTATGTGAACTGACACAGCAAACTTGTGCCTAAAAATCAGGCACAAGTGTCATTTTGATGCCCAGCAGCGGAGATGACATACAAACACTGAAGATTTTCAGTACAATTGCTATATATGTATATATATAAGCAATTATTTCATGTCTAGATATGCCTGGATGCAGTCCAATTCATAAATCAAATAGTCATGTCAACAGGATACTGCTTCATGCAGTGAATAATAGCAAAATGCAAGTGAAAACCATTTCAATCTATCTATCTACCTATTGTTTTTTTGGGAAGACAGGTAAAAAGGGTAGTGCTAAAAGAAAGGGAAAAATGAGTAAATACAGAAGCAATTTTTACCACTGACCCTCCCCGAAGAGGCTCCTGCGATGCCGTCCACCCATCGCCCCTCCGGCACTTACCTTTCCTGTGCCAAAGAAGAACATAGGGAGGCCGCATCGCTAGTACAGAGAGCACAATTGCACTCTCTTTACTTGAAGAGCTGAATTTCCGGTTTAATAACAAGAATTTCGGCTCTTAAAGTTACGCTTTTTTGCCGCCCTCATGGCAGCAATGCCCCTAAGTAAATAAAAAACATTCAGCTTAACATAAACAACACAGAAACAACAGTTCACTGTTGCGAATAGGTATTTAATATATGTATGTATGTATGCATAACTATAAAGCTCTACATGGATACGTAGAACTGTATAGTAAAAAAGCATACACAGGTAGGAGCATTATAATAAATAATAAACTAGTATAACTATACTGAGATTAAGCACCATTTGGTAAAAGACACAGTAGGAAGAGGTCCTTGCCTATATAAAGTGACACAGCAAACCTAAAACACCTAAAGCCTAAAACTCCCTAAAAATCAGACACAAGTGTCTTACATACATTGAAAATGGTATTTAACTTAATGATATTTTATATTAAACAGAATACTGTCTCAACTGTTCTGGCCCTGCCACTTATAGTTAACCAGTTTGGTAATCTCTTTGTCATGCAACTTGTTGTTACTAGCTCAGCTGTTGCATGAGACAGGAAGTCAGTAAAACAGGAAGGTGAGCAAAGCCAGTATTGACAGTTAGGCTTTATCCGCAGACCTTTACAGGCTTGGAGTTTCCTACATAACCCCATTGAAAGCATTCCCTGTTATCCAGTTTGTATCCTTGTTAAAATAGCTAGATTGGAAAAAGGTAATGCTATTACTGAGTTTATGAAGCTAGTTTGTTGCTTACAATAGCTAGCCATGTTCATAAAACTGCTGTTATTTATTCAAATGCTGATTGGTATTTTCTGTATGTATTTGTATTTACAGTTTTCACTTCATTTGTATATGTAAACACTTTCTTATTCACCTCGTGGTCCGAAAGTTATTATTCAAGGGTGTTTAGCTTGCTGGATAAAAACTAAATAGTACATTCAGTGAGGCCAGTACATCAACCAAAGATATTTAGTTGAGATTATTTTTTTTTCTTCTAGTAGTGTACATGGACACCTTATCTGGATACAGCTTAGCTTGTTATGGACTTGGGACATTGTTAGCACAGTGAAGAGCAAACATGCTGCACTGACCCACCTTGTAGCAGCTATAACATAAGAATATATTTTAGGTCCTTGAGAGAGAAGTTATTGGCAAACACTATAATGGCAGCGTGCTATTTAGTCTCTGAGTTAAGTTTACAGATTACTTACTGATATCTGAGCATAATCACTGTTGGGCAGGTATAAGTTGTTTAGGGAATATTGTCATGGGAAAACATTTTCTTTTTCAAAATGCATCAGTTAATAAAGCTTCTCCAGCAGAATCCTGCATTGGAATCCATTTTTCAAAACCCGATTTTTTTAATATTTAATTTTGAAATTTCACATGGGGTTAGCCATATTCTTCATTTTCCAGGGTGCCACAGCCATGTGACCTGTGCTCTGATAATCTTCAGTCACACTTTACTGCAGAGTTGCAAGTTGGAGTGATATCAACCCCCTCCTAGAAGGTGATCAGCAGAACAATGGGAAGGTAGCAAGATAGCAGCTCCCAGTAGATACCAAAATAGCACTAAAAGGAACAGTAACACCAAAAAAATTAAAGAGCTTTAAAGTAATAAAAATATAATGCACTGTTGCCCTGCACTGGTAAAGCTGGTGTGTTTGCTACAGTAACACTACTATAATTGATATAATAAGCTGCTGTGTAGCCAGGGGGGCAGCCATTCAAGCTGGAAAAAAGGAGAAAAGGCACAGGTTACATAGCAGATAACAGATAAGCTCTGTAGAATACAATAGTGTTTTATCTGTTATCTGCTATGTGCCTGTGCCTTTTCTCCTTTGAATGGCTGCCTCCATGGCTACATAGCAGCTTATTTATATAAATTATAGTAGAGTTTCTGATGTAAACACACAACTTTTACCAGTGCAGGGCAGCAGTACATTATATTTTAGTTACTTTTATACACTTTCATTTTTTGGTGTTACTGTTCCTTTAATAGTAAGACATCCAAGACCGGCTTGTGACTCCCATTTGACTGGAGTAGGAGAAACATTAGGTCTGAAAGTAGTTCTTATGTATAGTGCTGGCTCTTTCTAAAAGCTCAGACTCAGGCACAATGCACTGAGATGGCTGCCTACACACCAATATTACAACTAAAAAAAATACATTTGTTGGTTCAAGAATAACATTTTAAATGGTAGAGTGAATTATTTGCTAAGTAAACCTAACCGACCTATCTCTCTGCTCCCATTCATCTCCAAACTACTTGAGCGCCTAGTTTACAACCGACGGACGCTATTCCTCTCTGACAATAACCTCCTGGATCCCCTACAATCTGGTTTTAGACAACAACACTCCACCGAAACTGCTCTAACCCGACTAACAAATGACCTTTCGGCTAAAGCCAAAAAACACTACTTGCTACTAATACTTCTTGATCTCTCTGCTGCTTTTGACACTGTGGATCACCCTCTTCTCTTCCAGTCTCTCCACTCTCTCTGCCTTCGTGACACTGCTTTATCTTGGTTTTCATCTTATCTCTCAGATCGATCCTTCAGCGTCTCTTACAATGGAGCATCGTCTTCTCCCTTGCCTCTTTCTGTTGGGGTTCCTCGAGGCTCTGTCCTGGGCCCCTTACTATTTTCTCTCTATACTTCCTCACTAGGCAAACTAATCAATTCTTTTGGCTTTCGGTACCACCTCTATGCTGATGATACTCAGATCTATCTTTCCTCTACTAATCTCAACCCAGAGCTTCTAAATCGTGTCTTCCTGCCTGTCCGCTATCTCCACTTGGATGTCCCAACGTTACCTTAAATTAAACCTCTCTAAGACTGAATTGGTTCTCTTTCCCCCATCCAATGCCCACATTGTTCCGAGGTATCTATAAAGGTTAACAATTCTACCATCACCCCATCTTCCCAGGCCCAGTGCCTTGGGGTTATCCTTGATTATGCCCTGTCCTTCACTTCTCGTATCCAGTCACTTATCAAATCATGTCACTTTCACTTAAGAAATATTTCCAAAATACAATCATTTATCACCCAAGATACTGCCAAAATTCTTATTCACTCTCTTATAATATCTCGCCTGGACTACTGTAACTCCCTATTAATTGGCCTTCCCCTCCAAAGACTGTCCCCTCTCCAGTCCATAATGAATACTGCTGCCAGGCTCATACACCTCTCCAACCACTCCTCCTCTGCCATGCCACTCTGCCAATCCTTGCACTGGCTTCCCCTACCATCCAGGATAAAATTCAAACTAATGACACTCATATTCAAAGCAGTTCATAACTCTGCCCCATCCTACATCTCTGAACTTATCTCTAGATACCATCCAACCCGCTTGTTACGCTCCTCAACTCTGCTCTCATTCCTTCCTCACACACTCACATTCAAGACTTTGCTAGGGCTTCCCCCCTTCCCTGGAATTCGCTCCCACAATCTGTCAGACTTTCTCCCAACATTTCTGCCTTCAAGAGATCTCTAAAAACGCATTTATTTAGAGAAGCTTACCCTAATCTAGTTTAACATTACCTCAGTGTGCTGCTAAAAGCAATACCCTGTGCCACACCTCTCACAACTCTGATCTTGCCCATTCCCACACCTTGCGTCTCAACCCTTTCACCTTGTGTCTTAACCCTTTCTCCTTGTAGATTGTAAGCTCTTTTGGGCAGGGCTCTCTTCACCTCTTGTATCGGTTATTGATTGCTTCTTATGTTACTCTGTATGTCCAATGAATGTAACCCACCTATTGTACAGTGCTGCGGAATTTGTTGACGCTTTATAAATAAATGTTAATAATAATAATAATAATAATAATAATAAACAACAGTGTAATTTAGAAATACAAAGCATACCATAAAAATCATGACAGTATCCCTTTAACTTTTCTGTTAAAAATGTTTAACAACAAATGGTCATATACAAAAATTAGCCTTTTTTTTCAACTAATAGGATTATTTAAAACAAGGATCTAGTTCCTGGACATTGCTATGATAGTAATATTAAAGAGCAGAAGCATGAAGTGGAATAGGGATTTGAATAAAACCGAGAAGCCTGTAACTGTTTTGTCGCATGCTGTATCCCATAAAATACCATAAGTTCCTGGTTTTAAATTGATACTGAAAATTAAAAACTACTCAAACTATTAATGTACATTAATAAGTATTAATTAGTAAGCCTGACTGTTTTGCTGACCTGACTGTCACTTCTCAACTTGTCTGTTATAGCTTCTTATGTTGATCAAGTGGGATCAGATAGGTAATATAAAAGCATTGGGCAAATACTCTTAAGGAAACCATTATAAATAGCATCCAAATACAATGTTATGACAGATGGTTTAAATTCTGGTGTCAGTAACTCTTTAAGATTTTCCTACTAATGCTCCAACTGATAAATAGATCACCAGGATAAGAAAATGGGGTGAAAGTTCTTAAGTGTGGTGAGTTAATAGCAGATGATTTTATTTTTATTAAGTTCTACATTTTCTATGAAAAAAATGCTGTCCTTCCTATATGCTATATATACAGGGTGTTGCTTTTTATAGAAAAATATAAAATTATTTGAATATTGGTGATTTCAAAACACTAGTTATCTTTGATCCCTAATAACACTAACAATAGGTAAATGATTAGATTTAGGCACAGGCCTCGACTAGGGTTCAAAATAGGCTATAGAATTTCAGGTACACAGAGGCCCAAACAGCCCCCCACAAGCCCACTAAATAGTGACTATCTACAGCATGTTACAGCAGCCCCTCTGGCAGTTGCCAGAATCCACACATTGCCAGTCTGGGCCTCTATGGGCCCAACCGTGTGCAAACAAAAATGAAGGGATGTCACCTGGCTGGAATTGTACCATGACATTTAGTAAAAATTACACTTGTCAATGCAAAGTCAAAGCAGCTCTAGTTTCCTGGGTTTCATTTTGACCAGGGAATTAACGTCCTGGCATTTTAGGTCTTGGTGGATGTGTTCCAAAACTTATTTTCCTCTCACACAACTAAAAATACAGGTAGGTTATTTGGCTCAAGATGAAACTAACTAAAGCAGGTATATGTGGTATTGACTATTCCACTGAGCATTGTCTACAAACAATCTTGGCTCTTTCCCTTCTTCCACCATTTTACACACCGATGAACTACCACCTAGTTTTATATTATTTTATTAAAGTATATTTAAAATAATCATCCATTCTTCAATAATAAAAACCACTCCTAATCCCACAGCCTAAAGTTTCTCTTCTTCTAAAGAACCTCGGCCAAGCAAAAACAAAAGTGAGTATAGCGCAAACTGACAAAAATACTACAATCCCCATAGTGCCCTGCGGCATTAAAAGGCGTTGACATCGGAAGTGCGAGCAGCCAGCGCATGCGCCAAGCAGCTGCTGTTCTCCTTTTCTGTTCTGCAGCTCCTGACTCGGCGCCATATTGTCTGGGAAAAATAGTCATCCGTTGCTGAGGCCTTTGCGTTCGTGAAATCGAAAATATGTTGTACCTGGAGGATTATCTGGAGAGTGAGTTTGCCTTTCGTGCTATGAACGGCGCAAAGTGCGCCACAGAGAGGGCTACGGCTTTAATCAGCAACACCCCCTATTAACCGCCCTCTCCCCCTCCCTTCTGTCTCTCTGCAGTGATCGAGCAGCTTCCCATGGATCTGCGCGACAGGTTCACGGAAATGCGCGAGATGGACTTGCAGGTGCAGAGTACGTGAGCGGCTTTCGGCTCTTTATCCGACGACTAACGGGTGTATGTGTGTGGCCTGGTGACTCCAGGCCCGGAAACATGTGGTTGTGTCGGTGGCAGAGGTAGCGCCAGCAGCTAAAGCACCATGTACATCCAGTGCAGTGCTGTGGTTGGTCGCTAGGAGGAAGTACTGAGCTGTCTCACACGTGCCCTTTTAGCACCAAAACAAATCCCAATTGCTTGCCCAGTATTGTACATCGGTGCGTCGAGCAGGCAATATTAGATACTCAGCATCTTGATTTGTAAAATAAAACGCAGTCTACAGTGTGTCTGTTTGTTTCCCACAGATTCATAGTATTCAGAAACTCGTTTTGTATCACTAGGGGTTCATCACAATAAAGTTTATATTGTTTTGTTATAATTGAAAACTCAAAATGGAGGAAACACTCTATAGCTCAGGGCTATAGCCCCCTTTGGAATTGCTAAGTTAGAGTTAATGAATTGAACATTAAAGGCATAATGACCTGAAATAAAGTGTGCCTTTGTCCTTGCACAATTTGTACTAAACCTGTTTGTTAGGTTTCATCTGCTCCATTATCTGCTGTGCCTTTCAGCAGGGATTACTGTCAAGTAAACTTTATTTTTGCTCCAGATACTGATTCCTCTTCCTTGTAAATAGGTTCATTTAACTTATATATAGCTATAAAACAAGATGTTCTACATGTCATGCATCATTATTTTGCAGCTGTGTGCAGTGTTCCCTATAGTTTGTGTAAGGTCTGCAAGCAAATACTTTATTTTATGCTCATGGGTGATGGGTTAGGGAGGGCCAGCCTTTCTCAAAAAAGAGAGAAACTGACATATAGCATATATAGCTTTAAACTGTCTCATGGAAAGCCATCTATTGGTAGCCTCAACAAACATACAAAAAACTCACTCTTTTCCCCTGTTTGTATTAGTTCTAAAACAATTGTGTCCAAGCAGGTGCTGAATTACATGCACAGTCGCTAAATCTGTTGTGTGTTTTGGTGGGGTTGTACCATCTGTGCACATAGTGTCAGTGGAATATTGACTGTATGAAGATGTGCTTGTATCAGAAATCGGCATACAACTTTTAAGGTTAATTTATAATCAACTTCCAACATACAATATTAAAATTCACAGTAAAGATAAGGTTGAAGATTTGAGGTTTGTTGCTTGAAATTTGTAATTGATTCTTTGTAATACAGATGCCATGGACCAATTAGAACAAAGGGTTGGGGAGTTTTTCATGAATGCTAAGAAAAATAAACCGGAATGGAGGGAAGAACAAATGGCTTCTATCAAAAAGGTTAGTGCAAAAAGAAAATTTGTTGTATCTGTAGCAAACTATTTATACAGAGGTATCCAACTTTGAATTTATTGACTACACAAGGAATGATTTATCTTTATTCATTCTTGACATATTTTGCACTTGAGAGATGTTGCAGAACGTTTCTGAACTTTTAATTCTCCTGCATTTATTATTCATCATTTCAATTTTTTATGCATTAAAACATCCAAGACATTTTTTGACAACTGCACAAGGTTCTGTAAGAAGTCAGACTTCGACTTCAAACTTTCGAACGTTTACAAAAAATTGTTGCTTAGAATTACATTTTCTTTACTTGGCAAAATATTATTTTTTGGCTTAGATCCCCTTCAAATGTATGCAGTTTATTTGCATATGGTGTTATTTTTTGTTATGTGTTATATTTTGACAAGTGTAATAATTAATATTTACTTGAACAAATAAGCTTATATAACTTTATATAGTGCTTGTAAATTCTGAGCTATATGTATCTTAAAGGACCAGTAACATCAAAAAGTGACAATATATTCTTATATTCATTTCAATTGTGAATTTGTTGATGAAGCACCTCCAAATAAAAATTTATTTGCAACATTATGTTTTATATGTCAGAGGTTTCAGTATATTGTTCAGTAGCGAGCCATAACTGACATCTGTCTCCTGTTTATCTTTGTACTAGTGAAGGATAACAGTACATTACGTTTAAATGCATGTATTTTTGGTGTTACTATTTTTTTGGTACATTAATTTTACAAGTAGGTATCATTGGTAGATCCTGTACAGTACAAGATGGCAGCTGCATACTCTTTACATTATTACTTTAAATTATTAAATATATTGTTTGGTATTTCATTATGCTGAATATAACATTTAAGGAGGGGAAACAGTACAAATAATTCATGCAAAAAGGTATGGCAGTTTGAGATTTGGTTGTCATATACATTTGCATATGTATTGTGTGTATTTTACCTATTTTTAAACTTCCATATATAATAAAAAGGTTGCCCATGTGCAGCCCATAAAATGTCTGCGTTTAAACAGATGATCAGTAAAAAAAAAAAAAAAACTACCTAGTGACTTATCACTGAGTGCTACTGTCCCAGGCCAAATTTAGTACCTTTTAGTACATAACACCATATGAATTTTTGACTTAGTGTGAATTATTTACTTGCAGGATTACTTCAAAGCTTTGGAAGATGCAGATGAGAAAGTTCAACTTGCAAATCAAATTTATGACTTGGTAAATAGAATAATGTATAAAGCTGTTAAAAATTGTTTTTAGGAGTCTGGGATACATGTGGAGGGGAATATAACAATAATATATTTCCATGATCATTTTTGTTTTAATTCATCATACATGTGGCAGATCCTTCCATCTGTTCTAGCACATTCCAAATCTTAGAACCAGAAGGAATGCAGGTTTTAACAGCACATTATTTTCTAATATGTAGCTTGTACACACATGGCCAAGATACGTGTTGTGTCTCACCTGCGTTTGACAGTGCAGCATGGCCCCCTATGAGAACAAGCTACATAGAAAATAATGGCTCTGTTAACTCCTGTGTTCCCATGTGGTGAAGCACATGCTTAAAACACCTGTGTAAGGGCCTTTACTGAGATAATGGATAATTTAAATACAAGTAGGAGAAGTAATCTAATACTTAAAAATCCAATGCCTCAATATATTTAAATATATCAGATTGTGCTTTTGTATTGCATGATTAATTCTTTGTTGTTGATAATAATAACACAGTTGATGTGGTGGTGGAACATATGACTCCCTTTCCTAGGTGAAGCTTAGTTCTTTTTAATTTTCTAATTTAAAGGAGAAAAAAGGTAAAAATCCCTGGGGGGTGATATTAATAACTTACCTTTTACACCAGGGTGGTGCTTCTGTTAGGAGAAAACTCCACCACCAGCAGTCCTCTTATTCCTTCTTTCTTTTCACCGCATGTGGAGTAGAGTGAAAAGCCGAACTTTAACAAAAAAAAAGTCAGCAATATTCGCCCTGCTGCACGTGCGCCGGCTTTGGAATTCAAAGGAATGTACAAAGACTGTAGTGGATCGCTCCCTCTGAGCTTTCCCAGGTTGGTGCGGTTTTCTCCTAACAGGAGCACCAGCCCGGGGTAAAAGGTGCGATTACAGTCACCGAGGTGCCTGACATTTGGCACCGCCCCCAGTGTGTTTTACCTTTCCTTCTCCTTAAATATTAGTTCTGGTTATTTGGCTTGCACTTTGGGTTTCTCACTAAGTTCTACAAAAATGAAGACTGAAGGGCATTTTTCTCTACTGCATTAACTGTTTGTTTGTAAGTAATTACTCAACAGTGGTTCCTCTGATCTTTTATCAAAACTGGAAAGCATAATCAAATACTAAGCAAAAAAATCTTGTTTGCCTGTGGACTTTTTAACAGGTGGATCGACATTTAAGGAAATTAGACCAAGAACTTGCTAAGTTCAAAATGGAATTAGAGGCCGACAATGCTGGAATTACTGAAATATTGGAAAGAAGTATGTATTTTATGTACTTTTTTTAAGTTGCTTAGAGGCTTTTGTAACCTTTTAAAAAAACAGACATAGGATAAGCTTTTATGGACTATATAATTAAAACAGTGTATTTCAGCCCCCCTCAGCTAGCCTCCCTTTCTCTTCCTCTCTGCACAGTATATTCCATTCAAAAGTATTCCTACTTGTTAACCTGTCATAAACATACAGAGGTGTGCTGTGGAATTCACAGGCGCCGTCTTCTGCCTATTCGGATCCTCTTCTGAGCTTGCCGGAGCGCATACACAGTTGAAGCTAGGTCCAGGAGCAGCTTAGACTGCGCATGCTTTGTGTAAGTGGAGTGTGGCCAGAAGATAATGCCTGTGAACTCCACTGTACACCTCAGCATGTTTGACAGATTCACAAGTAGGAACATTTTTTAATGGAATATACGGTGCAGAGAGGTAGAGAAAGGGAGGCTAGTTGAGGGGGGCTAAATGTATGGGGTTCAGTGCAGTGGAAGCCAGTTTCAAACAGTTTTTCACTTCAGTTGTTTTCAGATAGTAAACCAGAAATAAAGACTTTTTGGAATTGCGTTGTTTATTTTATTTTTGTAATATTGAAATATAACATCTCACTGACACTTCAAGTTTAACACATTAGTTAATACATTTCTTTTTTCTTGTCTACATTGGGGAACACAGTTAATACATTTCTTATCCTTTGCCCTGTTAAGCTTATTTCCTGAGTTCCATTAAGCACAGCTTGCAAAACTGATACAATAGTTGCTCACATTTTACTGCTGAGAAATGTATCCGTGTAGTAAATTGTAACAGTTCAGAATCTGCACTTGGATTACTGAGTTGACAAACTGATACACCACAGACAAACAGCAAAGTTTAAAATGTAGTTTTAGGAAGAAAAGGTACAATTAAGTTACCACTAGGAAATATGCAGAAAATTAAGTGTTAAACAATTGGTGAAAGTTGGTCTGCACTCAGAGGATTAAATATCTGTTTATTTTACTCTTATCTAAATGTTTTTCATTGCATCTATTTTTGTCTTTTTTGACCTGATTAAGTTGTTTTGTATGGCTTATCTCAGCATTAACTTTTAGGATTCCACTTGGTTTTCTGAAATGTGTTGTAAGGTATGTATTATATGTTTGTTACAGGATCATTGGAATTAGACACTCCATCACAGCCTGTGAATAATCACCATGTTCATTCTCATTCTTTAGGAGAGAGTAAGTTTTGGTTTTTTTTTGTTTTTATGTTAGCTGAATCGGATGTTACAAAAAACATTTTAATTTGTGGATCGCCTAAGAACACTGTTTGAGTGATTTCTGAGTGATCCTCAACATTACCAACAGGTGCCTGCTGCAGCGCTTTTTACAATTCAGGAAAGTACACACGAGCAAGCATTATAAATAAATAAGCATAGTGCCTTATGGTAAAAGTCACAGTAGGGGGTGGCGCTCCTTGCCTGTTTAGTCGCTCATTTTGTCTCTGCATAGAGAATATAAATCACCAGTACCTAAACCGACGATGCTACTTCAAATCGCTTATCGCTCGGAAACGCTGTGAGACCCTTTTTTTTCACAAAGAAAGCATTGTCATTCAAAACTAATAGAATTGCTGAAAGTAAAACCCACTGAAGTCGCTGCTCCCCCCAGAGACTTAATCTCCCCGTGGGACAATAGCCTTAGAGCTTACTGTCTAAGGGTGAAGGCACATGGAGCTACTAGTAGCAGCTACTTGTCATGGCTACTAAAATAGACAATGCTGATCATTTACTGATAATTGTCTCTACATGTGTTTTAGCAGAGGCAATTCTCAGTATTGTCTATGGCAGGGGATTTTCTGGAGTTTAGTAGTCTTGAAAAAGTAGCTGCTACTAGTAACCTAGTGTGCCTTAACCCTAAATGGTTTGATAACAGGGGCACAAATAGAAGGGAAAAAGTGCACAAAGTTTTGGGCAGTGACCTTTAAGTTCCAAGACTACATAATGTTCTATGTGTTTTCAAGTAATTAAAATACAATGCACTTTTGCCCTATGCTGTTAAAACTGGTGTGTTTGATTTAGGAACACTACTATAATTTATATCAAAATTATAAAAAGGTACAATGGGTTTGTATTCCTGTTTAATACCTAAACCCATTGTATTCTACATCCCATTGTATTCTTCTCCAAGTCAACAGTATATTATATTTCAATTACTTAAATGTTTGATTTTACTGTGTGAAAAGAAAGTGGTTTGGAGGGAATGGTAATAAGGGAATAATTGGGAAGTGAGTATATTATATACCTGTTCAGGTGCCAGCTTTTTGGGCCTTTCTCCACCAAATGAATAATGCTGGGTAAGAAATATTTATTTAGCCTGTGGATTTTTTTTTTTTTGCAGAGCGGAAGCACAATCCATCATCTCATCATTCAACAACGGACCATGTATCGGAGAAAAAGTTTAAATCTGAAGCATTGCTGTCAACTCTAACTTCAGATGCTTCCAAAGAGAACACAGCAGGTATAATTCATTCACAATGTAGTACAGGTATGGGACCCATTATCCATTATTATTGCTTCCAATAAGAATTAATTGTATCTTAGTTGGGATCAAGTACATGGTACTGTTTTATTATTACAGAGAAAAAGGAAATAATTTATAAAAATGTAAATTATTTGATTAAAATGGAGTCTATGGGAGATGGCCTTTTCATAATTCGGAAAATTTATAGATAATGGGTTTCCAGAGAAGGGGTCCGATACCTGTACTGTTATATGAATTTGTTAATGCTGCATTACAAGCAAGAGTGTGGAGTCCTTAGTTCTATTAGAGAATGTATCTGTTTGCAAAAATAACTTCCTGCTATATTTCATACTATCCCATATTATGCTAAAATAGCTACATTACAAGTAACAATCATTTTTCCCACCAGAAACCTCTAGAGAGTATAGTTAAATATGCACCTTACATTCCCCTGATAAGCATCTACATTTACAGTAACACGGATAAGTATTTAACGCCCTTGGTCTTTTCACATTATGTTTTGTTACAACCTCAATTTTTTTTTTTTTTTTTTTTTAATTTTTGTCATCTTCTGCATTTTTTTAGTTATCAGATGGAGATGGGGTACACTGACCATAGCATCTAAAAACTGTTGTTCTATGAGGTTACAATTTTATTGTTTTTACTTTTAATTACCTTTCTGTCTAATAGGGACATCTCCTATTCATCTTCCAGCCTTTCATTTCTCATTTAAACCACTGCCTGGTTGCTAAGGTACATAGGGTCATAGCGACCAAATAACTGCTGAAATTCCTCTGTTAAACGAAAAGCTAAATAACTGCAAAATCACCAAAAATTAAAACTATTTGCAAATAGTTTTAAAATACGAATGTCTACATCATATTAAAAATGAATTTAAAGATGAGCCACCCTTTTAAAATCAGAGCTTTGACTGGGCCACTAAAGGACTCTTTTTTTTTTTTTTGTTCTTTAGCCACTTCAATATTACTCAGTCTTTGTGATTGGATCCATTGTCCTGCTCAAAGATTCGCTTTCTCCCACAATTTTTAGCAGATGAAAGTTCTTTTGCAGTATTTTCATCTTGAAACTCTTAAAACTCTTGTTTTAACAAGATGTTTAGTGCCAGGTTGTAACACAAAAAAAATGTTAGGGGAGGTTGAATATTTATGCAAGCCACTGTAACAGCCCCCTGTTGAAAGGACCCAGATTTAGGGGCTGATTTACTTACCCACGAACGGGTCGAATGGAGTCCGATTGCGTTTTTTTCGTAATGATCGGTACTTTGCGATTTTTTCGGATTCTTTACGAATTTTTCGGATCCAATACGATTTTTGCGTAAAAACGCGAGTTTTCCTATCCATTACGAAAGTTGCGTAAAAAGTTGTGCATTTTGCGTAGCGTTAAAACTTACGCGAAAAATGCGCAACTCGCGTTTTTACGCAAAAATCGTATTGGATCCGAAAAATTCGTACAGAATCCGAAAAAATCGCAAAACATACGAAAAAGTCGCAAAATATTCGTTTTCAAGTCGGAACTTTTCCAATTCGGGTCGGATTCGTGGGTTAGTAAATCAGCCCCTTAGTGTTGGTTTTTACTCCATTCCTTTTTTGCAGTGCCTAAGTAAAGCTTTTGCATATTACATCATTTAATGTGTGTAACATTTTTAAGAACTTTATTTTCAAAGTAATAATTTTTCGGTTTTAATATATTTTTCATTCTTCTAGGTTGTAGAAATAATCTGTCTTCATCTTCTACCAACAATGTCTACAATGTTAATGCTTCCCAGCCATTGACCTCATATAATATAAGTTCCCTTTCAACTGGGGCTGGAGCAGGTGCAATTACCATGGCAGCAGCTCAAGCAGTTCAGGCAACTGCACAGGTAAGTATTGCATATTGTAGTGTCAATTATTTTAGAAGATAACAGCTGAAATTCCACGCCGGAGAGCTTCTGAATCTTCTGATTGATGCACGTTGATTGCTTGTGTGCTATGTAATGCCATTTATTTGATTGTGCAAACACTGCATGTTAGTATACATGTAATCAGTGTTTCCAATTAATGTGTTCTTAGATGAAAGAAGGAAGAAGAACCTCCAGCCTTAAAGCCAGTTATGAAGCCTTTAAAAACAATGACTTTCAGCTTGGAATCTCTTTGTCTAGAGATTCTGCTACTTATTCATCCTCAGCACTAGCATCAACGTTAACCCAGACATTAACATCATCTGCAACAACAGATTCAAGAAGTGGTAGAAAAAGCAAGTAAGTTAATTTGCCTTGAATTTTGATGGAGGAAAGCTCATTTAAAGGAACAGTAACACCAAAAAATTAAAGTGTATAAAAATAATTAATATATTATGTACTGTTGCTCTGCACTGGTAAAAGTTGTTTGTTTGCTTCATAAACACTACTACAGTTTATATAAATACCCTGCTGTGTAGCCATGGGGGCAGCCATTTAAATTGAAAAAAGGAGAAAAGGCACAGGTTACTAAGCAGATAACAGATAAGTAGCATAGATTCTCATTGTATTCTACTCAGTTTATCTGTTATCTTCTTATGTAACCTGTGCCTTTTCTCCTTTTTTCAATTTAAATGGCTGCCCCCATGGCTACACAGCAGGGTATTTATATAACTATAGTAGTGTTTATGAAGCAAACACACAACTTTTACCAGTGCAGGCCAACAGTACATAATATATTAATTATTTTTATACACATTCATTTTTTGGTGTTACTGTTCCTTTAAATGCATTCATGTAGTGTATTAGCTATTGCATTTCACTTCACACTTCTTAGTTAATTGTTCTGTAATTTTATATTTGCATAACCCTTCTCTCCACTGGTATTGATGGACTTCATTTTACTATTAGTGGGTGCAGAAGTAGCTTGGATAAATTCCAGATGTAGATCCTAGTTAACTGCTGTTTTTAGCAGTGATTGGAAAGTGTGGAGGCTTACTTCTTGTTTACATTGAGAAGCATGGAATCCCACAGACAGAGCACCATTTAAGTCAAACATAAATTATGTGATAAAAAACAAAAAAAATCTTTGGTATATTTTAAAGGAATACTGTCACGGGAAAACATTTTTTTCTTTCAAACCACATTAGTTAATAGATCTTCTCCAGCAGAATCCTGCATTGAAACCTGTTTTTCAGAAACGCACGCAAGATTTTTTTTATACTTTTGAAACTTCACTTGAGGCTAGCCATGTTCCTAATTTCCCAGGGTTCCACAGCCATGTGACCTGTGGTCTGTCATTTAACTGCTGCGCTGCAGGTTGGAGTGATATCACATCACCCCCCCAGCAGCCGATCAGCAGGACAATGGGAAGGTAGCAAGATAGCAGCTCCCAGTAGATATCAGAATAGCACCCCAGGGCCAAATGGTCCAATTAGCTTACATGTAGGTGGGGATATCAGGTGAAGATCGGCTCCCTTGGTGACCTTTACTTGGGAGTTTGAGAAACAATAGGTTACCTGAAAGCATTTCTAATGTGTAGCACTGGCTCTTTCTGAAAGCTCAGATACAATGCGCTGAGATGGCTGCCTACAAAAAAAAATAATTTGTTGGTTCAAGAATAAAATTGTAGAATTAATTATTTGCTATGTAAATGGTGTTATTTAAAAATAGGTATACAGGTATGGAACCCTTTATCCAGAATACTCGGGACCTGGGGTTTTCTGGATATAGGGTCTTTCTGTAATTTGGATCTCCTACATTAAGTCTGCTAAAAAATTATTTAAACAGTAATTAAACCCAATAGGATTGTTTTTCCTCCAATAAGGATTAATTATATCTTAGTTGGGATCAAGTACAAGGTACTTTTATATTATTACAGAGATAAGGGAAATCATTTTTAAAAATGTGATTTATTTGATTAAAATGGAGTCTATGGGAGATGGCCTTTCCGTAATTTGGAACTTTCTGGATAATGGGTTTCCGGATAAGGGGTCCAATACCTGTACCATAAAAATCATGATAGTATCCCTTTAAGCTATATCTGAACATTGGATGATGCCTGTTTTACAGAAAAAGATAATGCCTGCAGTTGGTATAATTAGTTTTGCTAGTAATGAATAGAAATAATTCTGATTCCAGGTTCTGATAAAATCTGAGTTTCATAAAATACATTGGGGCGATTCACTAAAGGCCGAAAAAACAAGTGTTATTTTTAGCATGCGTTAAAAATATTATCATTTCTTATATTTGGAGAATTAACGATCGATTCACAAAAAATACACTTGTCTGAATTAAGAAGCAATTTTATTGTCGTCATTTATGTTACAATGACATTTTTCAGCGATATTTTAAAGCATGCAAAATATTTATGCGTTATTTCGTAGTGCACGCTATTACGCACGTAACCATCACTTTCTGAAAACTACCGTTCTAAAAATAACGGGTTCCCTGAAAACTGGAGCATACAGCACTCCAGGACGATCACATACTTGATTCACAATCCAACAAAAATCTGACTGCAAACTCCATGTTGTCTTCACAAACTTTCAGGAACCGCAATGTTTTTGGAGTAACATCTACTCCAAATAACTGTTAATATAATATATATATATATATATATATATATATATATATATTAGTCTTGCAAAAAATCGGCACTCACCATCCTGATGACGATCCTGTGAGGATCGAAACGCGTTGATGGTATGCTGAAATAAGTCACTGACTTGATTGATGGTATAGCTGTGAGTGCTCTCTATTTTTGAATTTGATATATATATATATTTTTATTTTTATTTTTTTAATTTTGATTTGTGCTAACTTGTTTATTCATTGCAATGTATAGCCTTTGTAATAATTCCTTTGTATTTTAAGGAGCAACAACAAATCTGCAAGCCAGCAGTCGTCGTCGTCTTCATCTTCCTCTTCTCTCTCATCATGTTCTTCATCATCTGCTTTAGCACATGAACTGTCTCATCAACAGACTGCTGCTATTCCAGAGTCTGATACTAACAGCCAGGTTGACTGGACTTATGATCCTAATGAGCCTCGTTATTGTATCTGCAATCAGGTAATTGTTGTTTTCTCAAACATTTTACCCTCATTGGCCAATACAAATGGCAATTAATTATGTGGTTAAAAATTACTTTATTTTAACAAAATATATTTACCTGACTCGCTAGTATGCCATACTTAGTATGTTTTAAGTATTATTTAAGAATATTTATATATAAGCCAAATAATTTTTGTTATATATTGTACACTGATTGTAATTTTTTCTCTTGCTAGGTATCCTATGGTGAAATGGTAGGCTGTGACAACCAAGATGTAAGTATAAAATAATGGAATATTCAAGTAATGTGCATGTTCTTTTTTTTTTTTTTGTGTATATGTGTGTGTGTGTGTGTATGTGTATATATATAT
Organism: Xenopus tropicalis; assembly: GCF_000004195.4. Lineage (NCBI taxonomy): Eukaryota > Metazoa > Chordata > Amphibia > Anura > Pipidae > Xenopus > Xenopus tropicalis. Next base: position 69,353,588 of record NC_030679.2, read on the forward strand.
ATGTATGTGTATGTGTATCTGTATGTGTATCTGTATATGTATATAATATATATATAGAATGTTTGGAAGAATTAAAATTTAGTAAAAGAGGATCTTGTGTTGATTTTAAGTTGTTCGGTAGTGTGGAATTGTGCTTTTGTTAAAAGGTGTGTAATACTTAAACAGCCACATCTTTCAGATGGTGTGCACTATTAGAGCAGTATAAATCTTGTTACTCTGTAATTTCTGCATCTGGTTCACTCTGGTGCACTGAATATTCTTTTTTTGGGGTTATGTAATAAAAGGCACTTACGTTTTCCCAGGAGCAGTAACCTGTACCAACCAATCCGCATGTAGCATTTACTGGTCATCTGTTTTTAAACATCTTATTGGTTGCTATGCATTATTGCTCCTGGGCAAACTTATTGTCTTTTATTACATATGGAGGTTAGTGTTAATGATAAGATGGCTATTCATGGTATCACATTATGGTCCTAAAAAAAACTTAACAAACAGATTATTTTATTTCTTATAAATAGGTGAGGTACCCAGCATTGCCCAGAAAATGTAATGTTACTTCAAACTAACTGGACAATAGTTTTAAAGGCACACTACTTTAAAAAACAGTTATGCTGCTAATAAGCTAATAATGCCACCATGTTATTAATTAGATGTGTTCTTAATGTTTCTTTTATGTTTCTTCTATTATATTTCTTCTATATTTCTTTTGCAGTGTCCAATTGAATGGTTTCATTATGGATGTGTTGGGTTATCAGAAGCTCCAAAAGGCAAATGGTACTGCCCCCAGTGCACAGCTGCAATGAAGAGAAGAGGCAGTAGACATAAATAACATTCCTTGTGTTGTTTCAGAATGAACTTTACATATGCAGATTACACCCATTTTGTCTTGCCTGACAAGTAAACTGCCATTCATGTTCCATGTTGCTTGTTTTCATGTTGTAAGATACATTAAGCACCACAAAAAGTATAGTGATGGCCACCATCACAATGTTTGTATTCAGTTGATATTAGTAACTACACTGGGCATTAACATTTCGTCCTTATAGGATTTCAATACATTTTTTTTTTATTTTGTTAATATTATATATTAAAGAGGTGTCTCTTGCACGGAATTCCAGGATGTTACATATCTAAATATAAAAATGTTAAATCTCTACTGCAAAATACTGGGTTGTTGTAATTTGTTAACTACCAATATACTTCATTAGCAATTCAGCTGGCTGAAATATTAAACAATATAACTAGTCTGTTGGGCTGGTGTCCAAGTGTTTGGATACATGGCACTTCAACCTTCCTTATGTAAGGTTTAAGTATTTGTATTTTGCTACACAAAAGTGTGTGTAGTCTTGTATTGATGTGAACGGTTTCATGCCAAATGTTTTTTTTTTCTGTGCAAGCAGTTCTTTATGTAGTAAAAATACTAGAAAATAAAGGACTAGCACTACCTTATTCTTTTGAATTTAAAAATCTTTATGTTGTAAGAATACATTGTGTAGTTATTTAAGGGAGGACAAATGTTTAGTCGTATTACTTTTTAACTGTCAACTTTTATATAATTTTGATACTTTTTAATGTAGTTCATTAACAAGTGCAGTGGGAGTTTAGTTCCCTATGGGGAAGAAGCAAACTCAGAAGTAATAGTTATTGTGTAGCACAAAGGTGTTGTATAGCTGTGGTAATCATATCCTTTGCACTTGCAAATTTCAAGCCATGGTTTATCCATGGAAATATAAATAACATTTGATCTGTAATACTTGTTAACATATATGAAACACACTTATTAAACTGTTCCTATAAACTTGCTGTTTAATTACGAGGGAAGAAATTGTTGGTTTGGCTTAAAACGAAACATAGCATAGGGTGGCATCTTCTTGCATACACGTTGCCAGCCAGTAATAATGGGAAACGTTTAGAAAAAGACAAGTGTAGTTCATTACAGTTTGAAATAAAATGGCAGATATTAAACTGTTAATAAATCTTGGTTACATTTTGTATTAATTATGCAGAGGTCCACTGTGCCATTAGCCAGATAGTGCCCCATAAACAACTAGAGATATTGGTATATTCGTCCCTAGCTGCTTGCTGTCTCTGCACTTTTATTGCTTGCACTCTGTCAAAAGAACCTGCATAGTGAGCTGTCTGTAGTAGTGTAGAGCCTTATACCATCTTGGCATTAACCTTATGGGCAAAAGTTGATGGAGCTTATGAAGCACTTAATATATATTAAGGTCCTTAAACAATTCTCCCATATACAGAACAAATCCTACCTAACAAAGCTCCTCCAAAAAGTGCTAGGATTTAGCAATCCTGAACCAAATTAGCATCTCTTGCCTCAAGCATAATATCCAAGGCTATTGTCATCTTAACTGATACTAAAAAAAGAATGTGTCAGTATTAATGAAAATTTGCGGCACTAAATCGTTGCAGCCCAAATTCCCCCAGCCCAGTGATACTTACCAAAGCTTGACACTCTGAAGTGGCTAAAGACTCTTTAGCAATGCAGTCCTTTCATAAGTTACAGTGCTGTTTTTATTTGTAATTAGCCTATGGAAGGATCACTTTGCCCCCAGTTCAGCGTGACTGAAAGAATTGTGCTGGGGGTGGCTTTGGTGGGCTTTTGGCTGCAAAAATTTTTTGTTCTACAACTCGCCTCTAATACTGACGCGTTCCTATGGATTTTAATAGGAAAGTGTCAGTGTTTTTTAAGATCACAGTAGCATTGGATATTATGCTTGTCCAAGAAATTATCCAAACCATTCTTAAAGGCATTAATAGAATCTGCCATCACAGCCTCACTGCCCTTATGATTAACCATTTTGCTGGTTCAAATAAAAGTTATTAGAGATAAAAAAAAAATAATTGGGGACTAAAGACAGGTGTTGTGCAGATCATAATTTGCTGCAAAAGATATTACTCATACCATAGCTAAGTGACTTGCAGCTGTTTTTAGAAATATAAAAACTTAGAATAAACTTGCCCAAGCCTAAAGGCTATTTAGGACAAAATAAGAAGAATATGTTCATTATACTCTTGTAACTATAGCAAAGCGACTGCTACAGCTGTCAAATAAGCTGATAGAGCAGTGGATGAGCAGTTTCTATCGTAAGTTCAAACAAGTCCATCAGTTTTTGTCCAAAGGAATATCATATCAACCTTATGATATCTCCTGTTTCATTTTCCCTTTGTAGTTTCTCTGAAAGTACTACTGACCAGTGGTGTAAATATAGAGCAAGCAGACCCCTCTAATTATATTGGGGGCTTATAGGTTACCTGCTGCACACATAACCTGCATGACCTGCAATTTTACATGGGGGGATGGGAAAAAAAACTTATTCAGAAATGTCACATACAACATTTCCGTGACGTGTGAAGAATAAATCTACCCCTAGCCTCATCTGTATTATTGTAATCCCTTTACAAGAAGCCTGAAATAAGGATGGATAAGAAGAAGATTGTGATTTGCAACCTTGATTTTTATTACCTTGTTGCAATCATCTGGATAATAAAGAATTGTTTACTTATCATAACAAGGTACATGTATGTATATCTTTATTTATAAAGCGCTACTTATGTACGCAGTGCTGGACAGTAGAATACATTAATACAAACAGGGTGTTAATAATAGATAAATACAAAGTATAACAATAAATACAAGATAAATACAGCTGCAATAAGTTAAGAGTCGAGGACACAAGAGGAAGGAGGTCCCTGCCCCGTAGAGCTTACAATCTATATGGGAGGGTAACCTAAAAATAGAGCAGATCCAAAAGCTGCTAGAGGGATTGTTATACAGAGGGCCATATGTGTCTTCTTGGTTTGGAGAATGTTGAGCCTAAAAAAAGTTCTCACTTTTGGGTTTACCACTTTGCTTAATTATATTGTTGGATGGTTTCTTGTAGACACAAGTTCAAGTGAAAGAAGACATAGAAGGTTTTAGAAAGCCATGATGTATACAGGAAAGGATACATACTCCAACAGAAGAATAATGGAGTTGGGGGGTGGGGTCATTGACTAAAAGAAGATATGTTCAGCAGAAACCTTGTTGGAAAAAAAGCTTCTGAAAGCAAAGGTATAAAGGACAGCAGAGGCAGGAAATGTTGGAATAGTGATAGGGTTTGTAGATTTAGAACAACCCCAAAAAATATGAAAAGTAATTTGAACGAAAGCTGTGTTTCTGACTGCAACTTTGCTTTTCATACGTTACTACTTGTTTGCAGTATTGTAAAGCTACAGTAAAGACATTAAAGTCACAGTACAGTAAAGTCTTTATTGTAAAATAAGTAGCAGATAGATATCATAGGGCAGATAGATATTGGTAAACTGTCAGCAGTCTCCACTTGCCTTAGCTTGAAAACCATTTATGTTACAATTTGGAATCGAATGCTTATTTCTGTCATATATTATAGGCACTATATACAGCCTCTGCTGTAGTTAATAAAGGCATATTTTTGCATCCAGTTTTCATTTTGAAATGTGGCTTTTAGCTCTTGACAGCTTGAAAAGTGTTTAGAACCCAGAAAACTGACCTGCAGGCATTCCTTTAATAAAGGGTTGATGACACCTGGAAAGAGAATTACTTGTGGTCAGTTTTCTAAATACTGTATATTCCTGGGTGAAATCTAATTGCTTCCACATCATGTAGTATTGTCCCATCCAAGAAATGGTATATACATTTCATGACAAATTAAAATGGGAATTGCAGTCTTAAAAAAAAAAAAAAAAAGATAAGCAAAACTACGGTATATTTTACTATACATACAGGACAAAACTTCCTTTGATTCTAATTGTTATAGTCTGGCACTGTTTCTGTAAGCCAAGTCAGTAATACACAGCTCCTGTCATGTCTAAATCTAAATAAACCATTTCCATAAAAATATACTTTTCTCTGTACGGTTGTACTTGTCAGAGCAGGACAACTGGGTTAAGCTCCAGGAGTTTGCCCCATGACAAACTAAAGAACTCTTCCTTCTCTTCCTGTGTCTTAACCTCTCTTGCCATTTTTTAGTTTGTTTTGCCTTTGAGGCAGAAATAATTCCTTCTCCTGTACATTATTTAGTTTTATTTTCCCTGGTTTTCAAATTTTGCTGAAAAACTAGGATGATTGCAAGTAAGTATATAATCAGGTTCGGCTCACAGTGCACTCCCATATCCTAACAATCAGTGGAATGATGTTTCAGAGTGCTCCAACCTATAAAGGATTTAGTGTGTTCCCCTGCTTTGCATCGGTTGAGCCTTTACATTATTCCCTGATTACTGCAACAGAGTGTTCCCACTTGGTTGAGCCCCTGTTAAAGTGTGCTCCCTTTGACTTATGGTGGTTGTGCCCTTTTGAGCATTCCATCTAGGACAATGGCTTACTGGTGTGCTCCCCATATGGTAGAACCCCAAACACTTGGTGCGCTCCCAACCCTGGTGAAGTGAGGTGAGTCCTAAAGAGCACCGTTATGCGTTCAGCGGCCATCTTACTACTCTTAAGCGGGTAGTCAGTAAGCAGCTGCCATCTTGAAACTCCCATATGCGAAATCCCCACATGAATCTCTAGCTGCTAATTGCAACATCATTATGTTGTGCATGAGCATAGTCTCTGGTGCCTATGCACAATGTCATAAAATTGTGCAGGAGCAAATTATACAGTGCAGGAGTGACAGCCTTTCCAGGCGCATAATTCCAGAGCCCCCTGATTGTACCAGTCTGCCATCAGTCCAACATTAATCACATAACAACTGTAATAAATGAACAACGTATTATCTATGCTATAGCATCTGCAGATGAGGAACTGATCTCCCTCATTGAAGATAAAGAAAGGCCTGACAAACGTCGGAAGTTAAAATCCAGGGTCAGAGAAACACATAAGGTATCTGGCAACCAGAGCTTCTGCAGCCTCAGTTGCCACCCACAGAGCTCTTTGGCTCCACAACTGGTCTGGTGACACAGCTTAAAAAAAACAGGTTTACATCACTAATATTTACAGGAGATTAACTCTTCAGATCAGACCTCAAACAAATCATAGCTGACGTTACAGGTGGCAACAGTGCAAGAAACTCAAGCGAGATTTCCACAAAAGAAATTACCACCACAGGTCCTGGAATTATGGCTGCAAATCTAAATAGACCATCTAAGAACCAGCCGGAAGAGGTTTCTGCCCTCTTGGCAACCACAACAAAAATCCACTAGGAAAGCAGTGCCAGCCAAAGGGCAGTATTCCTGATGACCTTCCATCAGGGACTTCCCCAGGTCAGAGGCTGATTAAAGGAAAAGTCAACCCAAAATATAATTTTTTTACCTAATAAAAGAAAACATAATTTTAAGCAACTTTGCAATATACATTCATTACAAATTAGCAATGTTCTTTACTTGTATATATACTTGTTATTAGAATTAGTGTTTCCAGTCATTTTTTATTCTCTGCCCTGGTGGCTCTGGCATTTGAAACAATGTAACACAAGGCAGCAGATTAACAGACCTGTCTTGCTGGAGGGGCCTGGCATTTGCAACATTGTTTAATAAATAACAACCAGGAGTTCAGAAAATGCTGCATTCAAAAGCAATTTCATTTACACATAACTTTTAAAGCACTAGAAATTTTCAATAAATTCACATTGGAAAGTTGCTTGGAATTATGTTTTCTTTTATTAGGAAAAAAAATGGGCAAAATATTTTTTTGGGTTTACATGTCCTTTAACCAACTTCTTACAAGCCTAGCAAGCCTCCATAAGAGATCCTTGGGTCTTGGACATAACAGCCCATGAATACAAAATTTATTTTCGAAAAAAAAGGCTCACAGATTCATGCCTTCATTAATACCCGCCCAAGAGCACAAAAGACAAGCTTTACAAACCATTATCAAAGATCTCCTCCTATTAGGAGTTATCAACGTAGATCCTCCAACCCACCACTTTTCCTGCTCACAAAAAAGGCGCTATTGGCTCTCAATCTCCACCCCTGAATCAGTTTGTAAAGTATCAATGCTTCAAAATGGAATCCCTCCCAACTGTTGTCAAATCTCTTCATCCCCACATACATGGCGAAGATAAACATAAAAGATGCCTACCTCCACATTACAATTCACAAGGACCACCAAGGCTTCCTAAGGTTCGCAATAGGCAACCAACACTTTCAATTTTAGGCTCTTCCATTTAAACTGACTTCGCCCCAAGAGTATTTTCCAAAGTACTCAACACCCTCTTAGCAACACTGAGCATTCAGCGCATCCCAGTCACAGCTTACCTGAACAATATAATGGTCAAGGGTCCTACACAGGAAACACTTCAATAGTTCATGGACACTTGCACACACACTTCAACAACATGGTTGGCTCATCAACCTCAGAAAAAGCTTTTTTGACCCAACGCAGAACCTAATTCTTAGGCATAATGCACTCATTCCAAAGTCTACCTTCCCTTAACCAAAACACTGACCTTGCAAAGCAGAGCCACCGAGTTCATATGCCAACCCCTTCAGACAGCAATCTCAGTCTATTGGGACATATGGCATCCAGCATAAAGGCGATTCCATTCTCCAAATGCCATCTCAGACAATTGTAATGGGAAATTTAGCACATCTTGGGCTTTATCTTACCAGACAGCCCTGGACATGATCTGCAAAGCAGTCAAATGGAGTTCATTCCTCTTGTGACATTGGCCTTGCTATATGTCATACATGGAAATTCACGAAAGTGGAGTAAACAGAAATTGGGGTAAGACATATTATTGAAGTTAAAGGACCATTATTAAATATGCATATTCACAAAAGCCTTAGGGCCAAACTACAGGAGATTTTGTAGAATGGTGTCAGATCGATGTGGTTGCATGGGTCAAAAATAATGGGACTGATAGAAAAATCTACAGATGTACACTGTACATGGAAGATTTGCCGTCCAGCACAACACATCTCTCCGAAGGGAACACTACATATTGTGTTTACATCCAGCAAGATAAAGTCTGATGGTGTCTGAAGGACTTTCCAGAATGCCACATTAGTAAATTAGGAGTACAGGCATAGAATGTATAATGCAGAATGCTTGGGACATGGGGTTTTCCAGTAAGGAATCTTTCTGTAATATACCACCATACCATAAGTCTGCTAAAAATCATGTAAACATTAAAAATGTTCTTGCAGATTAGTTACCATCAATTACAAGGTACCTTTTCATTATTACAGATAATAATTTTCTTAAAATGGGCTGTATGAGAGATGGCCTTCCCATAATTCAGAGATTCTGGATAAAGGGTTTCCAGATAACAGATCCCATACCTGTACTAAATTTCTCCATGCAAATATGGAGTGCAACAATTTAAAGTTTCTTTACGTTTTTTGTAGTTATTAACCCCCCTTTTGCTGGAGTCAGTGACTCCAATTCTCAAATTCAAAACGATGGAATTAAACTGGCTAAATTGATTACCACAACATTTTGGAGTAGATTGGAGTAAAATTAAATTAGAGTTCAGAAGATTATGAATTTATTGTTTAATGATTTTCTGGTGGAAAAAAACTATTTACTCCAATTTAACTGCAGATTTTTTCATAAGGGCTCTTATACATGGGTGTTTTGCCCTGAGTTCTCCTTTATATAAGGGCTCTTATACATGGGCGTTTTGCCCTGAGTTCTCCTTTACATAATTGCTCTTATACATGGGCGTTTGCCCTGCATTCTCCTGCAAGTGGACCGTATTATACACAGGTGTTTAGTTCTGCATTCCCTTGCAGTGAAGCTTTCATGCATTCCACCACAAGGAAATGCACATGTAAATTCAGCCCCTTTTTTCAATCACGTCATACTCATTGTGCAGCAGGCAAGAATCGCATGCAGATGGAATGTATTAGGTCGTGTTCTACCTGCTTTCAGCGTTTGGAAGTGCCACAATGAGTACAATCTAATAAAAAATAATAGCCTATATTCTTCCTTCCTTGAAAGCATAAAAATGCAGGGAAATGCAGTAAAAGACTCTTTTGTAATTGCCCTAAGACACTTAAAACTACATTTTTACAGGTTGCTATGGGTAACTTGTATACATTTATTGAATATCTCAGACTTTTCTCCCCCCTTTTTAGTGCCATTTTATTAAGTTCCAAATGTGTGGATAGCTGATTAGAAATGTAATGGTTTTTTTTTTGTTATATAAATATCTTCAAATGATGCTGGTTTAGCACTTACATTTTCGCTTAGTTTAGCAGTTGCTCTGAACAGAGGTACTACTTACCTAGGCTAATGTAATTAACTTAATTAGTGTTTTCTGGCAATATTTTATTCTGTGCCTCCTATATATGTGTTGGTACATTTCTTTCCCATATACTTAGCTTGTGCTCTATCAAATTTGACAAATGCTGGAATATGTGGTTAAACAAGTAAGCATTCTGAAGGTGAGTGCTTTAAAATAATGCATTTATTGTGTGCTGTAATATGCAACTTGCAACAGATTTATTTGATTCAGTAAGCATTGGATATTTTTTTAGTTTAATCCCAATCTTGTCATTTTTGAGGCTCATCTGGGAACACAGGGCAAAATTGCACTAGTGTAAATCATAAAAGATAAATGGTAAGTTATTTTTATACCTGCATTAGACAGGTCAGTGCTGACTGGTTGCTACAGATTACTGTGCTAGCAAAAAATTGCCCACTGTTAGCCCCAGTAAATCTATTACCTCCCTAGAGATTGGAAGCTCATGGGTGAAAACCTCTATGAACCCATAAACTCAATTCATTGTGTGAGTGATGTGATTTTTTTTAAAGTGTCAAAGTATAATCACAAGCAAGTTACATCTGGTATAAACACTGTGTGTGGATGTATTGTGTGCATAATTGTCTGCTCAGCTGATTTTTATTTATGCCATACTGTATAAACTCCACATACTGAGTAGGCAATTAGCAATCACCTTATGTACATGTTGTAAGGCTGCACATTATTCAGTGAAGCTTTTTTCATGCATCCAAACAAATGACTGTTCAAACATATAGAGAATAGATGTAACACATCCTAATTTAAAGATGTAAGTACATAAACTTATTAACTGCACCAGTACAGGATGGGGCCACACCTATTTAACCCACAATACATGAACACAATTTCAAATGCAGAATGCAAAATAGGTTTCCCAATGATTCTTTGCAGTATTTTTAAAAACATATTTTGGGGCAGATTTATCAAAATGTGAGTTTAGAGCCAGGGATTGGCGAAATAATTAATTGCTGTGTATGTCGCTTTCTTTGACCCACGAATAAAAAGAATGACACGCGTAAAAAAAAACTGTGCACACCAATTTATTGTCACGCAGCAAATTTTTTCACCATCCCTATTTAGAGCTTAATACATAAACTCACCCACATTCTATTTGTTCCTATGGGATTTTTAGAAGTGAATTTATCAAATGGTGAGTTCTATTTGTCAACCATTAATAATTATGTTTGTCTCATAAAATAACATAGGTTTTTCTTAATTTAAAACAATAAGCAAAAATATATATAATTTAACAATAGTAAAAAAAAAAAAAAAAAGTTTGTGCCTTGAATGCCTTGAACTTATGTTGAGAAGGGGTATACTCATGTTAAAGGGGTATACTGCCTTTTTAAAACTTGTGAGAACATTTTTATTCAATCTGACCATACATATGCTTTTTGTCCTTGTTTATTCCCCAGGAATGGCTAAAGAATACATGCCAACTGTTGAAGGTATGTGAATTTCTAGACTGCTCCTATATTGACTAAAGCATCAAGTGAAGTACCAGATTTCTTGTTTGTATAGGCTTTTTTTCTTTACACTTATGACCATTAAAATTTCACAATAATAGTGTTTTTTTTTTGGTTTTCTGATGGTAACTGCTATTTATAATCATTGAAAATATGTTACCCATCCCACTTATGCTGTACGTTGCACATTGGGCCAGTCTTATTCTGTGCAGCCATATCACTTGATGGGTAACTACTGCCTGGCTGCCCGCATACTCAGTGTTTATATTTGGTTCAGTGGAGAAATTGAGATAAATATTCCAGGAACCGTTTGTACATGTATCGAACCCCTTATCCGGAAACCCACTACCCAAAAAGGTCCGAATTACGGACAGGCCATCTACTATAGACTCCATTTTAATCAACTAATTCACATTCACAATTCAGATTTTCTTTTTTTCTGTAATAATATAACAGTTCCTTGTACTTGATCCCAACTAAGATCTAATTAATCTGTATTGGAGGCAAAACAATCCTCATGGGTTTAATTACTGTTTAATATTTTTAGCAGACTTTAGGTAGGAGATCCGAATTACGGAAAGACCCCTTATCCGGAAAACCTCAGGTCCCAAGCATTATGGATAATAGGTCACATACCTGTATATGATTCAAATATGTGGAAAGGAGCTAGCCTTTTTAAGGGACAATAACCTGACGATTATTTATATGGAGATGCGTTCTAAGATTTGGCTTACTTAACCTTTTTAGTGCCATAGGACGTAGATTCTACGTCCTAGGTACCAAGGGACCAAAGTGCCATAGAACGTAGAATCTACGTCCTACAGCACTAACGGGTTTACAAGCGCTGCGCTCGCTTTTAAAGCAGCGCAGCGCTTGTAAAGCCTGCACAACCCCCTAGGCAACGAGCATAAGAGGTCATACTTACCGATCCGGGTCCCCCAGCGCCGCCGATCCGGGTCCTCAGCCAATGACAGCAGTGGACACGCATTGATGACGTGTCCACTGCTGTCCCTTTAATTGTCGCCGCCCCCGCCGTCGCCTCTTCACTCTGCTGCCACGTGAGACTGCTGGAGCCCCCCTGCTGCCTTCCTGCTGCCTTCCTGCCAGATTGGTCGCCCTGATCGCCTGCCTGCATTGTGTAAGCTGAACTACAACTCTCTAACCACTGTTTATTTTGCTTATTTCTATCTCAACTGTCTAAAATTTTTTTTTTTTTTTTTTTTCATTTCTTCTTCTATCTTTGTCATTATTACACTTTTGTACACATACACACTTATTTACAACTTTCCCAAGCACACACAGACACTTACACACACACTTACACTTACACTTTTTTTTTTTTTTTTTTTTCTTTCTTTCTTTTCTTTTCTTTCTTTCTTTGCTTTCTCTGGCAGTCTTTTTTTTTTACTAAAACTTTATTTCTGATCTTGCTCTATAATTATCTGATTTATTTGGTTGCATTTTAGTGTTTTTTTTGCATTTTCATAATTGATTTCTGTTTTTGAATTATTCTATTGCACTATAACTTTTGTATTGCTATTGGGTGCTGAATTTGCAGTGACGTTGGTGGATCCAGGGCTCTGACCACCGATTTCATTGCAATAATTATTCTTCTGTTGGTTTGAGCGGTTTTTATTTGAATTTACTGATTTTATGGTGTTTTATCTTTGCATTGTTCTTTATTGTGTATTTAGTGCCCCAAAAAGGTTGCTTTTGCAGTGACATTGGTGGATCCAGGGCTCTGATCACCGATTTCATTGCAATTATTGTTCTTTGATTGCTTTTAGTGGTTTTATTCCATTTTAACTTCATTTGATTTCAGTTGTTCTAGAAAGGTCCAGAGGTGCTAAGATTGTTCTGGTAGTTTCTATTGCCAAGGGTTAGGCTGATGCCACACATGGCGTAGGGCTGATTTTTTCAGCAAGTGGAAAAACGCTTGCCGAAAATTCAGCCCTACGCCTGCTACTTGTGCCTGCACCCGAATGAATGGAATACGCTCGGGTGCAGGCACATGTAGTCGATATACGCATGAAAACGCGAGACTTTGCATTCTCACGCGTTTTCATGCGTATATCGGCTACATGTGCCTGCACCCGAGCGTATTCCATTCATTCGGGTGCAGGCAAAAAAAAAAGGGGTGCATAGAGTGCAGCCCCAATATTATGCATTTTCAGGTTTGGCGGCCATGTACTTATGTGCATATGGGGTATCGTTTTATTCAGGGGAACTTGCAGATTTATGGTTAGTAAGTTTTTGGTAGTTGCCATGGAGATTTTGGGGAGAAATCTAGGTTTGTATCTGGTTTTTCCTTGATTTCTGACCAATGCGCTGACTTCTGCAAGGGACTGCGGCCACAATTTTCCATGTAGAAAGAGAAGAGTGGTGTCTCTGAATAGCTGAAGGTGTGCACTTTTCGTAAATATATGATTGTGGGGGTTATTTCACAGGTAGGGGGGGTTAACACTGAAAAACTGCAGGTAGAGCAAAGCCCCCCGTTATGCATTGCCCCTGTTAGGGGGCATTTGGTGGCCACGTCTTTATGTGCACCCATACATATGGGGTATCGTTTTATTCAGGGGAACTTGCAAATTGAGGTTTAGTAAGTTTTTGGTAGTTGCCATGGAGATTTTGGGGAGAAATCTAGGTTTTTTATCTGGTTTTTCCTTGATTTCTGACCAAAATCTAGGTTTGTATCTGGTTTTTCCTTGATTTCTGACCAAAGCGCTGACTTCTGCAAGGGACTGCGGCCACAATTTTCCATGTAGAAAGAGAAGAGTGGTGTCTCTGAATAGCTGAAGGTGTGCACTTTTCGTAAATATATAGATTGTGGGGGTTATTTCACAGGTAGGGGGGGTTAACACTGAAAAACTGCAGGTAGTGCACATAGAGCGCAGCCCCCAAAATTTCAACTGAAATTGCCCTTATGCATTGCCCCTGTTTTGGGGCATTTGGTGGCCACGTCTTTATGTGCACCCATACATATGGGGTATCGTTTTATTCAGGGGAACTTGCAGATTAATGGTTAGTAAGTTTTTGGTAGTTGCCATGGAGATTTTGGGGAGAAATCTAGGTTTGTATCTGGTTTTTCCTTGATTTCTGACCAAAGCGCTGACTTCTGCAAGGGACTGTGGCCACAATTTTCCATGTAGAAAGAGAAGAGTGGTGTCTCTGAATAGCTGAAGGTGTGCACTTTTTGGAAATATATAGTTTGTGGGGGTTATTTCACAGGTATGGGGGTGTTTAGACTAAATAACTGCAGGTAGAGCACAGCCCCCCCCTTATGCATTGCCCCTGTTTTGGGGCATTTGGTGGCCACGTCTTTATGTGTACCCATACATATGGGGTATCGTTTTATTCAGGGGAACTTGCAGATTGATGTTTAGTAAGTTTTTGGTAGTTGCCATGGAGATTTTGGGGAGAAATCTAGGTTTGTGTCTGTTTTTTCCTTGATTTCTGACCAATGCGCTGACTTCTGCAAGGGACTGCGGCCACAATTTTCCATGTAGAAAGAGGAGAGTGGTGTCTCTGAATAGCTGAAGGTGTGCACTTTTCAGAAATATATAGTTTGTGGGGGTTATTTCACAAGTAGGGGGGGTTAACACTGAAAAACTGCAGGTAGTGCACATAGAGCACAGCACCCACATTTTTAGCTGTAATTGCCCTTGTGCATTGCCCCTGCTTTGGAGTGTTTGGTGCCCATGTCTTTATGTGCACCCATACATATGGGGCATCATTTTATTCAGTAGAAATTTGTCTTTCAAATTTGCCTTTGTTAGAAAATTTTTATGAGATTTTTTTTTGTCAAATCCACATTTGATCATGCGTCCAAGTTTACGTTTTAGAAAAAAAAAAAAATGTCAAAAAAACTTCCAAATTTCACAATGCACTGACAAAAGGTATTTGGCTTTTTAGTGAAAACTACATTGCACCTAGAAACCTGAAGGTCTGTAGTTTCTAAAGATACCAAACATGAGGGGATATTTTAGATTTACATATAAGTTATGCTGCATCAACTGTTACAAGCGCTTTTCCGCTTTGTTCTGGTGTGATATTGTACTAAGTATTGCTTTAGTTTGGGGGTTACTTCTGGACAGGAACTGTGGGGTACCACCACATATTTGGTATCGTTGGACTTGGGAGTATCAGGGCTTTTACAAACAACAAAAAAAAGTTTGTAAAATTAACTTTTCTATGGAAAAAAAACTCAAAATATACAGAAATTTTTCATAATTTTTTTTTTTTTTACATAATTCACCCAAAATACACATCATATCTCCAGAAAAGTTATAAAATTTGGTATGTATGTCGAAGCCCAATTAGTGACGAAAAAAACGATATATAATTTCCCTAGTTTCATGGAGGTTTTCCTACCAAAAAACATTGTTAAAGCGAATGAGTACAAAATGCTTAAAAAACGTCTGGCACTGGGGGGAACCGAAATGACGAATTCGGCTGGCACTTAAAGGGTTAATGCTTTAATATACCAAAAATATGTCCCTTAAAAACTTAACCTTAGTTTTGGCAATAATGTATGTTTTCTTTATTTTTCTGTAGATGGTTATTTTAAACACAGATTTTGGGCCTTTCACATACAGTCATGAAATTTCCTCTGTTGCATTTGTTAATTCTTTACAAGATGAACATCAGAAGAGGATGGACTTTTGGAAAGTAAGCCTTCTGTTTCCCTGCATTTGATGTTGGATATTGCAATATATGTTAGGATATTGTGGCTATAAATGTACAAATTTTAATCCAAACCATTGAATAACTTTAAAAGCTTGCATATTGCTTCTTTTCAATCTACACCAATGTGGCCTGAACTAGCAGACTCCTTATTACTGACTTGCTCACGAGTAGAGCTTGATTGGTGCACACTTGCTGACATGGTGATTCATGAGGATTTTGTTAGTGTCTTGCTAGTACACCAAACAATTGAAGGGATGTTTTGCTTGTTAACCCTAAAACCGCTATGAATATATTTTATAAACCCTATAGGGTTATCTTATCTTTATCCTTATATTTTAGCATTGGTGGTACTGTCTTTTTATTTTTATTTTTTGTAATTTTTTTCTTTATATAGGAAATGGCTGAATTTGACTTCCAGTGTAGCCTGCTGTTTGAGAAATTGTCCTGTTTTCATGAACAATTTACTGGGGCCAAAGTACCAGAGCATACTAAATTCATTTTATTCTCTATAAAGCTGTAAGTAAGATTTCTTTACGATTAAAGTAGTCCTGATACATACAGGGTAGAAGTGTAGAATCCCCAATTTCACAAGGGTTTAAGGGCAGCTTGTAGCAATACTGTGCAATGTAATTGAATAGCAAATAAATGGCAGTTGAAAGATAAGATGTGATATGCGAAAGTGTATTTAGGAACAGGCATAACTAATGCAAAGGGTATTCTAATCAATCATTGGAAAAATTCACCAATGAGGGTAAGAGGTGTATTTCAGGATGGTGTGGTATATAATAGGGTAACCCACTACTACCTTTTCCTAATTATACATAAATATAATATTGTGCTGGAAATTGATCAAAATGCCTATATAGCTATCAACTGTAACCCATGTTGAATTTGCACCCTGGTGTGCTTACACCCCCCCCCCCCCATCTAAAGGGCAGTTTTACAAAAAAAAAAATTAAAATTCCAGTAAACTCGTTTCCATGAAAATGTTGTGTTTTTTTTTTGTTTACTTTGTCACATGGCTGTGACTTTTTTGAATTGTAGCACAAAAAAAAGTGTCAAAAATTGGAATCTCTAGGGAAGGGACATCTGCCATTGACTTCTGCATGCAGTGTTTTCCAACAAATCTTTTAGGATGCGTTTTGGGGTATGGCAATCGGGAGTTTGATTATTAGACCTATATTAGAGATATATGAGCAATATACTTTAGAAATGATTGATACAGTCAATGATTTGGTCAACATCATTTAAGCGGTACTTGAATTTACTCACTGTATTCTGGCCATCTATTCATCCAGAGGAGACCATCCATTTTGAGACACATTACCAGTGATTAATTGGAATATCACATAACTGAATGCTTGATTCTTGAATTTCCATTTTACCTTTGAAAGTAATTTCTAATTTATCATTGAAAGTATATTCTAAATATATACTGTATATATTTAAAGGTGTTTTGAGGTAACTTTTGCCTATTTTGTTGAAAAATGTATCTTCTTAAATGTCCTCAGGAGCTTTGCCATTGATGGTAATCTTATGAAGTGTGAAGAACTCTTGCAAAAATTGCAGAAGATGAAAGCCTTTGGATATCAAGCTGTGCCTGGAACACCAATATTCAGGAATGTCTTTTTTGATATTCTCTGTTACAGACAGGAGTAAGTTGTGCATTTTTGGCAGTACAGAATATTTCACATTCCATTAATTGGCTGTACCTTGTAATATCAAAGAATGCTGTAAAGGGCATATACCTCCTGTGGAATACCTACATTGCACCCAGGCCTCCCTGCAACATTATTTTGGAGGGACCCAGCGCAAACACTTCAAATGCTTCCCTCTTGCATTCCTGGCTCCCCCCCTCCTCGTAACCACAGGGTCTGCTTCCTCTATAGTTACGCCAGGGTACACCTCTAATAGGTGAGATAACTTGATAATGTTTCTTTATTTTAACCATATTAATTTGGAACATGGTTAATAACCCAATATTCCTTTTTTTTAAGAATATTGTTTTTAATTAGAGGATTCACACAAAACAGTGAATCATCTGGCAGTAAAAGAAAATTCTTTTATTCTGTGTTCAGATTAATGAATGCAGCTCAGAAAATGGAGTTTCTCTGGAAAGAGATTTATGAACAAGAAGAGGTTTTGTTAAAAACAGAAAAATGCATACAATCAGGATATCAGGTATGTGCACATTAGGAATACCCTTCATGTTTTCTTTTTCTTGTCCCCCTATAAACTTTCCTTTCTTTAATAAAACTATAGACGCTATGGTCTTTTTTACTTTTGTTGAAAGAAGTCTGTTTGCAAAGTCTCAATTTACTGCCATATAAAACTTGTTAGGATTTGTGCAGAGGTACATCACACACATTGCCAGGGCCTGGTCTGCTTAATTTTAGTCTATTACTATGACCTATATAAAATTATGATTTTTTTTTCTAATGCTAAATTCTTTCTATCGATATAACCAGTGGGTGCTAAGAGAAAGGCCTTTGAATATACATGCCTGTGAACATTTGGGCCCAAGTCCTTAGAAAGGATATATTTGAGGTCTAAAGAAACTTGTGTTGTATGTATTTGTTTGTGTGTGGTTTATTTTTTCTTTAACATTTAGGGGTTATAATGTTTTGAGAGACTTTAAACACAGTGACTTTCAAAGTATTAAATCTTTTGATATGCTTCAGAATTGTATAGCTGTTGGGTCTATTACTCAGTCAAAATTCAAAAGCAACTTTCACGATTCATACATGGGGGTTACTATTGCATAACAAACAGGCCTTGCTAACATCACACAATCAGACGTCCTGTACTAATGTCAGCTCATGACTCTCACCCTAGAAAAAGACTGAGCCTTCAATAGTGATTAATGGTAGAGTGTATTATGGTAGCTTGGGTAGCTGCTGATCAGATCCTTACTACAGACAGGTTTCACCCTTGTTGTAGGTCTCTGGCTGTACACTGAGCCCTAATTAGGATGGCAATAGTCTGTTTTGTATTTGTTTGAACACAATTATTTGAATTTGTAATCAAAACATGTAAATCTTTGTTTTTAGGAGTAGATCATTAGCTTAATATACTGAATACAGCAATTTTATTTTCTGTATATTCTTAAACTGTACTGTGTCTTCGTTACTTGGAATTTATTTGATTTGTGTGGTTTTCTGTATGGATTTTTCTGTGCCAAGTTGTTTTAAGTTCATTGTTTAATGTAATGGTTTCCATATACGTGTAATATGAAGTATGTGTGGAGGGTGAAAGACTAATTACTTAAATACCCCCCCCCCCACCCAAACATAAAGGAGAGTTAGCACAATTCTTTGTCTCTACATTTTTCCTGGTTGGCTGAACTACCATTTGAATATTGCTATTAATGTACATGATTTTATTCTGTCTAAAGAAAAAGATTTTTTGTTTTGTATGTTAGGATTTCAGCTCCAAGAACGGCACGTTGCGTGAAAGATGTCATCAAAAGTGCAGTGAAAGGTAGAAAAAAACTGGGGTCTGCAAAATTTATGGAACATATTGATTTAGTGTGATTATAAATACTAACTTTTATATAAATCCTTTAATATTATTTTTATAAGCTAAACTCCCTAGAGTAGTAGCATAGTTAAGGCATGCACACTACAGAGCAATATCAGTGACAAGTGCTGTCTTATTAGAAGGGGAATGTTGAAATCACAGGTAGGTTTCTAACCCCCATACGTAATAAAAGGCTTTATGTAACCCATAGCAACCAGTAAGATGTTTGCATTTAAACAGGTGACCAGTGAGTGCTACGCTGCTGATTGGTAGCTATGGGATACTGCACCTGGGCAAATTTAGTGCCTTGTATGGCATAATACATCTGCTGGTGTATCTGCAGGTGTTGCTAAGAAAAAAAGCCCTTAAGGTCCCCATGCATCTTAAGATCTGCTCGCTTGGCGATGTCGCCAAGCGAGTGGATCTTCTCCCGATATCCAACCTACAGGTGGGCAATATGTGGAGAATCCAGGCTAATTTGATTGTTTAGCCCTGGGGCCAAACGATCGAATTATAACGACGGGTATAGGCAAAGTCGGTTTGGGTACCGCATCAATGAGCCGATGCGGCCCCCGATCCGACTAGATTTTTAAACCTGCCAGATTAGAGATGGCCGATTTCAGGACAGATATTGGTCGGGCAGTCCCGTCGGTAGTGCCCATACACGGCCCGATTAGCTGCCGAATCTGTCTAAGGGACTGATATCGGCAGCTAGAATCGGCCCGTGTATGGGGACCTTTATGCTTCAGTGGCTGCAAAAAAAATAAATAAATAAAAGTCAAGCAGTAGCTGCGAAAAAATGCCCATTGACTTCAATTTATTTTGCAAATGTTTGCAGTTTCATGATTTTTTCCAGTAAAACAGGACAGCAGTGCCGGGCGCCCTAGACAGCCCGGCTGGCCAGCTCGCCCACCGCCCCCTCTCCTCTCCCATTGCGTTACCCTACCTTGACAGCACGTACTCGTTGCCATGCATTAACAAGCTGTGGGGGCAAGGAGTGTGGACTTAGAGGTAGGCAGAAGAGGTACCTCCCTGAGGCCCCAGTCATTGCGCCCTAGGAAGGTGCCCTTTCTGCCTTCACCTAGTTCGGCCCTGTGGAGAAACCTTCTTGTAAATAGCTTTTAAGTAAAGAATTTTCCCACTCATAATTGTGGCAAGTCCATTTAATCCAGACTTAAAGAGGTGCATAGCAATCAAATCTCTTTTGACAATATTTGTGTTTAAATTATATTTTCCAGTTTATCATGCCACAATCCCAATTTTCAACATAAGCAACCGAAAACTGCAGAGCATGCATATTCCCAGAAAACATATTCTCCTTACAATGTAGTTACAAATACAACAAATAAAACTGTGCTCAGTGAATCTGTAAGCTCAAGATTCTACCTTGATAAATATTTAGAACCTATAAAAGTAGAATCTTACAGTATGGAGGATTTAAACCACAAGAATCTCCTAAATCCTTTGTTACGGCTGCCATTGGCTGATTTTACCACGTCAAGTAGAACTAGAGGAGAGAAATTGTCATTGCAACCATTAACTAAAGTCAATAAGTTGCTGAAAGATGTCTCTATTCAAACTCAAGATAAAGAAGAGGGAGAAATAGGACTATCAACCAGTAGTCCTTCAAACTCAAAGGAAATGCAAGACAAGTATTCTGAACTCTCTAAAGAATGTGGTGTGCAAACTGAACTGTCCTTTGGAAGGGCATCTCCATTAGAATTAAGTGACTCTCTCCTTACCAGTTTTAGTGAACAAACTGATCCTGACACCAAGTCAAGTGTTTTTTGGGATAGTTATGACCTTCATCTTTCCAGAAGAATGTTTGATAATTCTGTAAATTGGTATGTACCATTTTATTTATTATTATTATTATTATTATTATTAAGGCCATGACTGATAAATCCGATCCCATTATCTAAAACCTTAAAGCTTTGAAAAGTTCAGAAACGAAAATGAGAAATTCCTTTTACAATAAAAAATCTTTTAGTCTTCACATTAGAATTAAGCAAACATACTTTTCACTAGAGCAATTATGCTCTAGTAAATATAGCAATTATGGTGCTATGTGCTTACCCTTGTTTTGTGTGTTGCAGTATTTCAAAAGCTCATTTATACTGTTTGAGTACTTTCACCTCTCCCAGTATTGAGTGGGAGTCTTGTACCTTATTAAGGCGACGAGCGCTTTGTGTGTATGCTCCAGCAACAAAATGTTAAGTCTATGACCATCAATTCACCTTTTAACCTAAGACTACAATAGTGTGCCTGTGTATTATTGGTATTTTTTAATAAATTCAATGCCTTCTTCTGGTCATACTGACCTTTATCACTGATCAAAATATAAAATCACTTAATACTGAATGCTCCATTTATAAAGAATCATTTTAGATATATAAATTATTTTATATGTTTCCAAAACAAGTTTTTGCCAATTTAAATTATTTTACAATGGCAGTAGGTCTAATTTCTATCTTCAACTAATATGCTGTTTTTTGGGTTTTTTTTGCCACTGTCCCTAATATTCTTGTTATTACAGTAACTTGTAGGAACATAGTTTTTCCTTTTTAAGAGTCAAGTTAGTGTAAAACTGTTACTTATCTCTAAGGCAACAAGACTGGGATGTTAAGGAACATAATGAACTCCAAGGTATTGAGAATCTGTTGAAATATACTGAAGCCATACTTAAGGCAAGTACTGTAAATGTAATTAAGTCTGATGCTGGTTTGAATACTGGATGGCAAACATGTAAATGCTGAATAACCTTGGTAAATATTATATTATTGTCAAGTATAATTTTTTTCTTTGTCTTTTTTCTAAAGGAGGAGGACATGGCTCTCCGAGAAGAGCAGACATTGGAAAGCCTTCTACGAGAAGCACAGCTTCCTATGTATTTCATTTTTAATGGTGATGTAAATAAAGGAAACTATCAGCAGAACCAGGTTGGTTTGTCATGCAATATAGGGGCATCTAAATCAAATCTAGTTTCATACTCCCCATCCAAGTGACCAGCAAGTATCTGCAATGGTTTTCCAAAGGGTTCATTATTAATACACTTTAGCTTAAAATAAGAACTAAATTGCAAAAAGGGGCATGGCTAGAAATTATGTATATGATACACTGAACATACTAAACCAGTCCACCAGAAGTAGCAGTAATACGCCAATCCTTCATTATTGTCCACAACAGCTCCCCCATCTTTTTATCTTTGTTTGGGTTAGAAAAGATTAATATACACAAGGAATAGGGTCACCAGCTCATCCCTTTTAAAACCCGGGTTTATAAAATACTCTAGAACATGACAAATTATCAGCTAATGCAAATTCATACTGCTCAGCCGTGTAGGATCCAGTGTAGTGAGCAGCATGGATTTAATTGGAATGCTAAGTTGCCATGCAGTATAAGGATTCACTCCTCATCATGGAAACATTATCTCCTAGTGATTAAATACTATTAAATTGTCTAGTATTTATTTCCAACTACTGAAGAGTAGAAGGGGAACTATATCAATGTTTTGTGTAAAACTATAATTTAAAATATTTTAAAGGATTTAAAAACTATTTTGGACAATCTATTAAATCTACTTGTAATATGAATGTTGGATGTTAGAGGATTGTTTGAGTTTAGAGTTACTCCTCCTCAGATAAAGCATATAATGTAAAATTTGGGTAAGTATACTGGAGAGCTAAAAAACAAAGGTTATTTGATTTACATAATGTGAAGTGTGTGTTTGTTTCATTTTAATGCGTATGTTATGGTGGTAAATAAAATGTTAAGCTTGTAGTTGTTTGGTTGAAATCCAACTAGTTTTTAAAATGGAAATGGGAAAGGATAAGGATGAAATCGGACCCTACCATTAAATCATTGAATGTCCCCTCACTTGGTAGAAACTAGACTCTTAAATTGCTCTGTAAATCATTGGAAAAAAAGAAAATGAGAATGATAGTCAGTTTTTAAGTTGTGTGCCTCTTGGCAGACTGTAACAGTTGCAGTAGTTTATACACTACAGTGTTTTATTAGGCCATTTATTTTCTTATTTAGGACATACAGAAGAATATGGAGAGTAATGCAGTAACTAGACTAAACCGGTTATCGTCTACACCAAATGTGAATATTACCCATCAATGCACAAGTTTGCATTCACTTATTCAACAAAATAACTACCTTCCCGATGATTCTGTAATAAATCTACAACACTGTGATCTGGATATGGTTGAAGAGCTGAAAGAACTGCATCTAACTGAAGAACGCATTTCTGTAGAAAGTAAAAATATAAAAGAATGTTGTGAACTGGGAAGTCATGAAGCTTTTAAAAAGGATTGTCCATTTAATATAAGCAATAAAAGGCTCTCGTTCCTGGCTCTGCTTCGAAGACAAAGAAACCAGGTTGAGGGTGGAAGAAAGCCATGCTTACAGATGGGAAAGACCACAATGAACAAAATACTGTAACCATGTAATGTAAGATTCTAGATTACCAGAGTATACCTGTATGTGCCAATCTTTCAATGTCTACTCTACTAAAGGAAGAATTAATGCCCCTGTGATCATTTGGAAATTAAAATGAAAAGGTAAAATCTTGTGTTTGGTTCTGCACATGTATTGCTCATTGTTGGTGTGCAATGTGTTTACCATATGACAAATCTGTGTATGCATTCTGTGTACTGTATTTAGTCTGCTTATCTGCATTCTGTAATCTGTTTTTGATGTGCCGCTCTTAAATTCTCACTCGCATTTTTCATGGCCAAAATGTTTTCCATAAACTTCTTAATTTATCTATCTGGTATTTACCTTTCTATTATTGTTGTCAAATGAAATATTTGACCCAAAAAGTGTGAACCATACGGTTTGCACTGACTGAAATTATTTTTTTTTTATGTTGTGTGATAATAATCACTGTTTTTGTGTAAATCACTTTTTTAAATCACTAAATCTGCCCATTTAAGTATAAGCACAAACACATATATATTTAAATCTAGTATTATAAGGTTTCACACATGCAACATTGTCACTTAGCTTGAGATAATTTGGTAGTCGTGATTGGCTGTTTAGCAATTTTTTACTTTTGTATGAATTTTCATTGCTAAAAGGTTTTACAAACAATAGAGCACTTTACACAACTTTTTATGACACAATGCATACTCAATAAATTCAAATAATTGTATAAAGACCGGTCTTTGTGTTATATTAACATTAGTTTCAGTATAAGGCATGTTTGTTGAGAGCATTGGCTATGGGCCCAACCTGTATTGCAGTTAAAGTCAACTTTGTGTAGAATGGCTATTAGCTCTCATAGATACTCCTGGAAAACTAGTTGGAAAGTCAATTAGGGTTAGGTTTGGAGTGAACATAAAATACTGCCCTAGATATTTTTGCAACCTTGTTATGAGTTTAAAGAGGGGGGTGCCTGACCAAAGTCAGAGAGCCTCTGGTTTATATATATATATTGCCTCTCCACCATAAAGTTTGTTAGTGCAAGTAAGGAATTCACAACAGTCACAGCCTCTAATTACCAGCTATAGCAGGAAATCGGACATAGCACTTGTCAGAAAACCAGAGCTGCAAATCAAGTTTGCACATTGGAGCAGTCTACAAAACAACTCATTGTTTAAAAGAAAAAAAGTCTATAGTTACTCCAATCAATGGTGTGCTTTTACTCAGAAAACCATAATGGCCTTTTCTGCTCCAAAGAATTCTGGCAGTGAGTAGGGGAGGGGAGAAAACAGAAAATTGAAAGGAACCAGGCCATAAGACTGCTAGATCACTTTTTATCCATAGCAGACTTTATAGACACAGCATTCTTGTAAAGTTGAGTGGTATCTGTTTCTGTATGGGGCAAAAACAGTGGCATTTTGGGTTGATATCTGATAAATATCCTTAAAAAAATCAATTAGCTTGTGGTTAGGTGTACTCGTATCAAACACATCTTTGTTCTTAAATTACAACATTCGGGGGCGCACTAGGCAACTGCACACCTGCGCATCGCGCACTCCCCCCCTGTGCGTTTTGGCGCACATGCACAGTTTTCGTGACATACGAAGCACAATGGAGCACAGACTAGGGGTAGGCAGGAGAGGATCCTGCCTGGCACCCCCCAATCGTTGCGCCCCATGCAGCTACCTCTTCTGCCTACCCCTAGTTTCAGCCCTGACAACACTGCGACCTCAGAAGTGATTTATGTAAAAAGTTTGGAAGACTGGTAGCCATTTTCCAGATCTTTCTGTAATTTGGATCACCAAATGTTGTCTGCTAAAAAATAATTTCAACATTATATCAACCCAATAGGATTGTTTTCCTACCAATACGGATTCATGCAGGTTCGTCAAGTTTATCAGGTAAAAATGAATGCTTTATTATAACTGTGAAAGAGAGCATTTTTTCAAATTAGAACTACTTGCTTAAAATTAAGTTTATGTGAGAGCCTTCCTGTAATTCTGCGCTTTCTAGTTAATGGGTTTTTGAATAAGGGATACCTGTAATTAATTGCATGTTGCTAAAATGAAGGACCTGTGAAATGTGTTTTTGTGACCCTAGAGGTGAGGGTAGCTCCAGGGTTTCCCTGCGTCAATAGGCACTCAATAGGTACAGCCGGCACTGAGCCTCCAGCTCACGCATGGTTTTTGCAAGCATATACCTTGGCTTGCTACCAATTGTGTTTATTGTTTGTTTGTTTTTCCCAGGCAAATGTTTCTTCAAAAATAAAAAGCTCAGAAGATTTCAGATATAGAAACCACACGCAAGTATAGGAACTCATGCATGGTTTTGGGAACCAAATTCTCAAGCCTTTAATAAATCACTCCCCAAGCAATCTTAAAGGTCCTGTCTGATTCTTTCTGCTTTATGAAGCTGTAATATCTGTCCAGTTTATGCTTTTCTTTAAACCAGCCATCTAGTAATAGAATAAAATAGTAATAAAGTAAAAGGATAGAAGAAAAGGTTGGGCTGGCAGAAAAATCAAATGTGTTTCCTTCAAGTCCCATGCTGTAAATCCTGGCAGGTCTCCCTATTTAGTTGTATTCCTGCCACATAAACAGATTCTCCAACCTCACTGAAGAATGAAATACCGATTGCTTCTGAAAATGTAGTGTTCATTTGCATTTTATTGTTTTGCATTTGCCAGTTAGTTAATAATATCATTTATTTTTATAACACAGAACATTTTGCAGAGAAAAGTCATAATTTACTTTTCTGTACAAACTCATTTGCAAACGTTACACAAAGCCTGTGGTCAGTTTCCTCAGGAGCATTTTATTTATAACTTGTAGAGTATGATTATCAGATTTATATATGTGAGTGAGTATAATAATACTTAACAGATCCACAAAGATTACTGGGTTTTAATGTCAAAGCACTATAAAACTGACTTAATTATTGGCTAAATTTTTGCATAGGAAATCTAGGGGGATAATGACTGTGACTAGACAACAAGGTGGTTTAACAGCTTCTGTTATTTAGTGATACTATGAAGCTTTACATCTAAGAGAAATATTGGGCTAGACCTCATTGAAACCCAGCTTTAAAGGACATGTAAAGCACACATTGCCTACAATGTGTATCAGTTGGGCATGTCTCCCCCACCCAAATGGCATCATTTGTACTGCATATATCCCCTCCGCTTGCCAGCACCATCTCATTTTCGTAAAGCAAATAGCAGCTTTCACCTGATGGGCATTTTCCCTCTGATACATAATTGGATAATTGGATCGCACATGCGCGCACGGTGGGGGTGCGACGGACAGGGGGCGGCCTCGGGGCGCCTGGATTACAAATCCGGCGTTGACTGTGCTGTAGTACTTCTGTAGGAGGCAATAGCCACCATCTGCTTCAGCTTTTTGTTATGGTCTGGATGTCACAGGCACAGTAGAGGTAACGCTGAATTTACATGCAAAAAGCCATAAGAAGACTATCACATGACACTCTAAAAATTAAATCTGGTCCATTATATAAACACTGTGAAATTACAATACTCTAATTTCTGAGCATATATTGTATCTCTTCTGCAACAAAATTGTGTCTGCTTTATTGAAACAGGACAGGGGGATGCAAATGAATTCAATCTCTTGCCACCATTACTGTAATTTTTTTTTCACCCCTTATGTGTGTAAAGCTCATGGTTATTCACTTAAAAGGGAATCTGGGGTACTGCTTTGAATGTTATTTAAATGTATTTATTCATGCAGCAATTTCTATCTCATCTAATCTGGGTGTTTTGTCTTTGGTTATACTTTGCAAGCTTTACTGGAAAGCATGACTTTCCATTAAGCTAGCCATACACGTAATCGGGCCAAGTTATGAATCCAAGTGGAGTTGATAAAATGGATGTTCATTTCAGTGGACTTCTCAGATATTTTCTAAGGTTTATACCTACTTACTGTATTCATAAATGAGCACTAAGGTTGGCCAAATTAAGCCGAACTGATCTTCTGCTGATTCCACCGAGTCAGCTTTTTGCTGTGCATAACTGTGAAACAGTGGGGTTCAGTTGTTATAATATGAGGTGCCAATAAGGCAGGGCGAACAAAAGGTACTAGAGCATGATTTAGTACGTACAAGTAAGTTTTATGTGAAAGTTAAAAAAAAAAAAAGTCAAGGCAGAGATTAACTTCAGGGCTCGCTTGTATCTGTACACTTTGTACTTTGTACTGTGTACACTTATGTGAACATAATCAAAGCCATGTAACCAACTGAAGAATATGTGCTAGGTTGCTAAGAGCATTTCTAATATACTGGTTGTCTGCACAATTTTTTTGCACTTTACTTTGGAAATAAGCCCTAATGATTTATACATAACAAAAAAGTAGTAATGAAGAAAAAGAAACACATTTTACCTATTTAGTGAAGAATTGATTGTACTAAGTAATATAACAGACTCCTTTATTTTCTGTCTCATTCCTTTCAATGAGCTTCTTAATTCTGCTGAATTCAGTTCATTCTGTGTTGCAGTCCTATTTCATATGTGCATCCTTTGTTGGGGATTATTTTATCCTTCTGAATCGGAAATCTAGAAAAGTAAATAAACAGTCATGCAGAGATCTTATTACAAGTTAAAAGACTAAGCATAATAGTCAATTTGTGTTATGAACGTTGGCTAGTCTACTCTGAAATTCTTTAAACTTGCAGCTGGTCACAAGGTTAATTTGCTTAGTACTGGCACCCCTGGTCAGGGTGGGTGAATGGTGGTTTCTAGGCTGGAGAATGTTTTTAAAGTAACTATCACAAAATAATGAAGCTTTTGTTTAGGTCCCCCCCCCCCCCCCCCCCCCCACCCCGAAAAAAAGCATTTTCCAAAGTATACTACAATTTAAAATACTATTGGGGTTATGTAATAAAAGGCAGTAAGTTTTTTCAGGAGCAGTAACCCATGGCAACCAAAAAGATGTCTGCTTTTAAACAGGTGACCAGTAAATTGTACCTTCTAATTGGTTGATAAGGGTTATTGCTTCTGGGCAAATTTTTAGTGCCTGTTGTTACATAACCCCAATTTTTTTGTTATAAAAATGTCACATTAGTATTTCCTTGTGCCTTCCCCATTAGCCTTAAAGTCTCTGGTTCTTGACTGTTAGGTGCATTTGTTTGCCTCCTACCTTTCTCTTATTAGTCTATAAAAAATCAAAAACCTCTAGGTATAGGGACATCTGTAGACATCCTGTAATGGCCACTTTGCAATATGTATGAAAGAAAAATAAGAAGATCAAATTCAGCGGACATAGTTTAGATAGTGATAAATAAACATGTTGGTATTACAGACAGGACTACCATTATGCAGAGACAAGGGGCCCTCTTCTAGTAAGGGGCCCAATCAGCCGCAAGAATCCAGATTCACTGATCCACAAAAAGACACTGAAAGGGTGGTGTGTGCGGTATATCGGGAGTATTATTGTGTGTAAAAGAATATGGAATGATTTGGCAGAGTGGGGCCCTAACTTTTTTACAGGGCTGAAGTTCCTTGTTGCCTGTGGTCATATAACACAGCCTACAAGAGAAGAAAGCCTGGTCCAACTAATTATTATGGGGCTCTTAAATATTAAATAACTGGCTATGGGCTAGAAGACTAAAGACTGAAGTTTTGTTTATGTTTTGCTTGGTTCTTACAATAATTTTGTTAAAGGAGAAGGAAAGTCATTTTGGCATTTTACTGCCAATAGATTTGCCACATTAGTGCCACCTAGATCACTATATTTATTCAGCAGAAAGCTTCTACTATACCCTAGAAGCTCCTTCCAATAGCAGCTGCCATTTTAGCTTTGCGGCTTTCTGATGCAGTTATAGCCGTTGGAAGCTCAGATCACACATTTCTAAGGGAGGGGGCAATAAGTTCTTATGCATTCTTATGGGAGGAGGGAGCAGGAGAAGGGAGGGGGTGAGGGAGAGAGCTGAGCAGACTCTTGCCCCAAAGCTTCTACTATACCCTAGAAGCTCCTTCCAATAGCAGCTGCTATTTTAGCTTTGCGGCTTTCTGATGCAGTTATAGCCGTTGGAAGCTCAGATCACAAATTTCTAAGGGAGGAGGCAATAAGTTCTTATGCATTCTTATGGGAGGAGGGAGCAGGAGAAGGGAGGGGGTGAGGGAGAGAGGAGAGAACTGAGCAGACTTTTGACCCAAACCTGAAGGAGCCCTAAAAGAGAGGAAGTCTGATACCCAAGAACATGTTCTCAAAAAAGAAAACAAGAAATCCTTTGTTTCTTTTGATAGAGGACTCAGCACAGTGTTTATGGCTGTATTTACATAGAC
Organism: Xenopus tropicalis; assembly: GCF_000004195.4. Classification (NCBI taxonomy): domain Eukaryota; kingdom Metazoa; phylum Chordata; class Amphibia; order Anura; family Pipidae; genus Xenopus; species Xenopus tropicalis. The sequence continues at coordinate 69,383,203 of NC_030679.2, forward strand.
CTTTCTGATAAAGCTTTCTGAGTATTTACATTAAATATTAATATATTTGTAACTGGTCACTGAGTATAAGTGTATTTAAGTTGTAAGCAATACAAACCCTTTTGGTTTAAGATAAACTGGACAATAGGGGCTGAATTATCAAAGGCTGAATTTCGTACTTTTAAAAGTACGCTTAGGAAAAATTCAGATGAAATACAAAAATTTGTGATGTGCATAATTGCACGAAAATTCGCATTGTGGTGGTACAATCTGAAAGTTCCAACATTTTCGTATCTGGACGATTGTAGACAGCTCAGAAAACTTTCTGACTTCACCTGCACCTTCAGTGCATGTTTTTGGAAGCCTCCCATAGGACTCAATGGCACTCTGCAGCTCCAACCTGGCCCAAGGAAAGTCACGATACTGAAGCTTGAATGAATAACGAAACTTTTGTACTCGTTGCGACAAATAAGATTTTGTCGCACAAATTGTCACAAAGTACAAAAAAGTTGCGGAAATGAAAACTACACAGAAAACGCTCACAGTTCTAAAACTCAGGCTCATTTGGACTTTAATGAATGGGCCCCTAATTGTATTTAATTCTGTTATTTGGTATCTCGGCTTTAAAAATCCTAAATTCAGCATAAAGGAAAACAGCTTCCTACAAGCTTTGTTTAATTAACTAGATTTATACCTTTTCTTGCACTGTTCATTCTTTCTGCATCGTGTTTTGCAAAACTGCAAGGCCTGTCATAGGTTTTCATTTAATAAAGTGCTTTGTAGGCAGAGGTTAAAAATCAGCACATAGATGGCACTTTAATTAAGGAATGAATATAATGATCTATGCATTAAAAACAAACAAACTGAACAGTAGCCAGTTCTCATCTAGAGGAAAGCAGGTTCATAGTGATTTTCCTTTCTTGTTTATCCGTGGAATAAGTGCAAAAAGTAAATGAAATACTTGGGTGCACCTGCAAATCAAGATCTTTTTCTCATGCAAATCTAACTGATATTCAGCTTGGATTCTATTTGAATGTATGGAGTGAATGCTCACAAGTTCTCTTTAGCTCTTAGTAGACCCAGCAAAAAAAAAATCCTTCTCAAATTTGCCTCACACAGGAAAAAAATTCTGACAACCAGTGATGAGCGAATCAATCCTGTTTGCTTTGCTGGAAAATTTGCAAAACAGTGGTTGTTTTTTTGCAACAACTTTTTCCATTCTGGTTCAACATTTTTTGCAGTCATTGTAGTTTATGGGCATTTTTTTCTTAGTGAAACCGGGTGAAAAAATTATTGTAAGCTTTCAGGTTTTCACCCATATAGCACGGATATCGAAAGGGCTGTCCAGGTCAAAACGGTCTGTCCAGTTTTCCCAATTTGGAAAACCGGGCAGCATTTGCAAAAACTGACGAGGTGATTGCCTAATTTCCAATCGCTACCTCATAGCCCCACCCCGGTGACATCAATGGCCTGTCCACATGACATCACTGCTCCGCCCAGAGACATCAAGACACCACCTGAAGTTGCTCATCACCACTAATAGAAATCGGATTTGCCCCCTGTAATATATATATTAACTTGCATTTTCTAACTTACCAATGTCCAGTCCTTTTTTTTGGAAGTTTATATGTAGCTGTTAGCATGCCCTTAAAGGTGAAACAGAGAAAAGAAATGTAAGCAATATGGAGTAATGGTATAAAGAGCCTAAATTAATTTAATAGGAAAAGTTTCCAATTAAGGCTTTAGACAAATGTTTCTCCTGTTTTGGGTCAGATTCTGTCACAGTTCTAAACATGTGAAATTTAACTAAAGCACAAGATCTAAGGACTTGTTAGTGAGATCTGTAACACATTTAGAGAAACATCAGCTGCAGCATCCAGATGCAAACAGTTCTTATTTAAGTGAGCAAGTGCAAACTTTCTTTACTTCCACCATCTGTTTTACTGGATATTCCAATCCAGTTACATGTGTAAAAGTTTCTAAGTGGTTAAATTCTTTGCTCAGAGTTAAAAGGATGAAACTAAACCACACCCTGAAAGAAAGCAAGTTTTTCATTTTCAGTGCTTGTGGTCCAAGTGAATTCAGAAGGTTTCTGTGTGTGTGTGTATGTGTGCAGTGTTTGTGTTACACAGACGGCAGGACTGTGCCAAGTGCATACAACATACATCACCAGCGCACCAGGGATATAGAAAACATTTCAGCTAACAGGCAGAGAGGACTTTGGAAGTAAACTAAACTTTTCAGCCAAATGCAGACGGAAAAGTAAACTTCATGATTTTCTACAACATGTACTGAAATGAAAGCAACTGACAGGCATTATGGACCTCACTTATAAAATCCTGAAGAGATGACAGAAGCTGTGAAAGAATGCTTGACCACATACATTGCAAGGGACGTCAAAGACCCTGGAATATGACATTCAGAAAATCTTGCTTTAAGTTTATTTTTCTGTTTTTTATGAGCACATGAATGGTGGATCAGAGAGTACTGTTCTGGCACTTTTTACACTGCTACTTTACTATGGCACATTGAGAAAATCCTCTACAAGTTATGGAATATTTTTGGGACACTCTTTACTACTGAGTGATATAAGGTACCAGACCCAGTGCCACTTTTGTCTTCTTTGCTAGAGGCATGTGTTAATAACAGTAATGGGTTGGAGGCGCCGTTACTGTCCAAGCCCTGCCATTATAGGTCTAGCTTTGGCAGCATGTGTTTTCTATCAGAGTCTGATCCTTCTTTGGAGGAGGGCATCCTGGAAATTTGAGGAATATGCAAGCGACATTAAACCAGCTGATTTAAATGAAACCTTAAATAGAGAAGATTGTGTCCTTGCTGCAATCAGGTTATATAAGCGATTAAAAGAGGTAAGCATCAAATTTATTAAACCAAAGTAAAATACTGACACTTGATATAGCAGTATTGCCATTTTCTGTTCCTGAGTTTGAGTAGATTATTTAAGGTATATCCCATAAACCCTTTGATCAGTGGTGATATTTGTCAGAATTGCTTCTGTACACTGATGAATGTTAATAATGCCTTATAACAAATGTTCTAATTATATTGTACTTTAAATACAAGTAGATTATATGCAATGCTAGTCATATGTGCTTGTATTTGATATCATGTGAAAGTAGTACAATACTATGTTTAGAAGTAGGTGGAAATGTTTAATCCACAGACAATTGGAAGTGAAACACACACACACATACTGTATATATATGATATTGTTAATATAAAGGCAGAGACCAGTGTAAATATTTTGTCCCTGTCCTCATTCTTGTTTAAGTTTCCAGGATAGATTAAGGTATTTAACAGCTTTTGTCATCTAAATCAGCGGTGTCAAACTCAGTCACCTAAGGGGGGCGAAATCTAAAACACAGGCTAAGTGGTGGGACGAATTTTATTGAGATACTCAGGGGCCTATTCATTAAGAGATGAGTTTGAATCCCGAATGGGAAAGATTCGGATTGGATACGATAATTTCTGAAGATCGCAAATATCACGAAAATGCTTACGAAAAAATCGTATTAGTCGCGATAATATCATATTGGCGATCCGAAAGTCACAACATTTTCGTACTGAATAATTGTAAACAGCGGCAGAACCTTTCCGAATTTTTCGCGCAAAAGTCGTGCAAGTGTCTGAAAAAGTCGTGCTGGTGTATGAAAAAGTCGTGCAAGCGCGAAGAAATCGGCAAAAATACGCTCAGATCGTTCAAATGAACTCTCCGAGAGTTCATGTCTTAATAAATCTGCCCCTTAGTCTTAGTTACTATATAGTTACTTTGTGAGGAAAATGGAAATTGATCAAGCTGGATGGTCAGACACACTTACCAAGGGACACATAAAACAGCCAGGTGGGCCGGATTCGGCCCGCGGGCATTGTGTTTGACATATGTCATCTAAATATACTAACGCCTTGCTAGCTGCGAGGTGGAGCAGCTTTTTGAATAGGAAGTTAACAACCTCAACCTCAACCTCATCCAGTGGGCGGTAGTGAAAATGACTGAAGTTTCCCTATTAATCGGAGATTTACTGACACATGGAAGCCTTAATGCTAAACAGATTGTTTTGGATGTGAGCCCTGCAGAGGCTGGTCTTTCCCTTTTTTTAGTCAAACAGTGTGTTTAAAGCTAGTATCAATAGTGAAATATGAATGGACTTGTATGAATGTATGTATATCTTTACTTTCACACTTCGATTGTAAGCTGTACGGGGCAGGGACCTCATTCCTACTGTGTCTCATACCACATGGCATTTATTCCCTGTGCATTTATATATATTTATTGTATTTATTTATTATAACACTTGTCCTCCCTGTGTGTAATTTTGTATTTTGTAAGATTGTGCAGCACTGCGTACCCTTTATAAATAAAGTTATACATACATACTTATATAGTACTACATATGTACACAGCTCTGTACAGCAGATCAGTAAATTTATACAACAAATGGGGTAATTACAGTAATAGATAAATATAAGTACAATAATAAATACAAATAAATACAAAGTAAAGTTACATTAAGGATTTCACAGAGCTAAGTGACAAAGTGACAAGAGCCATAGAGCTTACAATATTATGATTGTGTTGCTTTTTATATCTACCATACCCCCATCACCAAAACTGGTTTAGGAACTCTGAAACAATCCTCTCCAGGATTTCAAAAGCCAGAATGATTGCATTTAATATTTCATAAGCAATTGTCTAATGAATGGCATTATTTTGTGAATCTTCAGGGTATTTTCAGTACATAAATTGTCTTGCTAAACTACAGTCTAACTAACACTTGTAGGGGAGATTTAGCCAGGGTTCTTCTGATGGGAGTAGTGGGATGGGTCTGTACCCAGTGGTTTACATGTGGAATGAAGTCAGTAAAAGTAAAGATACACCAACTGAAAATGAGCTTCATACTGGTCACACTGTATTTCAGAGAGCAATCATGAAGTGGCACAATTTCATGTCAACATGATCTCTGACTTCAATAGATATTTTTCCAATACATCCTATAGGGACAAATACAGTGATACAGTAAGCTGTTTGGTTAAAGGGAAACAGCTAAGGGGAAAGTGTCAGAAGGCTTACTCTGTGCTGCTTTTATTTCACTTGCAGTAAAAGTTACATGGACGTTATCTAACAGAAAACAGGAACTGAATATGCATTCCAGTCTAATTCCTTTTTTCACTTGGTAAAATAACTTGAATTTATATAAAATAAATTCAAGGAGCTTAATGCATAATTTACTGAATATAAGGAATTTATTTTGAAAGAAAGCACATCTTTTTTTAGGTAAATTGAAAACAAAACCATGTACATATCTGCTATCTCACGGACACAAGTGCAGGAGAGCTAAGGGATGCAAAGGCTCCTGCAAGCCTTCTGAAGCCCACCCAAAATGCAGTTCTCTTTGTTCAGTTTTGGAGTACAGAGACTCGCAACAATTCTTCTATCTGCAGAGCACAAAATCCATAGAAGATTTCACCCGACTTTTGCACTTTTAACTTTTAGTGGTTGTTTTCATAGTTATTTTTTAATTTATTGTACTGGATCAGGAATTCTGCATCCCCCAAAATGTGTTGCATTTGTGAAACTTATCCTTGAATGATGCATAATGGCAAGCCATTTAATGCATGCATTTGGAGGCAATACCCCAATGTCCTGATATAATGTTAGTTATGATGAATAAAGTGTTTTCTGCAAGTGTTAAGAGCAACATGATTTATCCTAGCAAACTCCTGTGTGCACACTGCCCATTTATTGTGATGCACACAGGCAGAATGCACCCATCTGCATATAAATGAATAATGTGTAAATCCCCCAGCCCTTTCAGAGGAGCTTACATACATTTTTTTATTTTCTTCAAACATTTCACTTTTTACCTGAATTTAATTTAGAATAAAGAAATGCATTAACTTGAAAAGAGAACCATTGCCCATAAAGGAATAATAGCATCTTTGTACATAAGCACTACCCTTTCTTATACTTAAATACATTAAAAAGAAAATTAATTGGCAGTATTCTCACACACTCTAGAAAAGGAATATCAAAAATGTTCAAAAAGGAAAAGGGAATGCTATATTTTGAGCATTGTGTACTCCATACAAATTTAGATAAATTGCTACGCAAATACAGTAAGTGCATATAGCAAATAAACCAGTCAAAAACAGATTGGGGTAATGGCACAAAGTCAAAGCAATTAATCCTCAAAATCTAAAAATATACCAACTTGCTGCTATAAATATAGGGCACAAGAAGACAGTCTATCAGAACAATAATTACATCAACAATAGCTACAACTGATGAAGGCATCCAGTTAAGTATAATTGGCACAAACATAGGTGTACAAAAACCCAGTTTCTCTATGTGCATCAGTTACACAGCCAGCTATTCCATTTAGCCATTAACATTAGATGGCTTGTCAATTCCTTAGTGGCAAATCAGTGGCAGTAACTGGGTAATGAACTACTTGCAATATTGCACATGTATACAAAAAGCTTAAGGAAGTATCAGTCTTTTGTTGGATGGCGCAAGCCAATTTATATAACAGAATTAGACTGAAGGGAGGATGCTTGTTTGTAAATGCAGATATTTCTTATATTGTCTGTCTATTTAGAGTTATAAAGTAACAGTTTAATGCAAAAATTAAACTGGGTAAAATAGATTCAAAATTAAAAAATGTTTTCAAAATAGTAACTTTAATTAAAATTTAATCTTTTAGGGATGGAGTGAGTGGATGTCTAGCATAATCTAGCATAACCAGAACTCTACTTCCTCCTTCCAGCTCTCTAACCTCTTAGTTAATCATCAACTTGAGGGAGGGCCACATGGGACATAATTGTTCAGTTAGTGTGCTTTTGATCCTGAGCAGACAGGTCAGATTCAAAAGCAAACAGTTATGTCCCATATGGCCCTTCTCAAGTCACTCAAGTAACTATATTGATAACATTTTTTATTTATAAACCCTTATAAAGAAGGATGCGCTAAAAAATGAACATTCCAATGATTTTGCATTAAAATGTATCATGTTTAAGTCACTATGGCCATAGGGGACACAAAGCATGTGTACTTCGCTTTGATTAAAGCACTTTTTGAGCAGCTAGCCTAGTACTGGTTCTGTGGCTTTCACTCAGCGGCTTTAAATTAAAAAGTAAGTATAGTATATACTAAGGAAAACATGCTATTGTTAAACACTTTCTCAAAAGGAGCCCTGGTGTATGTACCTTGCCACTCAATATTTTTTTACAGTGCCATTTTGGTGCCATTGCGTCTAATCCAACAGCCACTGGTTTCACACATGGCATCGTACCCAAAGGCTTTCCCCTGGCGACTCATATTATTGCAGGTGGAAAGCCATTTCCGAGTTGTTAGTCACCTGTGCAGAGATCTATTGTGGGTGACTGAACCACTCCGTGGGTCCTTAGCTTAAAGGAGAAAGTTGATTGGCTCAGCTCCCATTTGCTTTAATAAGCACTATCTCCAGCCCAGTTTTGTTTTTGCTATAACTTTTCACAATTCAACATTTTGAAGATATATTTAAGATTGTGATATGCAGCTTTGAGATGGACCCTAAATGTGTCAGAAGTATAGCCTAGAATAACATTTACAATGGAATCATTGTGTGTTAGTTTCACAATGATTCTAGCATTTTCCATTAGCAGTAACATAGCCAGTAAATCACAGATTCTTCCTCTGCTCCTGAAATTTTTATAAAAATTCACGTTCAGTGTGAGAAGGCCTAAAATAGTTACACATCCCACTGCTTACAAAAATGTACACCGTAGCCAACTGAAATAGAAAGCTGCTTCCTGCCGCTGGGAAAGGGACTGATCTCATTTTTAGTAAACCAGAACAGTTTCTATAAACAATCCCAAAACTTACAGAATGACAGAGTGAAGTTGGAGTTATATAAAAGAATTTTCCTCTTTCACAAAGTTATGCAGGAAACCCTGTGCTGTAAAGCTATTGTCAGTTTTCTAAATGATTTCATTCTTGTATATGAAAAATACAGTATTCTTATAAGTTGATTTATTTTCACCTAAAGGGGTCAAATATAAGAGACACTTGTCACAAGGACTTTAAATATACATGTGTGTTAAATAAACAATGTACTTCAATAGCATATAACCAGATGGTGATGGTTTTGCTGCACTAAGAGAATAGAAATACTTGTTAAGAGGCAAGTAGCATATACATATACTTATGCACTTCCACAGATGCAGTGTGCAATTTTCAACCATGTTTTTACTCACAATGCAGTGTTTCTTCTAATATTTCCAGCATAATTGCAGATGCCAACAGGCAAGTCTCTTCGCTTTACCCCACTTGTGTCCGATTTGCCAAAATGGATTCAACTGTGCATGTACTTCAGGGCACATCAGGTGCAGTTGCACCAAATACTGTATTTTCAATGTCTGTCTGGCAACATTTTCAGTGTTCAGTGTGTGAGTGACATGTGCATCCTATACTCTTGGCACAAGCGTGCTGCTCCTATTGATGCAGCATGCAAGGGAACCCTGTAGCTACCACCTGGTCAGGAGGTGGCGGCAGCTTTAGGATTCCCCTGCATCAATAGGCGCAGAAGTGCCTGATTTGGAGCATAAGGCAGAAAGGACTGGGTGGGTGCAGGTGCAACTATATGGGGATGCAAAGACAGCATTTTGATGCAAGTACCTTTAATGAAAGTGGTGTTAGCTAAAACTTAGGGGCACATTCATAAAAACATGAGTTTGAATCCCGAATTGGATAAATTCGGATTGGATACGATAATTTCTTAAGATCGCAAATATCACGAATATGCTTACAAAAAATTGTATTAGTCACGATAATATCGTATTGGCAATCTGAAAGTCACAAAATTTTCATACCGAACGATCGTAAAATGCAGGAAAACCTTTCCTTCTGTGCATGATTTTGGAAGCCTCCCATAGGAATCAATGGCACTCTGCAGCTCCAACCTGGCCCAAGTTAAGTCACGATACCGAAGCTTCAATGAATCCGAAACTTTCGTACTCGGGGTGACAACCAATTTTGTTGCAAAGTACGAAAAAGTTGCACAAAATATGTAAAAGTCGCCGAAAATATGCTTGGAGCGTTCGTGAATTTGTAAATGTACCCCTTAGTGTAGGGTAAAAATTCACTTGCAGATATGAATGAGCCCTAAAATGTATATGAAGATTATACCATAACCATTAAGCATGACATTAAGTGCATGGGAACATTCTTAAGCCCAGTACAATAGTACCCCCTCTTCCCCCTAATAGTGGCCCTGCATGGGGACAAATTTTCCACCAACCCAGTTTGAGTATGTGAATATGCAAGTAAAAATACTGACCTCCAAGCGGTGCCCTCTATTCTGTTGCACAACAGGCAGTTGCCTATCCTGCCTACCCCTACTTCTGGCCCCGATATATACAGTATTTTGGAAGTAGGCTTCTTAGCTATGGTACAGTAAGTGACAGCAACACAGGCCAAGAATTGTAAATCAGCAGAAAAGCAGATTTAGACCTACTGTGGGCATGTTTGGAGGCACACATTTGCACTGGTAAAGGGCTGTGGGTCCAGAGGACTTTTTTCTTTGTCTGTAGGAATTTTGTGTTCACACACTCATTGCACCCCCCAATGGTTTAAAATTCAGTGGTGAGCACAACTTTCCTTTTTTTGCTATAGTTGTTACAGGAGTGGTGGCCAGCTCCATGTTGTAGCTCAGGGTTTCCCAATGGTGGCCAATAAAAAGCTCAACCTTTAGTGGTGAGCACAACTTTTTTGCTGTGGTTTCTTTAGTTCTCCTTTTATAGTGCATAAACTTTTTGTCTAAAAATTTAATAAAGGCTCTACATTTGCCAGTAACCCAAAGCAACCAATTAGATGGTCCCTGTTGATGCTATAGGTAACTTGACATATAATAACCTTTAAACCTTTAATTACATAACTCAGTTATTGGACATAGCCAGCCACACGCCTTCTAAACCAATTATACAAAATCTATATTTGTAATAATATCTTGTGTATATTTTTGAACAGTTAATGCTAGAAGTTGTACATAATCAATTTTAATTCTGATACATTTTACATTTTATTTTTTAGTTTGGAGAAAGTATACAAAGAGATTTAATATCTAGGCCTACAAGAAGAATCTTCTTATATGTGCATCCATCCCTTGGATCCGAGGAACATATTGTTTACAAAGATATTTTAAGCCCATTTGGAAATATAGTCCTTACAGAAGAAATTAAGGATGTGAAAGCAGACGTGACTAAAAACCAAGGTATGGACACTTCTAAAAAGGCGTTTCCAGTTCTTTATCGTGAAATACAGTGTATTATTTGATTTCAATCAGCATGTGGTCAAAACCAAACCAAAATGACCAGAAATGGGAAAGAGCAGGAATGGAACAGACACCTAATAACCAGATATACCATAAAAATTAAATCTTTATGTTATGTACTGTATGCAAGTTATGTTTGTCAAATAGCAATTAATAGGGGAGTTTTACATAGATGTGTAGGTTGCTGGTATTTGAGATGATTAATTACTTTGGTGCACTACCGCTGTTTGATTTACTCATGCATGTAGTCACCCACTTTTTTGATTTCTAATAGAGACACAACATCACTATACAAATGGCAAAAAGGTAGGTTGTAGTGATAGCATAACATAGTAAACTGGCTTTTCCTTTACCACTATGACTGTATTTTAGCTTTGCTTTAACCCATAAGGTTAAAGCAGAGAAGGTCATTTGGGCACAAATAATTTTTTTAGAACATACAAATTGAAGACCTGCATAGCGAAGTTGCCAAAGCAGATCAGGAATTGAAGGCAATGAGTGAATTCCTATTAACCATAAAACTGTAATTACGGTACTTCATGATAAAGCTGAAGCCACATAAGAGATATGTTCAGGTTACACAGTTAAATTTGTCTCTGAGTTAAAAAATGATTTGCAGCTTCTCTGAGAAAAAACCCTTAAGCTATGATTAGTAGGAGAGATTATTCCACATGAGAAGCAAAAAAGCCTCTGGAACCAAAAAAAAAAAATGTTTCTTTATAAAGATTATTAAGCAAACTCACTGCAGCCTAAATTCGTGTCAGTCTAGGACAGTCTTGTTTCTTCAATGCCAAATACCTGGTGCTGCAACTCATCTGCATTTATTTCTGGTGCATAGGATTTGTGCCACAAGTACAGGGTCTCTTTCTCTATAGTACCATGTAAAGTATCTTATAATGCTGCCTAAGACTATTCAACTGAAATTGCAGGCCAAGTGCTTTTATGGGTCCGTATAAATAGGGTACATTTTGTTTTTCTTCCAGTGGGTCATGTGACAACTCTAAACACCCATTATAACAGATTCTATCACTTATTATAGGTCACTGTGGAGGTCCATGACCATATAAAGGCTTTTAAACAGGTCCTCGAACTCTGAGATGTATGTATGTATGTAAATAGGTTGAGTGATTCTGTTGATGAGGGATGCAGAAGGGTATTGAATATAGAAAACAAGCATTGTGGGTTGGATTTGTTATTGTTTATAAAGATATTTTATTACTCCTGTTTGGCAAGGTAGAGTTGAGGCATGACAATAGGAATTTATAATGGATAACACAGGATTTCCTCCATGTACGTTCTGCAGACCCTGCACAGGGGCATGAGTTTTAAACCCGGGTACACTTGGGCTGAAGGGGAGAAAATACATCAATGGTGGTGACTAGTAGGTAGTTGTACTCACTAACTAGTGAGTGTTTGTCCACTGTTGGAGTTTAAAGGAGGAGGTTAGGCAGAGGGAAAGGCAGTGCCAGGGTTGTAGGGTATCACCAGTATTGGAGTTAAAATCAAGGATTGTCAGTATGGAATAAAAAAGATAGCCAGGTTGCAAAGTCAGGGAGGAAGGGGGTAGCAGAGTAGGAGGCTGACTAAGGTCTGTAAATGACAGCCACCCGTACAGAGAGAGGATGGAAGATTTGAAGGGCATGCACCTGAAAAGAGTTAAATGAAAAGATGAAGGAATTCGAATAGGTGCGAACCAACAAAAGGAGAAGAGGAGAATTCCGGCTCCCCCACCACGCCCAGTGGTCCAAAGGGTGTGAGAGAAAGAGAGACCACCATGAGAGTGTGCAGGCTCAATGGTGGTATCGTTCTGTGATGTCTTATAATACTCATATTTTATAACAGGGGAGTACTTTATTTTTATAATACAAAAGTTAGCCATGAAACACAGATAACATTACTAAGAACCAATTATAACTGATAAAATATACCGGATATAATTACATACAGTATAATTTATAGGATATTTATAAGTCTTAAATGTTATATATGTCTTATGACAAACTTGGATTTAAAAATTCATACAAATTCTCTATAAAAGGTGTCATGTCATTATGAATAATATTTCATTCAAGTTTTTCCATTTTATACCTCACTTGTTTTTTAAAAGATCTTTTCCACATTTTCCTGTATTTGAGCCAGATCGCCAAATGTAAGGCAGTGATGCATATTCTTCTTAAATAAAATGTATTTCTGCTTTGTTTCCCTCTCCCACAGCCAAAACTCTTAGAAAAAGAGCTAGCACTGGGCAATACATCAGTTACAGATTTTTAGTATGTTCAGTCTAAAAATGAAACTGGGTAAATAAGCTGTGCAAAATAAAAAAAAAAGTTTCTAATATAGTTAGTTAGCCAAAAATGTAATCTATAAAGGCTGGAGTGAGTGGATGTCTGAAGTCAGTAACCAATCAGTCACTTGAATGGGGGGCACATGGGACATAACTATTCAGTTAATTTGCTTTTGAACCTGACCTGAGTGTTCAGCGAACTAACTAAACAGTTATGTCCCATGTGCCCCCATCCTTCAAGGCGATGACTGACTAACAGCTAGGGGCACGTTTACTAATCCACGAACGTCTGAAAAGCGTCCGAATGCTTTTTTTTCGTAATGATCGGTATTTTGCGACTTTTTCGAGCGCTCAATACGAAAAAGTTGCGACAATTCGCGAAAGTCGTAATGGCTATGAAAAAGTTGCAAAAAATACAAAAAAGTCGCAAAATGTTCGTTTTCCAATCCAAATTTTTCCCATTCGGATTCGGATTCGTGTATTAGTAAATCAGCCCCCTAGTGCCATTATGTTAGGTATTCACTCACTCCAGCCTTTATAGATGACATTATTGGCTAACTAACTATATTAAAAAATAATGTATTTTGCGCAGCCTATCTATTTACCCAGTTTTAATTTTACACTGAACCGTTCCTTTAATGCATTTACCACTGCTCCACAGAAAATAATGCCAATCCAGTCAGTTTATCTCATGCTCTTAATGTGCTGACATTTAGAACATTACCATAACTTACTAGTTGCCATTTTGCTTCCCATATATTTTTCTTGTTTGTCCATCTCTGCTTTCTACATCTAAAGAATATCTGTGAATGACAGAAGGATCTGGCAACCTTCATAAATTATGCCTGTTAATTTGCATTCAGTGTTTATAGTAAAGACCACTGTAATAATTCTCAGTGATATATGCATCTTCTGTAGTTTAGAAGCTAATAACCATGTCATATTTTTCAGAAAGCAACTGTTATCTTGTGATCCCATGAGGCTTTTATTTTAAAAACAGTTTGGATTGGAGAAATTCCAGCTCTCTTACTAAGTACTTATATGGGAAAAAGCACAGATTTTTATTTTTACTTTTAAACAATCATTTAGGCAGTAGACATTTCATATTTTATTTATGATGGATCATTTATTGCTAGCTTATATTATGCACGGTAATGCTTAAACTAGGATTCACTTTAACAGCTTAAAAATGCCCCATTAAACCCACTTTAACTGAGCTTCCTTTTGGAATATACTGTCTGTTCTTATACCAGTGCCAAAACAGCAGAGCAAATCAATGTAACAGTTTCAGCTTATTTTGTGTCATTTAAAGGGTGTCATTGACCAAATGACTATTTAATGCAGGACACCAGTAAAAAAATTACTGAGCATTATATTCAACTTGACATTGCACTATAGTTACATAGTTACACCTCAAAATTTATGATCTCTTGGAGGCCTACCATGAGAGGGAGAAGTGCACTGACTCTCTATAGTAACTTTATCATTGAAATTTCCAGGAGAGCAGAAAAAAATGCTGTAAAATCTGAGAAAATGTAAAATCAGGAAAATGCATTATATATTGGTAGAACCACAAACATTCAGTGTAAAATGAGGGAAAACGTAAAATTAGAGTATTAAAAATTGAGGTTTTACTATAGTAAATAAAAATAACTCAACAAATACATTTTGGAAGTGAGTGATAGTAAGCAGGACACATTTTGTACTCTGCTCCCATACTTATTAAAGAATGGACACATTTTCCTTAATCCCAAAGAAATTCTAGAAGTTCAGGAATCCCCTGGTTGTCAGTGCCACACAGTGATGCATCATCCATTTACAAATTAAATATGGAATTACTGCAGCAATCTACAGAGTGCTGTAATTAAGTTGATGAATTAGATAAAGGAACAATCTAAGGCTTACACACACGTGGCGGAATTCTCAGCCTATAGATAAACGCATGGTGAGAAATCCCCCCTCCATTTAAATCAGCGCTCTTCTGTGTCTGCACCTGCATCATGCACATGGAGCAGATTCTGGCATACTCATTCTGCATACTCATTTTGGAGCCAAAATCTATTTTTGTGTGCCTGCACTCTGACCAAGGCACTGGCTCTGGGTGCAGACACAGAAGAGCGCTGATTCAAGCATAGGGGTGGATATTTGGCCTACGTTTATCTGCAGGCCAAGAACCCTCCATGTGTGGCATAAACACCCTCTCATGTGTCTCTCTTTGTGTACCTTTAAAAAGTTTTAGTATGGGGCACTTACACATGTAATGTAAGAAAATGTGCCCATTCATTATTAAATGTGTGAATTATGTCATGTTTAATGAAGCTTCAGCATTTTAACCTACCCTCACTTTTTAAAATAGTTTACACTGTTCTGTCGATGTTTCATTTATTTTCATGTATTTCTACTTCACAGTTCAGATGTGAGTATCTTATGACCTCTCATTTATTTAGTTTGCTTTTTGCTGTCAAGGAAAGAACAAAAAGCCCAGTGTCTCATTTTGGCTTCACACAAATGAGTTTCCTCCAGATGATTTTGATTAAAACTTTCAAATCATAGCCAGATGTTATTTACTAAATACACTTAATATACCCAAATTTACAAAAACAGCTAAAGGTGTAAAAAGTTTGATCAGTTGCAGTATATATTTTTTTGGGGGTAGCAAATTGTAGGCTGACACATATATGCAAACATAGATCAGCAGTGGGATAAAATAATAATTTTTCATCTTAGGCCTATTCCACACAAGGTATTTAAACGATTTTTATGTGTGTTGCATGGGCCTCTTGTTGTATTGCAGATTGCCCAGTTAATTAACAGTAGAATATTGTTTATAAGTGCTCCACTGAAAGTCACCAGTATGCCACTGACACTAGGGGGCAGATTTAATTTTTTTTGGAATTTCATGGTTTTACAGTTTTTTCAAGCCACCAATAAACTCAGTTCCACAAAAATCACAAAATAAAAAGATCCAAATTCAAAAAGCACAAAGGAAAAAAGATGTGAAAAAAATTTGAGAACTGCAACTTGTATTGTCAAACACGTGAAAGATTCAGAAATACAGAAAAACCTCTTAAACCACAAATCAAAGAAAGATCTTCCAGTTGTAAAAAGGACACCTGCCATGTCTTCTACATGATCTTGACAGCTTTTATATTTTTCTTTCAGATCTGTTGCAGTTTTGTCGCATAATAAATGGCGGAAAAATTTTTTTTTTCAACAAAATCGTATTTTGGTACAAAAAATACAAATTGTGAAAAAAATGAACTGTAGTATATGACCCCACTTCCCTAGATATTGTGAAAATAAAACTGGGCACTCCACCTGTATGTGCATTTGTTATATGCTGTCATCATTACAGTTATTCCCCCACTAATGTGACTGGCTATTTCTGCAAGTAGCTGCCTAAACTAATAGGCTACCACTATTTTGCTTGCTAGTAATAAGTTGTATGTATACAATGCTAAAAGTTACTCTAAAAGGAATAAACCCTTAGCGAGCTTGCTACCATAAAACAGGTATGGGTCCTGTTATCCTTGGGACCTGGGATTTTCCCAGATATGGGGTGTCAACACACCACTCTCAGACACGTATGACACGGGGACGTGGCAACAAGGGGTTACACTCAGTCACCTTCACACAGGTTAGACTAACATCAAGCACCCCCAAACACACCACTCCCCCAAATAACTATTCGCTGCCACCATCTATCATTAACAGGCTATAGAAACCTTATGCACAAATATATCACACAAGCTTTCTCTCACTGTAAGTAGGGTTAGTTTCCGCTAATTCAACACACTCCAGCAGCCACAGGGTTAAAATTACCATCAGACACACTCTCCTGCTAGCAGCCCACTAGTTAATTAGCATCTACACAGAACTTGCCCTCTACTCAATACACATACAACTAAGCAGTTACTACATTTAGGCCAAGCATTTATACAAGGTACGTGGGGATCTTTATAGAGCCAAAGGACAGAACTTATTACATTTTATATTTAATATTACAAAGGTAAACAGTGCATTTGAAAAGGTTTTACAAAAAGAGACATATACATACAAACAGTAAATAAAACACAGAGAAAAACCTATGTACGTTACCGAGTTATCTTTTGTGTCCTCCTGAGGCATGAGTTTGGAAATCCTGAGCCCATCCCCCAACATAAGCTGAGACCTCCAGAATGAGCTGCTAGTACCTGGGTCTGTGCCCTTTTTATCCTTCCTGCTGGGGCTAACATGACATGGGGCCTTTCCATAATTTTGATCCCCATAGCTTAAATCTAATAACAAATCATTTAAATGTTAATTAAACCCAATGGGATTTTTTAGCTGCCAGTAAGGATTAGTTATATCTTAGCTTGGATCAAGTACAAGGTACCATTTTATCATTACAGAGAAAAAGGAAATCATTTTTAAGAATCTGAATTATTTGATTAAAATGGAGTAAATGGATAAAGGATCCCATTACCTGTACAAAGATGAGGCAATAGCACTGGGGTACCAGTAACTTAACTTTGAAAAACCTTTAAATAAATGGTGTTAGAAACAAATAGTATCAAGTATCTTGAAGTTCTTGCTCTGATAACCAAATAATTTTGATTAATGCTTGCCAATGGGATTTAGCTTGTACAAGCTTAACATATGTGGGCTGAAATGGATGTTTCTGCAATGTCATCAGACAAATGGATGTTTGCTCAATGTGGTGACTCAGGTAGTTGCCCCAGTAGGGGTGAACCAATCTTTCTGATGGCATGGTAGGCCCGTGGTGTAGTTTGTAGCATAAGCACTGCCTGTAATCACTTGGTCTACTAATCAACTGATCCATACCTGAGCAAGCCCCAATTTGATACTGGCCAAATTATTTATCAGTCTTCTTCCAGGCATACATTTTGTTTCTGACTAAAAGTAGCTATGTAATATTTACGTTTATGCTACAAAACTGTCATATCTTACTATATATGCTATATAGTATACTGAATACTGATAATAGTCTATTATCACTTGCTTTTCATTGCTCTGTCAGTATTGCTGGGTGAATTTCCCTAATGCAGTGATACATAGTAATCAATTAAATATTAGCTTTCATGGGGCCTTATACAATTAGGATTGTGAAAGGAAATCTCTGATTAATTGCTATAGGTTACTGCTCTGGTTCAAAATTGCCCAGCGTTAGAAAATACATCTTATAGTCCATAAAGGAATCTATTAGTGTTCACTTTCCCAGTCGATATAATGTATAATTTTAATTAATAGAAAAATGCAGCCAATATTTACTAAACATGCAGGTGGATTTTACCCAGCTTTACACTTGCCAAGGATTGCACTAAATGGAGTTAAAATCTGTTTGTGGCCCTAAACTATACATTTGGGACTGGCTTTCATCACTTGCAGCTGATCATCTACTGTTTCCTTTCCTACTGTAAATCTGCATGGCCCTTTTCAAACTTTTAAGCAAGTAACAGTTTTTTTCCTCTAAACAAATCTGCCATTTGACTCTTAAAATGTACCTATCATCTGCACTAATACTGAAAAGTCATTTCCTCACTTGGCAGCCACTCTGCTACTTCCATCAAGCTGCTTGATCTCTGGAGTGGTGTAATAAGCCACAGATGTCTGGCTGCAAGTTATTTCTTCCATCTTCAGCCTCGCTTAAGTCATGGCCAAAATGATAGAAAGGTCTCTGCCAGATTTTCAAGATCTCCATTCTATTTTTTTTTATTAACAGCCTTTGCCAACTCAGAGTCTACACATTCACTTAAAACGAATGGGGGTGCAGCCCTAGCAGCCATCTGTGATCAGACAGTTAAATAATTGAAATTTGCAAAGAAATAAGAATTGGATAACTACTTTTTGAGCTATTATAGGTGTATATATTTCTGTATGTTATGTCTTTATCTTGTGTATATACAGCATGTGTATTCTTCTTCTAGGCCTGGTAAACACTGAAGATATTTTCATCTATATCCCACCTAATAACAGTTCTGAGTCAGACTGCAGGAAAGAAAAAGAGCTGTATCAATTTAAAAAGGTAATTCTATTACTAGTAAGCAGTTAATGCCATATGTAACAATGTTGTTTTTTGTAAAAGACTGCACAGTAAGTGAATTTTCTATCTTACAGTATTGTACCCACAGTATGACATATATAGTGAAATGGAAAACTCTGGATCTCCTGGCCAAATAAAACATTAAGTGAAAAGTTAAAAAACAATGTATTTGCAGATATAAATGCAAAGTTACATTCTATTTCACAAACACATAGGAACAAAGAAAATAGTAATTATGCAATGTGTAAAAGTTTGTCCAGTGATAAATATGTTTTTGCAGGTTCCTTTACCTTAAAGACCTCATTTGGCCTTATTAGCCATTAGGAGTCGTGACCTGTTGACCATTCCAGAGCTAAATAAAATCTCACCCCAAGACTTTGGGGTTTCCCCTGCCTTTAATGTCATAAAAAAAATAACAGTTAAGGGGAACTGTGGAAGTTATGGCAAAATTCGAAAGACCAAGAAAGCTTTTCAGAGGCAAGGAGCATTGTAAAGGAGAAACCATATACTGATGGGTTTTACAAGGTACTCTGCTTGGTTATGTGATATTTTGGCATTCCATGCGATTCCGGAAATCCTTAGCAAAATAAACTCTTTGTAATGCAGATTTAAGATTTTGATTTGATTTACTGGGGGCAAAACATTTTGGTGGCAAACACTCAAAGCTGCAGGTGTGTAAACAGTATAAGGTGGTTTTTATATTTCAAGCAAGTAAAATGCATAGATGTTCTTTGTGGGAATTGGGTTGCAAGCAAAATGTTTTATATAATATCTATTTACCAGAAAATTGCTTGCAGGTTATATCCTATGAAAAAGTGACATTAGGCTGATGCCAAACTGAAAAACGCTTGCCGAGAATATGCCCTGCAACTGTCGATTTACCCTACCTTGTGCCTGCACCCAAATGAATGGAATCTGCTTGGGTGCAGGCACATGTAGCCAATGTTCGCCAAAAAATGCAAGACTTCATATCTTCGGCGGATAACGGCTACATGTGCCTGTACCCGAGCATATTTCACTTATTCGGGTGCAGGCTCAGGTAGGAGCGTATGTGGCATCATCTTAAGTAACAGCTGTAGTAACTATATACTTCAGGTTCTACGGTGTTAGGTCTAGACAGGTAAACTGACCATGCCAATCAAGCTGCCGGCAGAAAAAGAGAACAGCAATAAGGAAGACTTAAGGAAAAAAGACTTGTGATTTGAAGTGAATTGTCAGGGCAATTTAAACACATTCCTAACATGATGTGTCAATGAACTAAAGCCAAATTTTCCATATGCTGACTGTTAGGAGTTTGTTTGAAATGTAACTTCTCTTAGACATTCTATTTCTGGAGCCTCTTTATAATATTTTGATTAAGACTGACTCAGAGAAGCTGTGAGAATCCTCAGAACATGACATGTTATTTTGTTTGAAGCACATACAAATTAACTATGCCCATTCCTTAGTATCTTTCAATTAGAGCATTTCAGCTAAGATCTAGAAAATGAACATTGAGTATACCTTTAAAATGGTATTGTCAGACCTTTTTTGAACAGTGAGACTTATAATAAATGTATGCCTCCTGAACAATATCAGTATATATAAGGGCTCATTTATATTGTGAAAGGCAGAGTGCAAAGTGCATAAAGCGAGCACTTTGAACCCTGCCTTCCATGCTGTATCCTTTTGAATACATTGCTGCCTGTATATGGCAACACTGAATTCTTAAAGGGCAGATGGTGGAGGCACGAAGGCATCCCCTCTCTCGACCCCTATCCATCCACTATCTATGTCCCCACTAATGCTGCACCTCATGTTGGTTTCTTTAGTCGGCACGAGGTGCAGAGTGCAGCCAGACCCTGGGCAGATGTGCTCTCTGCATAAACGCTAAAGGGAGCACTTTTGCACAGCTTAGTGCCCTTACACTTATGCCTAGGGTTATAGTAAATTTAAAAAATACACTCATGAGTCTACAATATATCCATATAATTGTTTTTGTCCTCTAAAATAATTTTCAGTCTTGAAAGTGTCCTTTATGCTAAATAAAAGTTTCTTAGAAGACTGGCACAAAATCTGCTTCAGACTGGGCCCCTCCAGAAACTGCTTTGAGTCCTAGAACAGAACCCCACAATTTGGGAACAACAACTTTAAGTCATCATTTTAACTGCATATTTTGTGCAAATGTGGATCATAATTGTTTCATATAGGAGTATTTTATCATTGTTTCT
The DNA here is from genome assembly GCF_000004195.4 of Xenopus tropicalis. NCBI lineage: Eukaryota > Metazoa > Chordata > Amphibia > Anura > Pipidae > Xenopus > Xenopus tropicalis. The sequence goes on from NC_030679.2 coordinate 69,404,044, forward strand.
TTTTAACTGGCCCTTTTATACATTTTATGACTGCTACCTTGCCTGGCTCCAATATTTGATCAGTTTTATCCAGCCTTTTCTGAAATTTGTATGTGACCACGCAAGAACCAAAGGAAATGATGATAAGGTGGTACTTTCACTTTTCCAAAGGCTCAGACATTCTGCTGAGTATATATAATTAGCATTATTTTGAAGATAGACCATTTCTCTTTTGTACTGTCTTTTGCTTTGAAGATTTTACCCTAGGTAATGTACTGAAATGACACTTTTAATGGCATAAGATTCGCTATTCCAAAATGAAGGGCTTTTTGGATGACAATGCTGTTTTTCATAAGAGATTTCTAAATGAGACTATTTTGTGAGATGCTTTCTTGCTTATATATTTACTGGATCATATCAGGTCACCAACAAGCAATCTCTCAGTTTAACAACTTAGTCCAAGCAGTTCTCTATTTAATATGCCAATAAACTCATTTTGCATTGCACATTGCAATTAGTAATAGTTAGCCTTACTGTGCAGGTTTCTTTAGCAGCATGGCAGTGCTTTTGTCTATGTTAACGCTTTCCAAACTAAAGAACTGGATTGAATTAATATAAGAACTGTATATACACACTATATTTAAGGATGGTAAAGAAATATGTGTGCATAAATATAAATGTAATCATGCTATTTACAGGTACAGGTATGGGATCTTTATCCAGAAACCTATTATCCAAAAGCTCTGAAATAGAAGAAGGCTTAGTGTCCATATTAATACAATAATTAAAAGTTTTAAAAATTATTTCCCCTTCTCTGTAATAATAAAACAGTACCTTGTACTTGACTAAGATATATATATTCGGTTTATTTATTGTTTAAGTAATTTTTCAAAAGATTTAAGGTAATCCAAATTACAGAAAGATCCCTTATCCAGACAACCCCAGGTCCTGATCATTCTGGATTGTAGGCCCCATACTTTTAGTGTCAACAAAAGAATAAAGTTGGGGGTAGAACCTCTAAATGGCAAAAGATTTTCAATGTTAATAAATACAAGGGTTATGTACTGGAGGGAGACAATAGCATATTATTAGTGACTCTTTACTAATTTGTCAAATGCTAGGGGTTTTATTATGTTGGCATCATAAGGAACTGGTGCTATTGCCCTATGATTGGTAAATATTTACACTCTAATTAATACCATATGTATTGGTTATTGCAACAGGCAACTTTCACAGGGCAATATAATCTTTTATCACTGTCATGTGTCTATGGCTTTTCCTGGTATTTGTTTCTTTTCATGTACATGAAGTTGAAATTCACGATTCCTGTAAATTCCTGCTTCCTGTAGATAAGAATGTTTCATGTTACACAAAGCATCAGTTGTGATGGAAAGACAAATAATTAATCTAAATTCTGCATTCATGGATGAAGAAATAGCGTAGTAGCCTGCTGTGGTCAACAAATTGAATATATAGCATGAATAAAATTAACCTGACTTCCACAGATGGTTAAACTGATTTTCACATCTAGATACTGCAGTTATTCCTCATTTGGCTTTGTAGCTCTGCCTGTTTGCATGAGGATCGTGAGTGAACAGCCTCCTTCAAGTGCAGCTACAAATTCTCAATTGGATTGCAGTTTGGGCATTGTTGTATTTTAGTGTAGTTTTGTCTTTGTCATTGTCTTTCTGGAAGATAACTCTTCTCCCAAGGCTTAGTTTTTTTGCAGACTGCTTTATGTTTGCCTTCAAGGTTTCACTATATTTTACTGCATTTGTTCTACCCTTGCCCTCACAAGCCATTTTGAGGGCTGCTGCAGGGAAGCCTTCCCCCATCGTGATGCTGCCACCACAATGCTCCATGGAATGGTTTATGTGTTTATGCTGATGTGCAATGTTTGGCTTATAACAAACATGTAATTTAAACTGAAGTCCAAAAAGTGAAATTTTTTAGACGATAGTACCTTTAACACAGTCTCCCATGCACCTTCTGGCAAACTGTAGGCAAGATGTCATATGAGTTATAGTTAAGATTGGCTTTTTGCCACTCTGATTAATCTGCAATGGCGGCAACATTTGTATGCATAGACTCTACAGTCTCAGCCACTGGGGCTTGTAACTTCTTTAGACTTGTTATGGGTTTCTTGGTTACCCTATAACCATTCTCCTTTTTGCACAATCACTCACTTTTCGTGGATGGCCTGTTATTGGCAGAATTAAAACTGTGCCATGCTATTTCCATTCTTATTTAACTGTACGCCAAAGGATACCGGGGGACTTGCATCCATCTCCTAACGTGCATTTTGTTTATTTTTCACTGAGGTTTTTAGAGTGTCTTTTTTTTCTTCATGGTGAAGGTTATGCCACAATACTAACTCACTAGATTTTGGACCTTCTTAATAATTTTATTTATGCTACAATCACTCGGAACCCATTGACTGCGCAACTGGTGATGTCTATGTAACTTATTGTAAGATTTTGGAAATTAATTGGCTGCACCAGTGATGATTTTAGTTATTTTGTGTTTTTCATTGCAATTCATTAAAATCACTTTGCAGAGATCAGTTGATACTTTTTTAACAAAATTGAATCCACTATGATTCATTGTCCTTTGAGAATAAAACAAGAAATGGGGAGAATATATCTTTTAGGCAATGTATAGCACGCAAAATCACTAGGTTACTAGGTTTTTTTAAAATTATCAAGCTAATTAAGTTTTGAAAACTACTCTTCGTTGCTAAAAAGTAAGCATAAATAAACCTTTTATTTGAAAATCCCTAAAAAGACTCTAAACAGTAAATTACATACCTCTCTCCTGACATTGAGTCTGATGTTTTTTCGAATAAGATGGAACATGCATCAGAAATCTTTAACTTCCTTATCTAGCATGAAGCTCTGCCTCCTTTAGCATACTGAGCCTTCCTTCTCTTTTAAATAGAAAGGAAGTCAAAGAGCTGTCTATTGTGCATACTGTACTTGCTGCCTCCTGTTCCAATAGTAATCAATATCCGCAATATGCACAGTAGACATCTCTCTGACTGAATGTAATTTCAACACAAGTCCTATTTATTATGTTCCTTTTTAGCAGAGGTGTTTTAGCTAGACTGTCCCTTCAATAAAATGACTCAAATATTCAAACAGATGGACTTACATAGAACAAAACTTTAAAGAGCCTGTAAACCCGAACACTAAGGCTCTATAGTACTCAAGATGAAATATTATTCATCTGCTTCCAGACCTTTAATTATATTACTGTCAGGAACCGTCGCCGCTCCCGCTCCCTACCTGCTCCTGGTGTGCGGCGGCGTCTTCCTTCTCAGCGCGGCGAATCCAAGATGGCGGCGCCCAGGACTCCACGTGGGCGCAAGGACGCCGGCGCGATGACGTCACGCGCTATGGCGCCAAATTCAAACTCAAAAAGACGCCAGTGACCCAGGTTCAATGCCCGAGTATAGCTCAACATACCTATTGTGTTCCTGGGTCTCTAATATTCTTATCTGCTTCCTGTTGCTGTTTATTTGCCTGTTTCTGACCTTGAACCTTGCTGCCTGCCTTTAGTGACCTTTGCCTGAACCTGACCTCTCTATTGGATTATCCTGCATCTGTACTTCGCTCGGACTCGCTGGAAGCGGCCTTCCTCCTTGATCCTGACTTCACCTCTCCCGTGGGTGCCGGAGGCCCCCGCTGACAATTACTGATGCCAGGAGCCTAGCTACAAAATGAATCTGCACAATTAAGGGTCCCTGCGCATTTGTCCGTGGAACTATTGCTTCAGCACTAAAAATGGTGCATTTACAGTGCAACTGCTATTTTCCTGCCCACCACGGAAGTTGTTTAGTGAATTGTGAGAGAGCAGGTTACTCAAAAGTTTATTTTTAAAAAAATGAAACCCAGTACTGGAAACAAGAATGCGACTGCATATTTTAAAGTGTTTTATATCCAGTATTTATAAATGTTACAACATGTCCTCTCTCATACAGTTAATCATGTTTACACAATAATTCTGCAAATTTTTGCTATCTGTAAAAATATTAATGCTCTGAACAAAATAACAAAAATAACAGCTAATGTGGAAAATATGCCTTTCTGTCTTCCATGGCAGCAACGTTTTTATATAAAGCAGTTGGGTGATGATTATCACAACATATTTCTATGCAGATAAAGAAGAAAATCAATATTTGGCAATGTGCTCCATAAGGATAATTGTTCTGGCAACTAACAAGCTTGGTGTTACAGGTCAGATTTTGTTGTTAAGTTATATATTTCACTTCAATTTTTTTTCAACCACAGGGATGAAGCAAGAAAATAAATTGTTCTTTTTGTTATTATTACCAAGATTATTGGTTAGCGTCTCCTACAGGGCTAACCAATTTTACTGAGATCATTGTAATGCTTCTCAAACGGATCAGTCGCAGTGGGAGCAGCAAAAAATAACCACATCATTTAGAAAGTTTCAGAAACTGTTGACTTGATTTACAGTTCGAAGTTATTTAAGCTAAGATATTAATCTACAAATACAGTTTGCTATGTGATAATGTCATGCTCTGTAGTGAAGCAGGAAGTCAGCACAGATATTGGACCTGTTATCCAGAACGCTCGGGACCTGGGGCTTTTTTTATTATGGGTCTTTCCATAATTTGGATCTCCATACCTTAAATCAGCTAAAAAATCATTTAAACATGAATTAAACCCAATATTTTGATTGTTTTGCCTCCAGTAAGGATTAATTATTTCTTAGTTTGGATCAAGTACAAGTTACTGTTTTATTATTACAGAGAAAAAGGAAATCATTTTTGAAAATTATAATCATTTGCTTATAATGGAGTCTATGGGAGATGGCCTTTCTGTAATTCTGAACTTTCTGGATAATTGGTGTCCGGATAACGGATACCATACTTGTACTGGTTTATTTTACTTTATATCGAAAAGTCAGTAAAAAGTACAACTACAATTTAATGACTTAACCTATATAAAATATTCTATAAACTGTGGGAAATAAAAGCAGAAATGTTTACATATAGTAAGTAACATACATTTAATACCCCTTTGGATGTTAAAGGCAGCTTATAAATACCCTAACTGAAAAAAATGCTACTGATACTGTTTTCTGGCTCTCTAACCTCATTTCCCACAAAGAGCTAATTTTCTTTTCTCACTTAAGCAAAGGCAATTGCTCAGACTTTAAGAGACACATTAACTCCCTCACAATATCATGCTCTTGTAGAGCATAGTATTTATATATAATTTCATAACATTCCATTACTTAACTTTTTTCCTGTCTGCCTATTTCTTGCGTGCTGATTTTGATGGAGCACATATAGCCTATAGTTAAATATACCATATACAGGTATGGGATCTGTTATCCCGGAAGTTCTGAATTACAGGAAGGCCATCTCCCATAGGCTCCATTTTAATCAAATGACATTTTTTAAATGATTTCCTTGTACCTTGTACTTGATCCCAACTAAGATATAATTAATTCTTATTGGAGGCAAATAATTCTAGTGTATTTAATTAATGTTTAAATGATTGTTTGTAGCTGTAAGGTTTGGTGATCTTAATTACTGAAGGACTCGTTTTTTGGAAAAACCCAGGCCTCAAGCATTTTGGATAACAGGTCCCATACCTGTACTTACTCCTTCCATACCAAAAATTATTTTTAAATATGTTTATCAGTTAAGATAACATGTTCCTTTGTTACAGGTAAATATATTACTGGAAGTGCAGCAGCTATTATGCCGCAAAGAGACAATCTGTGAAATGTCAGGAAAATTCCCAGGTATTTTAAATTAAAAATAATTTATTCATATTTTATTGTTTTACTGGAATGCATCACATATTATTTCATCAAAGTATTTAAATGCTGCATACTTAATTTGACATGTATTATTTAATACATTAACTTATTTCCTGCAGAATTGTGCTTAATACAAGGAATACCCCATATTTAGAACACCAGGGGTACATTTACTAACCCACGAACGAGCCGAATGCGTCCGATTGCGTTTTTTTCGTAATGATCGGTATTTGGCGATTTTTCGGAAAATTATTGCGACTTTTTCGTTGCCATTCCGAATGTTGCGCAAAATCTGGTGATTTTTTTCGTAGCGTTAAAACTTGCGCAAAAAGTCACGCCTTTTTCGTAGCCATTCCGAAAGTTGCGCAAAATGTTGCGATTTTTTCGTAGCGTTCGGATTCATTCAAGCTTCAGTATGGTGACTTTCCTTGGGCCAGGTTGGAGCTGCAGGGTGCCATTGAGTCCTATGGGAGGCTTCCAAAATCATGCTAAGTCTGAAAGTTTCGCCCGCCGCTTACGAGCGCTCAATACGAAAAAGTCGCGACAAGATACGAGCGAATCGTAATGGCTACGAAAAACTCGCGTTTTTTCACGTAAATCGTATTGGTAACGAAAAAGTCGCGACAATTTCCGAAAAGTCGTAAAGGCGCCGAAAAAGTCGCAAAATGTTCGTTTTCCAATCGGAATTTTTCCAATTTGGATTCGAATTCATGTCTTAATAAATCAGCCCCCAAGTCTTTTGGCCCAGCAGTAGAGAGTGCTATTTACTACTCTGTATGGCCACACAAATGATAAAGACATGCTACACCCCCTGCTAGGTTACCCCTTTCTGAATTCTTAGGAAGATAACACAATGGTGGTTAGTGACAGGTGAATCGGTTGTGGCTAGTATACTAGTAAGACTGTGGTTGTTACTGCAAGGCTAAAACTTCAAGTAGAAACAATAATTTCTTCTCAGAAGTTTGGGGAATTAAAAAAAGACAAATCAAAATAAATATATAAAAATAACAATTATATAGGGAAAAAGTGAAGGTATAGTGTAACTTTAAATAATAAAGTTAATTTCATACATTTAGGCCACAACTATTGCCATATCCACAACACACATTTATTTTTCTGTCCAGTTCTGAATCCAGAACATGTATGTACTTTTGCTAAATAACCTCTTAGAAAAATGACCTTTCACATTAAGAAAATGCACATGCTCTGTATACGCTGAAAATTCTGGCTCATTATATACCCATAATATCATAACTGGAAAATAAACAACAAATAGAAAGTTCTGCTCCCAATGGGGCACTAGCATATTTGACAGCATATCCAAAAGATTTTATCTGAGAACACGCCAGTGCTCACATAATTCATTATGAATGATGCTCCCCTTGACCGGGCTAGGAAGGCAGGAAGGACACAGAGGAAGCTGAGCAGTAAAAAGGGTGGCATGATAGGAGTGGCTTATAAAGAGTCAGTACTTCCTTAGGTATTGGGCCCAGGAGGCTTTGGTATGGTGTGAGGCTCATCTGCTACCGCTTGTCCACCAGAGTGCACATGGTAACCGGCATGGCAGCGGTGACCATTCACTCCGGTGGTGTGTTCTTTGTGGTGACAAGCATTCCCCTGTTGCTGTCATTTGTTATAGATTGACATGTTAATGTAAAATACTGTTTGTATAAATAAAGCTGTGGCCTTTACAATTCCCAATTTATTTAGGGACCTTAGGGAAGGGGTATGTGGGCTAGTAGGAATTAGCATGCCATGGGACGACCTAGTACATTGACTCTGCACCGGTCATAACTCCCAATTCCTTGTGGTAAACTGCTGTATCCAAACTTCTACAGGCATGATTATTCCCTGTCTGACATGCTCAAAGACAGAAAATAAGAGTACAAAGTTGCCTGTGAAAAATTGCGGCCAGTGGAGATAATCCACAGATCAGACAACCCACAATGCCCCTTCTGTTGGGATACAACAGAGATTGTTCCAGTGCATCTAAATGTTATTTCCTGCAATGGAGGATTTATTGTTGCTTAGCAATAAGATGTCATGTGTTCTCTCTATGAACACATGTCAAATTTTCTGTTGCAGACATGTTATGCTAAAGTGTTTATTCTAAGTTCTATAAAGCAACTAAGTTACTGCACACACAGAAGGTGGCATATGTCCTCTTTTACAAAGAAGCCGCACATGCAGCTCAGATCAGCACTTCAACAGAAACCACTATTCCTTCTAAATGCATCAGGAAACCCAAAATGCATGAATCAAATCTCCAAACAAAGGCACAATATAAGAAAAACAGATTACAATTAATTTAGATTTTTAGGATAACTGGAGTATTTGCATAATCCTGTGACAAAAGGAATATATTATTTTTTATTTTCATTTGCATAATCCATTCATTGTGATCTTTAGAAATTAAAGTTAATACAAAAATACAGTTTGACTCTTGTAATTAAAAGTAAATCTACACATAGCTGTTTGCTAGGATGTAATTAACTTAGCCGTCAGGTAGCAGTCAAAATGGAGTATTAATAAGAATAACAATAAAAATGTAACTCTGCATCATTTTGGGCCAGTACCCTTGACAACTAGATTACATTATCAGTTTCAGGCTGAAAATAAGCCATATAGGAACACCAACAATTCAAGAACCATGCAAAAAATAGAGGACCTATTGATAAGTTAATGAGTATCTATAACAGGGGTGGGCAAACTACGGGCCGGGGGCCACATCTGGCCCCTTGGCCTTTTTAATCCGGCCCGCCGCCGACGCCAAGTCTCATCACGCGAGACTTGGTGTCATTGGCAGCCCGGAATTAAACAGACTAAGGGGGCGTAACGCTGGCCTGGCCCTGCCCGCCCTGGCCCGGTCTGGCCCGGGGGTAAGTAAATGTGGCCCGTGAGCCAAAAAGTTTGCCCAACCCTGATCTATAACATGCTAAAAATGAATATAATGGTGAACATCCCCTTAAATATAGTACTGATACAAAATGTAACCCTACTACTGGTCTCTCTTATTGTGCTACTGATATGTATACCTGTATTATTGTACATAGTTAGTATTTTGAAATTATATAAAGCAGACTTACAATTACCGCAACATGTGATATTGTTACGAGAAAATCCTGCTATGCTGTATGACAAAATAATTTTTCTTTATTTCATGTTAAAATTAATAAAAACATATATACAAAAAAAAAAAATATAGTACTGATACAGTACTAAATTTATAGGGAATGTGTCAGTTTCACTAACAAATAAAGCATGGAGTATTGGTTGGAGATAAGGGATGGGACCTGTTATGCACAATGCTCAGGACCTGGGATTTCCTGGCTAAGGGGTCTGTCCATCATTTAGATCACCATTCTTTAATGGGCTTATTTATCAGTTTTTGAATATATCTGTTTTTCTAAATCAATTAAACTTGCATATCGAATGCTTATTAGAATACTCCAATTTTTGAGTTTTAAACTCAAAACAAACTTGAATAAAACTCATAAACATGAATGTAACATATGGCTTGGCTTTGCCTAGGACAACTCCCATTGACTTCGATAGAAACCCGCAAGCTTTTAGATGGCAAAGTTTTACTTTCAAGTTTTTGGGGGTTTTGTGCTTAATAAATACCAGACGTTCGAGTTTTTTAAGCCCAAAAAAAACCTTAAAAAAAAAAAATCAAACTCAACCATTGATATATCCCCCCCTAAGTCCTTTAAACATTAAGTAAACCTAATAGAATTCTGTTACCAGTATTAATTATTTCTTAGTTGGGATCAAATACAAGATACTGTTTTATTATTAAGGGAAAACATTTTTAATTATCTGAATTATGTAATTAAAATGGAGTCTATGATAGAGGTCCTTTCCTTAATTTGGAGTATTCTGGATAATGGGATAACGGATCCCATACGTACACAACCCTTAAAGGGGCCCTGTCAGCAAGACATAAAAAGCTGTATAATTAAAGTCTATTTCAAAGTAAATATGTAACCCAAATTCATTTTTTATTAACACATCTATACCCATTATAAAGGCATTTAAAAATCCCAGCTGTCAATCAGCATAGCAGACAATTACTTTGACTTTCCATTCAGAACTTCCTAGATATCACAGCACCCCAGTGCATGGGCACCTGAGTCATGTCCCCATTCTGACACATAAAGAAGATTTTGGCATAATGCAAATCTTACCTTGATATCAGTGTCCAGAAAGCGGCACATTTCTGCCTGCTGTGACTGTGAATTCAAAGACTGAAGGAACAAAATCATTTATCTAGTTCAAGTGAAGTTACTATTGATTGACAAACACAATAGGAAACAATTATTTCTTAGTGTGACAGGTCCCCTTTAATTGTTAGTGATGCTGATACTACTCAGGTGCAGAAAAAATGCCAAGTGCTAAGTACAATTGTGGCACTGTACAGTTATGGGTTCATCTGTTCATACACTACTATCCTGAACTGTCCAGGACAAGGAATATTTAAGTTTGCAAGCCTGAAGTCATTTTTCACGGTACTTTGCTAATTTTTTCTGACTGCATTTTGTCTAATGCCTAATCATTGTCATTTCAGTGGCATTGCCCTATTATTGTTAGAAGATGAAGACTTGGCAGAGTGGTTATATAATGAGGCTATTTTAGAACATCTGACTGCCCTGGATAGTTAATGATGCTTTGCACTTAGCTGTCATTCTAGCAATTCAGTTTTCTAATTATTACTAATCTTTGCTTCTGTAAAACCTGCTGAGTGTATTATCGAATAATTTCATTAAAGCTTGCTGGTTTAAATACTGATTTTGCACTGCTGAAAGCTGCATTTTCAGTAATTGCCTTCTACAAAAGTTCAATTCCTTTAAAACTGGCAATTTGGGTACAGTGCTCTGTGATGTATTTTTAAGTCTTGCACAGTCATAGTTAATATTTTTTTCCCAAAATGTTTTAGGTTTTATTATTTATTTAGATGCAGGTATTATTGCTTGCCCTGTTATAAAGCGTCAGCACTATGTAGCACATTGATATGGTGTCTGTAAGAAAGATTTTATAGAACTTTTCTTAGAGCTGACTATAGCAAAATCGGAAATATTAGTTATAGGATTTTTAAGTACTGTTTATAGGCAAAGCCTTAGGCTCGACTGGCCTATATCTAAATTTAGATCTGCAATTCACACTGGTAGCAAAACAATCCTGTTTGGGTTTATTTTATATTTAAATGATTTTTAGTAGACTTAAAGTATAGTAATGCAAATTACAGAAAAATCCCTTATCTGGAAAAACTCCCATCCCAAACCAAGGCCGGAACTAGGCGTAGGCAGAATGTGCCTGAGGTACAACAGAAGGGGGAGAACAAGATACATACCTTCAGTGTCCCACCAGAAAACCTTGGAACATGGGCCCATTCTCTAAATTATTATTCCTCCTTTGTTCTTATACAGCAATAGGGAATGACCATGAAGCAGGCCACCGGGAGTGTTCCTGGTATCTCAATGGACCAGTCCAACTCCAGCAAATAGTTAGAAGCAAGAGGCCCCACTGACATCTGGGCCCACTGGGAGTTTTCCTGGTATCCTGGTGGGCCAGTCCGACACTGCATATCCCTGGTTCACCTTGCTGCCCACCACTAGTGATGAGCAAATGTTTTTGGCAGGCATGGATTCACAGCAAAATTCTTCATTTCTGCATCTGCGGAAAAATTTGGAGCGACAAAAATGTCACCAAAACAAAAAAGGCGCTGGCTGGAGTAAAAAAAAAAAAGTTGCGCATAAAAGATGTCGTTCATGTAAAATTTGTTATGAGTAATATTTGTCGCTTATTGTCTTCAGTGCGTTTTGCACATTTTTCGTCAGTTTCACATATTTTTCGGCAAAGCAAAATGGGACAGATTCGCTCATTCGCTACCTACTACTAGTTCAGCAATGTGGTACTGTCCCACACATTCTGGTTAATAAATCCTATACCTGCAGTTAAGTATAATTCCAACTTTGAACATCTAGCTGGTGGAAAAGCAAAGGCATTATGCCTATATAAGGGGCATGGCTTAGGCAAAGAACCTTTTTGGTCTCTGTACTACTCCACAGTGTCTTCCACAGGGCTAGCCAATGACTGTACCTCGTTTGAGGTATTTTTGTGCAGGCACCAAAACATCCCATCTGTCATCACTCCTCAAGCCTTAAATAGCATTATGTTTGCAAGCGGTGTACACCAGTCACAGGTTACCTGCTTAAAACTGTGTACATTGTATATCTTAAAAAGTGGACCTGTCATTCAGACATAACGCATGCAACCAAAATTCTTTTTTTTTTTTTAAATTAAAACATCCATACCTGTTATAAACTTATATATAATTCTTAGCTGTCAAACATACATTACCTGCCCCACCTAAATGCCTCAGGATTTGGAATAATTTTTTTAGGGTTGCAAAAATGCATTTTTCGGTTTATTGAGTGGTTCACTGAAACCAAACCCTGCTGGTTTTTTGGGTAACGACCCTCATTCTTATTTATTCTTATTTATTTAGATATCTCTGTAGTAATAAATTGCAATACATTTCACACTTATCTACAGTAGGCCTACTAATGTGGAATTAATCAAGGCGCCATCGATGCCTCCAAAGTTGCAAAAAAAGCATTAGTACTATACAGTCACTGAACCCCATCAATCTCAAAGTGAACACTGCATAGACAATGAATGTTGTCACATTTGTTTGGTTGTTTCATTTCATTCGAAATCAAGTACTACCATTATCCCATTTTATGCTTACTCAGTAAACTGTTTAATTACAATTCATAATGATCCTGTGACAGCAGTATGGGATGGAGCAATAATAGAACTGTTGATCTTTCATACATTACTAATACAAATCACAACAAAACTGTTTCACTCTGAATGTCATTTACAAGCCCTTTGATGCCCTCTGCTGTACATTTATAGAACAGGTTAAAGAATAGGCTTAATATTCATACAGCATTTACTATTTAAATAAAAAGATAGGATTGAAACAGGATTTCATTTCACATCGTTAATCCTTGCATGCTTCATGGACTGCTTCAGGCACAATATGTTCTCTGCATCAAAAAAAAAAGCAGTGTTGTGTATAAATGTTTTGTTACAATGTATTCAAAAAATCTGTTTAAAAAGAAATGATGAAGGGGGATAATTATATTATTTTTTGCATGAGAATGAGGGCTATTACAGACAAACCAAGCTCGGGGAACCCTGGAGCTACTGCCAACCTCAACATGGCAGTAACTCCAGGGTTCCCATAGTGGGTTGTGATAATAGCAGAATACCATTTATAGTATTATATTGTATTTGTTTCTCGTAGAAGTAAAAAATCTTACAGTGTGTTCACCTCAGTCGGATGCAGCTAGCTTCAGAACAAGGGTCGTTACGCCATTCTCGCCAAGTAAATTCAGAAGAAAAGCACATAACACCAGTCCAGTATTTAAGACTCTCTTGTAAGTACATTTTAATTAAATATGTATTCTTTAATACTCATACTGTAGCATAAACACACGCAATCATTGTTAAGGAAGAAAGACCATGGAGGAGTTATAGGTTTAAGTAATAATGTATGACAGTTTTCCCATTTTCAAAGAAATGTAAAACTGCTTATTCCTAAAACAACTAACTAGTAAATTCAACTGCATTAAAAAAGCCCCCAAGCCCCCTGCAATTGCTCTAGGATTCCCAACATTTTTGTCATGATTATCAGTTATTATTGCATTTTCAGGTCTGATCACTTTCAACATCAGAATCTACCAGTCATAAGAGCATACGTGCTGCTTACTTCATCATCACCGCTGCGTGCATTTCTTCATTCTGTTGCAATTGTTCAGCACCACCCGTACCAACAGTTTGTTCCCATAAAGGTAATATAGGATTTTTCAACTAGATTTATGTTATTGCTACAGGGGGGTTCAGTAATTTTTAATAAAGACCCTTCTTCCTTAAGGTTATTTACCATTATCCCCCAAAGTTATACATATTTCTTAAACTGGGTTTGAATTCACATATTCTAAAACCTGAGCCTGTTACCAAAGAGAAAGCCACACTATTTATGATATCCAGTAATCAGTCAATATATTTGTACAGTTTTGTTTAGTTCTTATATTTAGATGTGTATTTTAACCCCATATTTTGATGCTGAATTTGATATGTAGCATTGCAAATAAACTCATATTTTTGATAGAAGTTGATACTTTTATTTATGAAGGTAGCTTTAACATTATCAGAAACAATAGGCAATACATTGGCATTGTCATGCCATTGTTCTGTTTAACAAACTTTACATTCATCATTGAATCCTCCATGTGCATTAGCATGAATCAAATGCAAGACTATGTAAACAAACACATTTCTTACTGGTCTCCTGCTGATTTACACTAGTGTGATTATTTTTAATAAAGGCTCTGATGTATTCATAATATTGCCATTCTTTGGAGAAAATTCAATTGATATTTACATAAAGAACATGTTTATTACAAAAGGCAACCACTAGGTGGCACTATCCCAGCACTTAGAGGAATATACTGTGCATGGCAAAGTTTGGCTTCATTTATTACATGAGCCTATAAAGCAGAAACTTCTAGAATACGTTTGATTTTCTAAAGTATGACACTCTAATCAGGTCTCTAATAATAAAATTTGTCATACTAAAATATGGCAATTCTAGATGTTTTAGAGAAAACATGGAATGGGAGAATATTCTAGGAGAAAATTACTTTCTTCTGAAAAAAGTTTGTTGCTTGTTTCTTGTCATGGGGTTATATTTCCTGGTACAGGTATAGGACCCATTATCCAGAATGCTCGGGACAAGGGTATTCCGGATAAGGGGTCTTTCCGTAATTTGGATCTCAATACCTTAAGTCTACTAAAAAATCAATAAAACATTAATTAAACCCAATAGGATTGTTTTGCACCCAATAAGGATTAATTATATCTTAGTTGGAATCAATTACAAGGTTCTGTTTTATTTCTACATAGAAAAAGGAAATCAGTTTTAAAATTCTGAATTATTTGATTAAAATGGAGTCTATGGGAGACGGGCATTCCGTAATTCGGAGCTTTCTGGATAACGGGTTTCCGGATAAGGGGTCCGATACCTGTACTAGTGACTGAACACAAAAATAAAATAGCTCTGCTCTGACTGTGTGCATTGTTGTATTCAGCTAAAAATTAGTTATAACCACTGTGTCACGGTCGGCACCCTAAACCAGAACAAATGCCAAGTTCCTTGGTCTCGGCTCGGCTTCACCAGTAATGTGACCGCCTTTGGCTTCGGGAGGAGCCCTCAGCTACTCAGATGCCACCTGGACTTAACGAGAGGAACAAGGCAGGAGTTCTGGCAAGCAAAGGGGCACGACTGTAGATAAAGTTAGTTAGGCCGAGATCACGGTACAAATAGGGTTTAAACAAGTTCGTCGTCAGGCAGGCTGGGTCGAGGCAGGCGGAAAACAGGGATCGTCAGACAGGCAATGGTCAACCAGATAATCAAGTAGCGGGTTTAGGCAAAATCGGAGTCAAAAGTACAAGCCGGGGTCAGGTTACGGATTTCAGGAAAGTCAAGAGCAGGCCGGGTCAAAACAGGAGAAATACTATCAGAAATACAGGAACAAGAATGCACAAGGCTCAGGAAGGCACCAGGAATCGAATCCTATCACGGGCAACAAAATGTAAACAAACGTCCCTTTAAATATCTTTGAAATTCGCGCCATTGCGCGCTGACGTCATCACGTCAGCGCGCATGCGCCTTTAAATGCGGGAGCGCGCGCGCGCCCACTATGAGGAAGCCGGCGCATGAGGAGGACGGCGCGGCGGGCGTCCCCGCTGACGGCGGCGCGGCGGGCGTCCCCGCCGTGCCGGTAAGGCATTTTTTGTTACACACTGCAGCTGACATGACAACAATCCAGTTAATATACTGTATTTTAGAAGAACCAGGGCCTGAATTATATGTTATAGCCTATTCTTATTTTCTTAATACACCTGCATAAGCCACCTATAGAAATAAATGAATATAGTGTTTTAATATAAAAGTGTTGTCCTAACAAGAAGTACAGCCCCTATGCTGGCTTGGAGCCATACCACGAGCTATGGCTCCTTAATTTGAAAAACCTTTCATGTTGTTGGGAGTATGACAGAACACTGTATTTGTAGAGACCGATTAAATACATGTGATTAGATATGTGCTTTAGGCATTTAAATTGAATATCCTTTTGATCATTGCTTCCTGTTCTTTATATTCTTTTATCTTTTACATTTTTTTTATATGCAAAATGATATGGATTGTTAGTTCCAATGTTAAATTAGTTAAATCAGTCCTATCATGTTATACATTTACAGGGACCATTTCTTTTAAGAAGTAGCATGATATATAGGCATTTAACTAACACATTGTTTGTTCTTGTGTGGCTTTTTAGGCAGTATGGTGCATGCTTTTCAAAACATTGGAGTCCTTTATTTCTAATATTTTCTTTGATCTAGAGCCAAAAGAAAGTAAAAATGAGACTCTTAACAATTGTAATGGTTGACCGATTAATTCCAATTTAAAAATGTCGCCAGAAGCCAAGCAGTGCCCAGTGATCCAAAACAAATGTTACAAATGTTTATGATCTTAGATCATGTACCTGAGAACAATGTACAGGAACAGGAGAGCCGTCCCCTTTCTAGGTTTAATGCGGTTTTGTCATTTTTATTATGTTGCAATGTAAATTTTGTATTGATAGATCACTGTGCTATTTGGAAGCAGAATAAATAAACTGTTTAAAGGGATTTCCCCCTTGAGAAACTGTTACACTGAATGTTTTTAAAATGAATAGTATAATTCGTTTTTATTTGGATTTGCAGAAGCCTGTTAATTGATTTTGCAGGCTGTAAGGCTCTGTGGCACATGTGGCATTAAATGCTGGAGGAGAAATGCCTGGAACAAGCCTGTCTGTTATTGACCCCAATGGAAATATGCCTAATGCAGCAGGAAAATGTGAATTTCAGCCCAGAAACAAGTGGCATGTTGTCAGGCCGAAATCCACCTGCCTCAGAGGTGTTAGGTGGATTTCTATTATAGTAAATTAAATGTGGCTTAGCCAGGACCAGGAATTTATCCACTGCCAGCAGAGAAAATATAACATGTGCCTGGAGCCTAAATGAAATCCCTTATCCAGAAATCTGATATCCAGAAATCCATTTTCCCTGTATTAATAAAACAGTACCTTATGCTGAAGCTGCATAAATTCATATTTTTTTTTAAATGTTTTAAGTAGACAAGGTATGGTGATCAAAAGTATGGAAAGCTCCTTTATCCCTTACCTCTAGGTATTGGATGCATTCCAGATAATAGACATTTAGTAAGAACAAATAAATTACTTGCTGTCAAATGTATTTTCTCGTTTCTACTAATAATAATGTAGGTATTGAATGCTAAAAATATTTATTTTTTTTCATTACAGCTTAAGGTATTTTATGAAAAGTTCTTCAAGTGGAACCCTCCCTTACAAGCCTTTATTACTATGAAGGAGGCAATTGGCAAATTTCTGCTCAGCTTTGGGGGACTGAGTGAAACCTTTTCTCTGCCTGTCATTAGCAGGTAAAAACAAGTACTATACCAATACTGTGATAATTTTGAAGGACCCCTATATTCATTTTGATCAACTGGAAGTAATAATAAACATAACTATATAAAAACTGATCTTACCACTGGAGGTGAGCTAAAAAGTTATTGGAAATATGTGATTTAGTCTGAATTTATTTTTGCAAGGTCCCCAACCTTTTTTACCCTTGAACCACATTCAAATGTAAAAAGAGTTGGGGAGCAAAACAAGCATGCTCCTGGAGAGCCAGATATGGGCTGTGATTGGCTATTGGTTGTCCCTTTGTAGCCTGATAGCCTACAGGAGGCTGTGTTTGGCAGTATACATATTTTTTTTTAACTAAAGCTTGCCTTCAAGTCAGGTGCAGCTTTCAATTGGTTGATGAGCAACATGGTGCTACATGCAATCACTACAATAAATTTAAACTTTTAAAAGAGAAAAGTAGAGCACATTTTTAACCTACTTGCTGTGCTAACCAGGTAAATAACATCTAAAAACAATTCAGGCTTATATTTACCATATGCAGGATCCAGTACAAAGGGATTTGCAAAGAAATGTTAAACTGCAGGAAGTTTGCAGAGACCAGTGCTCCCAATGCAATAGTAAATCCATTTTTATCACAAGAGATCAGAAGTGCAGTCATTATCCCAATTGTCCTGAGGGCCAAAGTATCACTTGGGCCTCTATGTAACAGTATTTGCCAATGGCCATACACATTTGCTGATGAGGTCATTGGTTGACCATGATTTTTTTCAGGTCGAAAGGTGGTTATTTTGAGTCCATGCATATTGTTGCCTAGTACATTTGTGCAAACGCTATAGTTTGATACTTTTAAAAACAAGAGAACAGCAGTATTGATAAACTGACAGGAGGCTTATTGATCTTTTCCTTTTAACTAGTGTTATACGTAAATTGATTCAGACTTCAGGATTATACTGCAAGTGACCGAGTATGTACTGAGCAGTATGTTATAAGTAGTCTGGGAGCTCAATGACTAATACAATGAACATGCTGGGATACATGCTATATCATTATTTATTTCAGATGCAAAGAATGTTTTCAGCTTTTAACTGTGGATGTTAGATACGAGTCACTGCTCCCTGTTGTGTTTGAGGTAAGCTAAAGTATAGATGTA
Organism: Xenopus tropicalis; assembly: GCF_000004195.4. Classification (NCBI taxonomy): domain Eukaryota; kingdom Metazoa; phylum Chordata; class Amphibia; order Anura; family Pipidae; genus Xenopus; species Xenopus tropicalis. The sequence continues at coordinate 69,422,530 of NC_030679.2, forward strand.
GTAACTGGAAATAGAAGTCAGATTTTCGAGTCTTTCCAGCACCTAAAAGCTGCAGCACTTTTTCTTATTTAAGAAAGCCCACTCTGGGAAAAATACAACTAAGAAGGTTTTTTTACCTCCAGCTCCTTACCTCACTTAGGGTTTCCTTTGTGACTGAGCCATAATGCTTGATCAATCATAAATCTGCCCCTTAGTGTTAGGCTTATTAAACCACACCCACACTTGTCAGATCTGCCCCATGTAAATGAAACCACATGGATTTTAATACAATAAATGTACTTTTCTCTATTTTCTAACCTTTTTTTGAATTAACTTTCATATATTCTTACATTTTTAATAAGAGAAAGGTGGGCAGAAAATACATTTACACATTGTGGGACATTTCTTTGAATTTCCTAATATTTTATCATGCCTTTTTTATTTTTCATAAAGGAGTACCAAATGTTGTATTAAAAAGAATACAGCTACTCTAATTATGGTAATTGCCATTTCTTCTTATTAGTAACTTCTCTTTGGGGATAACACTGATCTCCTCTTTTGCCCTAAACATATAACTCCGACCACAAAATCTTTCCAGCAGCATATCTGTCTTCTCTTTAAATAGTTCCAACAAAGAGATCATTTTTCTCAATTTAGCAACCTTTTTTTTTTGTTGGAGGTGGTAAGGACAGGGCCCCAATTCGACCGCAACTACCCCTAACTTGGAATCTGAGTGACATGCCAAGTGTATGTCTATGTGCCCCCTGCCCCTTATGAATATAGCACTGTCTGTGCTCAGAAACACTGTATTAATAAGGTGTCCACAGGTGAACCCAGGAACCAGCTGCAGTGTGCAGGACTTTATGCATGTTTTTTTTAACTTTTCTTATGCAGATTATTTTTGCATTTTTATATTAATGAAAAAAAATATTTTGGAGCTTTAAGTTAGGCACAGACAGTTCTACAATTTAAAATAAAACCGCAAAGGAAGTATCTGAAAATTTGTATTTAAAAAAAAAACATAACTCAGGCACTGAGGTTGACTGGTTGTTAGTTCAATGTGGACTTGTTTTCAACATTACCAGATGTGTACACTGGATCATATGGCAAAGAAATATGGCATGGGTCAATTTGAGCAAATGGCACTACAATGTCTTATCTAATGGAAAAAAAGGTTTATGAATACAGGTATGGGACCTGTTATCCAGAATGCTCGGGACCTGGGGATTTCTGGATAAGGGATCTTTCCGTAATTTGGATCTCCATAACTTAAGTCTGCTAAACATAATTAAAATAGTGAATAAATCCAATAGGATTGTTTTGCCTCTAATAAGGATTAAATATGTCTTAGTTAGGATAAAGTACAAGGTTCTGTTTTATTAATACAGAGAAAAAAGTTGAATTATTTGCTTATAATGGAGTCTATGGGAGATGGTCTTTCTGTAATTCTGAACTTTCTGGATAATGGGTTTCCGGATAAGGGGTCCCATACCTGTACAGGTAACCATTTTTCACTTTCATTCATTTTAATTTGAATAAAGGATTATTATCCCCTTTTCAAGGCTATATACCTACACATCTTCTGAACTGTTCACTATGTATTTTTACACTCAAACAAGGTAATAAAAAAGAAGCTCAATCTTTAATATAAATTGATTTCACCCAGGGTCATATGCAAATTTTTAGGAATGAACCACTATTGGTTTTATTTACTTCCATGTAAAATTGCTTAGTTATGGAGAATAAAATCAGATTCACCAAATAAATAATTTTGCAGTAAACTGCAGCATGCTGGTTTATCACCACTAGGGGTCATCTTGAAATCCATAAATGGAATAATAGAAAAGAAAATCTATTTGCTGTTTTGTATGAGAAGTTTGTTTTTGATTTTCCAATTTTCTCTTTTCCATACATTTGGATTTATTGATTTCAAGGTAAGAGATCATTTCTACTTTGAAGGACTCCATGCAGACAACATGAAAGTGAAAAAACAAATTTTGAAAGAGGCATTTACGTTTATTTTAAGAAATACATCGAGCAGCATTCTACAGGCACTAGAGGTTTTGCTGGAACTTTCTTTTAAAAAGGTACAATGTCATTATGGTGTAAGACACATTTTTATTTCAAATTGCTTGTAATAATACAGATGTACTTTATGGAAAAAAAAAGATTTACTATACAGGTATGGGATCCCTTATCTGGAAACCTGTTATCCAGAAAGCTCCAATTTACGGAATGCCCGTCTCCCATAGACTCCATTTTAATCAAATAATTCAGAATTTTAAAACTGATTTCTTTTTTCTCTGTAATAATAAAACAGTACCTTGTACTTGATCCCAACTAAGATATAAATAATCCTTATTGGATGCAAAACAAGCCTATTGGGTTTAATTGATTTTTTAGTAGACTTAAGGTATGGAGATCCAAATTACGGAAAGACCCCTTATCCGGAATACCCTTGGTCCCAAGCATTCTGGATAACGGGTCCTATACCTGTATACAGAAAGTGTGTCAGATATAAACCACCCAAAAATGAAAGAGTTTTGTTGAATTCTTCAACCTAACGTTTTTTTATCTGACTGCAAACAACTTACACATGCTCTAACTGGCTGGCATTAGCATAGGTCAGCAATTTATATAAAATTCATAGTAAGGCTGTAGCATCCCCTTTATCACTTAGGATTCCTTCTCCTCCTCTAACCCACACAGCCCCCTCCCTTAGGAACTGACTTTGGCTCTTGGCTAACTGAGCATGCTCAGTTCTTCTTAGTTCACGTTACCAAACACAACCCCCCAGTCTTGCAGCCAATGAAGAGATGAACTGCTGGTTTCTATAGAAACTCTGCTCTAGCTATGCACTCTGCCAGAGAACCTCCTGCCCTGAGTTCAGTTTAATTGTTACTGGGCACAATACAAGCAGGAGTTTTTATTAAGTTCTGCCTATGTAAGCTTGCATTTCTCATAATGCCTGCAAAATATGGAATGGATTTTAATGTGCCTTTTACACTATCCTTAGGTATAAATTCAACATTGCACCTTTATAAATAGGCCTCTAAATGTTTAGCTGAATGTTTATAGCTTGCAGGGAAAGGGAGAAAGACATATTTGTCTGTTAATACTTCAAGTACAGCAAATAATAATAAATAATATAAATAGAGCATAGGAATAAAGCACAACAAAAGGGAAGGGCAACATATGTCTACATCTGAGGAGCATCTGTAACATAGATTGAGGTGTTATACATGAGAAAAGTTGTTGTAGAATCTTGAAGGGGAGGAATACTGATACTGTAATAATACTTAATACTCATGCTCTTTCAGAAAGATGTTTGCAAGGCTAATCCTATCCTAAAAGACTTGAGGTGGGAAGAAATATCTATGCTTCTCAGTTCTACACAACAGCATGTTCATGTGGAAGCCTTTGAGTTGGTAAGGTGCCTACTGGCGTTTTTAGTTCCTGAGTAAGTTATCTGTAATTCCAAAATGAATGCACATTTAGCTTTGTTAATTTACAATTTACATTCAATTGTTCAGCTAGTCTATGTTCAGTTTAGCAGAGTTTTACCCCTCTACTACTAGATCCTTAGCTTTTCAGCAGGTTAGAAATTCTCACCTTTGATTTATTTGGTCCTAACAATTTAGCTCTGTTTGTCATGGGATTATACTTACTGCTTATCTGCATTTCTTAGGGAAAAGTGTCTCTTGAAAATGACCATTTCCCTGCAAACTGGAGGCTGCATCACTCTAGGGCCAACACATACTTGAATAAATCACACTGCAAGGTCCATATTGTGTTGCCAAAAGCTCATGAACTGTACTTTTCTATAGTTACCGCCTGCCCCAAGTAGGTGTTAATTTTCGCACAGACTAATGCGATATTTAGCGCATCTAAGTGTTTGTGAATCATGCGTTAGTATTATTTCTGCGCGAGAATTAACTTAATGCGGTAAAATTAACGCATGCAGTTGCGCGCTATTTAACGCACGCAATATGTGACTTGACGCAAGCGATAATACTTTAACGAATCGCGTTTTTTTCGCGTCAATTTTTTACGCAAAAAAGCATGCGATAACGCTTATCGCACTTAAGTGAATCAACCCTATTGTGTGTTATAAAATGTATTCTGAAATGGATAAAGAAGAGTTCTGGGTTGATAAGTGTTCAGATGTTTGCTGGAGTAGCACACTTCATGCTTTACAGTAAATGTAAGAAGCAATACTTAATAGCTAAGAGGGTGGATAATGAGGAACAAAGGAGACGAGCGTGGTAGAAACTTTGGTGAAAAACAGCTGAGTTTAATAGGCACTGTAATGTGAATGAGGGGAAGCAGAAATGCCAGTTACATTATTTTGGATTGGGCTGAGATGACAACATCCACTGGAGGGTCCTTTGAGTTTAACAAACTGGAAGTTGTTAATAATTTTACATAGTTCTCAGCTGTAGGAGCTGAATAAAAGACAGATGGCAAAGGGTGAAATGATCATAGAACAAAGTAATAAATGGCAGGCAGGCAAATGCACACTGTAAGGAAAAATTGAATATACTACATAGCAAAGGAAAAATAAAGATATTTGTCTGCACCCATATTAAGTCCCATTATGGGAGATTAAGAAAACATTAGGAAATAAGGAGTAGATATATTCAATGGGGTGGAGGGGTCAGTTTGGAGGCTTAATATTCCCAGAAGCAAGAACTAATACTAGTAAATAGATAATATGGAGCTGAAATTTTAACCATGGTAGAAGGTTTTTGTTATGATATGATAAAATATGATATGCTGAGAAAAAAAAGAAGGAATCCCTCCAGTGGAAGCCTCTCGGGGATCCAAAATAGCCCCAGTCAATTTCTTGCCAGTGGCCCCTAAAATTATGCAAGTATCACCTTGCAATATTGTCTACATGCAACCACCACACAGTGGAGCTAAGAGTCGCTCTTGCTAGGATAGCCTATATAACTAACAACTCCTAAGCATCTGCTAATACAATAGCTGCTATTCACTGCCTACTACCACCTGAGGCCCCCTAGCAGACCCACCTCTTGCTAGGATGGAACCTTTCTCCCTCTTGGCATAGATAAAAGAACAGGGACTTTCCGAACCAGTGGAGGGAAATGACCCCATGGATCCCCTATACTAGCATGGAAAGAGTAAAGTGGTGAAAAAGAACCTTGTTTGTTGTTTAGCTCTCGTTCAGTTTATTATTTCCAATATAGATTATAATGTTAGATTTACCAGAACAGTTTCTTTTTCTGATGTAGTTCATGATCCACTATATAATACAGATTGGTATCCCAGTGCAAATAATCTGTTTTAAAAATAAAATAATCTTTTTTATAAACCAATATCAGCAAGAACCACATTTTTTTACTGGCCACTGCTTATCTGGGAGGAGCCTGCATGACCTCCCATATACTATTTTACAATTGCCAATTCTAATTTTTTTTTCATTTTTTTGCCTTCTTCTTCTGACTCTTTTCAAACTTTAAAATGTGGGGCTACCATTTTATTGTTACTTTTTATTACTTTTCTTTCTGTTTAGGTCCTCTCCTATATTCAAAAGCAATGCCTGGTTGTTAAGGTAATTTGGACCCTAGCAACCAGATAACTGCTGAAATTCCAAACAGGAGAGTCGCTGATCAAAAAGTGAAATAAAAAAACTACAAATAATAAAAATTATTATACAATATATTATACGATATTACTCTCTACATCGTTCTAAAAGTTAACTCAAATGTGAACAACCACTTTAAGGATCAGAACAAGCTTCGAAATATTGCAGTTTCAATAGATATAGAATATATAAAAGAGCATAAGTTGCAAAGGCATTTTATGAAAGTTCACTTTTGACCACTGTCTAAATAGGTTGCAACTGTCAAATCTGTTCTATCTACACATGTTCCTACTTATCGACTAAATGAAAACGTTGCAGAATTCCTATTATTTTTCATGTAAGTTCAAGATGGGGAAGATTCATATCAACATCCATGTGGGTCTGATTAATAGTTCGTAAACTGAAAGTGATTTAGACTGAATATTGTTCTGCACATGGCATTCTGGTTTACAAATAAACCTTTCAGAATACCATGAAAGGTGAATTTTAACTTGAGCCAATTCCTGTTACTTAATTTTGTAAGCTAAATGTTTGAATTTTACTTATATCATATAATTCAGTAAGCAGTAAACATTTTTTCACTTTAATGATGATGACCATTAGCCAGTGTTGGGTATTTTATATTGTACAGGTATTACATGAGAATTATAAAAACAATATACAATGTATGCCCCCAGACTGCTAATAACTAGTCTCACCCTTCATCAGCAGTGAAACCTTTATGGCTGCTATATAATAATGGTTAATACAGATATTGTTGTACTGACACAGGTAGAGGAACATCTATAATATAATTGCGTGTGAGAGTGAACACATCACAAGATACACAGCAGCTGTTGTTGCTACAGAAGAGGGATGATTTATTTAGACATCTAGCATACACTGCTGCTCCCTTTTTCCTTTTAGAATGAATGTAAGCCAGATGACATTCATATGTTAAGAATTGTGGGGGCTTCATCTCTACCTGACTGCCACAATCTCCTTTTTGGCACGAACGCTGTCATAATAGGCTCAGTGGGAATTATTATTACATTTAACCTATTTGTGACACAACTGAGTATTTTATCCTATATGAGATCACAATGGTAAACAAGGCACCTATAAGTCAAACGAAAAATTTAAATGTATTAAAATTATCTGTATTAATGGGCCCTATGGACACAAACCAATGTCAAGAAAGGCTCCAGGTGCTATATTATCCTGGTGATCAGAAGTATCATGTATTTTCAGGCTAAAAAGATCCTCTCATCTGAGACCTAGCTTGTTTTGCAGTGTACTCCTCCTCACATTTATATACATTAACTTTTCCTGGGTGCTTTGTCTACACTCAAAAGTAATTTTTACTGTATGTTTAACTCCCAAATGTAACAAAGAGAATAGCCTGCTGGATCTTCTTCTTTCCCAGGCAAGGGAAGAACGGGCTGGGTGAATACCAGGTTTTATTTATTTATTTGAAGGCAGAAAATTACCCCACTCTGTCTTGCATTTTGCTAAAACATATATTCCATATGGCTGCATTATGTTCATCTGAGAGTGGAAAGAAAGACGTTTTCGTTTAATTAAATTAAAAATATCACTGAAAGTGTGCCAATGTCTTTTTATTGTGAAAGAAGCTGTTTAAAAAGATTGATTTAAAACTGTTTAAAATAATTGTTATTTCTTTAAAGCTAATATTACACAAACAATATTGTCTCAAATGTTGCCAAATAACCCTTTACCAGAAAAAACAGAGTAATACATTTATGCTGAATATTGCAGCCATCACTGTTTTAAAATATCCAAATGAGCTGTAGTGGATTGATAATACACCTGTTTTATTTATTGTTTTACAGTTGTTTATATATTAAATGATTTATTAGTGAGTTGCTCAACCTAACTTTTTTCAGCTTCAACCATCACATTTCTGCTTTAAGTTATTGACAGATTTCACCTGCTCAAATTAGTTATAGGCAATTAATATCACAGAGAGTATCACTTCTGCCTTGCAGCACTGGTGTCCTGGGGTTAAAGTGTATGGCCACTTTCTACAAAGGGATTTGTGTGGGTTTCCTCAAGATACTCCAAAACCTACAGGCGGGTTATTGGGCTTCCAACTAAATTGACCATAGTGTGTGTGTGTGTATGTGAATGTAATAGGGACCTTAGACTGTAAACTCTACTGGGGCAGGGATTGATGTAAATGATGTATAATCTCAGTAATGATTCAACTATTTACAATGCTCTACTAGCACACAGCATGGTTATGCTCATTACATAAGGAAAAAAACTTTTAGGTTAAGCTAGAACACTATTAAAATATTTATATCTCAAAATCTAAAAAAAATAATGAAACTATTTGTAAAAAGGCATTCTACTAGAGTTCAGTGAATTTTTTTATAATAGAATCAGTTGCTCTTTAACAAATCACATCCATATTCTCCCAGCTATTGCTGATTTTATTACACATCGTCAAAGTGATGTTATGGTTGTGCTACTTGATGCAGCACATTGGCTTGGACTAATAGAGGTTTGGACTATGGAACAAAGAGTTGGTGTCATATGTATTCAAAGATGAAAAAAAACATCTGCTTTTAAAATTTCAACTTTGGTGCCATATTGGCAAGTCAGTATTTATTCTACATGTTGTAAATTCCAGAAAAACAGCAAATATTGTTAATGTTAAACAGTATCTAGTAGAATTAAGTCTAAAACAACTGGACTTTTCTGAGTTTTTCTTGAAAATGTTTCACCACTCATCCGAGTGGCTTCTTCAGTTCAAATGACTGGTAGGGAATTCCCCGGGGAATTCCCTACCAGTCATTTGAACTGAGGAAGCCACTCGGATGAGTGGTGAAACGTTTTCAAGAAAAACTCAGAAAAGTCCAGTTGTTTTAGACTTAATTCTACTAGATACTGTATATCATGACCTGGATGAATGAGAATCTTCATAGTGTTAATGTTAAAGGAACCAGGTGTGTTTTAATGTGCAAAAATTATTCTGAATGTAAAGAAAATGTGTCTTGATCTTTCAGATTTACCCATTCACCTCTGATAAATTAGAAACCTTGAGGAGCAAACTTCATAGCATGACTGACACAAAAATGAAGCTCAATCCAGATATGCACTTGCTTCTTTCTCAGTTACTAAAAGATTTCCAGCTGCTGATGAACAAAGCTTCTCATTTATATCCAACAGTGAGGTAAGTTTGTTACTCTAATGCTGGTGGTACCAATATGTCTTAATCTGCTCACCTTCACATGGCAGTACCAACTCCAAATGTTTAATGAACATCTTGGCTAGTAAAAAACACCATGTACATGAAAACCTTAATTTGTTTATTTACTGTGGAAAACTCTGTGAATAAAACACAGGTTCATACCTGCATGAAAATTACATTTGATCACCTGAAAAATTACACTGGGTCTCTTCTGAAAAAATGTATTATCTTGGATGAACTCCCACAAGAAGAGGTATAATAGATAAAGATGCTATCAGTCAATGTCAGGTGAAAAGAGAGTAATGGACAGGGGTTATACAGTATGTTACTCTGCCATTGTCAATACACTTTCTTTGCCAGGGTATTTACGACATATCCACTTTCTTCTGCCCCAAAAGCACTGTGTATTGACACAGCAATGCCTGATATTGAGATGAAAATTATACTTTCACCCTTCCATGCCACAATCTGCCCAGCTGTGCCCTAATAGGCCAATGCCATGCCTATCACTGCACAGTGCTTTTGGGGAAGAAGGAAGTGGATCAGTGTTTTCTTCCTGCAGATACGCAGGCAGAAAAAACACCTCATGTGACATTGAGTTAGGTCTGTATTTTCCATCAATAGCTGACAATGGTTTAGTCACAACTGGATGATATAACAGGAGAGGGTTTGAACATAAAGATATGCAGATATGATTTTTAACTTTCCGACAAGAGTATTGAGACTGAGGATTGGGACAATATTTAAAAAATTACAAATGATAAAGCTAATGCCAGATCTCACCCTCAATGTATTTGTATTCATAGGATTCCTCTTATTTGTGTGTGTATGTGTGTGAGTCTATGGGAGATTGGGAGATGGACTTCCCATAATTGAGAGCTTTCTGGATAATGATTTTCCGGATAACAGATTCTGTTCCTGTATACATGATAACGTTGAAATACACTATATATTTTTTACTCTCTGATGTCAGTAAATGATAATGACAAATGAAAGGTGAACATTCTTGCCCCAAATGGTTGTATGCCAAAAGGGTGGTTACTGGGAAGTATGAAAAAGCAAAGGTGCAATAAATTGGTGAAAAATAGAAATGACAATAGAGCAGAGCAGGATAAAAGCCTAAAGCAAAAAGAATACGGAGGACTGTAATATATGTCAAATAAACCATGTGCCAAATGGGACAAGTAAAAAACTGATAACCACTTGTATTATTTATTCTATGTACACTGTTAAAGTAATAATCAGCTTTTGCTAATCAAATACTGGCATCTGTATTTGTGTTTATTATTTATGTATGACTTTTTTAATAGCCTTACATGCAAAATATGTTATGCTGATTTCCATTCTTCTGTTAAAGTTTTAAACCTCAAATCAGACCTTTAATTGTAAACATTTGTATCTAGAATGTGATCTTTATTTGGAATAATCAGTCTGTTTTTTGCTGATGCAATACAGAGCATCATATATTCCAGATCAAGATAGATATTTTATTTCTTGCATGTGTGTTTCATCATGCAGAAGTACAAATCTAGTTATATTAATTGTTACCCTAGTTTTGCAGTACTTGAATTGATACAGTCATTCAAATATTGGCTGGCTGTATCACATACCAATTAGTCTGTCTGCTCCTAGAATAACGAATGTATAATCTATTTCACAAGCACATAAAATGCATTCCAAGACATGATGTATATTCTGACATTAGATATCAGAAGAAAGCCAGAACATTTTTTTTTGATTGTGAAAAATTTGTTTTGTTTCTAACATTGCTGCATGAAGAGTCACCATTTGCTTTTTGTTTTGTGAAAATTCACATATATTGGCACTCCATTAACCCAAAGATTTGTTACATTTATAATAATAGTGCTACAACTCTGTATACATGGATACTCTAAGCTTGACCACTTGTTTGTAAGAAACTTTATTAGGTTGTAGTCCAAAAGTCCAAAACGACATTTATGACACCTACAATACTGGCCACACATTGACAGATTTTGATATTGATTTCCAGCCGAGCTGTATGAACATCTGTACATGTCGATCCTTTCAAATAATTTAGTGGATAATCAAACCCTAGTGGAAATGAACCAAAGCTGATGTGTCTAAATACAAATACCGGTGAATTGGTGACTTTGTTTAGTGTATTTTATACTAACTCTAAATTGCACTGGACACAATTTTCCACTTCTCTGCCTAACTGTGTACAGTTTGGGCTTCCATATGTGTTGCCATAATGTGCATATATTTAACCAGTCATCCCATGGCTCAGTCACTATGATATGCTGGGACCTGCATGGTCAGCTCAGGATATTTTGTTTGTTTTAAATTATGAAGTATTTATACAAACAATACCAAATGGACATATTTCAAATGCATAAAATAAATAGAATTAGCTCTTGCACAGTCAACATTTTATATATCAATGACATTTGAAATATAATTACAATTACAGTTACAATTGTATTTAAGTTGTGGCCTATACATCAAAAGACCTCTTTCAATGTTGATGTTTTCTAGCTAGGTTCAAATTTAAATAGGTTTTATTGGACATTCTCTAGCCTCAAAAGATTGTCTTGGAAGACTTATTCAAAAAGGTCTGCACACTGTCAATGTTGACTGCTGGATCCCCATCTATCTCATCACTCATCAGTTTTTATCGTACAAGAGAACTTTTTTTTTTCATGTTGACATGTGTTGACACACTTTGTTAAAGGCACTTTTGTCCAAACATGCTCCTAACACTTCCGTTTAGTTGCATTAGCATCTTGTGTTCGTCAAGTTAGTTGTGATGTAACACTCACAAGTGCAGTCCCCTAACTGTCAGAATGCAATCTCAGGTTTTGGAAGTAACTTTCGTCTGGTTCGTTAAAGTGCACAGTTGTATATGTGGGATTTTAGTATAAAGCATATGATACTGTATATATAATGAGATGCAAATACAGCTGCTCTTTCTGTATAATGGCAGCGCACAAACATGAACCTGAAGAAACTCCTCTTCGTTCTTGCCAATTACTCTCTGTTTTGGAAATTGCCAGTAACATAGTAAATTATTATTATTGTTTTTGTTGAAGATACTCAAAATTGTCCAGATTGTGGCTACTAAAGCAAAAGTGGCTATTACCTTGAGGAATTAAAAAATAATTTTGTCTCTCTATAGGTGCCTGGAAAGGCCTTACCTTCAGTATGCAGTGCAGTTCTTTTGAATACACCTAAAAATACTGCTAAAATTAATGAAATGTTTGAAATGTTACTCTACCTATGTCTTAATTTTAAAAATAATATGTTTTTTATTGAGATTTTTATTTGTCATAATAAAGTAGTAACTTGAAAGTTGGGCTGTTTTCACAGAACTCTTCCCCTCTCTTTCTTAATAAACAGGGTAATCTGTTCAGAGCTTGTGATCTACCTTTGAACAAATAACCTTTTCCATTTTCTAGGCAGCAACCTTTGAACCCTCATTATCAGGGGCTTCTAAGTGGACTGTTTTTTTCTCTGGTAAAGGGCACTTGCAAGGGGAAATGATTACTTTTTACAAGAATTTTATTTGAAGCACCGCAGGTGGCTCTTTGCAGTCAATCTTTTCAAGATGAGTTAGCTGTGAAAACTTATGTAGCAGCTGGCAATTTTCCTTTATTACAATTATATTACTCAACCCACAGGGCACTGTTCACCGGACAGCATAAAGGTTAATTTTGTTTTGCTTTATTTACTCCTTTCTCTCAGAACCATAGGCAGTATGATACCTATACAATGTATTGGGGTGCTGCTGCTAGAAGTTCCATGTTTTTCCTTAGATTACCTTAAACATCTACTGAGCTAAATCCATTAAGAGACACTTGATTGCAGCACTACAATCAGAACTTTCTGTTGTTGAATTTAGAAAACGATATCCTGCAGTGCCCCAACATTTTGATTGCCTTTACTTGTTAATGTTTTCTATTGTTAAATTACATCTGCTATTGTTTGAATGCCTTTATATCTTATCAATAAGTTACAGAAACTCTGAGCCTTGTAGTGCATTTTGAGATGGAGCGGGGTCACACCTGCCACACCCATATAACTATTTCCAGAAATGATTAAGAAATAATGTGGAAAGTTTAAAATGCAGTTTGGTATAAGAGAGAGACCTGTTAATAATTAGGCCTGTTCACTGGATGGAAACTAAAAGTGATGACACAACAGTGTTGTCAGTTGAAGCATCTGCCCAGAAAAATCTGGAAACATTTGTCTAATTGAAAACCACTTTCCAGGGGGAAATACAATAAATGCAGCCTGTTAATCAATTCGTCTAAAATCATTTGAAAAATTGGTTGAATGACTAATGATGAGGCTGGGGAAGCTCCTTTCCACAAGAGTTTAGTTAGTAGTAGAAAGCTTTGTGTTTATGTAAAGTGTTATTTGGCCATTATATTTTGATATTTGCTTGTGGTTTTAATCAGCTTGTTTGTTTTTTGTTCCTCAGAAAAGTGAAACCATTTGTTCAATATGAATTCAAAATATTAATCGCAATTTTATTTCTAGTAACGCCTACCAAACGGCATATCAATACGAGCAATCTGCTTTATCTGGAAGTATTCATGGTCTAAAAGGTGGGTGAAAATGTATTGTTTCTCATCATCTCATCAATATTTATCATTTTATTCTCTTAAATACTGGTACTCATTTACTTTGGAATCCCATTTAACTACAGATGAGCTTGAGTCCATCATTCTGGAGGCACTAATACAATATTATATTTAATAAGGCAATGGGAAATTGGTGAAATATTGTTTGCTAAATTATTTTTATATTGCAATTTCCTGTATGTTTCTCCCTAAAAGTATTTCTGCCCCTATATAAATAAATCAAATATATTGTAAGCTGTAATATGTCTTCAAAAGAACCCACAGAAATAATTTCTTTGTATACTACTCTCTTATCTTATTCAACCACAGATATGTGACTAGTAGATACTGTAGGTCAATGATCCACACTTGTGTAGCACAAGGACTCAAAATAGCTTTATAATGACATTTAATATATCTAGTTTTGCCAAAGCAACTTAGTCATTGGTTTTGCAGTAGTTAAGTAAGACATTGTCAGACCAAAGAAATAAAATTTAATAGTTAACATAAAGGACAGGGGTATAACTATCAGTGCCGTAATAGTAAGGCACCACCCTCACCTTGTTGTCGTCGGGCAGTTTAGTTAAATAAGAAGATGCGGCCAAGGATGGGGCTACTGTTCTCAGTTATAGGGATTGTGGATAAAGGATTCATTTAGATATGAATATCCTATAATACAGTGGTCCCCAAATGTTTACATGTGTCGACACCCCAAAATCACCCTTTTTAAATGTAACTACTAGTGATGGGCAAAATGTTTCACCAGGCATGGATTTGCGGCGAATTTCCGCGTTTCACCATTGGTGGATTGTTTCGCGAAACGGATGAAAAAATTTGCCGCGGAAAATTTGCTGCACGTCCAAAAAAATAGCCGCGGGCGACAAAAGAATAGCTGCGGGCGACAATTTTTTTTCCGATGCACAACATTTTTGCCGTTTCGCAAATCTTTTGAAAGATTTGCAAATTTTTCGCGAAGCGAAACGGGACAGATTCGCTCATCACTAGTCACTACCACATCTGGTAGTGCATGCAGTTACCCAGGGGTCGTCCACTACTCTATGTGTGCCTCACAAGGCTATTTGAATTTGTCTCTTACATAACAGAGGCAACCTGCATGCAGGATACATGCCACATGATGGTGTGTTTAATATTCACGATATACTACCACCATCTTAAGGCAAGCCAAGTATGTCCCAGTCATTTATTTCTGGTGGATGTAGCACAAAAACCACACTGGAACTGAAAATATTTTTAGTGGCGTAATAATTTTCCATCAGTTAGCTATAACAGAAAATATACAAGGATACATAAAACATATATGTAAATATTTTTTTCACCTTTTCATAGCATGGGTTTGCAAACATTGCTTATTCCTATATCATTAAATGAGATAGTAATGGTGCTGACAATACTGTAGGCAGTAAGTTTTGTTATTAATTGAATGCTGCACCAGTCCAACACTTTTCTACCCTGAAATAGCTTATATCAGTCATATTATTTCTTAATAGAATATTTTTATACTATATCCTTTGTGCACTCAGACTGAAAATAGAAATGATTTAGTCTATGAAGTATGTGTCTGGGTATCCACTAGAAGCTGGTAACTAAGAAAAAAATGCACTTTAGTATTAACCTGTTTAAAGAGAGAAGCCCTTAGGTATCTTTCATAGATGCTCTTTAGGGTTTGTAAAGTGGCTGGACATAAGTGAAACTCGTGTTTTGACAATACAAGCTTATGTTTCATGTTTTAGTGCAAGAGCAAGAGAGATCACATTAACATTTTTCTTGCTCACATTAACATAACTCCATCTTTTAATCTAGAAGCTATTAAACCAACAGCAAAAACAGACTAAAATATTTTAGATCGTTATGACACAATGTCTAAAATTTTGTTATTTTGTAGCAGGTATTAAAGAGAAGAACTGTAGTCATGGTAAGTTTTTTATTTACTTTAATTGAGTACAAACCTGGGCGAATGCGAAGGGCATATATTTGGATATTACAATATCCCAAAATCTAAGGTTCTTAATAATAGCCATTCAATAGTATTAAATACATTGTGCCTAGTTGTGTGAAGCTGTTACCCTTATACTTTTGGTAAACAATCTTAGCTGTAGATTTGCTTGGCATGAAGCATGTTTGAACAGGGGGCATTTACTAAAGTTACTTTTTTTTCCACAATTTGCATTTTTTTGCGCCAAAATATGATTTTGTTTCAGAAAAACTTTTTTTTGCAACTTATTATGCAACAAGATTGCAACAAATCTGAAAGCAAGAATATGCCATCTAAAAGCTGCTGAGAACATGTAGAAGCCAATGCCAGATGTCCTTTTGACAACTGGTAGATCCTTCTTTGCATTGTTGTTTTAGAGGTTTCTGGGTTTTTTTTTTTACACTTGCATTTGTGCGACAATACAAAAAAAGTTGTGGTTAACGTGTTTTTTCTGCGTCTTTTTTTGTTTGTGCTTTGTCAATTTTTATCTTTTATTAAATGACTAGACATTTGTGGTTTTAGTGGAAATGAGTTTAGTGGTGGTTTCAAAAGCCTCTAAAAACCACTAGAATAAGAATGTTGATAAATGGTCCTCTAATTTTTGCTAATCTTTTTTCTAGCATTTTCATCAAAATTTTTACACCAGGATTTAGGATAAAACGCTGTCTGATTATAAAGAATGAGCTTATTAATAAGTTTTATACAGTTATGGGACTACCACTTTATTGATTGTCCAGGGGGGAAAACCATTAGAGTCTGGATTTTTCCAAACCACATAAATGTCTAATGCTGTAGTTACCATCTCCATGGTAAAATGATATTCCAAAAATTCTACTGACCCTGGTCCAATAATGGGAGATTTGCATCATCCAAATTCAGACCTTTTAACATGAATTCTTGAAGAATATAGAACTAAATAATATAGTTAAAGTTATTCCTTTATTTAGTTTAGGTCATTAATGATCTCCCACTCTGAAGTAACCAGATGCATATTATAGTTGCTATACTGCTGCTGCTGCTACTACTACTATAAAATAGCAGATGTTTAACAGATATCCTCATTAAAGAAGAAGGAAAGGTAAAAATGAAGTAAGCTTTATCAGAAAGGTCTATGTAAATACAGCCATAAGCACTCACAGAAAAGCTGCACTGAGTCAAAAGAATCAAAAGAAACATAGGATTTCCTGTCTCCTTTTTTGTAAAAAACATGTTCTTTGGGTATCTGACCTTCATTCCTGGGGCCAAAGTCTGCGCAGGTCTGTCCCCTCTCCTGCTCCCCCTCCCTTAGAAATATGTAATATGAGCTATAATGGCTGCAAGCAGGAAGCTATGAAGACTAAAATGGCTGCTGCAATCTTAAGCAAACAGAGAAAACTTCTAATCCTCCTTACTCAAGTATGGTAATGCTTTCTGCAGAATAAATATAGTGGGGCATTAATGTGGCAAATCTATTGGCAGTAAAATGCCAAAAGGACTTTCCTTCTACTTTAACCTATTTAATTGCAATATAAAGAATGCTGGAGATGATTCCAATAAATTAGTTATGTAAGTAACTATTTGAACTGACAAATGCAGTATGTACTAGAAGAAATATGCTACAGATTTCTTATAAAGATAACAAAAGCGTAGCAGATTAAATATTGCCCTTCTTTAGTATTATAGATATACTGTATTAGTTCTTGCTAAGGGCAAAAATGTTAAAAGAATAATATGTTTCTGTACTCCATGGTTTTTTTTTCTTATTGTGAATAAATAGGAAATCAAATGCAATTAAAATTATTCCTAAATTCATTACTTTCTTTAATGAAACAGATGATGATGATCTACCTCACATCAGATATATCTTCAGCAATCCCCAGCTGGTGCTGGTCCCTGCATTTAGCCCTACGATCAAGGACTACTATGTGGAAGTTCCATTTGATATGGTAATGGTGGAAATAGGAGCTGAGGCTGCTCACTGTGACTGTAAAGTGCGTCTGGAGGAGAAGGAAGGACAAGGGTACACTTTCATGACTTATACAATATTTTGACTTTTACATAAAACTTATGCATACAAACTGAAAGCTATTAGTTCCAGTTGAACCACAGTTCTCTGTATCATAGACTTCAGCTTCCTTTTTGAGCAAACAGCCCATCAGAAAATCAGACAGATCAGTCCAGGGCAGTATCGGGCCAAGTTAAAATGGTGCCCATGATTGCACCGCTCTGCCCCCTGTGAGGTTACAAGAAATGGGATGGAATGCTGCATACAAACATCCTGTACCCCTACCAATGCACCCTAGGCACATGTCTCTTCTAGTTCCAACCCTGGTCCAGAGGCCAGTAGGTCATATATGTATAATATTTTTACATGGAAGTAGATTGCAGAATAAAACTTATTGACCTGATCTTAATAGCTCTGTTGCTGTGGACAGGCCAATGCACTTACTGACACATGGGTTTGACAACACTTTTTGTGTAGTGTCAGGAGAGACCTAACTGCTGTGCTTGTAGACAGCCAGGCTACTGTCTAGGCATATATCTCTCTCTTTAACTTTTGAAGGTACATGGATAATATTTTATTTTTGTAGTTGCTTTTGTATTTTTTGTAAAAAAAAAAAGTCAGATATATTTCTAGTTAATTATGTTCTTTGAGCAAAGCATTACATTACAACATATTGGAAAGTTTAG
Organism: Xenopus tropicalis; assembly: GCF_000004195.4. NCBI lineage: Eukaryota > Metazoa > Chordata > Amphibia > Anura > Pipidae > Xenopus > Xenopus tropicalis. The sequence goes on from NC_030679.2 coordinate 69,440,580, forward strand.
TTGCTGGCAGCAATTCGAGAAAGTGGAATCTGGAGAGAGGTTATCTAGTCAAGAATTAGTGGAGGCTAATTTTCATTTACTGAGGTCTTAGCATGGGAAACCATCCCAAGTTTTCACTAGATGAATATGGCATACACACTGCACAGACTGCCCACATCCAAAAATAATAAAGCACAAGCATGTGTATGTGTGAATGCCTCGCTGATGCTTGTAGTACTGTGCTACAGAAGAAAAGGCCAAAAGAAGATGTGCACAGTCAAGAACACATTTCATTATGTAGAAACCTACAACCCTAGCTGGAGGTGCAAAAATAATATGAAAAATATAATTGATTTCTTGGTTAACAAACATTTGGATGACTTTTAATGTGACACATTTGTTGCAGAATAATAACATATCCTTATAGCTGTTTATCTGAAATTAACCAAATACTATTTTTAGGGTGCAAAGGAATTTTTCTCCAATAAACTAAAACTGGCAACTGTCTTACAAGGGGTTTTTCATTCCTAAGATCAACAGGGAGATAGTTTAGCAAAAGTTGAACTTGGCTTAGGACTATTTCAAGCTTACTGTGTCACTGTGGCAGCACATAATTTAAGATGTTTATTTCCTTCTGTTTCCAACTTTAGTAAGCTATATTTCAACATTGTTTAATTTAGCATTTCCAAACATTTCGAAAACAGTATCTGAGATGTATCTGTTTTTCAACCAGCTATCAGTAAAATAAGCATTGTACCTTTAATTCAGCTCTCACTCTGCATTGCCTCCAGCTCGAGACATGGATAATTCATTGGATTTATTTTATGATTCATGCCTCCCTGAAGTATTTTTAAATGGTGCAATTATCCCAGGACAATAATGTAGGGCATAGGCTGAAAAGTCACTTACTATGCTTGATTGTGGGTGGTCTGGACTCTTGGAATTTAAAGAGGGAAAGTAAAGTATAATTTCTAATTATGTTTGCAAGTTACATGATATATCTTTCTGACATTGAAGAGATGGGAGATTCTTTTTTAATCAAATAATTTATGATATACATTTATGCATTTATATCTGACAGTTTATTCACATTTTTCTGCTAAGAACTCTAGGGTGGTTTAAAGGAGATTAGCTAGTATGTCAGTCTCTATGTCATTCACTTTGGAACCAATACATTTTAAAGCTCATAGTTTGCAATGTCTATGTGATTTTAAACCTGGAGTAAATGCAATGAAAAGAAAGTACTTTAGAGGTAATTTACGACCAATTCAAAAGGTTTCTTGCACCTCTGCAAAACTGCACTTGGTGCCAATTGATCCTTTCTGCCTCCTGTTCTAAATGCAGCACAGTTGCACCTGTAGATGCATTGAAGCCTGCCACCTCTGAACATGGCAGTAGATCCAGGATTCCCATAGCACCCTGTGTTGGTCACGGCAGCACAGTTGCATTGACACAGTAGGCTACACACTGAATGCTGGAAATGATGTCAACTGGAGTTAGAAGATTTTCAGCACTATTGGGCCTAATTTGAAACGAAGTGTGAGCATAACTACTTATCTCAATGCAGCGACCACAACTGCAAAAGGCACAACTCCCCCTGTTGACAGTAACAAAGTTGAAATTTTGAAGAAAAAACATGGTGATCGTACTCAAAATTGCACTTTGTTCACTGTACTCTCTTGGTTTTAAATAACACCTTGAACCACCTTTCCAACACTGCAAAAAGAATGCACTGCTAAAAAAAGTATATACTTTATGTAACCTTAATTATTACAATTAAATACAACTAGTAGTATATAAAAAATTGCATGTTACCTATGTCAACAAGGGACCCTGACACACATTCATTCAGCTACTTTCAGCACCATGCCAGATGTTTCTTATGTGTATAATAGTATAGACCACAAAGTACATATGTTGTATTGTTACTGGAGAATTGCAGTTGTCAATGTAAGACAATGCTTTTTATTTTACAGAACTGTGGCTTTTGCACTGGGCTTGGGCATTAATCAGATAACCATATATGTGACTGATAAATCTGAACTAACTCCAATAGTATTAAGAAGCTATCGTATAAGTGTACACCGGGAGGAGCGTCCGAGTTTGCCATTGTTTGACCATTACATCATATGTGGTTTTGTACAGGTAAAGTAAAAACAGAGGTTGCGTTATAGCCATATGTTGTACAAAATGTTTAAATTATGCTTTAACTTTCACCTAGCTGAAAACAGAGGCCAAAACAGCTGCAATAACAACAGAATGCCTGCTATTTATTTCATTTGTCTACATGCTATTTTACTCAGTTTATTATTCTAAGAATATGCTCGTCTAGCCAGTGCTTGTTTTGGACATATCCCATCCTATCTAAACAACATGTCAGCGATTACCCTATTCTATTGCCACTGGGCAAGGGAGTCATCAATAAAAATAAAAGTAAATGCCCTATAAACCAAGCTGACTTCAAAATAAGGTTAAAAAACAACCTTAATCTAAGTATTCCCAAAACACTATAAAAACAATTGGTGAATGTTTGTACTTCTTGGGTTTAGCCTGGCACCTGGCCAGATAAGGGACTATGCAACAAATCACATGGGGAGCATGGAGGATCTTATGTTTTGATTGTGGATATAAAATGCATTTATATCTTGAAGAGGATATAAATCCAGAAATAAAATGCTCATTTATAAAAGATAAAGTATTTATTTGTTACACATTTTTTCTTGTTTTAAAGTAATTTGTAAATGCACCTGCCTTTAAAAATATTATCTGTCTACCCCTTCTGTTCTCTGCACTGACAACTGAAACAAAGTAGCAGTCAACTGACACCTGTAAGCAAAACAGCAAGGATCTATGGGCATTGTAGTTTTAGATAGAGAAGAGCTGACTTGCAGGAGACACCTTGCAAGTATATTGTTAAGTATAAGGGTGAAGACACATGGAACTACTAGTAGCAGCTACTTGTCATGACTACAGAAACAGACAATGCTGATCATTTACTTATAATTGTCTCTATGTGTGTTTTAGCAGAGGCAATTCTCAGTATTGTCTATGGCAGGGTATTTTTTGGCATTTAGTAGCTGTGACAAGTAGCTGCTACTAAGTAGCTTCGTGTGTCTTCAACCTAAGTTTCCCCAGAAAAGGGAGATATCCAGAAATCAGTAGAGTTTCAAACTGTCTCATTTTTACTATTGTTTAAGGGTATTGCTTATTAGCTAAAATGCTTAGTTTAAAGGGTTAGAGAGCAGCAATGAAAGTACAAGCCTAGAGTAGATAGCTTTACTGGACTTTCCTTTTCTCAAATGGAGCACTGTTTGACATCAGGTAGCATATACAGCCAGAGCAGAGTTTTCCAAATTGTAGGGTCCAAAGCAGTCCTTTTGGGCATGAAAGCTTGATGACCCATTGGTTGAGATTAAGGGGTGAAGTAATTGCTTTTTTACTTTGCTTGGTGTGTCTGAAGAATGACTACAAAAGTCATTATTTGAACTTATCTGTAGCCTTATTATAAGCTCAGAGAGCCTGAAAAAAATTAAACTGAAAAGGGAATGTAAAGCAATTTCTGCAATATTTGATCTGTATCATATGTGGAATGGTCCTAAATTTATTTATGATACACTATTTCATAAATGATGTTTTAAAGAGGTACACCTAGTTCAATAAGTGCACTTTACATCTATATTTTTAGGGTTCTCAAGTACCCAAAGTCATAATAAATAGTTTAGAAGGGTAGTGCATTCAAAAAATGCTAACAACTGTGTCAGTAGTTTCTAAAATGAATTATTTACAACTGTAAGCTAAAACAGGATTCCAGCAGATTTGCTATGCTAGAAAAACTTTTCAAACAAAATGACATCACAATATACCAGCAACTTCTCTAATTTTGTTCTTTTTTTAATCTGACACCTGTTGTACCACGAAAAGGGTAAAAATAAATGGGAGGGTTCCCTTTTGACACTTAAACAGGCTCAACTGGTATGATACTTATGGAGCAAAAGGTCAGTGACAGCAGTGTGGCCTTTCTCATAGTAGGCTTTAGTTAAATTTCTAATCCAAAGACTTTTTCAAACTTTCTTTTATGTTTAATCCCATTAGGATATTCAAGTTTCACTGCAAGCTGATACTGTGTTGAAGGTTACAATACAAAGACAGATCTAGGGATGTTGATTTCAACCGTCTAACAATTCTCATGCATTTGAGTAATCCTGGATTAAGTTCAAGGCTATTCATATAAGAAATGTGTGGCTCCTAGTAATGCCGGCATGCAGGATTGATTGCTCTCGCTAATTTTACAAAATCAAACACATTTGCAAAGCAGCCAACTTCTTCCATATCAGATATGGGAAATTTATTGTGTTTTATTAGCATTTATAGTGACGTTTAAGCAAGTCATGCCAAATCACGCTCTTATAATGCAGTGAATTTCAAGGATGAAAATATTATAAAAAAAAAGTATTAGGAGTTTGAATAATAATTCATTAAACTGATAATAGATGTTGTATGGTTTTCTTGCTTTCTCTGTTGACAGAACGACTATTTTAGCTTAACATTACTTATCTGTTATCTATACATGCATGCAGTTTTAAGGGGTTAGCACATTTCATATATTTCACTTACACTGCAGGACTCTATGGGAGACGGGCTTTCCGTAATTCAGAGCTTTCTGGATAGCAGGTTTTCAGATAATTGATCCCATACCTGTATAACCATCAGTTTGCCTGTCTTGTTGATAGCAGAATCTGGCTTAGGAGTCAACCATACATAAGATTGCCTATACAGTTTCCCTATTCCATTGGAACACTCCATTGTGTCCCCTTTTCCATATTTTGTTATATTTTTCAAGATCCAGCTTCAATCACTACAGAGTTAGCTAACCTTTATTATTTTAGTTTTCTTCCTAGTTTAGTTTTCTAGCTTAGTGCAATACACTTTGTGTAAAAAGCCACAAATGGGATGGTAAATGGTGTGAAAGTCAAGAAATCTCATTCTCATTTTACACATATATTTACTTAATTTGGCTCCTATAATATTGCTTATTTGCAAGTCAGAGCATGACATGTTAATGTCAAAGGTTAATAAGTGGATTAAGCCATTTCTATTTTTTTCTTTATTCTATATAGTTTAAAGATCCCCAGCTGCACTCTGCCCCTAAATTAAATTTCTTATGAACTGATTATCATTTATGCACATATATTCTCATATGCTGCATTTTAAACCTAATACTCTGGGCATTTTAAGGCAATCACATATGCAGCATCTTACATTGTGCAGTAAATCTTGCCTACAGTGTCAGTACCTCCAGGTCAAAGTAGGTCAGTGTCAAGCCAAAATAAATTTATATGTAAAATGCTAAAAACTCAAGAATTGTTCCATACCAATGAATGCACTGTAAGTGAAAGAGCCTATAAATAATACAGAGTCTGAGTAAAGCATATGTTCTTTGTTACAAATAAGCTAAACATGTATAAAATGTGCAGACAAAATTCTGATATGATGAAAATTCACTTCTGCAAAGCAACGTGTATTCGCATACTATTCACATAACAATAACTGAAAACTCTAGGCGTATTAACAATGTAGCCCTTCAACCTAAACTATTGGATGTTGTAGCAATGGCTTGCATTATTAATCTATAAGTCTTGAAACGTCAGTCCCTGAAGCTTTAGCTTATGCAAGTGTTGCTTATACATAATATGCAGGCTCTATTTGTGCATCATACTAAACATGTTGCAAAATAACAATCTTTTTTGCCATTGTAGTGAAAGGTGCAAACTTCCATTAAAACCTGCTCCATAAGTAAGCCTGATATGCAGTGACCTAAGACCAGATGAAATTTGTTAATGTTAATTTATTTAGTGCATTATCATTGTCAATAACTCATTGACCCTGAATGCTATAAATTGTTTAGCTCCAATATTGTCACAGTGCCAAACTTAACTAAGTGCCAAGCCACCTAATTTGTCTTGTGGTAGCTGGCATTAGCTATGCCAACATAAGATACAGGATTTTTTTATCAGCTTTGGTCAACTGAATTTTCTGATATTTTTTGTTTTTATCAAATACTGTAAAACTATTTTACACCAATGAAGCAGTTTATTATGAATTATTAACCAACTGTAATAATAAAGTAATTGCAAAGAAACCTTGATTTTATATACCCGATTTTACACCATTTCTGTGGCCCCACCAATGTATACATAATATATATCCCTGATTTTACAATTTCCCTGATTTTACACCATTTCTTGGTCCTCTGTAAAATAAGGTTCTACTGTATTACAAATATATCAAGAAATGAAGAAAAGACCTATCGTCACTCAAGTAAAAAAAAAAAAGGAGAATGATGGAAATGCATATAGCTAATGTCTATGTAGCACTATAGACATTAAAGGCCACTAAATATCAGACTTCTCGTACTTCACACAATATAGAAATACATCTGTTTATTTCACCTAAGGTTATCCATCTTTATGTGTATTACTGTATTTGCGTTTCTATTTTGAAACTGTTTATAAAATGTAATTGTTTTGAAACACATTACAGATTCCATAAAATGCACAGATGAAACATATGCTTGGGGCATATAAAGGATGGTACTTATAAAGCAATCAACACTGTCTGTATACTGTTCTGTTTCATAGTAAAACTACAATACTTTCTTTTATATAGCATATTGCTGTCCTCGGTTCTAAAAAATAGATTATGATGGAGTGTAGGAGAAAGTTGCTACACACCTGTACTGACTGTGCCATGTAGTTGTACCCTCTATTTTGGCTCAATAACTGCCATCCTGGACTAGTACCAGTAAAACATGGGTTACACTGGACTCTCACCCAGAATGAGCCTTCGCTAAGTGGAAGAGGAAGGTGAGGGTGTTGTGCAATTACAGCTCTCTTGCTGCAATACAGACACCCCCTAGTGGTCTTGATCACCTCAGGGAATACTCTATCCTGATTCCCCATCCACTGGGATTTCTACATACAGGCAATATGGCCAGGAGAGATACCTCCAAAACTGCCTCTTCTGTGTTGGAGCCCAGAACTGTTCTTTCTAGCTCAACCCTCACTGACTTACACTCCTAGAGTGCTCTGGTACGGGAGCTACACCTGCCACTATCTAATTGCTCATTTACAGCAATAACATTTAGGCAGGAAGTGGTCACCCTACCTGCTAGCCAGTAGCATACATATTTAAAGTAACTTCCTTAGATATATTCCCTTTTGCCCAGCAACTAAGTGAACTGAACCTGTAGGGAGTTTAAGCTATAGGGGCCATTAACACTATGGGTCATACATAGCCTTAGAAAATAGATATTTTATAGATGTTAAAGTATTCTCAAACAAATAAATATTCCTTTTGTTGACTATCTGCTATGTACATAGCTTGATGGTTTGATCATGCCATTAAGATTACTTTTCCTAAAACATTTTCTATATTTTAGTTTCATCAACATTTAAATAAGCTGTTTTGCATCTGCTTCATTGTCATGGTATTGCAATCGGTAATCCCATCAGAAAACAACAATACAGTTTTAGAACATTCCAAGCTCTGCTGAAACCTTTTACCGCCATGTTCAGCAGTAAAAAAATATGGAAACTTTATGGGTTTCTAAACTTTCAGAACCAGGGGCATAACTACAATACAAGAGAGCCCCTCCATAGCAGTTCTCCTATCTTAAACTTCACCACCTGCCATCAGGGCCGGAACTAGGGGTAGGCAGAAGAGACAGCTGCCTAGGGTGCAACGATTGAGGGGCGTCAGGCAGGAGCCTCTCCTGCCTACCCCTAGTGCTACTTTGTTATTGCTTCCGCCGCTTGTCATTAGCGGCGGAGGCAATGACCGATCTAATCGCCCTGCCCCCCCCTGCACCGCCTCCTGTGCTTTGGCGCGCATGCGCGTTCGGGGGGGCAGGGAGGTGGGCGGAGTTGGCTGACCGGGTTGCCTAGGGCGCCCCTGGCTTGGCCCGCCCCTGCCTGCCATCCACCAGTGGTAGAGGGCAGTCATGAACAGGCAGTTATGGGGGGTAGAGATTAGTGTCAGGGGGGACTATGCGCACTGGGCCCCCGATATTTTCTTTTTGGGGGGGGGGCACCTGGAGCATTCAAGTTGTGCCCCTGTTCAAAATGATACATTTTTTTTGCATAATATTCATAACATACCCTGTGAGGAATAGATTTGTGAGCATTATGATTGTTTTGTGATGCTAGGGATTTCAGGAAATCTTAGAAGCTTTCTAGCTAATGCAAATATTGTATCTGCATTTAAATAGATACTTTGTCATTGCTGAGCTTTGCCTCTAAATTGGGGATTTCTCATGCCATGTGACAAAGAGTACAGCAGCTGCTTCTGGAAGTCACAGGATTGGGCTCAACATGAAATTCAAAGAAAACTAAACTTTTGTTCCTTTTCAATCAAAGCTAGAATGTGTGTGTTTTTTAAGAAAAATTTGTATGCATATTCTAGCTGTCTGACCATCACACTCAAAAGTATAATCTAGATGATTATCTATATTCTAACTAAAGCTTGTGACTTATAGCAGCGCATTTGATGTCTGCTTGATTAAATTGGCTAATAACAGTGATGGAGGGATTAACTTGGAGGTCATGAAATTAGATGGAATTAAAACGACTGGAAAGCTTGCAAAAGTTTTCTTATGATTTGGTTCATAGCATCTGTAGATTATTTGAAAGTAACAATTTGGAATGAACAGTAACCTCAGGAATGTCCTCTAGGATGGCTGTGTGTACATATATTACGTACTTTGTTGGCTGTGCACCAACATATTAGCATTTCAAGTGTATCAGTCTGGGAGTCTTGGTCTAGAATTACTCAAGGTTTTATATTATATAGTGCATGAACAAAACTAAAGAACCAATACAATAAAACTTTCACAATAGATAACATCAGTATTTTATACAGTGATTTTTCTCATTGTATGCTAGTCCTGTCCCTACACTCACTACAATATTGGCTAAATAGTGAGAGAATGCTGAGTCATGACAAGATTAAATACAATCTTATACTTGCAGTTAACATTCCAGGCATTAAAGATATTTGACATAATTATTACAGGCATTTTTTTCTGTGCTATATTTTTATCTTTAAAACTACATTTGTTTCTATATAGAAACAACATTGATACTGTAGGATACTATGAATGATGTGAACATTGAATTATAAACACTAATCAAACACTTGCGTGCAGATTGGCTTCATATGTTTAACGTTAACCCTAGTTTCTAGCTGAGCCATCAGGTTCAAAGTACACATGAACAAGGCACCTACAGTCATGTTAATTTAAAAGGCAAAATATTATTATTATTTTTTTTATTAATGGGACAGGGTGCAAAAAGCATCTTAGGCTTTTTCTCCTCAGGCCACTGGCACAAAACAGACTGAAAATATAGAAACTGTAAATATGATTACATGCACACCCTAAGAAAGAGCACACTATGGAACCATGTAGTATATTGCATGTCTATTACTGTCTTTAAATAGTCAGAAAAGTGCAATCATAGCAATAAATGCAAAAACAGTGCATTACAATATACATACCACAGTTCTCATTGCAAAAGCAAAGAAGACACAATTAGTAAAGTAAGAAAACCCTACATTTCAGAAATGTGTCCTTTATCAAGGGGATCCTGAGCCATAAAGTGCTCCAAATATCTCAATAGCAAAACAACAATGTCATCACACAGCATTTTCCATTGGTTCTCAGTCTTTTTATTCAAGCTCCATTAGGAGCTCCAACCTTTGGTGAAGATCACTTTAGTTCATAACATTATATAAAGATCGAGGAAGATACTGGTGTATCACTCATTTAATCATAGTTCCGAAGAAAACAAATAAGTTCCCACCCCTATTCTTACCTTAACTGGTCTTCAAAGATAGGCTTTCAGGTATATCTACAATGGCAAATGCCCAGTTTCCCCATATTTCACCCTAATTGGGCTTTAGGCTGAGCCCCTTCCATTAATCTAGGCCCCCCATTTTAAAAACACTGGTTAAGAAACAAGAAATACCATTCTTTTACAACTATATAAACCCACAAAGCTTATAGATAAATATGAGTGATTTCTGTTTACTTTTTAAATCACTTTAAGACAGTCAGCAATGACTGGGTGCAAATATCTAGATTACTTATAATCTTCAGATTCTAAAAATGGTTATAAATCATGAAAAACATATCATTGTTTATAAATTAACTCTATAAAGTACATGTAAAGAAAAGAAAATGGTAGTAAAGTGATGTTACATCATATACAAAAAAAAACTTGAGAATTGTTCAGGTGGTTGGATTGTTTTGAATTGAGGGTATATGAAAACTTTGGGAGAATTAGTACAGGATCCCATATGATGTTTTTTCTATATGAATTTTAAGTTACAGTTCAGATACTGGACCTTTTGAGATTTGAGCTGTTAATTAAGTACCTCCTGTTCTTGGAGTGGAATAGATAGTGTACTTTTCTTTTATTCCTCTTTTTTTCTGTTTCTGACATTTTTCTCAGTCTTCTCCTAGATCTATGTTCCTTTCTTGTACAGGTATGGGACCCATTATCCAGAATGCTCGAGACCTGGGGTTTTCCAGTCTTTCTGTAATTTGGATCTTCTACCTTAAGTCTGCTAACAAAAATATTTAAACAGTAATTAAACACAGTAGGATTGTTTTGGCTCCAATAAGGATTAATTATATGTTAGTTGGGATCAAGTACAAGGTACTGTTTTATTATTACAGAGAAAAAGGAAACCATTTTTAAAAATGTGAATTATTTGATTAAAATGGAGTCTATGGGAGATGGCCTTTCTGTAATTCGGAACTTTCTGGATAATGGGTTTCTGGATAAGGGGTCCGATACCTGTACTAAAAATAAGTGCTGATTTATACTGTATGTTGCTTTTAATGCAGTAATAGAATGTTTTGTCTATTTGCAAATATCCCTTTAATAAGGATAACATCCCTTGAAGATCCTCTGTGGAAGTTCACAAATAGTTAGGTACACTTAGGGGGAGATTTACTAATCTACGAATTCGAATCCCGAAAGGCAAAAAATCGGATTGGAAATGAAAATTTTGCGACTTTTTCGTTTTTGTCGCAATTTTTTTGTCGCCACCACGACTTCGTATCGTATCGTATTTTGTGCGACTATTTTGTCGCCGTTGCGATTTTTTCTTATTGAGCGATTGTAAATGGCGGAAAAACCAATCCGATTTTTTCGCGACGGCGACGAAAATGTCGTGGAACATACAAAAAAGTCGCAACGGCAACAAAAAAGACGCAAAAATACCAATCACTACGAAAAAAACGCATTCGGATGCCATCGGACCGTTTGTGGATTAGTAAATCTCCCCCTTACAGTCCTTACTTTTGACAATGCACTAGGGAGCAAAAAACTAGTAGAACAAAACAAGTAGTTTTCAGTTTTCCTTTCTAATCCTCCATTGGGAGTGACTTAAAGACTCAAATATATCATATTTAAGTGAATTTAAGTGAATTGATTTTTATGTGTTGGAAAACTTTGATGATGAATATCAATATGTAACCACAGTGGCACCCATGTAGTACTGGAGTTCTAGGCCTGATTCTAGCAAGGGATTCCTCCTACACTTTAAAAACATAAAGGAAGACTTTATTATTCTCAGATCATGGAGCAGCCATGCTGGATTCTTTGACCAAGATATATGGGTCTTGTCTTGAGATATGATAATTAAATGATAAACCACAAATAATAAATTATAATGATAAACCCCCAGTGACTGTGTTCACTTATCTGATACCCGGGGCCGGTGCTGTTATAAAAAACTGCCCTGGTGCAGGGAATTGGGGAATATTTTGGGACAGGGGACAGATAAAATAGTTTTTGACTACTCAAGGGGGACACATTCTGGGAATGTACAAAATGCATTTCCATCATTTTTAGAGACGTTCTCTAAACACAAAGGACGAATCTCAACATGGTGATAAGTTGGTAACCAATCTTTGTAAAATCAGGAGTTACATGTAAGTAGCCACAATGTTTACTAAGTAGCATCAATTGGCGCTTATTTTAGTTATTACATGGTTTTGACATCATGCAGTGGCAGTGGCATTTTAGTAAATGTCTTAATACAGTAAGTAGGGGTGGAATTAAGTAGAGTGTGGCCAGTGCATTTAGTCCCCAAAAACATTGAAGGCCACTGGAGGAGGCACAGTCTAGCCCTCCTGCTATACGATAAGATCAAATTAGTGGGAGATTTCATTGTTTTTTACATCATTCTTCTATCCTTTTCTTTTCATCAGTCAGACCTTTGTCATCATGATTTGTATAGGATGGCTAACCCTAAAGCTGGCCATACACACACCGATAATATTGTACGAAACCCCATTTCGTACGATATTCGGTGCGTGTATGGCAAGTCGGCGAGTCGACCGATATCACAGGAGGCTGCTGATATCGGTCGACTCGCTGATCGGCCAGGTTAAAAGATTTTGATCGGGCGCCGATTGTACAATCTTTCGTGCGACCGATCGCCACGTGTGTGGCCACCTTAATACATATCTCTATTCCCCTTCCTTTATTCTTTATTGTAATGATTAGAAAGTCTGCAATACTGGTTGTTTCTAGAGATGAAAACATTGACCTCTTTATTTGTGGGGGGTAGATTCAGCTCTTAGAGAATTGTGTTCCTAGTTTTTTGCAGGGGGCAGAGGAGGCCCCGAGGCCCCTTTAAGAAGGATATGCATGTTTTTTATATATGTGCATTGTGCATGTATATATATATATATATATATATATATATATATGAAACCATAGTTTCTATATAGTCTGCCTTGGTAAAATATGTGCTTCCAGCAACAGAGACTTTAAATGAGATCATCATCTTTGTGGTTTCTAGGAAGCTTACCCTAGTCTGCAAAATAAATTGTTTCAGGTCTTCTTCATGAGAAAGAAACCCCTGAAGAATAGCAATATCTATATAAAGAATAAGTGTAAAACAATTCAAAATGTAAAATGTATTTATTTAATTCAATATGTAGCCCTCTTATATTGTCTAGGATCTACAGCTTTTAGAATATTACATTTTATCATGACTATAAATGCAGAGCTCTATGGGGCAGGGACCTCCTTCCTACTGTGTCTCATACCACATGGCACTTATTCCCTGTGCATTTATATATATTTATTGTATTTATTTATTATAACACTTGTCCTCCCTGTGTGTAATTCTGTAAGATTGTACAGCGCTGCGTACCCTTGTGGCGCTTTATATATAAAGTTATACATACATTATACATACATACAGAGCAAGGAACTACCTCAGTGAAACTTCCAGGAGACAGCTCATGCTATACAGGGACAGAGTGGACGCTAGTCCTAGCTACACAGTTGCACCAAACTGGACAGTATCTGGGGATGCTTGTGCATCACTGATTGATTATTTATGTGCCCATCAACTGACAGTTAAATTAGAGAAAATCGGATTCTCTTTCATTTATCTTTACAGTATCTAATGACTTGTACTGTCTTTAATTCATCCAAATTTTTACCTCGGCAGCATAAAGATCTTCTAAAAGTGCTATATTCTGGTTACATACTCCATCAAAACACTTTCTCTGAAATTAAACCTTTTTTTGCATCTATCATAACATTTTCTTTACATGCTACTTATAGTTTTGGCTGATGCTTTTACATTCCCTATCTGATCCCCAATAGCCCTCTATGAGGGGGCGGCCATATTTGTGCAGCAGTAGTTCATTAGTATTAGAAGCTGTAACTGACAGGTTGAGAAGGGTCAGTCAGGTTGGCAAAACAGTCAGTTTTAGGGACTTCAATTTACAATTACTTACAAAAGCAGACTTATCAGCAAAAACAATCAACATGGCCTATAGGTAACTTTTAATGTACTTGTACATTCATATTGTGAAGAGTATTTTTTTAGTGTCATTATCACTTTAAACTTTATACTTGGCCCTAACTTGTGGTAAACCTGCCAGGGAAGTAACCCTGGATGGAGCAAAGGGCAGCCCTAGCTGTTCTCTCTGCCTCTTGTCCTTAGAATGAAATGTAACAGAAGTTATCCCTGTCTTGGCTTTTCACCTGGAGTTTTCTCTTGGAGTTTTTTCTGGCACCTCAAGCTCCTGTCTTCCTTCTCTTGTTTCCAATGGCCAAAGAGAACCACAACTATTCCTGTCTTCCTGTTGTACCCTTTTGGGCCCCTCTTTCTTTTGTAGATGTTTCCCAGGAAGGTCCCTTTTCTTCCTCTGATGGTTACTTGTTGTAATTACATCCACTTTTTGAATTCTTATATTGATGAAACCATGCGATTGCACCCCCTTGAACCATATTGTGGAACTGTTTATCAGCCTCTAATGGGTTAATTTGCTACTGATAAGAACACTAGGAGCATATAACACTAGGTTTTTTTTGTGGAGGTACACATTAAAGATTTATATTGGCACTTGCTCTTTTATTAACCAATATAGTATTGCAGCCTATTCCAGAGTTCCTGCCACAAGAGAGGTATGCCTTTACTCTCCTAATATGTAGGGATGCATCGACTCCACTATTTTGAGATTGGGCCAAACCTTGAATCCTTTATGAAAGATTCAGCAGAATACTGAACTGAATCTGTATCCTAATTTGCATATGCACATAAGGTCATGGAGGGTTAAAGAGAACAATTTTTAACTTCCGTGTTTATGTGACAAAAAGTCACGTGATTTCAAGGATTCGGATTTGGGTTAGCCAGGCACATGGATTCAGCCAAATCTGAATCCTGACGAAAAAGGCTGTGCTCCCCTAATCACCGAAGCTTATGTCTTTATTGTATCCCTTAAGTATCTCTTAAGTATTGAAGTCCTCCTGATGATGAAAAAACCAAATTAGGACTCCACATTGTAAGTAAATTTTACAAAATTTTTAGTATTTTATGAAAGTTTTTGATTTTATGGCATGGATATTGGAATCTGCCAAAGGATTCTGGAAACTAATTTCCTGTATTTATTGGAATTATATTTCTCGAACTTTTTTTAGACTGTGATCATGTATTAATTGTATATTTGTCATATTTCGTAAACTGTTTGTTTACACAAAACATGCTGTAATAACTTTGCTACAATGTAAGAGATTTTGTATGTCCATTGTATATATGCCTGTTTTTAGCACATTGGTGTATGCATTAGGAAATATGGGATCTATTAAGCAGAGAAGCTTGGAATTCATGCGTGCATATGTAAGCTTTAGTGGGGGTAAGGTCAGTTATTTATTCAAAAGATCACTTGGCCTTTAAAGCTATTTTTTATAAAACTGCATAATAAAAGATACAGCACTGTGCAGCACTGGGCCATTTATGATCACACTAAATCTTAACTACATAAATGTTAAAGAAATGACTTGCATCTTGCTGTATTGATGATGTGGTATGAAGGTTAAAACCTCTCATTTTTGGTTTTAATGCTGTGTTATGTGTGTAGAATAGTGTAAGGCCCAGGGGCAGTGCGGCCGCCCACCTGGCCACAAGGGGGCGCGTCTTGTCGCCGGCGTGTGCCTAGACGCCAGCGTGCGACTTGACACGCCCTAACCAATATCGTTCTTTTGCCTTGCTGCTTCACTAGTCCTCCCCCTTCAGATGCCATAGTCCAAAATCTTGCAATACTAAGATCTAAAACAGGCTTTCTGCAAGTTTTCATATATGCTCCGAATTATTAGGCTGTAACTGTGCTATTCAACCAGCAGTTTTGGATGCATAGTTGGCCACAGGAACATTAGAAAGTCATTTTCATGTCTCCACCCATAATTTCTGAATTTGTTCGTTTAAGTAGTGATGAGTGAACCTGTCCCATTTTGCTTTGACAAAAAATTTGCATAACTGCCTAAAAATTGAACGGTAAATCTGTGAAATGCTGGTTCTGCACAACTCTTTTGATGCGTAATTAATAAATTGCAACACTTTTCACCATCTCTTATACTGCACATCTACTTATCTGCAACGCACTGCTATTACCTTATCTTGACTTAACCCCCCCTTATGAAATTACATAACATTTATCTAAAAAAATCTCTATCTGCAATAATTTATTGAGTGCATTATATCTTCTTGTGCGTCTATCTATCTATCTATCTATCATCTACCTTTCTGTCATATATGATATATATATATGATATAATCAACCCCCTTATTGTAAAATATAAGTTCCATGACCATAGAAAGACAGAAGGCCATAAGCTTTTTATACAGGTTATGGGACTCCAGGGGACGTCTAATATCCTCATATAACATGAGACACAAATTACATCACTAAGCAGAGATTAGAACTTCACTGACAGTGATATCACTAAGTACTATTTACAAAGTTATAATTTAATATGTATTAATGAAATATAAAAAATATATTCTGCAGCAAGGAGGGTGGTGTAGTACTGTCCTTCTTTGGAGAACTATAATGTAGTTAAGGAAATAACCAAGTAAAAAAAGTATTAAAATTGAGCAACATTGAGCAATGGAACAAAAGCC
Source organism: Xenopus tropicalis (assembly GCF_000004195.4). Taxonomy (NCBI): domain Eukaryota; kingdom Metazoa; phylum Chordata; class Amphibia; order Anura; family Pipidae; genus Xenopus; species Xenopus tropicalis. Next base: position 69,457,050 of record NC_030679.2, read on the forward strand.
AGACAGTAAATTGTGACTGCCTGGGAAGCAATCAGTAAATTCTCCTGGATAACAGCCTTGTCCTCATGCGACCATAATGTGCAAGACGTGACAGTTGTTTTTAGTTGTTGTCTGCTAGTCCTTATAAATTTTGCAAGACAAATTATTTTTTAGCAACTGGATTTAAAAAAATATACCTTTTACCTTTTCAGCATATAAAGGATAATTAATTTATTGGGAAGAAATGGCAAGCTTACATTTAAAGGAACAGTATTACTATCCATCACTGGTTCAATGATTAGGGCTTGTGCTAGTTTACTTTATGCCTATTGTTTTAATTAAGAAATAACAAGTGATTGTTATTTCTTGCATTTAAGAAGGCAAATATTTAAACTGAAAGTAAAGTCACATTTCAGATTCTTTCTCTTATGATATGGGTCATAACAATAAGACACCATTAATTCTTTGTATTAAAGAATTTATGGTTGTTTAACGACTGTTGTTTTTATAATCTCCTAACACACGGGCAAATGATTTTACCAATCATTTGTAGGTATTTGTACAGTTTAGGATGAGTCAAGCTTTGGAGCCAGTGCCACATTTATTTCTCTCAGGTTAAGTGATTTGCCCACAATAATGCTGCACATACTAGGCTCTTCCTTCAAGTCTGTACCCATTCCTTCCCATTCATAGACATATTTAGTCATGGATTTCATTATTTTTCTGCTACCTTCTAAAGGCAACACAGTTCTTTGGGTAGTTAATAATTAATTAAGTAAGATGGCTTACTTTATTCCCTTCCCTAAGCTTCTGTTGGCTGATGAATTTTTCCAGCTTTTCAACATATGTTTCAACTTTATGGTCTTCCCCTTGAGATGCGCTCAATTTGTTTCCAAGTTTTGGAGAATCCGTGAGAACCAGTATCTCCGGTCTACCATAGTAGACTCATACTAGACGAACTGCTGAAAGAATGAGTCAAGCTCTGGGGCCAGTGCCACATTTCTTTCTCTCAGGTTAAGTGATTTGACTGCCCTCTGTGGGGAAAATTTGCCCACAATAATGCTACACATACTTAATACTATTTGTGTCATGATGGGCGTTGCCCATTAGCCCCTTAAGAGTATGCTCTGCTGCACAATCCTTAAGAATAAAATGAAATAAAATGTAAGCGCAAATTCATCATATTCCTTCAAGGTGTCTCTTATCTAAGGAAGGTAGGTTTCATTTAGTAAGTTTTTTCTGAAATAAGAACTCTAATTTCTAAATAAATCTGATTGTCCTTCTGTAAACATTTTTACGTTTTTCCAAGCCTTCATTGTAGATAGGCACCAAAGAACCATTTGTATCCCAAGGCATCGGCAATTCTATGATGAATACTCTATTATTCTTATTATTAATATTATTACCTCTTTGTGCATGTTAGCATTTTATTATGCTTGGAAGAAATTATGTAGTACTGAATTAAAGAGGTTGTATACCCATTTTCAACATGAGCTCAATATATAGGGCTTATAATAACCAAACTTGTGATTAAGAAATATATATTGTTATTTCTTGCACTAAACAAGAAAATAAATCAAGTTTCACTTCAGTACTTCCTCTCACTTCCTGGTCCTGCCAAGCAGAGAAAAAGTTATTAAAACTAATTACTTACAGGCTGCAGTGTAGAAAATGAAGAAGTTTGTTTGTCCAAAAGGAAATAAAGCTTAGATCAAATTCCTCTGCTTGTAAAGGAAGAGGGGAGAAGCTAGAAAATATTCTCAACACAATTCAAAATTATTATGCTCATTTTTTAGTATTTGCTGTCCATTAGGTTACCTTACTTATTAGTAGACCAAGTAAATCCTGGAGAAAGCTTGTAATGATGATTACTGTAATCGTAGGCAAAGGGTCTGACCACTGGGTCACTCCCTTCACCCAAAATAACAGTAATCATCATTACAAGCTTTCTCCAGGATTGACTTGGTCTACTAATAAGTAAGGTAACCTCAAATGCTAACAAAACATGGAAGGCAGATTTTTCCACATCTGTCTGTCGGCTGGTGGCTGAGGGGGGCATAATTATTTATTATTATATAATTTAATACTGGCTGTTTGAAGTTCTGTTTAAGTTTGAACCCAGGTCCTGTAAAAGGTAGAGCAAGCTGTCTCATGTGCTTTGTAGGCTGAATAACACAGGAAAGAACCCCTTGTAACTGAGCCCTAATGGAAGCATAACTTTGAGGATCTATCAAATGCAGGATATAGATAAAAGTACATGGGCCTATGTGCAAATTTTAGTGCAAGGACCCTTCTTTATCACCATTAAACACCCTATCACACTACAGTTATTTTTTTCTCATGCTGACTTAATTATTTGTGCATTGGGCCCTCCTTAGTTATCAGAGCCTATGTGAAGGCACAACCCTTGTAACAAAGCTGGTCATGTTATACAAAAATAAATACTATTATATGGTGGACTGTATAGATTATTTCCTATTACAACTGCAAAGCAATGAACACAACAAAAAAATGCTTGTACAAAAGTAAATATGCAAAAAAAACTGATACAAAAACCATAACCACGACAATTCATACAGCATACTAAAGTAAAGTACTGCACATCCTTTATTAGAGAAAACAAAATGTTCAGCTGCTTTTCACTATGCTTCATTTATTCATTAGGAACATGCAGTGCAGGAAAACATTACAGCCCATAAACCTATTCTTCTGGACCGGTTTTCACATTTCTAAATGGCCTCTAAAAATTAGCGGCAATGAAAGGCCTGGTTCAGATCACCGTAGAAGAAATAAAGAATTAAGATCTGGCTTCAAAATAGACATTTTAACGAGAGCCTTCTGACTTACTGATTATGTCATATCAATGGAAAAAGATTTTAAATTTGGGAGGGCAGTCTTGAGCATTATCTAGACATTAATAGCAAACTTAACTTTTATTTATCTGCTTTAAAAACCTCATTCCAAAATCACTTAAATATATATATATATATATATATAGAGAGAGAGAAAGAACTAAATTATATGGTATTTAGCCTCCAAGCAAATCTATCTGCCGAAGCAATAGTCAATCTGGCCCCAGTGTCTGCATCTACTATCATGATTAATTTAGCACAAATCCTTCATCATTGATAAATGCAGCTATCAGAATTTTAGATGTCCAATGGCTAGAAACCAGTTTGTACCTAGACACATGCTGGTGAAAGCTAGTGACCTTAGCTTTAAATATAGCTTCTAGATTTTTTAATTTGGAAAGGGGGATGACAAGGGAAGGGTAGAAGAAAAAAATAACTGTGATGTATGGAGCAAACTTTACACAACAAAGGCCAAACCTACTTTTATGACAGGCCAAGCAAAGATTAAAACAATAAGGCTGTCAATATGTTAGGGCAGTGCTGTCCAACTTCTGCGGTGCAGAGGTCCAGAATTTCTCTCGCATACATGGTGGAGGGCCGCTAATGGAAGCCACTTTTGACCACTCCCCTTTTTTAAACCACACCTACTTCAACCCACACCTATTTTATCACAATGGTGGTAGTGCAGCAAAAACCCAAATGCTTGGTCCTTACTGCGGGAATATCTACCGTCATTCGTATGTAAAAGAATTACATTATGACATATTAATATATACCCTTAAATCCATATGCCTCCTCCTCCCCTGTGGATAGCACAGCAACCCCCAGCATATAATGACACACCTTAGGGACCATTTAATTTCCAACTGCTAACAAACTCCCAGAACAAACTCGTGCCATGTTCAACTCCCACAGGCAGCATAGGGCAGGCAGAGTATGGCACACACAGGCAGCACTCTGCCTGCCCTACGCTACCTGTGTGTGCCATACTCTGCCTGCCCTACCCTGCATGTGTGTGCCATACTCTGCCTGCCCTACCCTGCCTGTGTGTGCCATACTCTGCCTGCCCTTACCTTCCAATATCTGATAAATAAACCCAACACTTTTAACTGTAATCCCAAGCCACTAATACAGGCAAAATAAATATGAGGTAGGAAAGGCTGGTCCATAGCCCACTACTGGAATATGCCGCTACTTAATTTTCCCACCATTCATATACCATATTAACCCTTCCTCCTGACCTTCCATTTACTTATATTCTCCCTATGGCCTCTACTGTAACCCTAAACTAATCAAATTCCTAACTGAATCCTTTCTTCCCCAGCCTACCCTTCCTAAATTAATCTGAGCCCCTTTCTATTGAAAAACTAAAAAAAATTGATAATGTGTAAATGAGATAATGTGTTATTGGGTTCCCATCCCTGGTGGATAAAAAAACTTTGAGGCTTCCATTTCATCTTTATTTTGTTATTCCTTATTTTCTATTTAGGCCCTTTCCTGTGAATCATACAGTATATGCTGACTTTCTAGCTGATATCTGTTTGCCTGGCTAATTAAGCCCTAGCAAGCAGATTATGTGTTTAGTTCCATGTTCCAGACCTACTGAACCAAAGTCTTATATAATTTAAAAAAAAAAAATGAGGTGTCATTGCACTTTATATTAGAATAATAATGTCTACACCATACTAAGTGACACATCTCTTTTAAAACCACTTGATCCTGATATTCTACTATGTAATGAAAGAATGACATACAGTCTTATACACCATTTTCTCATAACAGCACAGACATATTTTATATTTATTTTTATTTTTTAGAAAATAATTACAGAAATGGGAAAATAAATGAGGAGATCTGTTAAGGTGCTTTTGCTTAGATGTTAATAGCCATATTTAAATGATAGACATTTTGGAATGATATAGATGTACTTTTAAATAACTTGCTCTTATGAAGGGATTTAAAGATCATTCTAATATCTTGGACTTCAAAGTATCATATTTTAACCGCTGTAGCATTAACAAGGATATACCATGAATAATATGTCCACAGAAGAATGTAGCACATGTGTTGCATCAAGTACATCCTGGCAGAACATAACTGACAAACTTTAAACGCAGTTGAGTTATATGACCATTAAATCTTTGATGTGCTGTTTGTACCCTAGAGACTGAATGAAGTAAATACGTAACATTGCAAACAATGCTGGGATTGGTTTTATTGTTATTATTTATATCACATAAAAAACACATCTGAATGTCTGCAAATCCTTCAATAAAAGATTGGGGGGAAATCTAATGTAGTACTCGCACATATCTGTAACATGTATGTGAGGTGTATGAAGATAAAAGGCCTGATTTATTCATGATTAGGAAGGAACAAAATGTTTCACCTGATACAGTGAAATTCATGTCTTTGGCAATGATCAAAATGTTCAGGAGCCCTCTTTTCGCCTTCCCATTGACCCAAATGCATTTGTCAAAATTACACTTTTTTGCAAATATTTCTTGGGTTTTGCAAATTCTTCTGCAAAGTTTTGTTTTGCTCTTCTCTCTTCATGATCTTTATGGATCCATCAAATCAATCCAAAAAGATTGTGGAACTTTTTAAAGGAAATCATTTTTTTTAAAAAAAAAAGCTGATTGGATTTGATTTGATTCGATGCAGAATTGATCATTATCAATCTAATTTTGGTCAGTCAGCTAGGAAAGCTTCCTGAATAGTGATAAGCAACTATTGCAACAGCAACATTTTTTCAAAATGCATTGGAATCAATGTGACATTACATTGCAATTTACATTGCAAAAAGCTCCTAGATATATATATATATAATTAGATATAATAATGATATCTGCAGGATTTTTTTCCTGGTGGATTAGACTACATGGCTAAATTCTAGCATAGGTTCATAAAAACACTTTGGGGCCCATTTATCAATGTATGATTGAGTCCAAATACTAAAAATTCATATTTTTTCTAAGTTTTAGAACTGTGTGTATTCTCTGTGATTTTTTCATTAATTTGCACAACTTTTTCGTACTTTGTGAAACAATTTACACAACAATTTGTGCGACAAAATCAAATTTGTTGCAACAAGTACGAAAGTTTAGGATTCATTTAAGCTTCGGTACCGTGACTTTCCTTTGGCCAGGTTGGAGCTGCAGAGTGCCATTGAGTCCTATGGGAGGCTTCCAAAATCATGCACAGAAGGTTCAAAGTCAGAAAGGTTTTCCCACCGTTTACGATCGTTTGAATACAAAAATTTAATGATCGGATCGCCATTCGCAAACAATCTTTTCAATATGAAAATTTTGGAAGTTTCAGATAGTAAGTACCAAATTTTCGTATTCAAACAAAAAGAATTTTGTGGCATTTGTGATCATCAAAAATAATCGGATTTCGTGATTCGGATTCGTACCTTAGTGAACCGGCCCCTTAGTTTCAATTGTGCCAATATCGACATAAATTTCCTTCAAATTGTTGCTTTGTAAGTATATTTAAAAAGAGACTTAGGGGCACATTTACTTATCCACGAACGCTCCGAGCGTTCGTTCGATCGGTCCAATCGTATTTTCCGCGACTTTTTCTATGCCTGCGTGACTTTTTCGGTGCTTTTGCGACTTTTTTGATGCTTGCGCAACTTTTTTGTATTTTTTGTGCAAAAAAATCGGATCGGTTTTGCTACTGTTTACAATCATTCTGTATGAAAATTTTGTGACTTTCGGATCGCCAATACGATATTATCGTGACTAATATGATTTTTTTGTAAGCATTTTGTGGTATTTGCGATCTTCAGAAATTTTCGTTTCCAATCTGAATTTTTCCCATTTGGGATTCGAACTCGTGTTTTGATAAATCTGCCCCTTAGGGTTATATTTAACATGCTGTGTAAAAAGTGGAGTGAAATCTAATTGCTAATAGGTATCCTTGGGCAGCATCACCGGTAAAGCTTCACTCTTCTTTTTACACAGCATGATAAATATACCCTTAGTTACTGTGCTCAGTCAAGAAGAATTTAGATGAGACTAAATAGTGTTGCTGACATCACATGTTGCTTGGCTAGACTGGTCCCTATATTTACACATTTATTTGTTACACACATAGGGGGGTGTGCAACAACAAGTGTGTTATACACTACCTGCACATAATAAATATCTCCTATAAAGTTCTTGGGTTTAGTGTGTCTTAGTGTGTCATGTTGCCATTTAATACTGGGGAATACTACAAACCATAGTGCTGTCTTATGTTGGGGTTTTCTGTGTTACAGTGTTCTTTTATAATGTGCTGGGAGGTAATATTTTATGCCTAACTTTGCTTGGATCTGAATGCTGTTCTTTATTTTTTGCTTGGGTCTATGAGTCAGTTTCATTTTATACTAATACATACTAGACCGGGGTCCCAAACCTTTTGTCTTATCCATGAGCCACATTCAAATGTAGAAAGAGATGGGGGGCAACACGAGTATGAAAAAAATAATGGAGGTGCCAAATAAGGGCTATTTGGTAGACCCTATGTAGACTGGCAGCCTACAGGAGACTCTGCAACCAAAACTTGCCTCCAAGCCAGGAATTTAAAATAAGCACCTGCTTTGAGGCTACTGGGAGCAACATCCAAGGGGTTGGGGAGCAACATGTTGCTTGTGAGTCACTGGTTGGGGATCACTGTGCTAGACAGTGCTGTTTTATGATTAGGATTCAAACTGTCATTACATATTGAAGAAAAGTCTCTGCTACCTTTCCATACCACAACAGGGTATAGAATGGTGGTGCTTAAACCATGTCCTAGATATCTGGCATGCTGTCAGTGTGAGTAAGTTTTTTTATTAACAGCTATTTAGCAAATCTGGTGAGTGTTCCTATTTTGATTTATTATTATTGCCTCATTTTTGTTGGTGGTTGATGGGGGGGGGTCAAAGTGCTATAATATATTGGGGTGACTGTGATTATTTCTTGGGGTCACTAATCACAATCCTAGACAAAGTGCATATGACTTAGAAACAATACATCTGGGGGTGCTTGCGGTCTATGGGACAAAATCTTGGTTTTAAGCAGTATATTTCCTAAGAACTTACAGAATAATAACAGTAATCTTTATAAACAACTATACCAGAATATAAAGGTGCATCCAGTCTGCATTAATCTTAAGGTAAGCAAATGCTAAATAATGCTTATATGAAACTTGATATAGATGATATATAGATATATATGATATAGGAAGTACATTTCACATTGCATTGCGTGTTTCTGTACTGATTGCTTTGTTCTACAGTATGTGAACAGAGCAGTGAGCAGTTTATGAAGGCATGCTTCAGAACTGCCATCCAGGGTCAGGTTTTCTAGATCTGTTGCTACAGCCCATATTGCATTGACACATGTAGCAAAAATGAGTTATACATAGGTGCGCTGAATAACAAAAATGTTTAAATGATGACAGCAAAGTCCATTTCATGTAATCACCATACTGTATCCACAGCTGGTTTCCACTTTTTTACTTGATTCACAACCAGCATAGCTGGTGTCAAAAGACAAAAAGAGCATACCATCTGCTTTCAGCAAACATGCAAATCTATCTAAAAGAGCAAATTTGCCTCTTGTCTTCAGCTGTGCCCCATATGTTAGCCAGAAGATTTTTAGTGTCTCATAAATACCCAGTAAATAAGGGAACATAACACAAAATGTGTAAAACTGTCTGCTTTGGAAAATGAAATGCTGAAAAAACGTTTGTAAATATCAATAAAGGTTTATTGCCTGCCAAACTAAATTTTCTGCTCATTGGGCTTGAAATGTAATGAGGAAAAACCTTCTGAAAGCAATTGTATGAAAGAAAATGCTACTGGACCTTTTTCTTCTGTACAGCTGTAAATAGGGTTCAGCCGGGACCTTTTTTTATCATATACTGTATATACGGCAGACATCACAGAACAGACATCTGGTAATGTGCAATAAAATACTGTAAAGGCTGCGGTTTATTGAAATATGCTCTTTCTGACAAATTAGCATTGGGTCAATCAGTACAGAAATAGCTTAGCCATATACTGACTAACTATAACCTGTGCAGAGAGAGATTATATCTATGAAACAGCCAACTCTTCTGTGGCCTGGGGATTGCTACTGAGCTGCACACACTGTAGCATACCTGTAGGGCAGTACACGTAAATATTTCCAATAGAACATAGGCTTAATGATTTTTGAAATAGGTAAGGGATGGATGGGCCTAAGATTGGTATATGAAAAAGTAATGAACAGCAGTATTATGGGGTATTAAGGGGTACAGGATATTCTCTAGGTCCTATGCAGACTGATGAACACCATTTTCTTTACACCGCCCTGCTGCTTTATTAATAATGGTCAAAGTCTGTATTTCCTGCCATGCACACTTGTCTAGAGGGCTATTTATCATATTTGGTTGATTTTCTACGTTTCTTCTTCTTGCAGCTGGTGAAGTTAAACACTTTTAACAGCTGAATTAGCATATACAGTATATATATATATATAAATATACCTGGTTTGTCCCTGAGGAAGAGCACAGATTGTGCTCGAAACGTTGGAATTTTTTCAATAAAACCACTTTTTCTTTTGTATCAAGTCCCTATGTGTGCGGCACTCTTTCTATTATATTAAATATATATATATATAATAGAAAGAGTGCCGCACACACAGGGACTAGATACAAAAGAAAAAGTGTTTTTATTGAAAAAATTCCAAGGTTTCAAGCACAACCAGTACTCTTCCTCAGGGACAAACCAACAGACCATATCCCAACACCCACAGTAAATACCCCCACCACATAAAATGGCGCAAAAAAAAAAAACCGGCCATAGTTACCATGGCAACCAGTGTAAACAAGCCCCACACCCACCAGAGCAAGATAAATTCAAAGTCAACATATACAGGCACATAGAATGGGAGTGCAGTGCTAAGCAGTTTAGCACTGCACTCCCATTCTATGTGCCTGTATATGTTGATTTGTCCCTGAGGAAGAGCACTGGTTGTGCTCGAAACGTTGGAATTTTTTCAATAAAAACACTTTTTCTTTTGTATCAAGTCCCTGTGTGTGCGGCACACCTGGTCCTGGTGTGCATCAGCATTTTTTTTAACATATACTGTATATATATAATATATATATATATATATATATATATATATATATATATATATATATATATATATATATATATATATATATATAAAAGCAGCATAGTACCACACACAATTTTTTCAATACATTTTGATTAGCTGCAATGATGAAGGGTGAAAATGCCTGTACTGTTAAAATAGTTTTTAACATTCACTGACCTATGACTACAACCAGCAGCCTAGTGACCCAGGGTTACACCTGCAGGATTCTTAAATAATTCATAAAACACGCTGCTTTTACCTATGATGTATAACAGTAATTGAAATGAGCTAAACCACATTAAAGACTTTTCAGCTTAGAAAAGGAACTGAACCATCCACCAACAGAACTCCTTAATCTTCCACTGGAAGAAAGATCAATGCCGACACTGACATTCGGGTTTTTGTTGTGGATAAAAGGTAGTGAGAATATCCACCGCCTAATAACACATTTGTTCAGAAATTGATTTTTTTTTTGTCAAATAGTTGGCCTTGCTTGCTTTCAGTGCTGAAATTAAACAGCACATGACAAAGCCTTCTTTTTACATCCAACCAGTTCTTGTGTTACTAGTGCAAGTTTATGAGAACTTTCCTTTGGCATCCTGTTGCAATATACCCAGTAGAAATGTAGTTATGTGATAGATCCAAGGAAACATACATGTAGAAAAGAAAAAAGATCACATTAACAGGATTTAAATTTGCTTCAAGTAGAATTTATTTTAAAAAATGTTGCCAACAATAAAAACAGCTTTTGCAAAAGCATTTTTACTGCATATACCCTGCCTGATATATACTTTGTGGAAGGACAAAACAAACATAAAACAAGTTCCCATAAAGTTGTAATAAAAACAATGCTATTGGCCCAACCCATCTTTTCCCTTGAGCCACCATTTAGTGATGGGCTGGGTGCTCCCTCAGAGATCACATGACCAGAAATAATGCAGCTTTAACTGTAACAGGAAAGTGTGGAAGCAAAACAGTTCACAGTTCTGTGTGTCCTTATTTTGTGTGTAAGCACAGTGAATCATACAAGCTGGGGGCGGCTTTTAGTGCTTAAAATTACAGTTTTTATATAGAAGCATCACCAATGGTACATAATACTTAAAAGGTATATTTTTATGAAAATGCTTTATTTAGAAGAAGTGGCCTGTTTTATATGATATATTTTAAAGAGCCCTGCAGTGTTTAAGGGTATAGTTTCCCCTATTGTTTACCCAAAGGAAATATTTGTGCATAGACCCAGCCAGGGCACTATCTGCGAGGAGTTTGTGTGTGTTTGTATGTGCTCCCCGTGTCTGGGTTTCCTCTGGGGACTCCGTTTTCCTCCCACAAGCCAAAAACATACATGGATGAATGTGATAAGAAGCTTAGATTGTAAGCTCCTGTGGGGTAGGGACTGATGTGAATTAAGTATAATTTATGTTAAAGTGCTTGAGAAATGCGCTAAATAACAGGTAATAAAGAAAATGCCGTTTTAAGCAACTTTAAGAGTTATTTGTAAATTACATTTTTATTGAAAGCAGCATCTGTCTGGCTGTTTGTATGCTCTGCAATCCTGGCTCTGACTCCTACAATAATGTAGCAAAAGCCAGTGATTAATAGACCTGGAGGAATCTGATTTCTTAGATTTCTTTCATGAGTCAGACCCAGACAGATACAAATACTGCTTTCAATTGGAATTACATTTACAAATAACTTTAAAACCATTTAAATGTGTTAATTTAATATATACTGAAAAGTTTCTTAGAATAACATTCTCTGTTGTTGTTCTCAAAACCATCTTTTGGTGGACATCCCCTTTAATTTTGTCTGCTGAATACAGCTGCATGAGTTATGAAAGGGCTTTGGCTTCTCAACACTACTTTACATGGTTGAAAACAATTGTAAGCAATATATATACAGTATATATATATATCCCTATAACTGACATTAAAAGGTTTACATAAACTACTACAAAGGGATTTATAGGCTGTCAGGTCCTGCTTGGCTCCTGCTGAGATTGTAGTCAGGACCCACGAAAAAGTTTAGGCAGGCAAAAAGTTCATGTTGCGCTATCAAAAGGGTTAATGAGAGTTTCTTGGTTGATATCCAGGCACGGGTTGATACAGGCAGCAATCAGCAAAGTAAAGGTCAGGCAAAAAGGCTCAAAACCAGAAAGACATTCCAATACAGCAATTATATCGCACCCGGGAAATTGTAGAAGAAAATCCTATACTCTGGCATGGAACCCAGATCCTCAGTATATATTTATTTTGAATTTTTGCACCAGGCACAATGCAGTGATGTCACACACCTGTGCACTACCTTCACCCCGGCAGCGACACGACCCAGGTGGTGGCCATGGGTGCCCCCCATTTTGATGCGCTGCTGGTGGAGAGAAGACCTCCATTGGGTGCTCCTTACACAGGCTTGCTGTTCACCCACCTGTGTTATAACCTGCAGTGCCCAATAACTGGAAAATCTGTCAGTGGACTCTGTCCTTTAGGATTTTAGACAAATAATTTAAAAAAAGAATTTGGAACTCAAATCCACCTTTATAGCTCCCCACCCAATATGCCATACAAACAGCAGGCAGGAAAAGGCCAGTAATTCGAAGCAGCTAGAAAGTACAAATATTGGGAGCCAGTCCAAAGGATGAAATGCATAGCAGAATAAACAAGGCAGAGTACATGGTGTCAATACACCATAACTGAGGCCCATGAAAATAAAAACCCAAAAACTCAAGCATTACCAAACCATGGATCCATGCTCAAAAGATAGAGTCCTTGCAGAAATTCAGGATTCCATCCTATAGCATTTCCATTATAAAATCATGCATTTTTTATTTACTGAAGATGGATCACTGTCTACAAGAGATGAGCAAGTTTAATTTAATACATTGTAAAAAATGTTTTTTTTTTAACAATATGTCCTTTTAGAACCATTTAATAAATGTGAATCCATTTAAATCACACACACACTTTCTAGACTGGTAGTAAACAATACTACATATATTAAACAACATGGGAGTTTAAAAAGTTTAGTAACAACTGAAAGTAAAAACCTTTACCTTTAACCATGAAACTATTATAAATTGCGGTGGTTGAGAGACCCCATGACAGCAGTAAACCTTCTCGCCTTAAAGCTGAGAATATCTCTGAAGTTTCAGAGATGGCTGTCTCAGATTTTCCTTTTTTTTTTTGTAACTTATATTTTTATTGTTTTTTTTCTTTTCTTTTTCAAATAAACATTTATGTTTACAAAACATAAAATAATTTTTTTTTTAAAAAAAGGCATAGTAAGTATACTAAAGATAGTGAACCTAGGTTCTACTGGTTGTGGTTGCCCTGAGGCGATGACAGTTTTTGTCCTTATTATTATTGCTATATGTCTTCATTCGTCTCAGATTTTGCTTTGAGATTTTGCTTCTCTGCTTGGCTTTTTTCAGCGTGTTGGGAGTAGTAGCCCTCTATTATCATATGGTCATATATTACAAAGTTGCATCTACTCCAAACTATTATTTTATATGTTTAGTGACTTGTTTGACCTGAGGCTAGCAAACTGGTAGAAAGAATAAGCAATTACGGTATTCAAAAAAGGAATTCAGTATCAACCTAGTAATTCTAAACCTGTAAGTATGACATTTGTGGCAATAAAGATATTGATATTATAGGTTTGTTACAAGATTTTTCTCAGAATTATATTTTGTAGAATAATATAATAAGCAGTCAGCATTATTTTATTAGAAACAGATATTGTCAGACAAATTTCTGTTTTTACTGTGATATGAATAGGAAGTTGGACAGTGGTGTTGCTGTATATGTGGTCTGCTTAAATATTGCAGATACTTTTGACCCACTGCCAAATAAATGATTACTGTATAATCTAGTTCATATGGGTTTTGGGAATTCTTTATGTACACATATCAATTGAATGATTTATGCTCTAACTCACCTATTTTTTTTTTAAGTATAAACTCCAGGGTTTTTGTATTTTGACCACTTAACTTGTCCATAGAGACTTACAAGTTGACTGTCTTTGGTGTCTGCCCATGGAACAAAACAAGGCACATTAACAGAATCTATGTAATAAATATCAGGGGTCATTTTAATGAACCCTGGACAGAAGTTCAAGAGAACTAGGGGGTGCAAAAGTGCATCTGAATGATGTGCAAGTTAGGGGACAGGTAGAGGGCAGGAGGTTGGAAACCTTCACCTACCCATCCTCATTAATACAGCACTGCCAAAAACAAGCAGCAATGTATTCATGGGAAAATCATAGGTCTATGTGCAGGGTAGATTTATTTATATAAATTTATTTAATAAAAATTGCACTTGGTTCAGAAGTACAATCATATCACATACTTGTCCCAACACATTTCATCAATAGTCAACTTCCTCAGGGGAATTCCAGGAAGTCAACTATTGACGAAACACATTAGGCTATGATTGTTAGATGCTGATTGTACTTCTGAACCATTGTTAGTACAATTTTTATTAAATAATTTTAATAAATTGATGATTTATTAAAGTAAAATTGTTGATTTTACTTTATAGGAGCACACCCCTCTCTTCCTTTATCTTTTTCTATAAATGAGATGTGGCCAGGGCAGACCAGGCAACAGCAACAAGAGATCCTCTGCATTCACCCATTATCAATATATATAGGACATTAAGACATTCTGCGCATTAAGCTACCAAGGAATGCCCTCCCCTTTAAGCAAAATAGGGTTTGTATATAGATATTGCAATATAATTCAAGCTGTCCAACTACATCATCCCTCCTGGCCAGTCCTACACTCACTTTTATATGATTCATTAAGAATTCTGTTGCTTCAATATAAATTTAACAAAGGGACTGAGTTTTACCTAAACTTACTTGTATTCAAGGTTAGGGGCAGATTTAAGAATGCTTGAGACTTCAAGCTTGAGCAATTAAATACAAAAACCATACGAGAGTTTCCAAACTCTTGCGTGGTTATTTAATCTGAATAGCACGCTTCATGCAAATCGAGTTTTTCTTTTCCCTGACAAAAAAATAAAAATAAAAAGCTCAGCAAGTTTTAGGCGCCAAGCTTTTTATTTTTTTGTCTGGGGAAAAAAACCCAGTTTGCAAGAAACGTGCTATTCAGAGGAAGAGACCATGTGAGAGTTTGGAAACTCTCATGTGGTTTTAGTATCCGAATGCTCGAGTATTCTTAAGTCTGCCCCTTTGTGTATAGTTACCCAGCTGGCATCTTTACTTGAACAAAAAGTGAAATAATTTAAAACCCACATTGACTGCAAATTGTCTTGGAATATTTCTGTCTGCATCATACTAAAAGTTAATTTTAGTATGGAACAATTACAGACAGCAATTTGTTTTTCATCTAACTAATTTTCTCTGTATGATATTCCCCAGTTTGTATGTATCTATGTTTGCCTGCCATCCTCACTACTATCTTGACTACTATCTTGACAAAACCAAGTAAGATGCTGCATCTGCATCTTACAAGATGAAGTCTGATGTCTGAAAGACTTTTCTCATTAAAATACATTGACTGTCAGATGTAGATGCAAAAACAAAACATACCATCTGGCTTTGATCTGATTTACATTACATTTATGGGGGATCAGATTTTGCAGGATCCCACAAATTCTTGTGCTTTAGCATGACAAGATTTTGAAAGGCTATAAAGGCATATATCACATCATGAGATTTATCCCCGTTGTATTATTGTTTACTATATAATATTTTCTGGTGCCAGTCATGCATGTGTGCAATTCTTGCAAAGATTCCAATAACCAACAACAGGAAGTAATCTCCAAAAATGTTATTGTTTCCTCTTTTCTGTAGCAGCAACATTATAGGGGTGAAACCCGTTATGCCCGTATGGCATTAACCCTAGTTGTAAGACTAAAACTGTGCATTACAAGCATTTAATATAAGCTGTTCAGCTCTTTGCAGTTTTGAAATCAAAATCACTGCCCTATACTGCAGTTGTCAAATCATGATCACCGTTAGCAAAAGTGGCTTTTTAAACACTGAGTTCTTGTTCTGACAGTAAAACATATTCTTCAGCTTTTTATTTCAGACGAGACACTGCTGTTAAAATATGAGGCTCCAGGGTTCTGGAAACAGACTCTGAGAAAAAATATCTAATCGTTTATGCTACTTTATGTCCTTCTCATCCTTGAAGTGAATGACAGTTTGTAAACAGGCTTAAAGCCAGCCTGCCTTTCATCTTCAGGAGAAGTTACAGAGATGTTCCTGCCATTACTGCACCTTTCTGGTGACTTCACACACACATAACATGTTAACTATACGATTACTGGAGAAAGAAATTGCTAAAGACGCAAGGACATTTGTTTTAAAGTAACAATTCTTGGTTAAAAATGTCATGGTGGCCTTTGTATTAAAAATAATAACTGCTAATATAGATACGCAAAATATAGTAATATTTACAGAAGATTTGTAAAGAAGGGTGAAACTATTGAATTAAAATCTTAAGCAAAATCAGAATTTTGAAGATGTGACTGACTGCTTGCCAGTTACTTCATGTATTAAAATAATGCAGTGAAATTAAGTTTAATACATTCAAATAAAGGTCAAATAAATAAAAATAATATTAATCAGCCGTAGTGAAGGAATGTATCTTTATCTGCTCCTTAAAGCTTATATAAAACATGAGTATGTCCTGCATCCTGTTCACACGATAATTTAAAAGGAAAATGTGGCATCAGAAGGTTTGCTTCTGATAGGAAGGTAGGAATTATCCCTAAACTAACTATCAGTGATGTTAACAGCTCTACCTATTTTATATCTGATAAGTTTATGTATTGAAAGGTATAAAGTTTGCCATAGATCTGTTTTTTTGTTTTTTAAGAAACCATTGGTTAAAAAGGTTTTCTTTTGTAACAATGGGTATGGGTAACAATAGGATGAGGTTATGGTGTTGGATAAGGAATATTCATAAGATAACTTTAAGTCATTTTAGGGATGTGATTAAAGCAACTTCTGTGAGACACATTTTATCTTTGAAATGAGTGGGAGGGGGGAAGTAGGAGTGAATGAATGTGAGAGTAAGGGCAGAACTGAGTATAAATGATGGATCTCCAGCAGTTTCAAAACCTTTTTATGTTTGAAATCTACAACACATTTATGTTCCCCCCTCAGTTGTAGCAATACATTTTTATGCAAACACAACTTGGTATAGCTTCTCCTGATGTATTTTGTTGACAAGGCACAAGAGAAACAATGGAGCCAGTAGAAGGGGAAAGAAGATGGGATGGGATGAAGGTCCAGGGGAATAAGATGGGCATCATAGCAAGAGTGGAGAAAATATATTATTCAGAGAGAATGGACAGGCGTGATACAGGAAAAAAGAAGTATTCAAAGCATAAAAAATATAATACATGTAAGAGAAAAATAAAATGGGAGGGAAAGTGTAGAAAAGGCCAATGGGGAGGGATACAATAGTAAGCACTGCTAGGGTAATTTATGTAAGATTAAAAGAAGGCAACTGACTAATAATACAAGCATCAACAGGTATAGTATAATACTGGGGAGATAAATGATTAGGGGAGATAAAAGATTTAAGAGGAAGGAGGAGAAAAAGGATGTAGACAAAAGCAAAAAGGCAATAGATAAGTTAGATTACATTGCAACATTTTTATCATTGTAATACCCACATCCAAAAAATAGGGTAGTACTAGATTAGGTACATATTATGGAGCATTAAGACTCATCTCTGTCTTCAACATAAAATAACATTAGCCCACATTTGTAAAGTGTTGTGCATCTTTGCAGATCAGCAAGGCACAACTTTATTCCATCACAGCTGGTTAATATTAGTCCAGGTACCACTCATCATTAGCGATGAGCAAATCTGTTCCGTTTCGCTTCGCTGAAAAATTTGTGAAATGGTAAAAATGTTGCGCATCAAAAAAAATTGGCGCCCGTGACTATTTTTTTGTCACGCGGCAATTCTTTTGTCGCCCGCAGCTATTCTTTTGTCGCCCGGCTATTCTTTTTGACGCGCGACAATTTTTGGACACGCAGCAAATTTTTCTGCGGCAAATATTTTCATCCATTTTTCTAAACAATCCACCAATGGCAAAACGTGGAAATTTGCTGCGAATCCATGTCTGGCAAAACATTTCGCCCATCACTACTCATCATTATAGATTTCCTACTTATCTTACTGAAATACATTCTCATCTGGTTAGACACATTTGGCCATTCATGCTACCCTGACCATTACTGCTCTTAATCCTGAATTTTGTGTTTATTACTGATTTATACTTGTTCAGTTGGTGTCCATTTATGTTCTAAAAACAACCCTGTTCCAAGCTTCCATGCTTCATTACTGTGATGTTCTGGCTAGGATTGGTGTCCCTCTAAAGCAGCGCTGTCCAACTGGCGGCCCGCGGGCCCCCTCTGTGTGGCCCCCCACCTGTCTGGCTGCTTTGATGGTTTACTCTTGTGTAAGCTTCAAATGGTATTAGTACTGTGATTAACTGCCCCCCTGCATGGTTCACACCTCAGATTCAGACTGTAATCCCCTGTGTTGTTCACACTTTTTAATCCCTGCATTGTTCAACCACTTTATTGTTCACACCTCAGGCTCAGGCTGTAATCACCCACATTGCTCACCTATTCACACATCAGAGCAGTAGAAACCCACAAATAAACCCTGCACACTACAAAAAGAATATATACTGAGGTGGTACTGCAATTAAAAAGTTTTTGTTAATAAATAGTTATTGTGCAGACTGTAGAAGCAGTGCCAGCATTGTGTCACTGTATGCTGCCTGTGTGTGCCATCACTGGGCAGGGTAGGGCAGGCAGAGTATGGCACATACAGGCAGGGTAGGGCAGGCTGAGTATGGCACACACAGGCAGGGTAGGGAAGGCAGAGTATGGCACACACAGGCAGGGTAGGGAAGGCTGAGTATGGCACACACAGGCAGGGTAGGGAAGGCAGAGTATGGCACACACAGGCAGAGTAGGGCAGGCTGAGTATGGCACACACAGGCAGGGTAGGGAAGGCTAAGTATGGCACACACAGGCAGGGTAGGGCAGGCTGAGTATAGCACATACAGGCAGGGTAGGGCAGGCAGAGTATGGCACATACAGGCAGGGTAGGGCAGGCTGAGTATGGCACACACAGGCAGGGTAGGGAAGGCAGAGTTTGGCACACACAGGCAGGGTAGGGAAGGCAGAGTATGGCAGGCTTTTGCTGTACCATTGTGTATGGTCATGTGATAACATGGGTGTGGTTTCAAGTGGGTGTGGTTGTAAAAGGGGAGTGGTCAAAACTTGCTTCCATTATCCGCCCTCCACCACGTAGGCCGGAAAAATTCCGGCCCTCGGTACCACAGAAGTTGGACAGCACTGCTCTAAAGTATATGCTACGAATGGGAACTGATTGTATTTTAGTAGACCTATTTCAGGAAGCAACTTTTTACTATGCTTCAGGTTTTGTATACCACTCTCCTTGAGTCAACTCTTATGCTTTCTAATTCACAGTAACACAGACACAACAAAATCCTAAATGGTGTGAAGGTCAGTCTAGGTCACAAGAGAGGGACATTTAGCCTGAGAGAAATAATAGCTAATGCATGAACAAGCTTTGACATTATTTTCTATCACACTATTGACAGAAGAGAGAACAACTCAGAATATTAATCAAATATTTAAAAACTTGCTTGTAAGGTTTACATGTCTTTGTATATGTTATGTTAATAAAGGTGTGCTCCCATACTAAATCTGGGAGCTAATATGTATGCATGGACTTGTACAGTTTAGCATTATTTTTGTAAAATAGCTCTTTCTCTCTGCTAAAGTGATCGGTAAGAGCTGTTTAAAGCATAAAATACAAGCATAACAGTTCCCCCATAGTAGGTATCAGTAGCCTAAATATTTCAGCATAATCTGGGGTTACATCTGCCTAAAGCCAGGGGCCTATATTGAAGCCAGAGCTTGTGGCTGCTTGGGGGTCAGCAGTATATGGGACTCATATAATTTCCCCCAAGTTTGTTTTATGGGTACACTATTAATATTTTTATAGAACCCAGTAAATTAGAACTGCATTACTATGTAAAGTCCTTTTGTTTCTTTGCTTTATATAGGGCACTGTGTGCACTGGTATGCATGGGGTAACTGATTTATTGTATGTATTAGTAACAGACATTCTGTTAAGCAAATGATGAGCCTTATCAAGTTAACCACACCACAGCACCCAATCCTAGTTAATATTTATTGGTCTAGTGTGGTTTGACTACTCCAATGAACCATCAGACATTTACTACTACAATCAAATAGACTGGTACCAACATTGCTCATTTTACAGTGTACATCTAAGACTTCCTCAGAATAAGACTGCCTAAGACTAAGAGTAGTCATAACTACACATATTCAGGAATTACATTTAACAGTTGTACAAATGGTGCTCCATTTATTGTATGTGCTACAGTCCATAGCTTAAATATTCTGTCACCAAATGTGTCTCATTTGCATGGTAATGGTAAACAGCCCACAATTAGGGTTTGTAGAGAGGTGATAACATAATAATGCAGGCAGTGCCTTCAAGTGATATGTCATACTACAAGCAGATCTACAAGCAGAGCACAACAGGTGTGTGAATAGAGAGAAAGAGATTTTTCTTTATACTTAGGTTGTATATAATATATCTACTGATTTGTACATCCCCTTTGGTATACAAATTGCTTTAGTTTTAAACTGTTACCTGTTTAATTAAGCTAAAGCAATATGTTTTCATGGAATCTCCCCTGAAAGTACATCAGTCTTGTCTGAATGGAAAATATAAATACAGTTTCCATCAGTACCAGATCTAAATAAGTTTCCATTAATCAGTCAGTCCCAGTGCTGAAAGTGTTAAACCCATCCCAGTGCACAAGTATGAACAAGAAAATCCCTGTTAAGTTGTCCTGTAACACTTTGTTGAGAGCAATCACAAGCCATTCAGGAATTTAAGGCTGTTGTGTGAAGCCCTGTGCAAATTGTTTCCCTGCAAAGGCGAAACTGTCTGATGTTAATGTTAGCTGGAGTGATACTGCTAAATATCTACACAGCGTGCCCAGACCTTGTGGCTCCAGGAGAACATAGCAGTTGGATATTACACGCTCTCGCTGCTATTCATTTCACTTCAGAAGTAACAGTTGGCCACCTAATTCAATTGAACAATTGAATACACAGGCACAGGTTTACTCCTGCCACCTTTAGTAGATACTATGGAAAGGACAGGGCATGAAGACAGACCCTGGCATAGATTCAGATGAATTTGCATCAATAGAAAAAAGTTCATATGTTTTTAGACTGTGCATAGTGGTTTAGTTTTTCAGAAATGTTTGTGAGGGTATTGTTGCCAGTAATATATAAATCCATGCCTTACAAAGACATTATTTTGCAACTACTGTGAATATCATAGCAAAACCAGAAGAGTATCCTTGTCTCCTTGGGGAGACACTAGCTCTAACTACCTGCAGGTCTATGAGAATACACATGTTAAGGCAAATAATACAGCAGCTCCTACTCAGACCTATAGCCTGTGTCTCTAAGTAAAGCAGCTGTTCTGAGCCTGTTCAGTACAACACTACAGATCAAATACAGTTTACATATTGATAATATAATATGGTCTGATCATTATTGTTTTATCCTTGAGAAAAGTCCTATTGAGGAACTGAAAAGTTGGTCACAGAATATTTATTGCTGAATACATAAAATTTAGCTGTGCACCCCACAAGGTTACAAGCTTTGAAGAGCAGACACTATAAAGACTGATATATATATGTATATATTGCCTTTTTACATCTTTTCCCTTGAGTGAACATTTTGTGATAGATTTTCCTCAGAGATCACATAACAAGAAATAATGCATAACTGTATTAGGAAGCGTGTGGAAGCAGAACTCCTCCATGTCCATTCATTGGCTGATGTGGCCTAGTATGTATGTGTGCCTTGGCTTGTTTGTGTGGATGGTATGATCCCAGGAGTTGGCCCTTATCTCTTACAATGCAATTTTCTATTTAGGATTACCCAATGCACACTACTAACAAAGTATATTTTTATGAAAATTATTTATTTAGATGAAGCAGGGATTTACATATTTATGCAATATACTTTTAAAGAGACCTACATTGTTCGGGGGTATAGTTTTCTTTTAAGGATATTTCTTTTCAAGGGAACCAAAGAGTGAAAAATAAAACCCCATTATCTGAAGTTTTATTCATTTAATGTTTATTGTTATGGATGGCCAGAAATTAATGTAATCCTCCTTGTGCTGGTTAATGTGCATATTAAGAGGTGCTGCTCCATTTTCCCTGGTACTGGGTCTGGAACAATAGTGTCATATTTAGACATATTCACAGCTATGTTAAAAATGGTGCACTTTGGCAAACTGAAAACTCGAACAACAATCTAAATCTTGTAATCTACAGAACTGTGCATGGTGGGAATCTTTGTTTTGGTTATAAATATGTCTTTTTAAGCATAAAAAAAGCTTAACATGACAAACTTGTTTTTTTTGGAATAATTTTCCTGTCAGTACACATTGGTGCTTTAATAGCAATGCAGCATGCAGTAGTAATGGAATTGTAAACTTTAAAGAAACCTATATATATATATAGAATAAACATGTTCAGATGTATTAACAGTATATCTCCACACTGTGATTAATATCCCTAGATAACCACATTCTAATGCTGATACAGGCTTGATTGTGTTACTTTGTATTAGAATGTCAAGCAATATTTCTTCCTGTAAATCCTATGGGTCCTTATTATCTGATTTGTGTTTTAAAAAAAAAAGCCATTTAGTTATCAATTCCATTATCTCCTGTTCCATACATAGGACGAGTGCAGTGCTGGTTGCATGATTCAGTAATACATTCAGTGCTGGAGGTCCTGAGAACCCATCTAGCTGGAAGTTATTCAAAACACTTGAGGGATTAAGTTAAGGTTTTACTTTATACTGTTCTGCTCATTGCTGGTTTCCCTTATCTTATTTCTGTATTCTATTTTTCAATGTGGTTCTTAATACATAACATATTGTCATTATACGCATGCTTTTCAAGCTTACTGAAGAAATAATCTTCCAGCATAACTCTTCCAGTGACTGCATTTGTTTTCCTTTATCCCTTGTGGTGCTTCTTTGGATTCCATTTCATGGGATTTTTGTATGCACAGATTATTTCTTAACAGTGAGCAAATGTGCAACGTGCAGTAACCCATAACAACCAAACATATATTTGCAGTAGTATATTGGCATAATATTATATTTACCAAATAACTTGTAAGGAATTGATGCTGTGCCCTTGGGAAACCTATAAGAACATGACAGTACTATATGGATAATTGTATTAATATTATACAACTGAACACCTTCTCCAGCAGCAGACAATATTTTAATTTCATCAATATGTATTACTGTTAGATTTCCCATTGTTACATATTTATTTGTATAACTTACAATGCTGTTTCTCACCTGTATTATTTTTATGCTTGCACGTACATTAAAATGGTAAATACTTTAATCATTTCTGTGCACTTGCAATGATTGAAACGACAAACACAATTAAAATAAAAGTCAGACATAGACAGTGATAAAAGCTATAACATTATTCTTGTACTTGAAAATCACCCTTTATTTATAAATAGTGAAATCCAATATCATTACAATATTTACACTGCATATGTATGAATGTAGGAACATCTTTACCTAAATTATGGTTAGGGTTTCTACCTCTGGCGGCATTTGTCGCCGGGCAGGGGGCGAGCATTAATGTCACTGGAGGTGGGGAAGAGGCGGGGCTGTGACGCCATAGGACAGGGAAGAGGCGATCGATGGGTCAGGAGGTTTTGACCTGGACAGCCCTTCCGAAAACTGGGATGTCCAGGTCAAAATTGGACAACCCTAATTATGGTTATATATGTCAGCAAATCAAAGAAACAAACTGGCAGTCTTGTTAAGTTAAGCTTCTTATCTGGCCATTACATTCATCTGCCCCTTTCCTTCCATAATGTAACTCACATCTTGTTTACCTGCGGTGAGTCTCACACATATTGGTGGGGATATTAAATGCAGCACTTTGCACATTACCGGTATGTTTAGCCTTTTTGTCCTTATACTGTGGAGCTTGAAATATTTCTTGATCACAGTCATACAACACACACTAGGGTCAGTTTAAACAGGAGGCAACCAACCTTTTAATATACTTTTAAACTATGAGAGGAAACATGGGGTGACTGTATATACGCCATGCATATAGATTCCAGATTGGAACATAAAAAAACCCCTGAGATGCAACGTAGCAGTGGTAGCCAATGTGCTACTCTCACTAGAATTCTGTTTCTTCCACTTAGCACAGTATCAATAACCTTCTGCTCTTCTACAGAAGCTGGTTGTTTATAGCAGATTAGTGCATCAAGTAGAAGAGGGCCCTGGACTGAAGGGCATATCACCATTCAT
Organism: Xenopus tropicalis; assembly: GCF_000004195.4. NCBI lineage: Eukaryota > Metazoa > Chordata > Amphibia > Anura > Pipidae > Xenopus > Xenopus tropicalis. The sequence continues at coordinate 69,481,441 of NC_030679.2, forward strand.
ACACTGGCCTTTAAGAAAAGCTCATAAACTGAAGTACGTTTGCTTTATTAGAAACAGAGAGGTTATTCCTGGTTCCTGAAGATGAACAAAAATACAGTTTGCAGATGTGTTTCAACAACTTTCATTGCTAGTTGCGTATTTGGGGTTATAGAGGTTACTCATACAAAATACCTTAACCCCATTCCAATTGTGTAAAGTCTACTAGTTTCATTGTAAAAATGACAAATGTATTTACTAATCAAGAAAGGAATTTGCTGGAAATGAAGTAAAAAAAAAGATTTCTGTGTAACCAAAAAAAAACATGTTTTCTGCGCCATCTAGTATGAAAGCACACAATTCAGATTCATTTCCAACCAATGTCATAGCTTCAGCCGTGAGTCAAATATATGAGAAGAAATCCAACTACTGTTAGTGAATCTACAAAGATAAAATATCCGTGCTTCATAGTTTAGTTCCTTGTAAACAATGTAAAAAAAAATTGGGCCAAAGTCTACAAAAAAAAAACACAATAATAGCTACAGAAGGATTTTGTTTGTTTTTCTCTGGATCAACAGAATGGATATCTGGCACAAGATGAAATCAATAGACCATATGCCTTTTTCAGCCTCAAGAACTATAAGTAATGATTTAATCATTCAGCTGTTCACAAAAAAAAACTCTTTACTCGAAGTTAACCCTCAGTTGCCAATTGTAAAATTAGTTTTGATTCCAAAGAATATATATGACAATGTTGTTGTTGGAATCAATGCTATAATAAATAAAATGAGGAAACCACAGGCGAAGGAACATTTAAACAACAAAAAGAGGTTGCCTAGACCTTCATTAGCTATTTTATGTACAGTGTTAATGGTAACCTCCACAAACCAAAATAATCCCAACAGAATAAGCTTGAACTAATAATTGCTATAATTCATAAGGCATACGAATCATTTATGAAAGTAACCACAAGTGAGGTGTGCTGAAATGGGCACAAAGGTGAGCTTGCATTAATGGCATTCTTAAAAGGTGAGCCCATACATTCTTCTAGCACCTGCATGTACTTGCAAGGTGTGTCAATGGGGGGAATTCACAAAAATGTTGTATAAAAAATGTTGTTTGTGCGCTTATTCAAAGACAATTTTCCGTCATTTTTCTGCCTCTACCGACAATTTCCAAACATGTTGAAAAAGTGGGTGTAGCTATTGTGCACAAACTTTTTTGAGAATTAGTTGCACCCACAACATTTTTACAGACATTTTGTATGCCAAACTGTCTCTGCCAAAACAAAAAAGTTGGGAAAAAAATATTGATTGGTTCATTTGGCTAGGTTAATTTGCCACACAAATAACATTTTCACAGCGGAATCAAATTTTATTTTTTTAGTAATCTCAATAGAGATGATCTTATAAGAAGTAATTTGCTATTTTCTCGCCTAGAATGACAGCTATCTGAACTACAGTTATATATGTGCACAGGGGTTCACTTGGAAAGACTGAGTTTGATGGACAAATGTTAAAGTTGAATTAGAGAGAGAGAGAGATAGATAGATGATAGATAGATAGATAGATAGATAGATAGATAGATATCTCACAGTGGATGCAGCCAGCACTCACATATACTGGAGAGTAGGATACCTGGGTGCAGTCCGGTATGAAGGTAATGTAACGTCCAGTATGAAGGTAAATGTCCATAGCATTTGCATAATTAACACAAACACACTACAAAAAAAGTGCTAAAAGTGTCAACTCAGCACCTTTCCCCCCAAAATGAAGGGATGAGACATGGGTTGTTTTGTGTTTGTTCACTTTGAGAAAGATTATTGTTTTAATCTTCACAAATAAATTACCTTAGTGTTTCTATGCAAGGCCTGCGAGTGCAGACCTTTCTTCCCTGGTGGACATATATATATATCACAGTACAAATGTTCAAATATCAGAGCCTGGGTGCAATCCAGATGATAAAGATATATATATATATATATATATATATATCAATCCAAATGGTGTCCGCACTCCAAGGCTCAATATTCTGCGGGGTGCTAGCCAAAATTATGTCTGTATAGAAAATAATCATCTGTGGCCAGCACACCCTTCAATGTTTCATCAAAAAAATTTTATTTTAAATATATTGTTAAAACCAACGTTTCGGTCCTTTCATCAATTTTAATGAAACATTGAAGGGTGTGCTGGCCACATATGATTATTTTCTATATATATATATATATATATATATATACAAGCATACATATATATGTTATAGTGTTAAAGTTAGTACCATTTGTAACAAGTCATTATACAAGTATTTGGCAATGAGATAGCTTAAGGAGTGGATGCTCTATCATGGTTCTTTTTTTTTATAATACATTTGGCCATACTGTATTAGTTAATGCATTAAACCATGTTTTGAATAACTGATATTTTCATATATTTAGGACTGTGGACTGATCATTCACTCTGGCAAGCCTTGCGGATTATATCCACTGTCCTCTTTTCCAAAAGCTCCTCAAAAGAAATGTGACAGTGGTGATGCCAAAGGTAAGTGTTTACTCAGAAATATGCATCTATCATAGTTTAAGAACATTCTATATGAGTAATAATGTATCATTACCTACCTCTTATATGAATAGTACAAGTCACAAAGCCTTCCTGTTATGCAACTACCAAGCTGCAAGGAAACTTTTAATACCTTCTGTCACTTTCATGACATTTCTTATTCTACATAAATGGCAGCTTAGGATAGGTAACTTAAGCTTTTGACATTGTGCTTATAAATGAGTTATTGGGTTTAGTTCTCTCTGATGTGAGCGAGGCATAGTTCAAACAGAGTATAAAACTGTACATTAGAAAAACTGGAGACAATATGAATTAATATGTTGTTCTTTCTTCTAAGTCAAAGGAAGTGTAATAAATGAGTGGAGCTGGTGGTAACTTCATGCGGTGTATATCTCCAACAGACCACCAGGAGTAAACTTGCCAGCTGCTTTGAAACTAATCATATAATACAGTTAGTTCTTGCTTGATGCTTCCCAGTTATTAAAAGAATGTCAGATTGTCCCTAACTATGCCTAGATCAACTACCACAAAATTGACTGGTTAGCTGCCAAGCCCCTTGCTTTTCCTAAGTCCAGCTGCTGTGTTTTGATTGGCGTAATGGAACATCACATGTGGCCATATAATTTCCAGTTTATCCCAAATCTTTGCACTTTCCCCACAGTGTGATTAGGCTGTCTAATAACTTATGCTGGCAGACAATGACTCGCTAACCTAGATGAGTTTAACAAATGACGCAGAGGCAATTAGCCCGAATATAAGACCAAATATTTTATTTCATAGTTCAGAGGCCAAAAATATTTAACAATTCATTTATTTCTGTGCAAAGATTTATTTTTAATGTAGTGTTCATAGTTGCTATATAGCTCAGTGTGCAAATCTTACTTAGGATTCATATTACTCTCCTTAAAGAAGTCATATCACTCCCCCCCCCCATATAAGTCTTTTCAAAGAGAAGATTAGGCATTTTCAGCAGCTGCTGGTGGAGATTTCTCAAAATTTTTCCACACAGGCTCCTGCTATTGAGTTTTCTTCTTGGCAGACTTGCTGAATTGTGATATAAAAGTAAAAACGATTACTGGCATTTCAGGAACTTTATTCCAGTATTTACTTATGTTTGTAGTAAGTGGCATTTCATGCCTTGCTCTGGGTTATTAAACTGTACACTTTCTGCATAGCCTACATTTGTGTAATACATTAAATCAAATGTTTCACATGTTATGTGCATCTCCTTGCCAAGGACCAAAAAGTCCAGTTATGAGACCTGCCATGCAAAATCAGAGATTTGGATTCCCAAATATTTCAGTTCTTTCCATGATCATATGAAATTTTTTTACAATTCTAAGGATGATGCATTTAAAACGTAGTTGTTCCCTTTGGCTTTAATAAAGACGTGTGTCCAGGCCATCAGTTATATATTCCCTGGTTATTTTCATCATTTGCAAATACTGTAACTATTTTCATAAATCTATGATGTGATTTGATGTATTTAGCATAATAAAGAGTGCAAATGTTCTGCACAAATTTTGAATTCAGAAATTCTGTTTGTATATATTTATGTACAAGTATGCATATACAATGTAAAGCACTGTAAATGTGTGTATGTTTTAGGCCAATGGATAGTTCCCTGCCTCAGCTGCGCAGACAATAGGACATGTGACTGGCGTGCAATATCTTGGTACCCTTATAAATGCCAGCATCCAATTCTGATAAAACCTGAACTTCAGGAATGTATGCAAGAGAGGAAGGTATTTATGTACATCATTATAAGCCCATTTTAGACTGTCTCAGCAATTTTAACTGTGTGTATGCACTGTACAGGACCAAAACCCTTGCATGTTATTTTTCCTATAAATTATAACTGTCAGCACTGCTTATGTACCCTATATCATGAATAAAAATACACAATGTTTATCTAACTAACCATAATTCATAGTGCAACAATTTGCAGTAAGACCATTCCAGCAAAATAATAGAAAGTACAAATACACAGGATGGATACCCAAGATCAGTTCATTTGGTGATATTTGCCCAACCAACTGTTGAGCTAAATTGGAATTATTTAATAAGGTAACTATTTATCCAATATCAAACAGGTTTGGACTGGTATTCAAAATATGCCCTGACGTTTCAAGTACACAGAATCCCGAAAAGCCCCCCACCAGCCCAATAAATAGTTACTATCTTGCAGCAGCCCTTCTGGCATTTTTCAGAATCTTGAAATATATAATTTATTTCCCCTACAATTTCTGGAATTTTATTTAGTAAATAACACCTTGATTTTTAATGTAATAGCATAGGAAGGTAGCATAATGTGAATGTATTTATATTTTAAATAAATACTACTTTCTGAATGCATAGCAGACACAATATTGAAGCTGACATTGTACCTTGTCTTGTGATATAGCTGTTATGCCAGCTAATGTTTAATAATCTATGAAATTGTTTTTGTTTCCCTTCAATAAGATTCTGTTTATAGGTGACTCAACTAACAGGGGAATAATGTATTATCTGATAGAGCGAGTAAATGAAACTCTACAAGAATGGCAGAAGTCTCACGCCATGAAATTCTACAATATAAATAAAGGCAGAACAGCCATTAGTTACTCTTACTACCCACAGTTCTGGATTGAGGCCACGAAGAGGCCAACATTTGAAAGCACACTGGAACAACTTATTGAAAGGTATTCTTCAAATATTCTCTTACAATGCAATAGCTATAAAAACGTACTTGCATTGTAGTTATTTTCTGGTGACAAGATTTAGGGGCATATTTATTATGCTGTGTAAAAAACGTCGAGTAAATTAGCCACACATCGCCAGGCTTTGCTGTAAAAAACAGCAAAAAACAGCAAACAGCAAAAAACAGAGTGGGTTTTTTGTGGAATTTCTCAATAAATCAGTCTGAAACACAACTTTTTAAGCACAATCCTTCTATATTTAGAGGAGTATAATTCACTGGTACATTCATAATTTGTATATGATATGTCTCCTTTAATATTAAAGTAGTCCTCTGCAGACTCCAGTATACATTTCCAAGTCAAAAGTAAAGATAATTCTACCTGTTAATTGGCAGTACGGTGTTATTGCGGTGTTTAGGACACACAGGATAGGATAGAATTTGTAACTACTGTCTACCAAAGTGTTGTTTAGATTTGGCTTTTCATATCAGTCTACAGTTGCTCAAATAGAAAGACATTTCAGTGTTGCTTGTTATCCACATGGAGCCACTAATTAGAGAGCAGATAATAAAAATTAGCTTTAGGGCTCTGGCACACGGGTAGATTAGTCGCCCGCGACAAATCTCCCTGTTCGCGGGCGACTAATCTCCCCGGATTGCCATCCCACCAGCGAAAATGTAAGTCGCCGGTGGGATGGCACACACTGCGCAGGCGATTTCGGCAAATCGCCGGAAAAGCCTTGCGAGGCATTAGGGCATAAATAGCCTGTGGGATATGTGGTTTACACCTTAACGTTTTGTAAAGTAATGGTTATTACCATGATTCCTAAAAAATTGATTTCATACCTTTACCTTTTCACTATACTTGGTTACCTTCTTTTCATTAGGTGTCTCTAATTAAGGGAATTTCCAAATGGAAATATTTCACTATACTTACTCAAAAATACCCTTTTACTATCTAGTGATCAAATGTGAACTTGCTATCCTTCTTTCTTTCCGTCTTTCTTTCTTTCTTTCTTTTCTAAGAACTACAAGTATAGAACTTCCCAACATTTGTAAAATAACAAATTAGTGCTTTATAAATAAGGTGTTCTTAAACTTAAAACTTGTAAACGTATAAACTTAGAAACTAGTCCACTTCACCTTTTTTTTAATTCTCTTATTTCAGATCACGACCCATCATTAATTCACATAAAACAGTGCTGGTTGTAGGCGGAGTACAGTGGTTAAACTCGAACCACATGCAGATTATTAACAATATACTGGAGAGGTAAGGTCCAAGGGTAATGGAGTCAAGTAGCTATATACAGCATGAGAGTTTGGGCCAAAAATATTAAGGTATATCTTTTAGAACTTGGGGCCAGCTGACCCTACTTTTGTTTAAATTAAGCTCATGTACAATAAACTTTAATGATGTCCAGCTGAAGAAGGGACGGTGTGGCATATAAGGGGGTTGCAAGCTGATCGTTATTATCCAGATAGTATAAGTGAAAGCAAGGACCCCTGATAGCTAGAATATCCTGGCTCTTCAGTGAAGCAGGTGAATGCCAGTACACCCTTTTAAAGGGGATCTAAAGCTTAACTAAAGAAGTATGGCAAAATTTTTATGCAGCACTTTACTTGAATTTTTAACAAACAAGCGTCATAAAATAATTTAATTTAACAAGGGCTAACAATCTCAAAGGTTAGGGTATATTTGAAACATAAGGAATATAGAAACAAGTTGGTAATGTTTGATCAGTCAACACTACATTATACATTTTCTTTTCTACATTATGTACAAAATTATGTTTATTATGTTTTTGAAGATTATGTTTTGGGCTTGGTCCTTAGCAGTAAAGGTTGGCGTTTCTGAAGATGCCCCCAGTAGTTCCCAATCTTCTTTTCTGCTGATTCACTTCACATTCTTTAGCTGAGGGAGCTTAGGGAACAACATACAATATATTATATATACAGAATATATATACAGAATATATATCAGCCCTATAGCATCAGCTTATATTACTGGCCATTTTCCACTTGATAATTTGCAAAGACCCCGAAGATTAGCTGCTTAACAGCTGCTCAGTGCACACTAAGGGGCCTATTTATTCTGCTGTGTAAAACAAAATTTGCCAAAAAAAGCTGTGTAAAATAAATAGGGAATGCCAGATTTACAAAATAATTTTATTTTAAGTTTTGGTGGAAGAAAAAACACGTACAAAATGACGCTGTTTTTTATGTGGTGAAGCCTGACTATGGTGAATGGTGGTGAATTCCGTTGAGGTTTTTTTACACAGCATAATAAATAGGCCCCTAAGCATATAAGTGTCACTGACATTTCTAAAAGAATACAAGATGGGGAACTCCTGTAACAACTTTGAATGCCTGGATCATTGCTGCTATAGAGATGCTGAACCTTTAGGCTGGTGCAATAAGTTCAGTATATAAAATGAGAAAATGTTCAGGTGGTTCACCTTCAAGTTAACTTTAAGTATGTTACAGAATGGCCTATTCTTAGAAAATTTTCATTTGCTCTTCATTTTTAATTTTTTTATACTTTTTTAATTATTTGCCTTAATCTTCTTACTCTTTAAAGCTTTCAAATGGAGGCCACTGACCCGGGCAGCCATAAAAATGTTGCTCAGTGAAGCTACAATTTTATTGTTATTGTTACTTTTTATTATTTATTTTTCTATTTATGCCCTCATCTATTCATATTCCTGTGTCTCTTTCAAACCACTGCCTGGTTGCTAGGTTAAATTGGATCTTAGCAACCAGATAGCTGCTGAAATTCCAAACTGGAGAACAGCTGAACAGAAAGCTAAATAATTACAAAACCCGCAAATAATAAATAAAGAAGACCAATTGCAAATTGCCTCAAAATAGCACTCTCTACATCATACTTAAAGTTAATTTAAAGGTGACCGGGAATCCTACTCATTGGAACTTACTCATGTCAGAGAACAGATTGGACAAGTGCAGTACAGACAAGGGTTAAGCAAAGCAAAATCAAGGACAGGACTAAAGGGTCAGGGCAGGCAACAAGGATCATGGTCAAAGCTGGGATAATGCTTAAAAAGAGGCTTCAGCAGGAACCAAGGAATTATCTAGCCTGCCCAGGCAAAGGAACTATGCAAAAAATTGAATTTATAATAAAGAGGGGGTCAAAAAGGATGGACTAAATCAATGTGTGAATAAAAATCTCACAATGATGCACACATCCCAGGGGCATAGCCTGCGTCACTGTGCTATGTTGCACCAGGCACAATATCAGCCACTACTGAAGAGCATGCACGATCACAACGGGAACCAATGTGCCAAAAAGTAGAAGTAAAGTTGGAGCATTCTATTTTCTTCATTTTTTATCTTTTTGAAGGACAAACTGTCGAATGTGACTATTGTTGTACAACCTATATTTAAATTAATTTGTCATTATTCATCCTACATGTTTATTGCAAAACTTCAATAAAATGTTTAAAAAAAAAAAAAAAGTTGGATTGGGCTATAAGTCCTTGCTTTGATTTGTGTCCCCAAATAATTTGAGGTGCACAATCTGGCACCTCCTGTCCTATTCTCTCAGTTTCTATTTTTATACTCATTGTTGAACTCTATACTGGGAAACCCATTCCGGTTAATGACTTTGGATTGTGTCACATTCTGTGAACCTGTAGTAAAAAAAAAAAGGACAACAGGAAATAATTTTGCAAATGCAAGGAAATGCAATCAGCAGTTAAAACTCAGGGAATATGCAGGCTGTCAATCAAGGCTGGTTTCAATGAGACTTAATATTGGAAATATTTCTCTACAGAGTGGTGTCCAGATTTATATTGAGAGCGGTTCTTTTATATGGTAAATGTTTCCTTTAATATGCTAATACATGTACCTAATGCTGCTAATGTATTCCCTATGTCATTTTCTTAAAGCAAGTAATCAGGGCTTATCCATGTGCAATGCTTTTGTTATTTAGTCAGACATGGGAAGGGTGCACATGAACACAGAACACTAAAATAAAAGCAATGCTTTCAAATACAAATGTTCCTTTTTACAGAAGAAATCATACTAAAACATACATTCCTTGTGATTTGAACTCACTACTTGTAGAGCAGCAGGCTATTACTGTATAAGCTGAGTGAATTAAAAGTGGTATCTTGGTGTCAAGTGCATTCATATCATACCTTTCTAACTCTAACAAGTAGCACATAATCCAGCCACAAGTGATGCTTTCTAATAGCATGATTAGAGAAGCTGTATATTGATTAGAGAAGTTGCATATTGTTCTTCAAACCTACTTGTATGTGTCAAGTATCATTTGCTTTCTCATTAACAAAAGGCTTATATTCTCCTCTGCTACATAAGTTTTTTTAAATAGGCAAATACTTTTCACTAGGCAGCTTTATAAACAGTTCCCTGGTCCCTAAATGTTGTATTGTAGCGTGATTTATAACATTTTTCCTTCAAAATCCAACATTTCTACATGATAGCACTAGAGCTGTTTGAATGTTTGAACCCTGTTCACATAATAACCTGTTTTTGAAGACTTTTGGTAGGGAACCTTACACAATTGGCCATCCTTAGGCATAGTGTTCCATCTACTCAAACAGACGTACCAGATTAAATGACAAATGTCTAAAAAAATCACATATGGACTGTGGTTAAAACTGGAGCTCTCTAATCTTGGTTATGCAATTCAAAGACATCTAAGGATAATCACATTTTTTTAAATGACGATACATGCGGCCAAATGCAGTTGTCCTGAATTAAAAGCAAATTGATTTAGCATTCCATCTGAAGCATAAATTAGATGGCTAATATTAAATACTGTTTCTTTCCACAGGGAAAACTTATTGGATATCTTGGTAATTATAAAATCCATAGGGATGGGCTTTCACCTACCAGTTCATGGTATTCATTCATTATCAGCGGTATGTATACCAGCAATTTAATTTTTACATGTACAGGTATTTGCGCATTTTATAACGTTAACTGTATTTTATTTTAATTCAAGCACATATAATTGAAACATAAAGCAGAAAAAAGTTGGTCTGCCATATCCCTATTCTTAGGTGTTCTTACATGCAGTATTTAATTCCCATATACAGTATTATTATTAACATTTATTTTTAAAGCGCCAACATATTCCACAGTGCTGTACAATAAGTGGGTTTCATACATTGGACATACAGAGTAACATATAAAGAAATCAATAACCGATACAAGAAGTGAAGATAGCCCTGCCCAAAAGAGCCTACAATCTACAAAACAGTATCTGAAGGAAAGCTATTTTGTTTATGACACTTTCTGCTACTAAGGGGCACATTTACAAAGGCACGAACGCTCGAGCGTTCATGCGAACGCTCCGAGCGTATTTTTGCCGATTTTTTCGGGCGTCCGCACGACTTTTTCGTACGGCGCACGACTTTTTCGTACAGCGCAGGACTTTTTCGGACGTTTGCACGAAAAAATCGGAAAGGTTTTACTGCTGTTTACAATTGTTCGGTACGAAAATTTCTTGACTTTCGGATCGCCAATACGATATTATCGTGACTAATACGATTTTTTCGTAAGCATTTTCGTGATATTTGCGATATTCCGAAATTTTCGTTTCCAATACGATTTTTTCCCATTCGTGATTCGGATTCGTGGATTAGTAAATGTGCCCCTATGTGTTTCCTCCCTCCAGCTTCATGAAGTGTCCCCTAACTTCAGTCATTTTCCCTCTTTAACTCTGTAAATCCTCCTAAATAAAATATTTTTATTCTATCATCTCTCTTCCTTTATTGAATTTTATTGTATTTTAATCTTGAAGCCCTCAGTTTTTTTTGGTACTTAGATTATAAATTGTTTAAGCTGACCTCCTCTGGAAAGTTTTCATTTTATTTACATTTTTTGGTAGAATAGGGTTTTAAAAACTGGATGCAATTTCTGTGCACAGAGGCACTAGAGTCTAGTTATTCAAAGCCTTCATTTAATTTTTGGATGCTACAAAAATGGCATCTGTAAAATTAAATCTATTGTGGTTCTGAAACATTTGTTTTGAGCATTTGTTGCTCTTATGTTGGTCATTTTAATCCCCAGCATGTTGAGCTGTTTACATGTCATGTATACATGTGACTGGAGTAATGGGGTAGGCAAGTAAGAAAAAGCTAACAAGTTTGTTAATATGCTAAATGACAACTTTTTATTTCAGATAGGTCACAAACCTACTAGGAAAGGTGCTCTTCTGAATCTCATAATAACTAATAATACTGACCTTATCTACAGCATTTTCATGGGTGAGCATTTAGGGAATAGGAATCATAACATGGTCTCCTTTTGAGATTAGCAGAGACAACTGTATAAGGGAGTAACTAAAATACTAAGGGGTGGATTTATTCATTCTTGAGCCTCTGGACAAACAAGTAAAACTGACTCAATGGCTGGTGGCTGTGATGAGGAGCAACACTGTACAGAAATACTTTAGAATGCCCTTGAGGACTGCATCAGTGACTGAAGAAAACAGGTCCATGGGACAGAGCAAAAAAAAAAAAAAGAAATTAAATTGGTGAAGAGTTGGAAATTGTAGTTTTCCGTAGGAATTCGAGCAGGGGGTATGGTTATTAAAGGACAACATTTACCTGAGCAGCTTTCCCCCCTTCCCCAAGTAGACAGGGTACAACTTAAGGGGCAGAGATCTTGGAACTGTATGGTAGGCTGACCTTTCTGCTTTCTCACTGGTAGTAACCATTTAGTTCTACTTGATCGTAAAGTGTGTTAAAGTTGACTCAAATTCATATTGTATGGCCCAAAACTGTTCTTAGCATTTAAAGGCTTTTATGGGCCCAAAGATAAAGATTTTTTTTTTTTATTGACAGTTTTTTTGCATTAACAGTCAAGCATTACATTCCAAAGATAAAGATTTTTATTAGACCACTGCCTTAATTAATCCAACCAGGCAAAGAATGTCATTACACTGGACGCTTACCATTCAGCTGCACTCACAATACTCATATCATGAAACTTGTTACTTTGAATAATCAAATGCAATGCAGAAATCATAACAACATACTGTATGCTCAATAATGCACATTTTGCCTATGCCTGTGCTTCTCCTTCAAAGGTCAAATTGATCACCTGAAATTACTTTTGTTTGCAGATACGATTTAGTAATGTTATAGTATAATATTTTCCATATGTGTTTTGTTGGCTCTGCACTTTGTTGACACTAAAATGTCCATGTAACGTATCCAAGGTGACAAGCAAACACATTCCTGGCAATGCCTACTAAATATGAAGAAACGTGCTGTGTATACACAGAGCACATCTCAAGCCAGATGAAATACCGTACTTTATACTTGACATGCTGTTCTGCTCAATGCTATATGTGGCACACAACTGCATAACTTTCCAATACATGTTTTTCTACACAAGCTTGTTTAAAGGGACAATAAACTCCAGGCTCTTTGGGGCAGGGACCTTCTTTCATACCGTGTATTTTATTACATCGTATTTAATCTCTGTATATTTTTACTTATTTATTTTGTTTATTATAATGCTTGTGTGCTTTTCTACATTGTAAGATAATACAGCATTGTGCATCCATATAGTTCTTAATTAATAACATTATGCATTTGCAGTGTTTTATTTATTTATATAGCACCATAAATGTAAGCAGTGTTTTCAAGGCATATACACAAACAGGGGTGTAGTTATTATAAATGAATCACAATAACTTAAGTTCTAGGAGGTTCAATATGCAGTTCCTTCCCTGAAGAGCTTACAATCTATTATATCTGTAGATAATACACAAGTGTCAAGAATATTCTGTAAATTATGTACACTTTCTTTTAGTTGAAGGGCACATTTCTTTAACACTTCCCCCACACAAGAAACACTAACACACCCATTTGGCTTCATTAGGAAAGGTCAATATCAGGGAAGGGCTGCTATAACGTAGTTTTGCATCATCCACAGAGCTAAATGAGAAGCCTGTCTCTAGCGGCTATGAAAGTGCCTTGATTTAAACCATACTATTTTATATACTATTTGTACTAACCTTTGACCCATTCACTTATATTACCATTTTCTATTGTTTTACCATAATCCTCCAATATAAAACAATAATTTAATTACTGCTAAATGTAAAATATATAGCCACCTATTATGTCTGTATGTGAGAATTGGAAAATGGCTATTATATTTCCTAACTCATGTTTATTACAGGTATGGGATATTATATCTGGAAAACCATTATCCAGAAAGCTAAAAATTATCAATTTTAAAAGATTAGATAATTTCCTTTTTATTTTATGGTAACTGAGCTGCATGAATCCATATTTGTAGCAAAACAATCCAATTGGGTTTATTTAATGTTTAATTTTTAGCAGACATAAGGTATGGGGATCCAAATAACATCCAATACTATCTAGTACTATGTACTATAGGGTTTCTAAAACTATTTTTTATTCACCCCTTCACAACAACATCCTTTTCAGCAATTTCAGATAGTTGAAATATCCCTGCCACTGATCACTTTGCCAGTCATTTAATGTTGTAAAAGAAAGTTAAATCATTTAAATAATTTCAGTATTAACAATGGTTTTACTTTCCCTGAAAATATATCCAAAAACAGGCAATTCCTACTTCTATAAAGTTCACCAAAAATCAGGACAGTAGGAAACATTCCTGCTCTGATGGCTAATAATGAGGCCTCTAGATTTCTACATCTGTACATTTGGTCATTGGAATAATTATGGATTCACCTAATAATGTAGAATAAAGCAAATCATTTTACCTGTTGCTGGTCAGTAACTCAAATTATCCCTACAACTTGTTATATATTTTCAGACCCAAGTAAAAAATTTACATGATGACAACCAGCTCATACTGAATATGGCAAAGCTGTATGGTTACGAAGTGGTGGACACTCTCAGCATCACAATGGGACGCTACAAGGAATTCATGCAAGGGAAATGCGGATGCCATTTTCATGAGGTATTTTATTTACAGAATAGCCAAGAGATATTTTTTGCAAGAAAAGATTCGGTTTTAGAATTAAAAAGTGCGAAAAATGAATTGCAAAAAAATACTTTTCACCTCATTTCTAACATATAAACCATAAAAACTGGAAGCAAAACTGGCATATCCACCTGGGGTAAAATGCTTCCAAAGATGCATCAAATTTAATTTAGTTTTTTTGTCTTTGCTATATAAGGCATGGCTGCTGATTTATAATTCCAACTCTATTTCTAGTGGAGTTTTAACAGTGCCAATGAATAAAGTAAGTTGTGTATTTGTAGATTCTATGTGCAAAGGAAGAGCTTCAGAATTATCGTGTTGTGAACTGATAGAAGCGTGGGCCACATGAAACTCTTTGTTAGTCCAGAATGGTAGAGCAAATTACAGTGCAAATCCCTTTCTTAGCTCAACTCTCACAGAGGTGCTGGAGGAAGTGTTGTTCAAGCTAAAATATACTTGTTTTTTCATAAAGAAACCCTAACACTCCATACGTAGAGTTAATTTATTGAACATCTACAACATAACGTTAGGTACTTTAAGAAGTACACAACAGATATTTAGCTGAGTCCTTAGTAAAACAGAAAAGAATAGGCATTTTCACAGAACCTTATAGGATCCCCAGGTGGAAGAAAACGTTGGATTAGATACAGTATAATGATGTGAAATAAAAGTCACAAATTGATCATGGAGGAAGTGCTGATTTATTCTGTTTTTAAATTAATGTTTATTTCATTGTGCAACTCATACTACAACAAAAAAAAACACAGGTACATTGCAACAACCACCAATTTAAAGGGACATATACAGGCAGATTCATCAAAATTTGTATTTGTCTGAATTTCATGTTTTTTTCTACTTCAACTAAGCTTTAATTTAAAAAAAACCTGAGATACCATATTTATTAAAAAATCCTATTTTTTAAAAAAGAGATCAAATAAAAAATTTGTAATATTTGTGTCATTTTTAATGGGTTGCAAAGCTCAAAATTTTCAACTAGGACAGCTCCCGTGGATGTCAACATGTCAATATGCTGTACTTTTTTTTGCTTAATAAATATCAAAACTTTAATTTTTTTAAACACTATTTAATTTCATGTTTTTTCATGCAAAAAACTTGAATTATGAAAAATAAATATGCACATTGATAAATAACCCCCATTGTGTTTTTTAAAAATCACCTTCATCTTGTAAGTAATGATGAATACTATATAGTCCCTCATTTGAATTTGAGTTAAAAGGGTTTTTACCTTGAAACAGAGCCCCTCTGGTCCCTCTGTATTACTAATGAATGTCATACACTGCAAAATTCTGAGAGCCATAGACTTTGCTGTGCAGACTAGGAATGCATTCAGTAAGAAGCAGAATGGCTGGCTAGCACCAGCAAGGTTTTGGGGGAAATTTGTATTACATAACATAAATAAATAATGGCATGGGGGGATTAGGGACCTGTTTACATATTGCAGGTGTGTGTGTGTATGTTGTGAATGTCAAGAGTGTTCTCTAACACTTCAATGTAATCATACATCATTGTAATGTTTCTTTGACAGGCCTATGCGTGGGGATGTAAACATTCTCCAAATGTGCATTTTGGTCAGTCTCCAGAAGAAAAGATCCAATTTACCCCTAGATTTTTAAAGTTAATACAAGTGTACAGTAGTGCTGCACTGTATAAAACCTAACATTCCTGCATTGTTTTGATTATATTAATGAATATAGATATAGGTGTATGGATCCATAGGGTTAACAGTCACTATGGATGTAAATCCCCTGCAAGTGCTATTTCCCTAGATGCAAGGCAGAAACCCATGTATATAAATAAGATTATTTTCATATGTTTGTTATTGACCCATAGGTTAGTGACCACTTCCTGCCATGCTTTAATACAGTGATTAGAAAGGGATGGTTATTCCTCTTTGGCCTTCATCTTCTTCCATCTGGTGGATGTGTCTAGGAAGCCTGGTGTCAACATTTCCCAGTATGTTCCCAGTATGGATCTCTAAGGGGCAGATTTATCAAAATGTGAGTTTTAGAGCTTAATACATAAAAAACTCACCCACATTCTGTTCATTCCTTTGGAATTTTCAGAAGTGTATTTATTAATAGAAAATCTGTGAGTTTTTATGTATTAAGCTCTAAACTCACATTTTGATAAATTTGCCCCAGAGTTTAATTAGATAAAACTCTTCAAAAGCTTCCAATAATAATAATGCATCAGTTTATAGTATTTTTTATTTTTTTAAATATTTCTGGAGAATATGGATACATTTCTAATACACAATCTCAAGGCACAAAAATCAGCCAAAAATTGTGCCAGGTCTGCAAAAGTACTCCGAAATGCAAGTTTCATCTGCTCAGGAGAATTAGGTGCAAGGCATGGCATGCCTTATCAGAAGGGCACCCTGTACTTTACACCTCCCTGGAGCAGGAGGTAATTATAGAATTCCATTTTAGGCAGCACACTATGTTACGTCTACATCAATGCCATAGCAACTTCCACTAAATTCACCAAACAAATTTAAGCTAAAATGCAGGACTGTGGTTAAAATACATGGCGTTATGTGCCAATATTTAGTGCTTTACACATTGTGCTATTATAGTAAATCCACAAGTCTCTTTTTATTTACATGTTAGCAAATTTTATTTTTTTACAAAATAAATAGAAAAATATTTTGGGCACAATACATTTTTTAAATGTTTCTCCTAGCAAAACTCTGAATTAACTGTGTGTTACTAGAACTGCAGCAATGGTATCTGTACAAGTCTCTTTACATAAAGTCTGTTGCAAATGTTTCCAACACAAGAGTTTAATACATGATAAAAACTTACCCACATTTTATTTATTCCTACGGGATTTTTAGAAGTGCATTTACCAATAGGAGGGCCCTCCAAAATTGCATCATTACTGTTGCCAGTAGCATCCAATCACCGATTAGCTTTTACTGATCTATGACAATGATCTATGACAAGCAAAAATCTTATTGTTTCATATGGGTGACTGCACTGCCACAGTTTACCACCCAGTTTATAAATCTATAGGAGAACAAATAAATCACCCACAAAACTCCAACCAGTGTTTTCTAATGCACAGATCATTCACCCTACCGAGCCATTCCATTCAATAAATCATAGATCTGGCATAAGGATCCTGCAGTTACCAAATAAGTGATTCAGTTTCTGGAACAAGAAAGGGTTTAATATTTCTAATATGATTTTATTTATCCCCTCTTAGTCTGTCGGGATTTGAAAACCTTTCATGTTAAGTAGAACATTTGGCTGTCCTCTAGCCCACTGCCACTTGAGAATATTTTCTGCTTAATTGGAGTGTAAATGTTATTTATCAAATCCTACAAGATGAATAAGTAGGTCAAAAAAAACTTACCGCGTAAAATTAGAGTTCAAGAAAAATAAAATGTAACTGATCTGTTTTGCAGTGTTTTCTTAGTTTGATCTTTCAGTAGCTTTAGCTAACCATTTCCACATAAACATTGTGAATCCAAGCTGCCTGGCTACACAAAAGAAACACATTCATTTTTAAGGGAATTACAAAGAACACTGGGTAGCAGGGGAATACATGTTGATAGGTATTTAAAATCCTTAACTTTCTTAACTGTACTAAGTCTATAGTAAAAAGAAACCAGACACCATGTGCTACACAGGTCCAAACTTCAGAGTAAAATTACCCAGTAGTTTGTGTTATGCCTATGGTGCAAGTGAAACCAGCATTACTTCCCTTCCTTACAAGGTAAATGGATACACAAACAGAGACTTTGCATGAGATGACCATTGCACTAGTTGTACAGTCAGTGGATACCAATCCAGTCATCAAGGACCAGTTAGACAAAAAAATCATTGCCAGTGCAAGGTGTCCATCTATGCAACTGAGTATTTTTAATTAAAATGCAAAATTTAAAGTGCATGTCAAATATTTGCAAATGATGGCTATATTACACTTTGGTCAGCTTTAAAATGTAGGCTAGACCAAACACAACTATGCATTATGTGTAGTCAAGCGCCGGCAATTTCTTTCGGTCAGATCCTCACTGTCGTAACATTAGCATTGAGCTTACTTGCCAGGAAAAAAACTCATCCATTTGGTTTAGCCCAGAATGTCATCAAGTTTAAAGGGATATTACTTTTACTTATTATGACAAGTTAAACTGTATATTGATACTGTCAGATCAGTTTGTAGATTTTTTATTTATGTAGCACTACAAAAACAGACAAGGGTCAATACAAAAATAGAATACAATGAAATACAAACTACAGCTACATTCAAAATGAAGTAAGTGCTAAGTGTTAAAGAGACAAGAGCAAAGGGGTTCCTGCCCTGTAGAGCTTAGAATCTAAGCTGCTCATTGTGCAATACTGCAAAATGTGTTTATTGCTTGTGAATATAGGTTCTAATATAGGTTCTGCACTTAGGGGCCTATTTATCAATATGCAAGTTTATGTTTTTCTCATGATTCAAGATAAAACACAGCAAAAAAGAGAACGCTAATATACTTGAAAACATTCTTCAGAACTGAAGTAATCGGTAGTAATGAAAGAAAAAACTTGCCAAATAATCGCTGGTGAGGTTCAATGGGGATTGTCCTTGACAACTTTATTTATTTTCCTAGTTCAATAAAACATTCACGTTTTTTAGCCTCATTGAAAATAAATGGGATAATGTAATTCTTGCTTGTTGATGCGGTCCCCGAACCGATTGTGCCTATTACCAGGTGACTAATCTCCCTGCAATGTCATCCTCTCAAGGCAACATCGGGCCAATTCCAGAAATCGTAGCAGTGTGTATGCCATCCCACCTGCGATTTACATTCTTGCCAGTTGCCTGGCATTGAGGGGAGATTAGTTTCCCGTGGCAACAAAGATTTGTCGCGGGGCGACTAATCTCCCCGTCTGTCACTGCCCCTAGCAGAGGCAATTCTCAGTATTGTCTACGACTGGGTATAAGTAGCTGCTACTAAGCATCTCCGCGTGTCTTCATCCTAAGGGAAACTAGAGACCACTTCATATGAGTGTTCACCTTCCACTGGATAACCAGTACAATAGACAGGATATATTTGGGCTAAACTTTGAAGCTGCTAATAAACATTTTAATCTAAAAGGACACTATAAAAGGGGGACTGCACTGTTTCAGAACATACAATTAAACATCACCATTGGATTCACAAAAGCTGCTGTTCCCCTTCAAGTCATTAAATGTAATGTTTGAGGGGAAAAAACTCAAACGTAACATCAACAGGAACGACTTAGATAAGAAGCATATTAGCTTAAGACAGTAAAAATCTTTTTAAAGGAATTAAAAATATTCAGGTATTGAAATCACTGTTCATCTCCCTACTTGTATGTTGATAGCACCCGTATGCTTTCTATACAATTCACACTAAGATCCTTTGATGGCTAAAAGTTTTTATGTTAATTATCCAATGCCTTTGGAATGCATTATCATTCAATGTCTGTCAAGCACCTACTTTGACAAACTTCAATTCTCTGCACAGAGCTTACCTAACAGTAGTATGTTCCTTATAATAAAGTCACAAAGCAAGAAACACACTGTACCTCCACTTGTTCTGATAGCAGTTTTTCCTACAGATCTTTAAATGTCATCTTTTCTGTTATTGACATCCTTTAATGTCTCTTATTATTGGAAATATTAGCAGTATGTACGCAGTTATAACATCACCCAGATGCAGATTTAACACCAGGTGACAGTGACTGTCTTCATACTGTAGTTAAGACTTGCCCTTGAGGTTAAGTGCTCTGCCTCTGAGCCTGAATCTCAGTGTCAGCTCCTTCAACAAGTTACTTTATCTCTTGCTGTTCCAGCATACTTAGTGTATTCCAAAGATTCTTTCTAAGCGCTTAAGAGCCCCTTGGGAGAAAATACTATATACCTCATATTGGTTAATAGAAGCTTTTAAAAACAGACTACTTTTTGTACTTTGCAGATATATGTTCTGCATTTTTTTGTCTATAGCTCATAGCTCTAAAGTTAACTTATTGGGCTGATATTTGTGGTAAAAAAAATACACCCCAGTGTTATTCTGATTCCAATAACTGTAACAAAGAATTCCACCCTTTTTCCCAACCTTTTAGCATTAAGTAGCATTTTTTCAGTGCTTTATAAGTGTGCCTAAATGAACAACAAATCCAGTTAGTCCTTCTATGCAATATATTTTCATCAAATGAAATAAATGATAGATTCCTGGTCGTATAAAGTTAAGGGGTCACAATCTGAATCCTTTATACATACTACTGATACACTTATATATAACACCAGTGTGTGCATTATAACTTATAAAAAATGAACTTTTATGGTGAATTTGGGAGGTAGTTGTTGGGTCAGAGGCAGGTGGCATCCAGCTTGCACTCTGCAGCCATCCAGAGATACTTCTGTCATTACGGCATACGTGAAATTAGGTTACTTTAGATGTCCTCGGCAAAATAGGGAAAGAGATTAAATAAATTCTTATTTTTGGCACTCTCTGACATCATTAAGGACAACATTTGCAGGACATGCACAATTTGGCTACTGGGGACGCAGATGAAGTCAAGAAAGGCTAATAGCAATTGGATATACCTCCAAGCGTTGCAGTTCAGTCTTCACACGTTCAGTAATGGCCTAGGCCAATGCAGGATGTTAACCAGGATGGGGGAGATAATAGTATAAATTCTCATCCCTTCCTCTGCCATTATAAAAATTAGACGAACTTAAAATGACAATACCTTGCTATATTTACAAAAAAGCTTTGTGTGTTGTAAATGTAGCCCAAGTGCAGTCAAAGCATAATACTTATAATACTCATAATACTTAAAACTGATTTATAGGATTTGTTAAATTTTACTATGCTTACCCCTAGCCTGATGCAAAAATATTTTTTTCTAGCCCCCTGAAAAATGTAAAATGGGGGTTCTACTGTACAGGGTATTCAGTGAAACCTTTAGAGGTAATAGGATAATTCAAAAGGGTAAGCTAATGATCCTGTGTGTGTGAACTTGTGTGTGTGTGTGTGTGTGCACATTATTTTTGGCTTAATTTCCTCATGATTAGATACCTCAGAAGTAAAGCATTACCACGCAAAAGTTTATTTTTTTGGAAGACCAATCAAAGCACCTGTAGGACCAACGTTATCATATTGCTATATACAAGTTGTTGGATAGTTTAATACCCTGCCGAATAACAGATGCATTGTTAATTTCAGTGCAAGTTCAGTGCTTGACTTTCTTCTCTGAGTAAAGAATACATTTTCCCATTTAAAGTTCGCATCAAAATGTTTTCAAGGTGACATTGAATATTTCATATAAATGCTGCCATAAATTTTCTATATAAATTCAGCAGTGTGAGGAATATTTGCTGCTGAATTTATACCATAGAAATGATGTATGAGGAATATTAGCATGGAAAACATGACAAAGATAGAGCAGCTATAAAGGTATGAACCTGGCAAAACTCCTCATGGTGAAAATATGCATCAGCATTTTTGATTGATTGGTAAATTTTCAAAGTTTTGCACTGGCAAAAAGATGAGAATGCGTGCCAATATTAAGTTAATCCTCCAAAACTTGTTGCACTTGCATAATGGTAAATTTCTAATTTTGTGGTGATTTTTTTTCCAAAAATACATCGAATTTTAACTTTTGAGGGAGTTTGAAACTCCCCCCAAACTCCCCATACAACCCAAAACATGTTACAAAATGTAGTTCACTGTTCATAAACTGTGTGAAAAAGTAAAAGTGGTTTTATAGCCATTTTTTTAAATTAAAATGGGTCACAGTTTAGGTTAAAATTCCCACAAAAATTGTATAATTACTTTGGGATGAATGTCCAGTTATGCCCATGTCACCTGTGTAATCCAAGTTCTGATGTGCATCATTCCTTATATTAAAGATTGGTTTTCATCAGTGGCATAAATATAGACGAAGCAAACCCAATGGGGGAAGGGGGTCCAAGGGACAGGGCTTCCTCTATAGCCACTCTAATCGGCAAAGTTATGGAAGCCCACTTGCATGTTAGTGTGAGGAGGAGGCGGCGCTAGATACCTGTGCACACCATGCCCCTCTGATGATTTTTTTGCAGGGGGGCAGTTGTCTTCTTGTTACACCTCTGGTTTTCATTCTAATTCTGCTTCAATTCGTTGCGCTACTCTGGATCGATAGTCGTATAGCACTTTTATGCATTGTACTGCAGACCTACACAAAACTGATTTCATTGTTTATTTGCAATTTAATAACGGTGACATTATTATTGCTTTCTACTTCAGGTTATTAAATCCAGTGTATCCAAACAACACTACCAGAAAATTAGTCTGCTAAAGAATTATACATTTGGAGGGCAAATCTTTCCTCGTCTTCAACGTTTTCCAGCAAACGAGAAATCACCATACCATGTACATGGTCCAGTGAATCAAGTTTATTCTGAAATTCTTTTAAGCAGGATATGTGCAACAAAATAAATACGTCATGTAGAAAAAAAAAAGATTTCCCCACAAAAAAAAGGAACAGATTCTCTACAGACTGGATTTATTACAAAAATCTCTGATTGGCTGCAAGAGCCCAACTAAAGACATATGGCGGATACTTTAAAGCTTTATGAATTCAATATGTCATCATGCAAACATGCAGTTTCAAACTAAAGGATGCAAAATATGGTGGGTGCTTCAAGTATTGCCAAGTTGTCTGAATATAATACTTCTACTAAAAGGGCAAGGACTTTGTTTAAGCAGTACATATCTGTAGATTTTTATTATTTATTTATGTATTTATTATCTTGCATATCAGAAATGTATATAAAAGAGTTCCCTTGGATTTTTGTTACATTTTTAATAATATCCATTTTTTTATAATGTTCAATTATAAAAAGCAAATTTATATAACATAGTCACTTACATTGAGAAAAGACACATATCCATCAAGTTCAAACTATTCAATTTCTACTTTATTTCTAGTTTCCTAGAACAATATTAATTTGAACCTTAGGGTTCTAGCAATGTGCAGAATAGTTACTGTATATAGGCACTCTCTCTAATATGCGAGTGCAGCTATTTTTTGCATTTTATATATATATATATATATATATATATAAAATATATATTACAATACACAAGAGCAATGAAATCTTGTAAATGATATCCTTATAAATGGAGCTTAGTGAGGTCTTCAGCTATAATCGGTGCTTAGTGATGTCATTTCTGTAACATGACTCACTGGGGCTCATTTATCAATGCATCACAGCACACAAACCGACGCAATTATGATTATGCACCATTTTGTGCGCACACGCAATTGCATATGGGTTACATTGCGTTGGTTCATTTATTTTTCCGCCAGTTCTTTTTATGCGCATGTCGCAAATACTGGGCAATAATGTTGCAAGCAACAACGTGTTTTTTGGGGGTGTGGCTAGGGGTGTGTTTTAAGTGCCCGGTTTTTGCGTGAGTGCGCCCTTTGCGTATATATGTGCTATTTGCGCGTATATATGGGCAGATTTGCGCAGGCACGGCTGCATTGAAATCTTTACGCCTGTTCATTTGTGGCGTAGTTCTGACTGCTCGTTCTTCAACATTTGCGCTAGTATATTCGCAGATTTGCGCTACAATAAACTAAGTTAGGTATGTCATTAATAAAACCATGTTAATGTTTCTCAAATTTATGATATGTTAATTAGCATTATTATAAAAATATAATTGTTAATTTGTATACAATGTTTTAATAGCATTTACCCTTTTTAACTATGTTCTTATCTATAAAGGCAGTTTCCCTTGTTAATGTGATGGAGCCTTTCATATCTTTGTTCCATTTAAACACCACCTGACTAGGTGGTCATGGTGGACTAGGAAGCATGTAGTTGGTATGGGTTTATTAGAGCATTAGCTTGTGCCATCTATGCACATAATTTATGACAAGTTTTGCGTCATGATATGTGCAGTTTTGCATCATCATATGTGCATGTTTGTATGGCGCAGCAGTTTGCGTCAAAACTCGCGCATGAAAGTTTAAGCAACTGTATTTGCGCTATACTGTTAAATATGCTTATGCGCAGGGCAAAAGTTTAGCCTCTGCGACTATTACAGCACTGCGATGCGTTGGTAAATGAGCCCCACTGAACCTTGTATATTAGACCTCTCCTTGGAGTTTCATTACCTGTATAAAAGCACACCACCTTCAACCTTGTGCTTCATGGAACTCCTTGTGAGTAATAATATCCTTATATTTTACAATAGGGTTCAGTATTCACTATTTTGTATGGCATACAAATAAAGCATATTCATATACAGGTATGGGACCTGTTATCCAGAATGCTCGCTAACTGGGTTTTTCTGGATAAGGGGACTTTCCATAATTCAGATCAACATACCTTAAGTTTACTAAAAAATTATTTAAACAGTAATTAAACCCGATAATATTGTTTTGGCTGCAATAAGGATTAATTATATATTAGTTAGGATCAAGTACACGGCACTGTCTTATGATTACAGAGCAAAGGGGAATGTGTTTTAAAAAAGTGAATTATTTGATTAAAATGGGAGTCTATGGGAGATGGCCTTTACGTAATTCGTAAGTTTCCGAATAATAGGTCCCATACCTGTATATAACTAATGGGTTCACATAGTGCTAAGAAGAATAAAAAGTAACAATTTATCATTGTAAATTAATTGTTTTTAAAACGATGTGTCCTATGGCCCTGTGAGTTTACAAGCCACAGAACTATTTAGGGCTTATTTATGATGCAAGTGCAAAGTGCACTTTCTGAATGTAATTCACCATGTTGTTTTTATCCAAAGCTTCTTATGGAAACAGTCATGATGAGATAAATGAGTTTCAGGTTGATACATCAAATACACATGCACTTAGAAAGCAGATTACCAGAACACTACAATAAAATCACCAATTAATATGCATTGTATTACACTTTGGGCCTTTAAGTGTCATACATAATAGGATTTAAAAAACTAGTTCAGCACCAGAGTAATACAATACATAGATCAGATTCTTGTGTAATGTAGCCAGCGAATTATAAGCCTGACAAGACTAATGAGTAATCTGAGCTCTAGATCATTAGAACATTTTAGCCATTCAGAAAACCAACTGATGGACACTGAGGAAAGGCACCAATCTACACATATGGCAATTTGGAAAAGAAATGAATTATTCATTTTCAGTGGGAACTATTTCACAGGGTTATTTTTTATGGCCAAAAGAAAGAGTGAGACCTAGTAATTAGTGTGTTTTTTCCTTCCAAATATGCAGTGAATTTACATCTGGTTCAGACAGCTAACCACAAATGATTAATAATACATTTGCTGTGACATAATAGTAAAGAAGATTATGTTCTAAACTTAACAACAACTCCCAATGCCTAAATGCTTTAGAAAATAAGCCATGTCCACGTTGCAAACTCTTATGTCTAGACCTCTCGTGGCGAGATGCATTGATCAGTTATTTTGAATGTACAAAACTAGCCAAACAATTACATTATTTCTGCGCTTATTTTTGCCAAGGTTTTTTTTTTAGTGCTGCATATCTGGCAGTAGTCTCTTCACAGCTACATACAAAAACTACATTTTATCTTATCAACTTTAATATTTTAGCTTTATCCGTGTTTAATAAGTGGAATATAACACATAATGGTGAGCCCAGGGAAGCTCAGACCTAGGGAAATAGAATAAAAACATCTTGGATCTGGATCTTCACACATCTTGAATCCCATATTTAGTCACCATAATAGGCCTATCTCAGTTCTTAGTGCTAGACTTATTAGGCCTTTGATCTAGCACTGATGTAGGGATGTTATCCTTGCTCCTTGTCAGATCAGTCCATCTTCTTGGATGTCTCAACATTTTTGCCAACCAACTCTTTCCACTCTTTCTTCTTACCCACAAATTGTGAATGTTTTGTCGGTGCTCAGTACAGCTGGGTTTGTCAGAATTTGTCTGAAGACAGATTCCTTCCCTTTTCCTTTCACCTGTCTACCTACATCTTTATTCTTTTATTCCCTTTTTTACATTATCTAGTTTTTTTCAAATCAGAACCTTGTATACGTTATTATCTATTCTTTCCTACAGTAGCTCTTTCCATCTGATTATTTTATTCAGCAGCTGTTGCTTAACTCCTTTGTATTTTGTTATAACAACCCTACCACCCCTTTAAAATAGGAGTAAGGATGATGGCACAATGGGGAATCTGTCATCCACAACTAAATCTGTGCTACCATGGACAACAAATGTCCACTGAAAGCTTTTTCACCATAGATAAAGTTAATTACTGGTGACTAAGCATACACAGGACTTTGTTGCACAAAGTTTATTTGCAAGGAAAACAAATCACTGTGTTTGTTTTTGCCACCAGCAATTTAGTTTATCACTGGTGGGAAAGCATTTAGGAGAGATTTGTCTCCTGTGATAGCTTAGATTTAACTGCAGTGACAAATCTACTTGCGTGCTATCACCTTAATTTTTGTTTGGTATATGGTGGGCCAAATTAGGATGAGCGTATCTTTTTGCCCCTAGGCCAACCACTGTGTGATGGTGGCCTGCACAGATCCATTTGGAGAGGACCCTTGTCCAACAGGACTTTTTAAGTTTCAAGTATGTATGTGTATACAGTTTTAAAAGTAAGCAGTCACAGGATTTTTTTTAGATGTTAATCTGCCGTTCAACTACCTTACAGCCTTTTTCTAGTTAATCAGGAATAGTAAGTCTGAGCAGCTTTGCAACCAAAAAGATGGAACAAGGCTAAAGATGACTTAGGAAGCATGAAAGTTGTTATTATTATTATTAACTTAATTATTAAGCACTAACATATTCCGAAGTGCTGCACAGTAGAAGAATGTATAAATCAGACATACAAATACTAATCCATATGGAAGGTTCATGGTCAAAAATTATTTTTTGAAATACTGAAGTTTTGGGTGAAGAATACAGCCCCTTGAGTAGGCACAGCCAGAATAAAATTAGACTATGAATTTTGAAAGCCTTGGCCAATTTAATCAATCAAAATTATTACAAGCATGGGATATATTATCCTGAATGGTCAGGACCTTGGTTTTCTAAATAAGGGATCTTTCTGTAATTTGGATCACCAGACCTTCAGCCTACTAAAAATCATCCAAACATTTAATAATTTCAACAGGTTTGTTTTGCCACAATATGGATTCATGACGCTTAATTAGGATAGGTACGAGGTGATGTTTAATTATTAATAAAAACAAGGAAATCACTTAAAGTGGGATCTATAGGAGATTCAGAGATCTAGATTCTGAGGATTCTATACATGTATTTATTAGTGTCTATATAGGCTTCAGGTCAGGGATCCTCAACCTTTTTTACTCATGAGCAACACTCAGATGTAAAAAGTGTTTATGAGTCACAGAAGCTTTAAAAAAATTCTTTATTATTATTATTAACATTTATTTATAAAGCGCCAACATATTCCGCAGCGCTGTACAATAAGTGGGTTTCACACATTGGACATACAGAGTAACATAAAAAGCAATCAATAACCGATACAAGAGGTGAAGAGGGCCCTGCCCAAAAGAGCTTACAATCTACAACTTTAGGGATGCCAAATAAGGACAGTGATTGGCTATTTGGAAGCCCCATGTAAACTGCTGGCCTGCAGGCTCTGTTGGAGTAAAACTGTCTCTCTGTGCATCCAAAACTTGCCTCCAAGCCAAAAATTGTTAAATGACCGCTTAGTTTGAGGACATTGGTTGGAGTTCACTGCTTCAGGGATTAAACACCTCAGACCTCCAAACAACTGGCTTGTCTGAGTTACTGAATCCCACATAGGGCTACCAGTTTAAAATAAATTGTCAATCTGATTCAATTAGATTTGTTATTTTCAGATTCAATCAGATTAGTTATTTTCATTGATAAATCTACTTTGTCCCACAGAATAGAAAGTTTGTTGGCCAAAACAGCTTTGTATAATTAGATTCAGCTACTCGAATTCCTTCACCTACCAGCCGAATATGAGCCAAAAATGTTTATTCCATATATTGCCCTTGACTGAAGAAAACGGCCCTTCTCACTTAATTGTAGCTTTAGTTTATTTTTATAATAAAGTCAACTTGTATTTTTGACATAATATATGTGTTAATGCGGTCATAAAAACAGAGGCAGTGCTTAATATACCTTCAAAATGAAAATCCAGAATAAAAATAAATATTTGATTTGTATTATTACAACAGTATATGTATATACAGTGTTCAAAACCATAATATTATAGTCAGATTATATATATTATATATATATTATGTAGACTATTCATTCTAATATTGTTGTGATCAACTTAAAGATTTTCTTATTTATAAAATAATTTAAAGGTTCTTATTTGTTAATGCATTAAAGATGGAATTAGAAGTATTGCAGAATTAATATAAATACAAGCAGGATGTTGTATTATTGATTATTGGTATAGAATGTAATTGATGGTATATATAACACATATTACACAGAGCTATATGGCTATGTAAGATGTAGATTTCCTGAGTGCTGATAATTTCTTAGATCGCAAATGTCACGAATATGCTTATGAAAAAATCGTATTAGTCACGATAATATCGTATTGGCGATCCGAAAGTCACCAAATTTTTGTATCTGAATGATCGTAAAATGCAGGAAAACCTTTCCGACTTTGATCCTTCTGTGCATGATTTTGAAAGCCCCCATTTGTCGCACAAATTTTGTTGCAAAGTACGAAAAAGTCGGGAAAAATACGAAAAAGTCACGCAGGTACGAAAATACGCTGAACAAACGCTCGGAGGGTTCATGGATTAGTAAAGTACTAAGCTATCTGCAGAGGTATTCAGATTTTTTGAAGTGGAGTTTTAATCCAGAATTCCAGCTGTACCATTTATGTACCTGTTATAGTAATCTCATATATAGTATTTTATATATTCTGTTATCACATAATGCCTTGACTAACATTTTTCTCTACAGACTGTCACCAATCCAGACCATCATAAATGTCTCTGCCAGGCTCACTAACCTCACTAGTCAT
The DNA here is from genome assembly GCF_000004195.4 of Xenopus tropicalis. NCBI lineage: Eukaryota > Metazoa > Chordata > Amphibia > Anura > Pipidae > Xenopus > Xenopus tropicalis. Next base: position 69,510,627 of record NC_030679.2, read on the forward strand.
GTGTTCTCTGTCCCTCATCATCTCATCTTCACATAAAAACATTGCTTTTGCTAACTGTGCCTCTTGAGCAGGAAAAGTACAATTTTATCCTTATGAACAGTAGGCTTGTTTATTAGATATCCAAGACTGACCATGTGCTATGAAGCTATGAATCTGCTCTACCATCTGCTCCTGTTGGTGAAGCCAGGCAAGGCTCCCCAGAGGTGGCGCTGCACAAAGAGAAGGCAGCATAGAGGGCTGGATTTTATATTGGTGCATCCCTAGGCCTCTTACCCCCTCCGCACACTCGCACCCCTGAACACTCGCTCCCCTAGGCGTGCTTGCCCCCCCCGGCACTCGCACCACCTTCCCCTGGCTGCAGTGGGGACTGGAAAGGCCATGGACGTAAACAGCTGTCAAAATCTCCCATCCAGCCCCTAATGGAGATGTGCCAGTGGGCGGCATGTTGTCCCCAGATCTTTGCCACCCTAGGCCCCTGGGCCTGAGCATAGAATGTACAGGTGATGAGATGAGGGTGATGACTGTATCTGCTATTTATTGATGACAGTGATTATCTTTTATATCTACTGTGTGTTCTCGTGTTTTCTCATAACAATAAATGTCCTGGTTAAGCTATTTTGCAGTACCTGAGCAACATGTAATTTTTCTTTGTGTATTTATGTTTTTAATTATTAAACCAAGAATATAAAAAAAAACAGACTGCATATGCTATCTTCAGTAGTCAATGTGTTATCCTTCAATTTGATTAAATATAAAAACAATTCCTAGTTCTTTAACCATCATACCTATTTACCGACCCTTAGCAATAATAAAATTGTGCATATTTTCGTGTATGTGCAGAAACAAATAAATGGTGGATCTACTGGCAGAAACCAAACTCCTTTCCCATCAAACACACTGGGGCCAATTCACTAAGGTACGAATCCGAATCACGAAATCCGATCATTTTTGATTATCGCAAACGTCACAAAAATTATTTTAGTTTGAATGCTAAAATTTCGTACGTACTATCCGAAAATTTTTGCGAATGGCGATCCAATAGTCATTAAATTTTCGTATCCTAACGATCGTAAACGACAGGGAAAACCTTTCTGACTTTGAACTTTCAGTGCATGATTTTGGAAGCCTCCCGTAGGACTCAATGGCACTCTGCAGCTCCAACCTGGCCCAAGGAAAGTCACGACACCGAAGCTTGAATAAATCCGAAACTTTCGTACTCGATTCGACAAATACGATTTTGTCTCGCAAATTGTCGCAAAGTACGAAAAAGTCACGCAAATTAACGAAAAAATTGCAGAAAATACGCACAGTTCTAAAACTTAGAAAATATATGAATTTTAGTATTCGGACTCAATCGTACATTGATAAATGGGCCCCACTGTGTCATATCATAAGGTTTAGCTAAAGGCCCAAGTTATTTGTTATTGTTAATCGATATGCTGAAGATATTAGGTAATATATGTGGAGAGGGTATTAACAGACTTTTCCTCAATAAACAATTCTTTGTTTAACTTCACCTCCAACCAGTCCATGTGAAACAGAAAGTGCAATTTATTTTTCACTAGTTATATGGATAGGAGAAACAGACAGTGCTGTATTATGGATTTTGTGGCTGCTGATGCAAATCAACACCATTTTATCTATTTTCCCTAATTCATTCTGATCTGCTACTTTGCTTGAACTCAAATGTTGGGAGCAATTTTTTCTCGTTGTTTCCCTCTAACCCTGACCACTACCCAAAACAACTTTATAATTAGATATATTGTGTCTCACTGTGATATTTGAGATGCTTTTAAACAATCATGTTTACTGTAAGTGGGTTGCTGGAATTTGATGAAGGTTTTGAACTGATGAAACTGAAATTTGAGGATTGCATTAAAAAAAAGATCGATTGGACACTAAAGAAAAGTCATAAGGATTAAAGTAATGTTTAGTACATTTGCATGAAAAGTGTTGAAGGAAGAATAGGAAATAGGAATGGGGAAACATATTTGGAAGGCATTAATCCCCAGCATTGATTTTCTTTTAATCTACATCCACTCCCTCAACTAAACGTGTTTCTGATACCTAAGAACTGGAGTGTTAAACCTAAATCATAGCTATTATAGACAAGCAAGTTCCTACCACCCATCTCTTATGTATCTTCACTATTTATATCCAAATATTCAATATGATCCCCATATACTCTACAATATATGCTGCTTAAAATAGGAACCACAATGCTTAGCACATTTTAAAATAGATGATGTCCTTTTAGTCCATAAACATATTTCCTTATGTTGCCTATATTTAAGTTTGTTACAAGAGAAACTATCATAAAAACAGAAATTTGATGCAAGGTTTATCACATAAAATTATGTACCTCCATATTTAATAAAAGGCACTAGTTTGCCCAGTAGCAGTAACCCATAGCAACCAATAAGATAAGGTGAGCAGTAAATTCTACCTGCTGATTGGTTGCTGTTGGATACTGCTTTTGTACAAACTTAGTGCCTTTTATTATATAACCCCACAGTCATATAAAAAATGCAGAAGAATGGCACTCACAGGATTTCCTGAATCAGTCTGCCAAAGGTTTTATTTTGCTCTCTCTCTCTCTATATATATATATATAGACTCCCGACAAATGTACCTGTGGGGGACTGAAACGTTGGGGAAAATAAACCTTTGTTGGAAGACTGATTTAGCAACTCCTGTGCCATTCTTCTGCGTTATATTTATATAAATATATATATATATATATGTACATACACACACACAATGTATAAATATAACATATGTTATCTCTGGTCCCAGTACAAAAATTATGGATGGATGTATTTATTTATAGTGAGTACTAGCCTAGCTGCTGGATAAAACAGAATTGATAATATACAGCTTAGGCAATAAAGAACTTCTGGTACAGCCAAAAATTTAGACAAACTATAATATATTCTTTTATCTAGTGGCAGTTTGTCTTTAGGCTTGAACTGATGATTCTTCCTAAGATCCAGAAATCCCATTATGTTGCGACTAATAGAAAATACTTCTGTCAGTGAAATTCTTAGTGAAATGCTAAACATTAAATATAAAGTTTCAAATACATTCTTTGCTTCATTTGGAATGTCTGAAGTAGAACTCTCTGACAGACACTTTAAAGTATATTATTCATTCCTGTCTACTTGACTATAACACCTTCAACTGATGAACCAAAGACTGTCCAGAATGCATTTTTTTTAGAAATGTATATCTATTATCCCAAATGTTTTGGGTTTTCTGGATAAGGGATCTTTCTGTAATTTAGATCACCATAAGTCATCTAAAATCATATAAATATTAAATAAATCCAACAGGATTGTTTTGCCACCAATATTGATTAATGCATTTTAATTACCACCATACTGTTATATCAAGGTACTGTTTTATTATTACAGATAAAAAGGAAATAATTTACAAAAATTGTACACTCTACACTCTATTGTACAAAAAAAATACACTCTATAGGAGATGACCTTACCATAATTCTGGGCTTTCTGGATAATGAGTTCCTAAATAAGAGATCCCATACCCATCCTATAACTAACCCATTGGAGGTGGAGCAGATTTTGCTTTTCTGCAAAACTACTTTAGTTATATATGACTTTTTTTGTTTAAATCAAATGTATTCAAAAGAAGTTGTCTTTTCTTTGGGCTGAACTGATGTGGCCTGTCCTGTTCACTTTGTAATTGTAGTTATCTTGTTAATTATTTCTAAGAGTCAATTGGATGCATTCACTTACCTAGATGCAGGGTGCAAAGTTCAATTTCAAGCACAATCACCATTTTTTCCCACAATGCACTGTTATTTCCCAAAATTCTGTTGTCATTGTGGATGCAATTTATGTACAATTGCACTGTACCTACCAGAGTCCGATTTGCCAAAATAGATGCAACTGTATATGCACTTCATTGCAAATTGGATGCAGTTATGACAAATATTTTCTTAGTCTGCCTGTTATCATTTCCAGTGTTCAATTGTTTGATTCCCAGTGTTCGGCATGCAAGTGACATGTGTGCCCTATACTTTTGGTGCAATTGCACTATGCCAATTACACACGGTGTGAAGGGAACTCCTGCCACTCCCTGACCAGGAGGTAGCTTCAGGGATCCCCTGTGTCAATGGGCACGGCAGCACCAGATTTGTATAGGAAGGCAGGAAGAATGAGATGCACTGAGCATAACTATTGGCACAAGAACTTTTAATAAAAGCACTTTTACACACAACTGACTGCAAGATAAAGTAAAGTATAAGTTGCCCACTGCACTTGTGGATGTAAATGAGCCCTAGTATCTTCTCCAGTGCAGCTTACAAGGTTGGAACTTGTTCCTATTTCTCTAACTCAGTGTAACTGCTGACTTTTCTACATCAACTTCTTCTTCAGCTTCTCTTTCTGTCTTCAAGAGGGACACCTGAAAGAACAAAAAAGTAGGATGTAGGTGTGTTTAACAACATAACATGGCATTAAGTGATTCTAGAACTAATAATGGAAGAGCTCAAAACCTAAACAGAAAAAGTTGGGACTGATTAATGTATATTCCCTTTGGACTATTTTACTTGTAGTTTATTCTTAAGTGTTTAAATGTACACAATCAAGGTGTATGTGTGTCTTCAACAGGCATATCAATTTAAGCCCCAAAGTAACAGGTCCTTCTTCCGCTGTCAGTAATTTGAACTCAGAAACTTACAGTACTTGCTCCATTGAAATGAATAGCATTGTCAGGGAGCAGCTGACTGAGGGAGCATGGCAAGGGGGTATGCAGGGGCAGAATGGGGTGGGGCAGGGCTAGGATGGGGGTGGGACCAGGGTATAGCAGGTGTGGGAAAAATGCACCTAGATCACTTCTGACCAAGTTGGCATCTATGTTTGGAGATCTCTCCCAAAAAACACAGTGGTGGAAGATCAGTCTTTGAGACCAAAGCTTTTACCAAGAAATGCTGCTAAGCAGGGAGTATGACCAGAGGTAAATAGATAGGACCACCAAATGGGATTTACCTTAAATTTGTATTGTTTCTTGGAAAGCATATAAATTCATAAATAAAAAAGGCAGAATATGTATAACCTTGCAAATAATGAATTACAGGTGAAATAGAGCCCTGCACTGATCAATGCAGTTTTGACCAGACCAGTTACACTTACATTTAGTTCACTTTTACACAATCCCCTTTATAAAAACTAGCACAATTGTGATCTGCAGTTTACACTGGGTACTTAATCACACCAACATGCCATATTTACCAATTTAGAGAAGAGCTTAGCAAACCTTTTTCCCCCAAACGGTCATTTAAAATTATTGATGCAGGTTTTTTACCTACTTTAGTCATAAATAATTGTGGCTTTTTATAAAGCATCCAGGTTTAGCATTCGAAAGGAAAATAAAATACTTTGAGAATAATAAACCCTTTTATTTATATCAGGTAAAGAGGATGCATGCCTTTAAACAACAAGTTTGAAAGTTTAGTTTTGTATGTGTTGTGGTTGTTGTTCATAGACGCATGCATGCACACAAATATATTGTGTACACAATACATATATGGGATCCGTTATCTGGAAACCCATTATCCAGAAAGCTCTGAATTAAAGAAAGGCCATCTTCCATAGATTCCATTATAAGCAGTTAATTCACATTTTTTAAAATGATTTCTTTGTAATAAAACAGCACCTTGTACTTGATTCCAGCTAAGATATAATGAATCCTTATTGGAGACAAACCAATTCTAATGGGCTTAATTAATGTTTCAATGATTTTTAAGTAGATTTAAGGGGGAAAACCCCAGGTCCCAAGCATTCTGGTCCAATACCTGTACAAGTAAACACACACACACTTTCATTTTAGGGGTGTAGATGTTGCCCTTCCTAGTACCAGTACTAACCTTCCTTTATGGTCTCATAGAAGATAAAGATCTTTAGAATACATATGGTAAACCAGGGATCTGTTCTTACAAGTTTGCTCTTGTGACCTTGTCTGTGTATACAATATTACACTAGAGGGGGACATTAAGGAAGTTGATGAATGTTGAAAGATTTGTAATGTATAGTTTGTATCCATATCTAGGACCAAATTATTTTACCTTTTCTGCCCATTTTCTGCTTATGCTATTTTAATGTACTTTGAAGCTAATATTTTATAGTATTATAAAATCTTGAGCAGATGTTGCATCCAATGCAACTGCACCTTATGAGTCAAATTGAACGCAATTGCTCATGTGTGTTGTCGCAAATCAGGTGCAAGTTGCTGATAATCATTTCAGAGTGGGATTACGGTATGTTGTTTCTGTTGTGCACAGTTACAATACTATTAGTGTGTCATTCTTGTTCTGCAAATCTGCATCTATTGACACAACCAGTTGTGGACACCCTGGAACTACTGCAAGTTCAGGGTTGCAGTAGCTCCAGGGTGCCCTAGGTGCATTTGTGCATAATATATAAGAAGAGACACAATGATCACAATGGAGCTCAGCACAACTAGGAGGAAGAGCAAGGAGCCTGTTTTGGATGCAGGTATCTTTAATGATTGGTGTCATAAACACTTTATACTGCCTGTACAAATATGAAAATTGCAGCATGGTTTACACTCTTAAATTTAATAAGAATTCCTGCTTTAAAATGGAATAGAATAATAGGTACAAGGCATACCCAGGTCAAGTAATTCATAGCAACCAACCAGCCAGCAACTGGCTAGACTGGGGGGTGTGTTTACTAATCTGAGCATAGAACAACTGAGCATGCCCACAAGCCAACAGCCAAAGCAAATTCCTGAGGGAGGGGACGAGTGGGTTACAGGAGGAGAAGGAAATTAAGAAGGCACTGCAGCCTTACTATTAATCTCTGGGCAACCAGAATGGCAGGTTTTGAAAGATTTCAAAGAGGCTGTTCACTGATTAAATTTTTGTGTGTGGGGTTTACATGTCCTTTAATAAAATCTGAAATCAGTAGCAAGTCACAAATATACATTTGTGAAAACCTTAATTTTAAAAAATCAAAAGATGGAAAATACACACCAGGATGTATGCCATATATATTTACATAGTTCTGACAGTGTACAAAGCTTTCTAAATAAACATAGCTGAAAGTTAAGCAAACTTGAGCAAACAGTGTGACAGTATCATTTCATTGGACAGGGCTCAAAGTGTTAGAATTTATTGTAAGGGGAACAAGAGGAGGATATTTACCATGGAGGATGTGTAGGACTATAGGTAGCTATAAATCATTGGTGTCCTTCTTAACCCTAAATATTTACTAGCAGGCAGGAGTTTCAGAATTGCCCCTAAAAATTAGGTAACTGACCTAGGTCAAATGCTTGTTCGGGAATAGTAAATAAATGTTGCTTTGCAGACAAAACTCAAGGACTGAAATTCTGAAACTTAATCTAAATTAATGTTATTTACCATTCTCTTTACAGCTGAGTCAGTGTTACATACAGTATATGCACAGTGTCTAGCTGCTATGTATGTCCTAGAGAACTCAGGGTCATAGCTTTAGCAAGCAGGGCTTCAGGTCCCTAAAGATGCACTCCATACACTATACACAACAAAGAATATTTTCAATTCACAAATAGGGACGGACATGAAAGCTTACCAGAGAACTTGCAATCTTCAAACCAGCTTTCAAATTTACAAATGATTAAGACACTTGGGGTAATATGGAAAGTTAGCCCTAGTTTATGTAATGTACAGCAATCAGAGCAAGGACTATTCGCAATCTGGGACACAGCACAGATTATTCATAAAAACACCAGGTTGTGAATGTATGATTACAGAATGAGGCTACAAGTCAATCTTTTGTGAATATAGCTGTATACTGTATCTTGCACTAAAGAACCAGTCAAATACTAATCCAAATCGGAACCCTAATCTGATTATTCAGATTTAAGCAAAATAAAAAAAACATATACAGGTATGGGACCTGTTGAACAAAATGCTCAGGACCTTGGGTTTTCCAGATAAGGGATCTTTCCGTAATTTGGATCTCCATACCTTAAATCTACTAAAAAGTAATTTAAAGATTAAAGGAACAGTAACACCAAAAAATGAAAGCGTTTTAAAGTATTTGAAATATAATGTACCGTGGCCCTGCACTAGTAAAAGTGGTGTGTTTGCTTCAGGAACACTTCTATAGTTTATATAAATACGCTGCTGTGTAGCCATGGGGGCAGCCATTCAAGCTGGAAAAAAGGAGAAAAGGCACAGGTTACATAGCAGATAACAGATAAGACACCATTGTATTCTACAGGGTTTATCTGTTAGCTGCTATATAACCTGTGCCTTTTCTTCTTTTGAATGGCTGCCCCCATGGCTACACACCAGGGTTTATATAAACTCTAGTAATGTTTCTGAAGCAAACACAAAACTTTTACCAGTGCAGGCCAGCAGTACATTATAGTTTAATTTCTTTAAAATATATACATTTTTTGGTGTTACTGTTCCTTTAAATAAACCCAAAAGGATTGTTTTGTGTCCAATAAAGATTAATTATATCTTAGTTGGGATCAAGTACAAGATAATGTTTTATTATTAGAAAGAAAAAGGAAATCATTTTTAAAAATTAGAATTATTTGCTTATAATGGAGTCTATGGGAGGTGGCCTTTCCTTAATTCAGAACTTTCTGGATAATGTTTTTTTGGATAATGGATCCTATACCTATAATGTCTTAAATTGTGCAGTAGCTGCTATTTAGCCTTATCACAAGAGTAATCTTAGAATTAAAATTGTTTTGAATATGTTTTTGTGCGCACATGTTCCTGTTTTGTGGCATATTTCTCCCCAGTATTATACTGCTGGTGGTAGCAATATAGTTAAAGGGGACATATACCATACATTTTTACAATGCACTAAACCATGTAAAATAGAAGTAAGTACTTTTATTGTGATACCTTTGGATCCAAATATGTCCATAACTGCTTGAAAACTGTGCTCTACCCAGACCTTTTGCCAGCTTCTGGTTTAGGACTCTTCAATATGTGGCTGGGAGCTGCTAGCCCTGATCTACTTCAGTAACAGAGCAGCAGCTACTTAAAGGAACAGTAACACTAAAAAATGAAAGAGCTTTAAAGTAATAAAAATATAATGCACTGTTGCCCTGCACTGGTAAAACTGGTGTGTTTGCTACACTACTATTATTTATATAATAAGTTGCTGTGTAGCCACGGGGGCAGCCATTCAAGCTGGAAAAAAGGAGAAAAGGCACAGGTTACATAGCAGATAACAGATAAGTTCTGTAGAATACAATAGTATTTTATCTGTTATCTGCTCATGCCCCTCCCTTCCCCTGCCTGCCTGCTATGATTGCTTCTCTCTCTCTCTGTGCTCTGCTTGTTCACCCCCCAACTGATCGGTTCCCTCTGCCTCCCTCTCTGTGCTCCGATTGGTTGCCCCCCCCCAACATTCATTTGTGAATCATGCACATTACATGAAAAATACCATTCCACTATAAACAAAGGAAAATGTTTGGTTTTATATTTTTTTACATTTTACAACTAAGCTTATTGAGCAATAACTAGCTTATTGATCTGGCAGCAGCACCAGCAAAACTATGCAGCCAGGGAGCAGAGACACAGTAGGAGGAAACTGGAAGGATTTTTCCCTGCTACTGTTGAGTGACCACTTCCTGTGGGAGACTGAAGCGACACTCCCACCTTTCATTTCACTCTGGCTTTTGACTTGAGAGGTTGTCTCTGCAGCTCTCATATAATGACAGTTTTAGGAGGTAAAATGCTTTCAAAACAACTTTTTTCTGCATCATTAATAATATATATAATATATATAATATAATATAATATAATATATGTCACCTTTAAGGTGTATTCTGAGCACTTATGTCTCTAAATCCATATGTCCATCAATATTACCATGAAGCAAAATACTGAAAAGGATAGAGTAGTGAAATGTAAGAATTTCTTCCTCTTTTTATTTTTTTTTGAGAAGCAATAGCTAAAAAAGGATTAAAGGAAAACTAAACCTTAAAAATGAACATGGCTAAAAATGCTATACTTTATATACTAAACTGACTGCACTAGCCAAAAGTTTCAGCATCTTTATAGTAGTAATGATATAGGTCTAAATAGTTGTCACAGCAGCTTCTCATCTTGGATTCTGTTAGAATTGTGACATACTCAGTGTGCTCTGAGCAGCTGTTGAGAAGCTAAACTTAGAGATCATTGCAAATTATTACGCAGAAAATGAGACTAGTCATTTTGATGCTAATTGTACTGGTTTCAGAGTTGCCATGTTATGTGAATCCAAATGAATTACTAATCAGCCTTATACTGTTCCATTTATATTCTATATATACAGTATATTATGAGTCGGCCCCTAAGCACAGAGCACAAAATCTTCATTAAAAACCTAAATTCATTCATTAAATTTCATCACTCGTCAATGAAACCCACACTGTTTCTCTACACATATGTTTATTGTTCATGTTAAATGCAGCTTATAAATATATAATGGCCAACTTTAAACTTAGGGGCAGATTTACTAATCCACGAATACGAATCACGAATGGGAAAAATTCTGATTGGAAACAAAAAGAAGATCGCAAATATCCCGAAAATGCTTACGAAAAAATCGTATTACTCCCCGTGTTAGAGAATCTCCCCCTAAGTGTGTGGCTAAGTGTGAGATCGAAAAAAAGAGAGAAAGGGAGTTTTGGACCAGCTTTTGCATGAGAAATAATCTGAGTTGAATTTCTCATTCTGTACTTACAATTTTAGGTGAACAAATGTTATCACTTGTTTTTCAACTCTGCACATTGGCTTTAATTGTCAGATTGATCAGCTGTTTCCCTAGCCTTCTAATCATGTGTTAAGGCAGGCTAACACTTTGAGGGCTATGACATACCTTATATTCTGGAATTTTGTACTCCTATTACTATTTCCACTGACAGCCAGGACCTTGGGCCAAGGATTCTGTTGCCTGTGGGTTTATTGGAAGCAGATAACAAATATCCCAATAGCCAGTGCTAAGGTGTGTAATATACCAGAATGAACCATGTTGCTAAACCTTTACAAGCCAAGTGTTGAGAAATAGGAAGCTTTTATGACTACGCTGTCCTGTTTCTAATAAATAAATAATGTGCAGCATGGATGAAGTTGCTTTACTACACACAGATAAAAACAACATCTACACTCCATACACCAGCAACAGATAGAACAGAGGCTGCAGTAATAACTATGTGCAATAAATCAATAACTAGCACTGCTGTATTTGTGATAAATCTCCTGGTTTTGGACAAAAAAACGTTAACCAAAGATTTCCAAGTTATACTCACAATACAAAACCTAGAAAAGCCAATGAAAAGGACAGGGGGGTTAAATGGTTTAAATATTGGTTTGTGAAGGATTGGCCTGGAGTTTTAGCTGTGAGGTGGAAATCGAACTGTCAGCTCTAAACAACCAGATCTGTTTTTGTCTGTAATGGTCTGATCAAACTAGCTATCTAAAATATAATTGTGCCACTTTCATTTTTTCTGATTATGGTGCAAGTGTTGCCCTTTATATCTAGAATATTACATGGGGGACCCTGACCAAGGGTTTTAGATGGTTTCAGAGATATATTGGTGGGATGCAGTCAATGATGTGGGTATAGTAACTGGGAGAGATGCACTAATAGTACAATGTGGGCAAAGGAAAAGTAGCCACAAGGAAGAGTGTATAGCCTATACAGAATGCCTTAACATAGGATTTTGCTTAGACCTGTAATGTGCCATATATTTCACTTCATCATTCATTTAACCATCAGGTCCCTAAAGAGTTGACAAATTTTCTAGACAAGACTTGCGATCCAATAGCAATGGAATTGCGCATATCACAGATGAGAATCTCAGCTGCTAAGCGCCAATTCCTTACTTCAAAGCCCGGTATGCTTAGCATGTACTTGGATATCTCCGTGGGCTGCTTGGGTTTAATAAGCATCTGTGGTTATATTTAATATCTACAGGGTGGCAACACATTGCGCTCTGCTTCTTGTCAGTGGCCGTTAACCACTGCATAGCCTTATGACAAGGCAGAATAGTAATTGTTGTACGTGGGGGAATTTTAAATTCAGTTGGCCTTTATTAAGGTTTCCATATGGCCCTGCTACAGGTTCTTGGTCCCCAGGGAAAAGTGTCCCCAGGAAACATCTCCCTACAGCTTACAATAGCAAAAAAAGTCCCTATGCAGCCTTTTTCATATCGCTGTCACTGTTAGAGGTATGGATGTATTAGATTTGGGTGAACTATGAGTAGTGTTTAGCTCTACTGTATACTTCTGCCTTAAGCCTTCTGCCCAGTCACTCATCCCCTGCCACCCTAATCACCCTCTTTCTCCTGGTACTTGTGTTCCCTTGTTAGAGTGGCTGCAGCAAATTCCATTCCCCCTCACTCAGTTGATTCACTGCTGCACTTATCATCCCCCCCCCCTCCACCTTTGTTTCTCTGCCCGGTAGAGTCTTACATATTGCTTCCCTGTAATTCTCTGCAAAATTTGTTTTACAATCTGAGTAGCTCTCATCCTGCTTGTGAGCCTCACATGGATACCTGTAAATTCAGCTTCCAATCCACATGACTCAAGTGAAGGCAGAGAAGCTGCAGTACAAAAGGCTTCTTGCTGACAGGGAAGGAAAGGGTGAGAATTGCACAGAACAAAGTGGCAGAAGTTATTTGTAACAGGACACTCTTTGTTTTCAATAAATTTAACCTCCATCCTCTTTAAAATAACACTTAACTAAGATTCTTCCCTCTTTTATACCACTGTGTTGTGGGGGCATAAAACAAAGTTGGAGCTTCAATAATGCTGCTGCTGTGTGTTCTGAGACATGATGTGGGCACTGCATTCATACTGCTGTGTGTTTTAGGGGTAATAAACATGAAACATAGCTTAGAAATATTAGTGGGTTCTAGGGTTATGGGATTTGTTATCCAAAATGCTTGGGACCTGGGGTAATTGGATTTCCATACCTTAAAGCTACTAAAAGCATTTAGACATAAAATAAACCCAATACAAACCACCAATATAGATTCATGCAGCTCAGTTTTATGTATGTACATATATTTTTACTTATATAGCACTTCTTATGTACACAAGTAAAATTACTGTTTTATTATTACAGAATAAAAATAGAATTATTTTCCTGAAATGATCTTTAAGGGAGATGACCTTTCCATAATTTGGAGCTTACTAGGTATAAAGTTTCCAGATTAGAGATCCTATACCTGCATTACCATTTTATGTAAGCATAAATTGCATTTTCTTGCAGTTTCTATGTAATAATGTGTCATAAAATAATATGAATCTGTGACTTTGAGTAGGTGTGTCTAAATGGAAGTGACAAAAGTGGGCATGGTCTATTGTAAGTTTTGTGGAGAACCACAACATTATAGGTGTCCCTGGATTCTGCTTCAAAAATCTGTAACATTTCCTTATACAGTTAAGCATAATTCAGTGATCATTTATTCTAATCTGTTTTTACAGTCTTAACTGATTGCACAAGAGTAAACAAACATGTATTTCAAGTAGATAGTGGTTTGCCATAAACACTGCAATGATGCCTTAGCTGTTCTGTTTATCCAATTTTTTTATTTGATTTCTTTTAATTAAGGCATATAATTTATAATATGATTATTATATGCTATGCAAATGTATTACTGAAATCCATATGATATTTTGCTAATTATAGTTGTAATTTAAAAAAGTTTCTCCCAAAGTAACTAATATATAGTTTAGTTTTGTACAACCAACTCAAAGAATGTATTTCTTGTGCTGATGTATGTGTTCCTGGCAAACAATTAGTGCCCTATTTTATTAAGCCCTAGGAAAGAAAGAACACTACCGGCAGACAAGAATAGGCTGTACAATAAAACAATCTCTAGCTCTCCACTTGCTCCCTGCTGGGGAAAAAGATTTTTGTTTATTCTGTATTATTATAGGTGGTATGGTTGTGTATTTGTTCTTGCAAGTTGCAGGTTACTTCTGCCTGTCTCACAATCCCATTACTAGAACTTGTCCTGTCCCCCAGCTCACCCCCACCCACCCCCAGCTGGGGTCGCTGGCCAATTGGAGTTGGACTGATGCATACATTGTTATTCATTAGTCTTCTGGCCAATCACAACAGGAATGCCACTGTAAAGAAACAGAGCAAGTGGGGAACTGTAGAAAAGACTTATAACCAAGGAGAACTGTCTTACCTTAAGCAAAAGGACCTGTCCTTTTCCAATACTGGCAGGCTCCCCTCACTGGCATCAATGTTCTTCCAGCTCTACCTGTGCAACGTTTAACACCAAGCAGACATGACTGTTGAGCGGGGACTGATATTCATAAAGATTCTTTGGTTCTGAAAGTCCTGATCCAACTCACAAGCCGGGTTTCCCCAGATTTGCAGAGACTTTTGGAATCAATGTACTGGAGATGGAGAAGGAGTCTCCTTTTGGACTATCCCATATTTGTGTCCTTTTGACTGCACTGATGGCGATTCTACCTCTCTCCCAGGGAAACTGGATGTAGGTATCCTCATGCTGTGTTATCCACTGTCCTGTGGTGGTACCGTTGTAACTTTGTATTGTAAGCAGCAGGCTGGGTGGGACTCGTTCACTCTAGTGCAGAAGGCATATAATGCAATCTGTGTTCAATCACTGACTGTTTCCTAGAGAGGTTGGGACTGGGATATATACAATAGCCAGCATGCCATCAGACTAGAAATCTCCACCCTGTGTGGATACAGATTGCTTTTATCTCACAGAAAAACTTACATCAGCTGTCTCATTGTTTGTCTTTCTGAGCTGCACAACTGTATAAAGTAGTATGGCAGATCCCAGATTTGCCAGGCAATGCAGTTCTCCTTTCATGTCACATCTGGGAGATACAAACTGGCAGCTCCCTGGCAGGGTTAGTGTGACATTAGTCTGATTATCATCCAAATCACTGTTGCTGGTAGTCCCCATTCCCTAGTGTGATTCTTTTCTTTCTTTCGATCAGCTGTAGCTTTGGCTTGCTTTTCTTCTTGCTGGGATTCAAATTTTCCCTTCCCACCCCCTCATTAGGGCCAGAGAGGCAAATGTTTTGTCTTCCAAGAACTCCTATATGTTTTTCTTCTTGCTTTTCTTCACTAGAGCAAAGGAAAAGTTTATATTATGTGATTATGTGAGAAGTGCATATTAAATGTTGAGTAAATTTAAATTATACACATTCTTATACTTTATTTGAAAATTTTGTTTAAAATTATGAAGACATAAAAGGAAAAAATGTCCAGTTTAAATCCTTTTCATGCAGATATTATATTAAGATTTAAGCACTAGGTTCCCTTTGAGGACTCACTTTGGGTAAGAAGGGATGCTGGGAATTGTAGTTCATCAGCAGCTGGAGAGCCAAATATGACAGGTCTCTGACAATACATATGGGCTACACAAGCTACAGGGTTTTCCTACACACCAGTGGCTTTGATTCATTAAGCAGCAGTGATCAAGGAATGTCGAGCACTTATAAGTGTGAGTTATCATCTCTAAGTTAATAAATCCCAGATATTTTTGGACATATTTATCAATTTTGGAGTTTGTGAATTCAAGTTTGTTTAAGCTTACATATCGAATGCTCGCTTATTTCTTAATAAGGAAAACTCATTCTAGTAAAAAATTTGAATACTTTGAATTTTTCAAGTTTACAAACTTGATTTTGAAAATATGGCTTGACTTTACCAAGGAACTCCCATTAACTTTCTAATCTTTCTGGTTTTGTGCACTTAATAAATAACAGACATTCGAGTTTCTGAAACATAATTCTAATTAAAATGTTTGTGATCATGTGTATATATATATATATATTCATCTAGACACTTGTAGGTTAGTATTAGCCCCCCCTTTTTTTACTTAAATTACTTTTTTGAAATTGTAACTATAACTTTCCAGGACACATACCTGCTTTTTTAATCCCAGTGCTATGTAAGATCCATTATTATTACTGGAAATATAGGCCAGTAAAAACTGTACATTTTACTTAGATAATCAGTCCATATTTGCACATTTTAAATAAATGTTAACATTTATTAAAGCTGAGTTATTCTAACTAATTTTGTTGCATCTAGTCCTTTATGGAGTGTATATCAGCTGGAGGTATATAATCTCTGTATGCTGAAAATGTTAACCTTTTATACCCCTATATTGATGTTATCTTGGATTCCCTTATGCAGGTGTCATTGTGTCTATTCAATTGCTTTTTGAGTGCTTTTTACTTTTTGCGTTTGTTTTTGCCTAATCTGCTTGGGTCCCTTACATGAATGTAGAAATGTCCAGCATGTCACCCATCAGCACCAATCTAGTGAATTTATTTGGGAAAGACAGAAGCCCTGAGTGAATGCAGTCAATGTCTCTGGTATTCTGAGGATTTGACTCTTTAAGCCAAGGAGGTGTCAGGCACGTCAAAAATATGTAGCATGACTGACACTGATTCTCCTGAATCTTCTATTCTCCCTTATAAAAATCCCTATGCATTGCTGTAGGTTCAGCTCCCCTCTGTTTAGGTACTTGCATAGTGTCATTTGGTACTCGCAAAATGTGTGTAGTTTTTGCCATATTTCAATTAATTTTGGTGGAATAAGTTTAGCAGATTTTTGAAGCAGAATCCAGGGACACCTATTGTGTGGTGGCATGATCTGCATGAATCCATAGTGGCAAGCAATCCTATTGATTTTATTTAATGTATAAATGTTTTTAGTAGCTTTGGGGAGATTGGAGATCCAATTTAAAGTGAAAAAACAGAAAACCAAGGTCCTGGGCATTTTGGATAATAAATCCTATAACCCCACAACCCAACAATATATCTAAGCTAAGTTTTATGCTTATTACCCCAAAAACACACAGCAGTATAAATGCAGTGTCCACTTAATGTCCCAAAACACATAGCAGCATTATTGAAGAGCCAGCTTTATGTTTCATGTCTTTAGAACACAGCAGTATAAAAGAAGGAAGAATCTTAGTTAAATGTTATTTTGAAGAGGAGATGGTCAAACTTATAAAACCCAAAGAGTGCCCTGTTACAGATAACTTCTGCACCCCTGCCACTTAGTTCCGTGCTATTCTCACCCTTTTCTTCCCTGTCAGCAAGAAGCCTTTGTGCTGCATCTTCTCTGCATTCACTTTAGTCATGTGGATTGAAAGTTCAATTTACAGGTATTCTTTATCCATGTGAGGCTTACAAGTGTCTAGTGAGATGCAACAGCACAAATATTAAATACAGACAAGAAAGAAAAAGGTAAGAGCAACTCAGATGTAAAACAAATATTGCAGAGAATCACAGGGAAGCAATATGAAGGACTCTACCAGGCAGGGAAACAAAGGGAGGGGGAATGATTAGTGCAGCGGTGAATCAACTGAGTGAATGAGAATGGAATTCAGTGCAGCCACTCTAACAAGGGATCACAAGTACCGGGAGAAAAGAGGCAATCTGAGTGGTGGGGGATCTGAGGGACTGGGCAGAAGACATCAGGCAGTAGTATTTAGTAAAGCTAAACACTGCTCGCAGTTCACCCAAATCTAATATGTCCATACTTAATATACATGGTTAACTAAACTCTGCTGCTCCACCTATGAACGTGTATAACCAGTAAGTGCTCCTGATTCCATCACCAGTCAAGGCACCCAGACCCAAGCACAAGCGAATTTTAAAAATAATTTTTCCATGGGAATGAATGGAAAATGCCAAAGATTATCCCATTGTGGAGATTCTTACTCACTGCCATGGAAATGTATTTTCAGGGTCTTTAAAGCCCTGGGGTGTGATTTCCATCAGGCAAGCCTAAGGTTTCTGGCAACTGGTGGAGAAGCACCCACACACAGCCTAGGAGCCAGAAATGAAGCAGAAATCATCCTGTTTCTATTAAAACAAATAACATGTTCCAGGGCCAGAACTGGGGGTAGGCAGAAGAGGCATGTGCCTAGGGCGCAATGGTGAGGGGCGCCAGGCAGGTACCTCTTCTTTTACCTACCTCTAATTCCGGACACTTTCACCCCGCTGCAGCGGCCCCAGCAACCCTGCCACCCTGTGTGCTCGCTTGTGCATGTGCGTGTTCACACGGGAAGGGGGTGCCTAGAGCGCCCGGTCAGCTTGGCCCAGCACTGACAAGCTCTTTGGTAGGATTCAGGTGCATTTCCATGAGCTGAAAAGCACTAGCAAATAATAAATCCTTAAGGAAACTGTTTGGCACTTGACCAAAAACCAGTTTCCCGGCGTGCGAAAGATGCTTCATTGTAAAGTTCCTCCTTGCTAAAGCTTAGCAATAATTATACCATTAGTCTTGATAGCTAAAGCACACTGGCTTTTTGTTAGTTGCTGTTCCTTGTAGCAATAATCAAACACCCGTGATTCTACTAGTAGTCAACATATAATTTCAGTACTGATGCCAAGGTTGGCACAATACCCATGGGACCCATCGGCTGGCCAGATCCAGGGTAAAGTCTCAGTATCTACCTAGGTCTAATAGGCCAAGGCAGAACAAGACAGACAGTAATGTCCAGTTGTCTGATACAGATGATGGCCCTGTTCCTACCTGTGGCATCGTGTAGTTCCCCTGCCCAACTGACGTCACTGCACATTGTCACCAAAGAGTGCAGGTCAGGTGCTGGCTTCTCAGTCTGAGGTCAAGGTTGACATGACAGGAAATTCCTAAAATGCAAAGCTGGTATAACCCTGTGCAAGGTTGCATGGAGACCCAAAATACGTACAGGGTTCTCCTTGCTTGCATTCGTTTTGTTGTGCCAGTAATTGTTTTGTCGTTTCAAGTGTTACTTTTTATACCAAGCACTTAAGGCCCCCATACACGGGCCGATAGAAGCTGCCGATATCGGTCCCTTGGACCGACTCAGCATCTTATCTGCCCGTGTAGGGGCAGAAATGAGCGGGCTGGCCGACCGATATCTGGCCGAACCGACTGCCCCATTGCCACCTACATAATCCGTCGTTTGGCCCCAGGGCCAAACGATCGGATTATTTTTTTTTTTAACTTCAAGCTCCCCGATATCGCCCACCCGTAGGTGGGGATATTGGGGGAAGATCCACTCGCTTGGCGATCTCGCCAAGCGAGCGGATCTTACCGTGTATAGGGACCTTTAGCTATTCATTGTAGAAAAGACCTAGTTATGCTGGAATTTTGTTGGATCTCTACAGATTAAGCAATTATTGTCTAAAAATGTGGATACATACATTTTGGGCTGATAAAGATGCCCAAACAAGCAATCTTAGTGCTAAAAATGGGAAGTGACCTGCAGCAAGTTAAAGCATTTTAAAGAGAATTTTCACTCAAATAATGAAAAAATGCATACTTTAATTTTAATTCTAAATTTAATTTTACACAATTTTCCATTATATATGTATTAAAAATATCAGTTGTTTCAAAGTTCTAGTATTTGCAATCACTATTAAAAGCATTATCTGTCTATGCCTTACAATTATCTGTACTGCTTCTCCTGACTGAAACATTAGTGCAAAAGCCAGTTCTTCTCCAGTTCCCATAATGCCTAAAAGTTGACTTTTCCTACATTGTTTCAAAAGTCAGGACAAGCCATGCAGATAGTAGAAATGGCCAGACAGGTACTGGAAGAACATTTACAAATAACTTTTAAACCATTACAAAAATGTAACATATATATTGAAAAGTTGCTTAAAATTAAACTATCTTCATTGTTCCATCATTCCCCCTTTAAAAAAATTGTGACACAATTCTTAGCATGACTGAGATTATTTCATCAAAGCAATTATGTCTGCCTTCATTGAAATAAATGAACACAAATATGCAGATAAATGAGGCACTCTAGGCAGAATAACCTATACCAGTGGCTGTTACTGAACATTTCTAAGAAAATAAATTGAAAGGAACCCTGCTTCTAAATAAGGCATATTGTACATTTCAGATTCTTTCAAGTATTTTCTGTGTAATTTATTATTCTTTATGGTTCATTTCATTCAAGTTCAAGTGAAGTTTAATTTATCATTATATAGTAAATAGTTTACTGCAAAGCTAGAGATATTTTTGAGCACAGAGGTGCATGTAAGTACTGAAACCACAATAAAGAATAGTTACACTCTTTTAATGGTATAAAGGGCTGAGGATTTAAGCTAGTATTCAAAACTTGTTGACATAAATTGTTATGATCACATATATGTTCTAATGTTTAGGGACAGATTACAGAGAGCTCCGTTGCTTTATGGCATGTTAAGCTAACAAGTTGTCCCTTATTGGCATTAATATATGAGCCAGATCTCATGATTCACTTACAAATTACTAAACACTATTTTTGCTGTTATATAATGTGAATGTATAAAATACCTCAAAAGTTCCAGTTTTATTCTTTAAAGAAAAGCATGGGCATGTTTGTGATGCCTGTGTATGCTTTTAGTTTTTAAAAACTGCTTTTGCCTGACATTGTCATCTGTAATAAAATCAGAGGTTATTGGTAAATGCAGAACTAAAAGCACATGAACATTAGTCTTGCAGCAATGTCTGCCATTTTCCAAGTATTTTTTTTCTGTCCTGTCCAAATTCTCCCATACCAGACTATTTGCTTTGCTAGAATAGGGCATGTGCTAAAAAAAGTGAAATTCCAAAGCTGCATAATTTGCACCACAGCCATTCATTCACCATTTTAGGGGAGGGGGAAGTGACACACATGTGCAAAGCAAACAAATAAATACAGTATAATGCAAGTCAGCAATGCAGAATTTGACATTTGGTGCTTAGCACATATTTCCACATTTCCCAGTCATATACAGATACATTTGTATATAATGTTATTTGCTGAGTTTGTATTAGTTACTAATGAGAAAGAATTCAGTGCACTGCTACTATTTTATTTCCCGTAATAAGTACTTCAGAACCCTCATCTTGTATGGAAATGAGATACTCTTTTATACTATGCGCAGACTAGAATGACTGTCATTCTGGACAAGTCCAGTATGATGTTTCTTGCACATCGTATCTCTTTTAACTTTCAAAATTCCTACTTTGAGATGCTTTGATGGTCATTCTCATGTCTATTACCATATAACTTTGCAGAAAATGTATTTTGTATATGTATATTCTACAGAACTGATCTGCTATCTGCTATGTAATGTGATCCTTTTTTTAGACAGAATGGCTGCACAACAGCTTTTTATATAAACTATAGTAGTATTTCAGAAGCAATCACACACAGCTTTTATAGCTATATATATGATAACACAAAAAATACAGAGGGTTTACAGATCTCTTGTCAGGTAACTATGTGTGTATAGGTTCATAGACTTCTGTATGTTCGGTTTATAAACCTTGCACCGGGTTTTCACAGACACTCTCCCAGTGTCTCTCTCTAAAAGACCCTCTGCAGACTGACCAGCCAGAGCTTGAAGGCCTGTTGATTAGCCAGAGGAGGTCAAGATGAGAGAGCAGCTTTTTTTAGGAAAATGCAGATGTCATCCAGACACTAAAGTACCAGCAGGTGCAGGGCGCAACAGAGTCCTTCTCTTTCCTTTGCCATATGCTTTTTAAATGAGCACTAAGGGGTGCACTTTGCACTTGGGTCCCCGATCAAAGTAAATGGCAACTAAAATATGAGTCTTGTTCAGCTATATGCCATGAGAATATAGGGAATAAGGAAGAACACATGGCTTTTGGGAAATATGTTTAAGTTACCAATAAAATGTTACAAGCTTGCAGAATAGAAATTTAAAACATTTTCATCCAAAGTCTATTTTGCTGTTAATGTGGAAAGTGGTGCTTTGCTGCAAAAACTGTTTGTTTACCACAAAATGTTTCAGGTCATAAAGGATCCTTTTTAAGTGCATGTGAGAAAGGGTCCAAAGCATGTTGTGGTGAATAAACAGTTGTTTGCAGCAAGTACTGGGGTGACTTGTGCTCATTCAACTTTATTGAAGATTCTACAGTTCTACAAGCATTCTTAGTGGTGGAACACAATAAAACTAAGAAGCAATGTGGTGAAAGCATTACTGAGAAACCATATTATCCCCTACCCCAGTGGAGCGTAAAAACGAAGGTCACTATCACATTCACACATACTGTGTGGCAGAACCACATATAACCTGTCTGTATGATTTGGACTGTGGGAGGAAACCCACGCAGACACAGGGAGCACATACAAACACCTTGCAAATAGTGTCCTGGTTGGTATTGAACTCAGATCCCAGAAGTGCTACCCACCAAGCAATTAAACTCATGTCCACCTGCATTTAGGTAGTTATATTATAACTTTAAGTGAGTGCTACAGTGGCAACAGATTGTAACAGAAGAACACTGCAAAGTGTACTAAAACACTTTATATATTTTAGAAAAAAACAATAAAAAGTCTAGTGGAGTAGAGCTTAAATAACCAAGAATAAGGAAATAGCATCTGGGAAGTAATAACAGATTTTTCTGGTCAAAATCCCAGTTTCTGTCTGTCTACCCAGAAGTATTTTCAAAACTTAACTATGCATGTCATATACATATAATGACCTAATTCTGTGACTATGCTTCCAATTGCAGGTGGCTAGGTGTTACATCTTTTGGGGTACCAGAGAAACTTGGTTGCACCAACCTGCCGCTCAGCTTTCACCAAAAGGAAATGTGCAGGAAGAAACCGTACTTGTTGTCCAGCATAAGGGAGGGAGCCCGACTTGGAATACATGAGTGTAGAAACCAGTTCAAGCACGAAAGGTGGAACTGTTCGGTTTCACCCACCATTTCCTCTGCAAGTTCATCATTTTCCTTATCTTTCATAACTTCATCATTAGCATCAGCTCATACAATTTTTGGCTACGAGCTAAGCAGTGGTAAGTTACATTACATAGAAAGACAATTTTTATTTGATGACAAACCACATATATATAGTGTGTTTGAGAGGCAAGCATGGAAATTTACAATGACAGCAAACATTCACTTGTCTAGTTGTTTTGGTGGTAAGTTTCTATCCCTCGTATTTAATTAATGACACTATGTTTGCCCAGGAGCAGTAACCCATAGCAACCAACAAGATGTTTACATTTAAACAGGTGACCAGTAAATGCTGCTGGCTGATTGGTTGCTATGGGTTACTGCTCCTGGGCAAAATTAATGTCTTTTATTCATAACTCCCTTAGTGTGGCTATAACTAGTACATTTCTTTTTGCTTAATGTATATGACATTGTTTTAATGCTGCTTAAAATGCAAGTAATTCTTCCTACAGGTTGCCTTTCTGCTATAAAATGGCACATTCAGGAGCTTTTATGTTCTACATTTCTGCAGCTATGTTAATGGCATCAATGCTAAATTTTCCTTTATGTAAATCTTTAATACCAGGGAATGTTTTTTTTATCTTGGCTCATATGAGATTTATGACTTCCAGCTATGCTGAAAATGTATGTAGATGAATATAAAATGTACTTAAAACTATATTATTCCAATGAAAACACAGTTTAGTTTGTGAAAACCACAGGGTGATCTAATTGCAGCACAAGAAACAAACTCAGTTGGGGAAATAGAAATCATTTTGTAACCAAATGTTTCAAATGGGGTGCCTGCTGTGATGATGAATGTGTATTTTGATTTTGTAACCATCTAGAAGAATATCCATCCTGTTTGATTAGAATTGGGTTTCTCCCATGGTTATTTCTTAACTTGTATTTTATTAGCTTAAAATAGAAAACTATAATAGCAGAAGTAATAAAACATATTAAAGAATACCAACATACAAAATATATCCAGGAAAATGAATTTTTGCTTTGGAATAGACATTGAGTTTGAAATAATATGTTAATAATAACATGTTACACTTAAAGAATGTTCAGGCAGCTATGGGCAGAGATTGCCAGGATCAGCAGTTGAGTTCCACCTATTTCCTTCTGCTGCTGATGCCCCTTCATAAAAAGCTCTTTAATAAGTTGAGCTGCAGCCATTTTAACTGGAACTCACATGTGTGACCACACTGTATGTCTGTTGCATGTTAATTAAGCCATACATCAAAAATATTTTACAGAAGAGAATTCCTGGTCCTGTCAGAGTAAGGGAGTAACATTCTTAAAGAGGAAGGAAATGCTAAATCACTGGGTGGGGGGGGGCACCAGCTGGGGGTTTCAGGTAAGTGATTAAAATCACTGGGAAGTGCCTTACATTTTGGCACCCCAGTGATTGGAACTTTCCTTCTCCTTTAAAGGGACAGTTTACACCCCTTTTTTAACATGAGCTTATTGAGTAGGGTTTTTGCCGAATATACTTTTTGCCCATTGTTTAAATTATAAAATATCTATGTTTTAGGTTATTGATTGTACTAAACAAGAATATGAAACCAGTTTCACTTAAGCACTTTCTGTCACTTCCTGATCCTGTAGAGCTTCAGAGGATCTGATAAAACAAATTACCAGTCCATTGAGAAGCTCATGATATTAAGCTGTTCGCAGGCTGCTGCTTAGAGAAGAAAGGGGTTTGTTATGGAGCTCTGAATAAACTGCCCTGTGTATATAGGAAGGGGGGGGGGGATTGTGTTCAAGAAAAACAAGCCAGCTTTCAAATTAGTGCTTTCTAATAGCAAAACAAATAAATGAAAATAGGGATTTTTTTAAGTTAAAACAATAGGCAGAATGCAATTTCTACACATACTCTATTTATTGTGTTCATTTTTAGCAAAGGAGTTCTTAGGTGTATAATGTCCCTTTAGGATCCCATTAAAAATACACTTAAAACCCCTAAGCCCACCACTAAAGATAAAAATACAAACAAACATTGCTCTTTTTTAACTTCCCAGTTGCAGCTGAAGAGATAAGACTGGGCCAGGCAAGAACTACAGAGCCAAATCAAATGTTGTCTGCAGCTGTGTTTTTCTTTCAAAGGCAATACATTTAGGGATAGTTTGTTTTATTTTACAAAATCACTTCTTTTGTTTTGGGTGAAACTATCTAGGTAAAGCAGATATGAAAATATACAATTTATCATTTTTTGTGCACAAAATACCCTGAGCCAACATTTTTTGGGTTATTTACCATGTCACAGCTTTGTAGAATGTATCTTTTACTTAACTGATCTGCAATGTGCATGACCTACCCCAGAGTGGTTGAATTCAATCCTGAATTTCCTAATACCTCCAAGACATAGTTTTTTTACAGGATAAAAAGGGTTCCACAGGACCCAGTGACTCAATTCTGACTCTGTTCATTTTATGTTCTGTGTGCTTACACCTGATCACCTATCAGGAATAAATGCAGGGTCTAACTGTAACAGGAAATATGAAAGTAAGCTCTGTCCAATCATTGGCTAAAGTAACCTTACATGTATGTGTGCCCTTAGTTTGTATGTTAGCACAGAGCCTTGTGAACCAAGGAAATGGACTTACTTATCATAACAGTGTTTTAATATGGGATTATTTAGTGGCACATACTGTACTACAAAAAATTGTTAAAAGGACTTGAATTATACAAATTAGGCTCAACTGTTTAATATGGGCTGTTTTCCTATGGTTTTCCTATAGTTTAATGTAAAATCTCAGATGGTTTATGTAGCAGTGACCAAAGAAACAGTTTGAAATTACAGTCTGCAGAGAGCCGTTGTTATGTGACCCAAGAGTGCTGGCTTCATTGCAAAACAAGAAAACATGACACACTTAGGAAAACACTTAATTCTAGGCCTCTAAAGCTAAACAATTTTGGATGAATGGCCCAGAAGGCTGACAGAGGGAGGGGAAATATGTGTTTGCTGACCAGAGCCTGAATTAGTGGTAGGCAGAAAAGGCATGTGCCCACTGCCTACCCCTAGGTCAGGATCCTAGATATTTCTGGATTGGCTTCTTGTCACTCAGCAGCATCCCTTCAGTGCACCTTCTGCTTGGCCTGGTTTTGTTGCTGACACAGTTGTAAGGAGGACAAGGCTTTGTCAATATTACTCTATTATTTGGAGACATCATTTTGGTGATAATATAAACCCACTTTTTTTATTTATTTCTTAGAAATTATAACCACCCATGTTTTTAATATTCTTTTAATATACAAGTTATGTAGCATAACAATGGATTGATAGAAAATGGAATACATTGTTAAAAACAACAACAAAATGCATATACTAATTACTTTATATATACATACACACAAACACATACTTCACAAAAGCTTTACGTGTTTTAGCCTGCTTTAAGTCTATAAGACTAATGGCTTAATGGCACACAGGGCTGTTTATGGGCTTTTCTCCACCTGCAGGCACCACTCTTCCTCCACTCCAGCCTTTAAATTATTTGTTTTTCAGCACAGAAATGCTTTATGCATGTTTTTGGGCTGAAAAATGCCAGAGTTCCAAGCTCTGCCATGCATGTCCCATTTATGTAATTGGAAAGCTGCAGTGGGGTGTTTGAGCATTTCTCTGCCAGATGGAAAATACCAATGGAAAATACACACCATGTGGAATAGGTCTTAAACAAGTGACAACTAAATGCTGCCTGCTGATTTGTTGCTAGGTGCTAGATAGCTAGATTCACTTAAACTGTTTCAGGAGGGGTAAGTACTGCTAAGCTAGGGGCAGCTTACAACTTATAGAATCTATTATTTGTTGCAACATGAACAATTACTTATTTACGTGATGGAAATTCAATCTATTCAATAATAAAATATATACATCTACTATATCTGAGAAAGCAATGCACAGTTCCTATAACATGATTTATCTTTATCCAAGGCACCAAGGAAACAGCATTTATATCGGCTGTGACAGCAGCAGGACTTGTGCATTCTGTAACGAGAGCATGTAGCGCTGGAAATATGACTGAATGCTCCTGTGACACCAGCCTGCAGAATGGGGGATCAGCTAGTGAAGGATGGCACTGGGGGGGCTGCTCTGATGATTTACAGTACGGAATGTGGTTCAGCAGAAAATTTCTGGATGCCCCATATAAAAACTCAAGTGGAAGAGACTCTGATGTACTAAATGCAATGCACTTACATAATAATGAGGCTGGCAGACAGGTAGGATTATTATAAATGAATGTATTCTATATTAATTAACAAAATGTTATTGTACACTCAAAATAAATGACCACACAAATTAAACTCTAATTTGTTTTATAATTGTGTTTTATAATCCCCTACACCCTTGACAGGGGTAACAAAATGCTACCAAACCCACAGACCTAGGGTCACGGCCCAAAGCCTGACTCAAAAATCTATTAAAAAAAGATATTTGTTATTTGTCAGAAGTCCAGTAGTAAACTTGCATGTCGCTGCAATTTATGTAGAGAATACATTATTCTTGCACCATTAATTTGCTATTTCTTGGCAGTTAAATGTTAAGATATTGAAGGGTATTTATCGATATAGATTTCTATTTCATTTAGATACTATTAAGGGTTTGGTAATGGATTCATTCATTTATTAGGTATAGAGCACTTTATGGTACAATTATGAGATCTCTTATCTGGAAACCTGGAAAGGCCATCTCCCATAGACTCCACTTAATAATTCACATTTTCTCTATAATAAAAATACAGGCATGGGACCTATTATCCAGAATGCTCGGGACCTAGGGTTTTCTGGATAAGGGATCTTTCCGTAATTTGGATCTCCATAACTTCAGTCTGCTAAAAATCATTTAAATATTGCATAAACCCAATAGGATTGTTCTGCCTCCAATAAGGATTCATTATATCTTAGTTGGGATCAAGTACAAAGTACTGTTTTATTATTACAGGGAAAAAGGAAATCGTTTTTAAAAATTTGAATTGTTTGCTTATAATGGAGTCTGTGGGAGACAGCCTTTCTGTAATTCTGAACTTTCTGGATAATGGGTTTCCGGATAAGGGATCCCATACCTGTGCTACCTTGTACTTGATCCCACCTAAGATATAGGTGTATAAATACGTATAATTGGATTGAATTTGTAAGATATAATTAATCCTTACTGAAGGCAAAACAATCCTATCCAGCTTATTTAATGTTTAAATCATTTTTTACTAGACTTAAGGTAAGGTGATCCTTATCCAGAAAACCCCAGGTCCTGAGCATTCTAAATGACAGGTCCCATACCTATACATTCACTAGATAAGCCATTCCATATATTATCCTATTTAGTTCTACCTAGCGGTCCCATACAGGAAGCTAGTCTTTTTTATTGTTGTATTTTTTTTTAATTGAACTGAATTTGTTTTATTATTAATTATAACTTATTAGAGATCGCTCTCCATTATTCATTTTATTTTATGTGAATGTATACAAATATTGGGAGCTATAAGAATCTTGGTGAAAAACTGGATTTAAATTTGTCATACCTTTTATGCAATATGCCTATACAGGCATATATATTGATTGCAGTGTCAGTGATTGAGTATTAAGAAGCCAATTTCTTGTTTGCTAGTGCAGGAGAATACTTGTCTGCACAGCTAACCTAGATAACAAGTAAGGGTATTGCCCAACAGATCAGCTAGATGCAGGGATTGTTGTAGGGTGATTAGGCCATTATGTCACATGGCCATGCTATAAAATTGAATTGGCCTGTAATCCTAAAAAGAAACATGCCAGTAATAAAGGTTGTGAATATTTAAACATAATTACAGATATCATTTTACTTTCTTCAGCATTTATTCCTGGAAAAAAAAACCTGCTTTATTTGTTGGACTCACTAAATTCATACTCGCGTAACAATATAAGAATTTGCTTCAGTGTTTTGACATTTGATAATTCTTTTCAGGCTGTCACTAAACTGATGACTGTGGACTGTCGTTGTCATGGAGTTTCTGGGTCATGTGCTGTGAAAACTTGTTGGAAATCCATGTCTTCATTTGAAAAGATTGGCAATTTTCTTAAAAACAAATATGAAAACAGCATACAGATAGCAGACAGACTAAAAAGGAAGGTACGCCGCAGAGAAAAGAATGACCGTAAGATACCCATATATAAAGGGGATCTTGTTTATACTAACAAGTCTCCAAATTACTGCGTAGAGGACCCAAAACTCGGCATATCTGGAACACACGGGAGGGAATGTAATCGCACTTCTGAAGGATCCGATAGCTGTAATCTACTCTGCTGCGGCCGTGGGTACAATACACACGTAGTAAGACATGTGGAGAGATGCGAGTGCAAATTTGTGTGGTGCTGCTATGTACGTTGCAGAAGGTGCGAGAGCATGACTGATGTACATACCTGCAAGTAACTTTCTCTACACACAGGAGAGAGCATGGACAAATTATTTATGACCAGTTTTTCTACAGTTAAGAAGATGCAGTCATAAAATTCTAGGTGCTAATAAAACCTATGCCATGAATGTAGGCCATTCACAAAAAAAGGTGACTTTGCCCTTTAAAGAGCCATCAAGCTTGACTATTTATCATCAGTATTTTCCTTCTATGCCACCAAAAATTTTTTAGTTACAGCTAATTGCAATGACATTAAGTTTGCCCTGCAGAAAATGCCTGGATGTTACATAACATTCCTCATCTGTTAGAGAATACAGGCACTTCTCTAAGGGAAAAGTACACCTATAACTGAAATATGGATAGTAGGGCAAAGGATGCAGTGCATATAAAAATAGTGTTTCTACAAATCTCTTGCCTGTAGGGAAACAACTGCCTAATATAAGCTTTACTATCTCTACTATTTTTCTGTTGAAACTCATAATCATATCTCAAATAATTACACCTATTTGTCAAAAATAATTTTTTTGTCGGACAAAAACGTATTTATTGTGGATTTCCCGCAATACATT
Source organism: Xenopus tropicalis (assembly GCF_000004195.4). Classification (NCBI taxonomy): domain Eukaryota; kingdom Metazoa; phylum Chordata; class Amphibia; order Anura; family Pipidae; genus Xenopus; species Xenopus tropicalis. The sequence continues at coordinate 69,540,291 of NC_030679.2, forward strand.
TTCCCTTTCCATAAAATCATATCTAGCTGGTATGAATTTGAATAAATGATACAAAACAAACATACCTGGAATATCTGTACTCAGTCAAATAGAATAGCTTAAAATTATGTCATAATGGTTTGGTTTAGTAAAGTAAAGTGCAGCATTAGTTGTTGCAGCTATTTCATGGTGCAGTCGATTTTAAAACCATTATGTGAAATGACTAGAAAAGATATGGCAATCTCTGTACAGTTATCATTGCAAATTATGGAAGTTAAACCTAAATACTAATATAATGATAGTTTGATTAAATGTTCAAGCATTTTAAAATGAACCAATTTCAGCAGTAAATTATGTTATTACAATATGATGTAATTGCATAGATACTGGATATGTGTAGGCGATTCACCAACGGAATAGTTAAGTGCTTTGTATACAGTATTGAGAGACCTGGCCAGCAATAAAATCTTAATAGACTGCAATATCAGTAAATGTTATAATCACAACAGTATTTAGCAGCATTTGGTGACCAGACGTACCTTAATGTGATTTACAAATATAAGGGTTTTTTATATTTATGATTTATGTACTGGTGCAGATATTTTAGCCATTCAATAACATTTATTGAAAAGTATTATATGAATGCAAATATAGTTCTTTGTATGTACAAATGTTATATTTTCATATAAAATTCCATTTGAAGAGACTGCCACATTTTGAAAATTAAATTCTAAAAAAAAAAATACATTTTTCTTAACTGTTACTTGTGTACATTTTGTAAATACTTAAATTATGCACTTATTGCTTACTGGATATTAATCCAATAGCTTGTATATTACCTACATTGATATTGATATTCAATTATGAAAAAAAAGCAAAAGCCACCTATGCAACAGCTTGTCTGTGTTAGATGTTGTACATGGAGATTGACATTTCTGCCATTACTATGTGGAAAATGTACATTTTTAGCAGAAATAATAAAATGTTTAATATTATAATCCGCAGATTCTAGTGAATTCAGTATAGTTATGCTCAGAACTGCTTGTCACCTTTGTTCATTCATGTATTCTATGAAAAAGGAAAGTAGTATATTTCCTTATATTTACCTTAAGAGTATTAATTAGAATATTGACCTAGTCTGATCAAAAGTCAGAGCTGAACTAAAACTTTAATAATGAGACAGCTAAGGTAGCCAATTGATTTGTAGCCAACATTTGTGATTTCCTTCTGGACAACTATCAGCCTTTTTGAATGTCCTCAAATGATTCTGGTATTTGCATTTAGAATTGGAAAGTGACCCATATCAGCAAATGAAATGCATTCTCAGGCCACCATTAAAAAATAGGGCACACTTAATTATCCATATATCTGGCCCCCTGACATGGGCATCAGTACTATCAGTCTAGCATGACATTTGCTTCACTGACCCAATAGAATAGGTTCATATCTGGGACTATACGCTCTACATTGTATGTTGTTTTAATCTCCACTCACTACCTTACACAGAGTTTATGAATAAGATAATATTTTATTTTTTACTTAACTTTCATCTTGGTTCTATCATGGTGACTCTGCTAGCAGCTCCATATTGATTAAGCATCTTTCATTTTCTGTCTGTCTGGCTAAGCCTTCCCTGTCATTTCCCCTTGACCTCCTGTTGTGTCATAGCCCCTTTAATAAAAGTTTGCAGGGGTACTGACAACAAAGAAAGGTCTTTGTGTTTTAATAATTTTCTTTTATATTTTATTTTTTTATTTAATTTATAAAAATATGTTTTTTTCTCTGTAGTAATAAAACAATTATGTGTATTTAACGGTAACTAAGCTGCATGAATCTTCACTGGTGACAAAACAATCCTATTGGGTATTTAATGTTAACATTTTTTAGCAGGCAGTATGGTATGCAAATTACAGAAAAATCTCTTATCTAAGTCCCAATGTGCCAAGCATGCAGGATATTAGATCCTAAAGCTATGTACAAGACTGTATTTTTTATTCACATGGATAAGAAGCAGCCCCTAAATGAAGATTATCGGGCAGGGGTGGCCAGACTTTTTTCTGTCGCCGATGCGGAATGCAGAAGTGCGGTGTGAATGCGTATGTAGCCACTTGTGTCCAGTGCTGCTACTGCTGATACTTTTGGTGCTAACAGGAGCCCTGAGCGCCGCTTACTTTGGGGAACAGATGTTACTTTGCTTATTGGCGTGCCTCCACCCAGGATAGGGACAGATTGAACTGTAACTCCCCTCCCTGAGAACTTGATATTGTACTTCTGCTTAGGGACTCCCAGCACTCCCGGTACCTTGCCCCTTCCCTTTGGGGTAGCTGCTTACCAGGCAGTGAGGATCCTCCTTGGATTAAGAGACAGCACACTGGTGTGATGATGAACCAGGTGAGAGGTTTATTTGCAGACAGACAGGCAGGCTCTACAGGATTACAATGGTGAATCAGGTGACACTCAATTCCTATGGAGATCCCCTCTCCTGCAGCCTACTCGCGGTACTTCCCGCCAGGTGACCCTACTTGGGAGCTCCCCCTGGTACTCACGCCAGGAAACCCTCTCTAGGGCTCTCCCCGGTACTCCTGCCAGGCAGACACTCCCTTGAGACCTAACCCCGGTACTCTTGCCCGAGCACCCACCAGATAAGGACCCTTCTGATCTTAACACTTAGTGCCCTGACTCCAGCTATGAGTGCTGGGGGATCTTAATCCCGGTAAATCTCCTGTAGGGGCGATGTCTGCCCAACTAGATGACCTATCTTCCACTCCTAGGGGCTGATTTACTAACCCACGAATCCGACCCGAATTGGAAAAGTTCCGACTTGAAAACGAACATTTTGCGACTTTTTCGTATGTTTTGCGATTTTTTCGGATTCTTTACGAATTTTTCGTTACCAATACGATTTTTGCGTAAAAACGCGAGTTTTTCGTATCCATTACGAAAGTTGCGTAAAAAGTTGCGCATTTTTCGTAGTGTTAAAACTTACGCGAAACTTTGCACCTTTTAAGTTTTAACGCTACGAAAAATGCGCAACTTTTCGCGTAAGTTTTAACGCTACGAAAAATGCGCAACTTTTTACGCAACTTTCGTAATGGATACGAAAAACTCGCGTTTTTACGCAAAAATCGTATTGGTAACGAAAAATTCGTAAAGAATCCGAAAAAATCGCAAAACATACGAAAAAATCGCAAAATACCGATCATTACGAAAAAAACGCAATCGGACTCATTTCGACCCGTTCGTGGGTAAGTAAATCAGCCCCCTAGAGTGAGCTATTACCTCAATCTGCTGTCTAAGCACCGGCCTGTCATTAACCACATGGCTGCACTTCCTTATATAATCTAATGCACCACCCAGTGGCTGCTAACTGAAACTGCAGGGCTACTCCCTGTTAACTAATTACCTCCCAAACCACCCTTGGGAACCTGTACTAGGGAAACCATCATAGGGGGCCCAATTTGTAAAAGAAACCAAAATGAAATCACAAGCACGCAATTTTCTGAATTAAAAGCAAGTTCCAGCAAACAGTTGAATGCACAGACCTTGGTTGTAACTCCAGGGTTTTCTTTCTTGAATGCATGCACTTGCACACACTTCATGAGAGGAGGCTGGGTATATACTGACAATCCCTGCAAATGTAATGAGCATTTATACTTTGAATGTGTCAGTTTGCTCTCAAAGTTGCCCATATTTGAGCACCATGTGGTTATGTTTGTAAATCAGCTGTTATAACTTTTTGCTTTTCCCTCTAGCTGAGATTATAGATATTATGGAAACGGGTGAGTGTGGCTGTGATTCAGAAGAGCAGTAAATCACATTGGGAACATAGGTGTACTAAATAAATGAAATGTGCCCCAGTGTTTCTACACTGCAACATCTATATATAAATGGGTAGAACATATACATTTAGGACCATTTAGTAATTTTATAATGTGTGTATCACGCTGGGCCCTCTACATTAGAGCAATTTAGTTTATTAAACTGGGTGTAACTCAGGAGCTTGTTGGTCCTTCTACGTCTTAAAGAAGGAAAGGCTAAATAATTAATCTCAAGCTGCAAGCATACCTTCAGTTCTCTCAGTATTCTCATATTTCACCTGTTCAGATGATCAGAAGCCTCACAGGAAGAAAAAACGCTGAGCTGTGTAAAGAAAGTTCCCATAATGCCTCACTCCTGCACCAAGACCCAGACCAGTGTACATGCTCAGTTTGTAAGACTATGAGGAAGCTTCCTGCTGATTGGCTCAGATCCACATCCCTAAGGGGAGGGTGGGAGTTCTTAGCATTCTTGAGGGAGGGGGGAGCAGGAGAGTGGAAGGAAGAGAGAGCTGCATGTCTCTGGCACAGGAAAACAAAGAGACAACAAATCCTGTTTCTTTTAAAACTGTGAGTGCTTATGGCTGTATTTACATAGCCCTTTCTGATAAAGCTTACTTAGTTTTTACCTTTCCTTCTCCTTTAAGTCATTGAGCATACTAATAGTTAGTCTCATTGCAGCTGGCTATGTATGATCCTCTATGTTATAATGATGTGCTGATGTTGGATATTTTAGATTTAGCCTTTTGGTTCTAAGGGCATATAACTGTATGTAAAACTGCAGCCTCATTATTGACCCTTATTATAGATATTATGGAAACGGGTGAGTATGGTTGTGATTCAGAAGAGCAGTAAATCACATTGGGAACATAGGTGTACTAAATAAATGAAATGTGCCCCAGTGTTTCTACACTGCAACATCTATATGTAAATGGGTAGAACATATACATTTAGGACCATTTAGTAATTTTATAATGTGTGTATCACGCTGGGCCCTCTACATTAGAGCAATTTAGTTTATTAAACTGGGTGTAACTCAGAAGCTTGTTGGTCCTTCTACGGAAAGGCTTTCCTTCTCCTTTAAGTCATTGAGCATACTAATAGTTAGTCTCATTGCAGCTGGCTATGTATGATCCTCTATGTTATAATGATGTGCTGATGTTGGATATTTTAGATTTAGCCTTTTGGTTCTAAGGGCAAATAACTGTATGTAAAACTGAACTGAAGAAGCTGCTCGGATGAGTAGTGAAACATCTTCAATGATTACTAAACAAGTCCAGTTGCTTCAAATTTATTTATACTAGATATACCATGACCTGGATGAATGAAAATCTTCATAGACATATGTATGTAAAACTGCAGCCTCATTATTGACCCTTTAGAGACCAGCCTTTTGGCCAGCCTGCCCATTTAAGGGTGGTAATAAACTTATATTGCTCTTGATGGTGCTATGATGTAATTTTCCCCTTTCAACCCATATTAACTATATATAAGCTATATACAAAACTGCTGTGTTTGCCAGGCTTAAAGCAATAATGTTATAACCCTTGTCTGTGCTTGGAAACAATGTGCAATGTAGTGTATGGCATTGTGGTTTTAGAAAACACTGATTTACTTTGTAGAAGTTTACAATTACTTGATTTGGGAAGTACATTTCATGGTAATCACATCAATCACAATCAAGGCAGTTGAGCCTTGCTTAGTAGCACAGAGTTTAAATCTAACCTCAGGATGAGAGCAAGTGTCTCTTATCAGACACTCTTAAGGGTCAGTGAACCTTTATCTATATGGTTAATATCACCCACAAATGCCGTTGAAGAAAATGCCAATCAGCAACTAAACACCCTGGACTGGCATCTGCCTTTCAGTACCCAAAAATGAACACTTTGGCATAAAAACTTTGAAAACACATGAATATATAAAATCTGAATCAGTGGTTTTATTTAAAAAAAAATAAATACAGTTAAAAGCTGCATAATAAACTTCAGTAAACAGTTGTGCCTGTGGTCTGCAAGAAATATGTTAAGGAACATCTGTACATGGGTCATTGTTGTTACTCTACAATTTTGTGTGACAAAAAAATGTTGCGTGCGTCATTCAAAATAAAATAATGACGCATGTCAAAAAGAATTGTTGTAATTTTCGCACCCCTTTCGCACAAATATATGCTCTATTTTTACTTTTTTAGGCTCCCATATGTCCATGATGTATTTGTTTTATCAATTCTGTTCTCATGGATTTTGACCAAGACTCAGCTACTGTTGGAGGACAAGCATGTTTTGACTTTGGCCATCCATTTAATATGACTTTCCTTAAAGGAACAGTAACACCAAAAAATTAAAGTGTATAAAAATAATTAATATATTATATACTATTGCCCTGCACTAGTAAAAGTTGTGTGTTTTCTTCATAAACACTACTACAGTTTATATAAATACTCTGCTGTGTAGCCATGGGGGCAGCCATTTAAATTGAAAAAAGGAGAAAAGGCACAGGTTACATAAGAAGATACCAGATAAACTGTGTAGAATACAATGGGAATCTGCTACTTATCTGTTATCTGCTTATGTAACCTGTGCCTTTTCTCCTTTTTTCAATTTAAATGGCTGCCCCCATGGCTACACAGCAGCTATTTCTATTAACTATAGTAGTCTTTCTGAAGCAAACACACAACTTTTACCAGTGCAGGGCAACAGTACATTATATTTTAATTATTTTAAAACATTTTTATTTTTTAGTGTTACTGTTCCTTTAATGCTGCCATTTGAGGGTCCTCTGCAGTTGCACTTTTGAGCGGTTTCATTATCTGGTCTGAAATGAGAAGGCTTGACATAACCAAATGTACTTGTGTTTCAAATGCCTACTCTGTAGTTCCCTTTACTTGAAGAGACAATCTACTTAGGGTATCTGCAACAGGAATCATGTTCCCTGGTTTGTATGTCACCAGAATATTACATTTTTGCAGACGTAACATCCTTTGTAGCCTGGCTGGGGCAGATGCCAGACTCTTTTTCATGATTATTTACAAAGGCTTGTGGTCTGATTCCACAGTTAATTGTGGCCCATAGATGTACTGATGAAAACCTTCACATCCAAAAACAATTGCATTTATCTCTTTTTCTATTTGAGCATAATTCACCTCTGTCTGTGAGTGATTTGGAGGCATAGACTGGCAATTGGATTCCCTTCCTGCAGCAATACCACTCCAAGCCCTTGTTTGGATGCGCCAACTTGAATGGTTACCTCCATTTTAGTGTCATAATATGTAAGAGTGGCAGCATTGGAAATTACCCGTTTCATTTTGTTAAATGCTTCACTCTGCTGGGATCCCCATTGTTTATTTAAAGAATTATTCCATCAGCATCATTGAATGAACAATCCCTGGCTAATAATTTCAAATCTCTAATAAATTACCCTATAGGTTAATTTGTATCTCGAACCCCTTTATAGAATTTATATCTTGCGAAGATGGGGTTTGCTTTTAAGGTTACATAGTCACTGTATCTTTTATAAATAAGCACTGAACTGCTTGCTCTTCTCTGCTGACATGTCTCCCCATGAGTTCTCTTCCTTTCTCTCTAACAGCATTTATCTTCCTCTGCTTTTGCCTTTGGAGGGTCCTTAAAGTTGAGCTCTGCATGTTGTTTAAACCTTTTCCATTCCTCTGAGAGGTTGATGCTATCCCAGTCCATGCTGGGTGGCTACATGGCTGCATACCTGCAAACTCTATACTTTCTCTAAAGCTGGCCATACACGCATCGATACTATCGTATGAAACCTTGGGTTAGAAGGTTAGAAAACATCGAAACATCGTCAGATCGCTACGTGTATGGCCAGCTTTACTGCAGTGTGCTCTCTGCTGTGGGCTCAGTGCTGCAGTCTTCAAAATCACCAGCTTCTGACACCATGTAGTGTTTCCGATGATGTGCTTTCAGACTGTCAGGGTTGTACTACTCACAATAACAATAATAAGGAGATATTCTTGATATAAGAAATCTGAATTAGTTATCTAACATACTCCAAGATGGCTGCAGAAACTCCCACATCAAGTTTTACTTTGCTTGTATGAAGCATTGTTCTATTGTAGTGACACCTAGGGGTATATTTATCATGCTGTGTAAAAAGTGGAGTGACACATTACCAGTGATGTTGCTCATAGCAGCCAATCAGATGCTTTCCTTTGATTTTCTAACTGTTGAAATCTAATTGCCAATTGGTTGCCCTGGGCAACACCCCCTGTAATGCTTTACTCTACTTTTTACACAGCATAATAAATATACCCCCTAGTGTGCACCATATTATATTACACTCTGAATCTGCATTCCTGAGTATTATTTTTGCCTTTTTTTCCCCAGTGGATAACTTGTATTGAACAAGCTGGTCATTATCTGTTTTACAGCCATAAAGGGGTTACAGAATCCTCCCTCAGTCTCTTCAGAACTAAACTCAAAGACTACCTTTTGGGGCACTCACTTAGCACCTGATCTGGGAACTGGCACTTATATAGCAGTGTCACCCACTGTAACCTGCAGCACTAAATACCCTTCTATTTTTATTGGTAAGTTACTCTCCCATTTAGATTGTAAGCTCCAGCATTGCAAACTTTTTAAGGCAAATCTTTTGGCAAACGTAACAACATTTTCATTAAGTTTTGTTACATACACTGCGCACTGTCGCAAACAATAACATTTCTTTCAGTGTTGGAAGCGGTTGCTAAACAGCTTCTATGTTCACAAAGCCCATATTAAATTTGTGCAAAGGCAAATTTGTTCCCACATACATTTTCGCATTACGACTAATTTAATAACTTTTATTACATTCCCTCCTTTGATCCTTACCTTATTGCTACCGTACCTTTTATTTATTATCACACTTTGTATTTATATATTATTGTGATAACCCCCTATTTGTATTAATTTATTGTTGTACTGTACATAAGCAGAGCTTTAAGATATACATACATACATGAATTTTTTTTTTTTTATAGAAATATAGGTTAGTACTGTGTTTACATTGAAAAGAACACTGTATTCTGGATACTACCAGTAGATGTCATTATTGCTTCTTGGTGTACACAACAAACCTTAATGTCATAAGTTTTTGCTCATTAGAGGGCAACAGAAAGTCATTTCAGGACATGCTTATCTCCATCTCTTTGCATTAAGAATGGAGTCATCAGGTCCTGTAAAGTTATGCAGTTTCCCTACAAGTTACACAGTAAATCTAAGTAAAAAGGGGTAAGCAGCAACCACACTGCTTTGGTTTTTTATCCTTTTCATGCATTCTGCAAGTGTTTGAATCTGTTCTAGTAACTTGTTAGCATGCATAGCTATAGTTGGTGTTTTATTTGCTTTCTGATCTTCACTAGTATTATGAGAATGGGCAACTTTCTTTGAGGCAAAAAAAAAAATGGGGGTTTTGAAGTAAGGGACCTCTGTGACTAAAATAAGAATTTGTATTAATGTTCTGTACAGGAACATGCTATGGTCTCATTTAATAAACATAGGTGCTAAATTGCAAAAGTGGAGTTAACCATACCAAACAATCAGTTATTAGTTTTGACCAGTCTACTAACAGCTGGTAAATAAAACACCTCATTGTTGCTTCAGGCAACAGCAATTTAATGCCTAAATTATAAAATCAGCCCACTAGTTTCTAGAGACATAAACAGAAATAAAGACAGAAACAGAAATGAAATGCACCATTTATTATTCATTTCAGGCAGGTTTGAGTATTTTGGTCATTTCCCTTTGTTGTATAACATCTCTATGTGTAAGGTGCGGATCTAATTTAGTAAATCCTTGCCTTTACAAAGGTGTCAAAAACATCTGCACTAATTTGTCTATTTCTGTGGGTTATCATTATACAATGATAGCTGTGAAGTTATGGAGTTCAATACTTATTGGGCAACTTCAAGAAAGGGCTGGATGGCTTTTAGCAAGTGAAAAAATATAGGGTTACTGGTCTGATTGCCATCTTAGGGTCAGGAAGGAATTTTTTCCCTCTGGGGCAAAATAAAAATACTAAAGATAAGGTTTTAATCAACTAGCAGTTCGGTTTCATTTAAAGTTCCAACATAACATAACACTGTAGAAAAAGCAGGGACGTGAAACTAAACTGGTAAAGGGGATGGAAGATTTAAACGGAGGTCAAGGTTGGGGTTGTTTTCTCTGGAAAAGAGGTGCTTGTTAGGGGACATGATTACTCTGTACAAGTACATTAGAGGGGATTATAGGCAGATAGGGAGTGTTTTTTCTTTAAAAACGGTCAGTGCACCAGAGGTCACCCCTTTAGATTAGAGGAACAGAACTTTCATTTAAAGCAGCGTAGGTGGTTTTTCACGGTGAGGGCAGTGAGGTTGTGGAATGCCCTTCTTAGAGATGTTGTAATGGCAGATTCTGTTAATGCCTTTAAGAGGGGCCTGGATGAGTTCTTGAACAAGCAGAATATCCAAGGCTATTGTGATACTAAAATCTACAGTTAGTATTGATGTTGGTTTATGTAGGCAAGTGTATAGATTGGTAAGTATAGGTTTGTGTGTGCTGGGTTTACTTGGAACCCTATGTAATTATGTAAAGGGATGATATATGCAAAAAATTATTTTTCTCTGTTCTATTAAAAAAACCTGTAACTTTTGTAACACAAAAAAACAAACATTTGCACCAAGGTACTGTTTTATTTCCTGTGCTATTAAGAGTTTAAGATTTCATACCTTATATAAAGTTTCTATGCTCACAGCTTGTATTTACACTGCGCCATCTTATCTTTATCGCTTTCACTCCCATTGTGTAAATTAGTCACAAGCCTATTTTTGAAGTTGTAGCAAACATGAGTGACCCTTTTAGAAAAAGGCTAATTGATCCAGTTTTTGTCACGTGGGACAGTGGCTCTGATACCAGAAGTATATTTAGAATCTTTACCATAAGGCTCACTGGACATGGGGTATATTCTAAAATAGAATCTTTACCATAAGGCTCACTGGACATGGGGTATATTCTAAAATAGAATCTTTACCATAAGGCTCACTGGACATGGGGTATATTCTAAAATAGAATCTTTACCATAAGGCTCACTGGACATAGGGTATATTCTAAAATGCTGGGGGCGAAGCACCTGAACTTTTAAAGAAGCCTGTCATTGATTTTAATTGAAACCACCTGTTCCCAAAAGTGACTAAAAGTGCAGGAACTAAACACATATGCCTAGGGTGCATTGGTTGTGGGGGTGCTAGGCACATAGCTCTTCTGTAGCCCACCCCTAGTCTGGGCCCTTGTCCACCCACCAGCCGCAAGCAGATTACCCCTCCTGGAGGTGGCCAGGCAGCCTGGGGCAAATGCTGGCTCAGCCTAGCGCTGGTGACTGGCAAGGCTCAAACAAACAGCTTGTAGTGGAAAACTTGCCTTTTACCATGTCTAATGGAGATGTCATATGTGCCATAAGCCTAAAGAGAGAACTTTTGTTTCAAGATCCGAGTACAAGGAAATAAAATCTTCCATACAAAGAAAAAAACAAACAACTTTTGACAAAGTTAAGAACTAGGTCCCCACATGTACACTGTTTTGCATATTCAACAGAATTCGGGCAAAAGAAAAGATTTTTTAATTCTGACAGTAAAATGTAATAGGGCACGCCAACCCAAAACATAAAATATTGATTACCTAATTAAAGAAAACATAATTCTAAGCAACTTTGCAATATACGTTCATTGCAATTTTTCTATGGTTTTACTATTTGTAATTGCTATTAAAAGCAGTTTTTGTCCCTTTCTATTCTCTGCCCAGGTGGATCTGACTTTTGAAACAATGTAACACAAGGCAGCAACAGTGTTTGTAAAGTAAATGGTGTATAAGGGTTAATATGTATCTGGGGGAGGGGGGGGGGGAGAGGCTTGAGGTCACTGTAGCCAAGGCTGGATCAGTTGTGATAAGGCAAAGAAATAGAAAACATCTATATTACAGCATACATAGCAACAAATATGTGGACTCTTTCTTAATGCTGCTTCATAGCAGTTAGTCATAGTTTAGTTTGAATATTATATTTAAGGCATGCCTTACTATTGCGTATTGTGCCAGAAGAGTGCCTTGGCTCTCTCGCTGATTTAAATCTAAGTTAATGGATAAAGAAATAGATCCAAAACATACTGATTAATAACGCTAGCCTCTATTTTTTGCTAAGGTAAACTAATATACTTAAAATATAAACACAACCAGATTATTGCGGTCATTACAGCAGTGCCCATTAAATTAGTTTACAATTTAGTTACGTTTGGAAGGATTTCTGCACAAAAAAGCAAAATGAAAAAAAAAGAAAAAATACTGCATAGTAAGCACCAAGTGGATTCATTATTTTGTAGTGCCCTCTACTGGTAACTTTTGAGCATTATTATAAAATGACAAGCTTGAAATGAAATGCAATACAATACAATACCAGGCTGCTGACTCAACTAGAACCATATTTTTTTTCTAATAAAAGCACATAAACACTAGCAAAAATTCATTTTCTTATTTCCTGCATGCCAGTACAAACCTAGGGCTTGTATTGTCCCACTCACACAAGGAGGCAGGAACAGTAATTTAGCCGATAGAAAATAAATAGGATCTAAAAGATAACCTGACTTTTGTCAAAGCCGTGATACTTTTGTCAACAGTAGAGGAAAGCCACATCGATATTCCTGGGATGGGAAAGCTTGTACTGGCATGTCAGACCTAGGAAGAAAAGGAGTTCAAGGATTTATAGTAAATACATTTCCACCTTTCTTCCATGTCCCTTCCATGCTAGTACAAACCTATGTGATATGGCAAACAATGTTTTAAACAGCAAGTGATGGAAACTATAAAAACACTATTTCATCCTTGCTGAAAAAGTCACTTGACTACATAAAAATAAATGCAACCAATTCAACCTACTATGAAAGCAAAAGGCTCATGTAGGGTAAAGATCAAACGAAAATATTAAATGGTGCCAAAAATAAGATCATCTAAGATCACATCTAAGATCAGCCCTTAACAATCAGAATTTGGACATTTCAGAAAACTGATCTCCAAAGATGGCCTACAGCACAACATTAAACAATACCTCTTCTGATTGAAGCCAAAAGACACACCCTAGAACTGATCCATGTCATAAACAATGGCATGAGTAACTGTATCACTGAAAGAAACTACAAAGGACAGACTATTATAACTAGGTGTTTTGATACAAGAATCTAATTAAAAGTCTAGCAAACCTGATGATATACCCTTAGCTGAGGGAAAACCATACCTGTGATAAAGAAAATGCAAACGGCTTTGAGAGTGAAAGACAATGCCATGTACTGTGCATGTAGACACAAACCCACAAAAAACACTTCACTTGCAGACAGTGGTTGAAAAATCCTGGTGCAAAAGTCAGGTGCTGTACATGCAGTGGTCCCAAAAACACTAACAGTGCATGCAGCCAAGCACCAAGCATGTTGATACTGACACAACAGCCAGACACCAAGCATGCTGATACTGGCACAACAGCCAGGCACCAAGCATGCTGATACTGGCACAACAGCCAGACACCAAGCATGCTGATACTGGCACAACAGCCAGGCACGAAGCACGCTGATACTGGCACAATAGCCAGGCACCAAGCACGCTGATACTGGCACAACAGCAAGGCACCAAGCACGCTGATACTGATAGAGCAGCCAGGCACCAAGCACGCTGATACTGGCACAACAGCCAGACACCAAGCACGCTGATACAGGCACAACAGCCAGGCACCAAGCATGCTGATACTGATAGAGCAGCCAGGCACCAAGCACGCTGATACTGGCACAACAGCCAGACACCAAGCACGCTGATACAGGCACAACAGCCAGGCACCAAGCATGCTGATACTGGCACAACAGCCAGACACCAAGCACGCTGATACTGGCACAACAGCAAGGCACCAAGCACGCTGATACTGATAGAGCAGCCAGGCACCAAGCACGCTGATACTGGCACAACAGCCAGACACCAAGCACGCTGATACAGGCACAACAGCCAGGCACCAAGCATGCTGATACTGGCACAACAGCCAGGCACTAAGCATGCTGATACTGGCACAACAGCCAGGCACCAAGCATGCTGATACTGATAGAGCAGCCAGGCACCAAGATGAGGTGAGAAAACCAAGCAGTGTGAATGTGGATACTGGCACAAGAACCATGTACCATACATGCTGATACTGGCACAAAAGACAGGTAATTCGGATGCAGACACTGTTGTAAAAGCTATATGCTGCCTTAGAAGAGAGATGCCTTGCATAGAGACTGTGGCACAAAACTAGTGGTGGGCATGCGGACCCTGTTCCAAAAAACATGAATTACTTATTTGGCCACTGCCATAAAAGCTAGGCACCGCACATAAGGACACTGCAGCATAAAGCACCTAACATATGGATTCTGGTACAAAACCAGATCCAGGCATTAGTGCCTCATATGAAGCAAAGACACTGGTGCAAAAACCAGAACCAGTAAACGTGGACCCCGGCATAAAAACCAGGCATTTTTGTGCAAACACTGCCACAAAAACAGGTTTCACATACCTGTAGGCTGAAAAACATTGGAACAGCAAGAAATGCTGAATGTCAATTCAGGATTTGCACATACAGTATGGTCTGGAAGTATATCTGTAGTGGTAAATACTAGACTGAAGTATCTAGTGGAACAACTTTTATTACCTAGAGTTCAATTCCATGAAGTGTGTTTTTTGGGCCTGGTAGATGAGTTGGTTTCCCCATAATCACCTCAGAACTTTATCAAAGCAGCCCTGTTCTATGCAAAGAAATTAATCATTATGGAGTAAATTAGGCATATTCCTTAATGTTTGGTGGACTGGTTGGCACTTGTTAATAAAACCTTTGCTCTGAATAAATTAGTATGTATTGCCAAAGGCTTCCCATTGAAATACATGGGATCCTTGGTTGGAGGCTAATCATCAAACATAAGATCTTCCTGATGCCCACCACACAGTGAGGCCCATCCTGCTTATCAAAAGCTTCTTACACCAAGTTTTAGTGAGAACCTAAAAACCAAATCCATAAAAGAACAAAATAAAGTAGAGTGTACATTAGCTACCTCTGAATCTATGTGGAGTGCACAATGCAATGCAGCCACAAGATCTGTCAGGGAAAGCTGAAGTAAAATGCTCACAGAGAGGGACCACATCACTGCAATTTGCCAAGGTGAAAACAAGTGATGTTACGCGAACCTACTGCCAACTTGTAGGGCTCACCCTAACCCTTAAGACACCAGCCAATATTTATACCCCCTCTGTCAATCCTTGCCCTGGCTACCTGTCACGTACAGGATTCAGTTCAAGATTCTTGTACTCGCCTTTAAAGCACTGACTGGTGTCGCACCACTCTATTTGACAACCCTAATCCCCAAGTACACCCCCAGATGTAACCTTCGCTTTACACATGACCTCCCTCTCTCCTCCTCACTCATCAACCTCCTCTCACTCTCGCATCCAGGACTTCTCACGCGCTGCACCCATCCTCTGGAACGCTCTTCCCCATCCCATTAGGCACTGCCAGACTCTCCAAGCCTTTACATGGTCTCTTAAAACTCACCTTTTCACTCAAGCCTATAACCTAAACCCCTCAAACATTCACTAACCACTGGTTTCCACCTCTCACTCCTCGCTTACTGTCACTTTACAGACCTACATGAACTCTAACGCCATGCTAGTTACCCTGACCTTATGTCTCAGCCCTCCCTTTTAGAATGTAAGCTCTTGCAATTAGGGCCCTCCCCCTAGTGTCTCCGATCTTCATCCAATGTAACTGCAAACCCTTTTTGGGAATTGTTTATATGTACATGTTAACTGTTCTGTCTTTCGTACCCCTCTATTCTGTAAAGCGCTGCATAAATTGATGGCTCTAAATAAATAATAATCAAATAAACAGGTGATGTAACTTAGCACAAAGGTATGCTCATACCTGCTTCTCACCAGTAGGCAGCAAATGGAAATTTGTATGCATTGTGGCATCAGACAAATGGCCTAATTTAACACAAAACTAGGGCCACGGTATGCCCACACCTGTAATTCTTCCCAGGGGCAGGCCAAGCTGCCCTAGGTAACCCGAATGGCCTTCTCGCTCCCGAATCCTCACCCTCTCCCTTATGCACGTGTGTAAAGAAGCGCACACATGCTTACTGATGTTGTGTGTGTGTGTGGGGGGGGGGCCGTACCAGCCTGGCATCCCTTCTTTGTTGTGCCTTAGGAAGGTGCCTCTTCTGCCTACCCCTGGTTGCCGCCATGATTCTTCCTAGTTGGCTACAATTTGAATATTGCATGTTACTGTCATCAGGAAAATTCTTCTCAATAGCCTGGTAACCATCCCTTTGTGTCTGTACATAAGAAAAAAACAAACAAAAAACGGGATTTGTAATACTCACTGATAAATCCTTTTCTTGGAGTCCTGTCACGTGCAGCACAGGGACAGAAGGGTTAACACTTGCTTCCTTCTAGCATGCAGGAGGGCTATCCAGAACTGAAAGGTGTGTGTTTATCCCCTTGACCCTCCCCTTCCTGGTACTGAGAGCCCTGGTGGAATGGGCCGTGAGTTTGAAGGGGACTGGGAGGTTACATAGTTTGTAGGCCTTGGTGATGAGTTCTTTATTCATCTGGTGATTGTGTGTTTGGTGGCCTTCGCCCCCGATTTATAGAGTACAAAAAATGCATCTGGCTTTCTGAAGCTGGCTGTCCTGTGAATTTAGAATGTTAGTGTCTGAATGACGTCCAGGTTACAGAGAAGGCAAGCCAGCCTGCTTGTTGGATTACCCAGAGGTTGAAACATGTCGGAGAGCAGTGATTTTACCACTTTTGATTAAGCTTGAAGTAAGTGTACCACTGCAGGAAAAGACTGTGAAACCTCATCCTCCCAGTCACTGTCCGCTTACTGTAAGATACCCTCCTCAGAGGATGGGTCAGGGAGGTCCCCTTGTGCTGTCTGAGGTGGAGCAGAGATAGGAACTGCGTTTAGTATACTCACTCTGTCTTGAGAGTGGTGTGCTGTCTGGATGGCAGCCAGTTTTTCAAAAGAGGCCCTAATGCCTACAATAGTGGATTGAAAATCTGGCATCTGTGGGAGTGGGTTGCTTTGGAGTGAGTAAGGTACTGTGGTAGCGCAACAGCATACTCATATGTACCAGCTATCTGACCGTAGCTTATAAGGCAGTCTTGGAAGGGCTAAGGCACACACAAGTCGAGGGGTCCCCAACCTTTTTTTTTTACCAGGGAACCACATTCAAATTAAAAAAAGACTTGGGGAGCAACACAAGCATAAAACATGTTCCTGGGGGTGCCAAATAAGGACTGTTACTGGCTGTTATTTGGTAGCCTCTATACGGGCTGGCAGCCTACAGAAGGTTCTGCTTGGCAGTACATCTGGTTTTTATGTTCTGGATAGCCATCCTGCCTCCAAGAGGGAAGCAAACGTTAACTCTTCTGGCCCTGTGCTGCCTAGGAACTTCCTGAGAAATTGTGCTTTTTTTACACCATAATGTAGCAACAAGAAAAGATGTGTTCGTGCACTTAGACAACACACAGCCCCTAGTATATTTGTTATACTACCTTGAGGTTAATGGGTAGTATGGTCTATAGGCACAACATGTTACAATAGTGGCTGCTTTCAGTACAGGTGCATGCTGGACTGCTGGCCGCACAACCACTCTGGCATACAATCCTGCTAAATTACCTTAAGCAACCCCCCATCTTTTAAAACATAAGATACTAACAATTACATTTTGACCACAGAAGATCCACAGAGACACATAAAATACATTTAAATAGATTTATTCTTGGGTATCTAAACATTAAGAGTGGATGTATACTAAAGAAAGCGCTCAAGACAAAAAATAGACAAGTCAGTTACATTGTCATGTTCAGAAAAAGCAACTTGTGTATTTAAAAAACTTGTTCTCATGGAAAATACAATTTTATTTGCATTCCTGGTTACCTATACAAACATTTCCCATACCTGCAGAAACTGCAGTAAAGGCAGCATGCAGCTCTGCAACTAATTCTTGTGTCCTTACAGAAGGGTGGCCAGTATCATGTACAAAATTCAATTTGTGCAAAATAAATCAGAACCAATTTGCAAAATCCAATAAAAATGAATGATATTTTGATATTTTCTCTCACACTATATAAGTACTTCTTAGCTTATTTAAGAATTTTTTTTGCAAGAGCATTGTAAAATATGCACCATCCAGTTTCAGGTTTTTCTACAAAACTGTAGCTATCATTGCTGCTGCTGCAAAACAGATCACTGCAAAGTTCTTAGATTTTAAGTTTTTTATTTCAAAATGTAGGGTATATTAAAGAAAACTATCATACAAATTCTTTGTTATTTTTATTCCCACAAAGTTCTTTTTGTTTTTGACTAGCTTTATAGCTTATACAAATGTTTGCTTTGTTTTTTAATTTTATGCGCTTCCATCAACGTTATCATGTACATATCATGCAGTGTACAGCAGAATTTTAGAAGTGGTAAGTTACATTATGCATATAGTATATGGTTCAAAAAAAGGGCCGGTGGCTATCAGGGGTCAAAGTTCAAGCTAAAAACATTGATACTATTACTTAAAGGGCCAGTATGCACACTTTTTAACATGACCTTAATGAGTAGGACTTGTGCTGTAAATAATTCTTAATAAAAACAGGCAAAATATGTTTGTTATTTCTGGCACTAAACATAAAAATGAAACCAGTTTTAATTTCTACCAGTATTTCCTGGTCCTAGTCAGCACAGGTGAAGCAAGTAAAGCTAATTTCCAGTCCACTGAGAATCCCTCTGATAATGAGCTGCTCAAAGGATTAAGCTTTGGGAAGGGACAATTCATACTTTCATTTAAACATTACATTACAATTCATTTGCAAATGCAGGAAAGAACATGAGCATAGCTTCCTTTGTGTGCAAACAATTATATGCTGCATGTTTCCATATAATTATATAAACACACACACACACATATATATATATATTATACATACAAAATGCATATATGTGAGTGGCACCTGCCAGATCTCTCAGAAGAAAATGATTATTTCATTCTATGCAGATGGCCTATACAAACACAAGTATGTTTTCATACAAGTACTCATACATGTAGCATGTTAGGGCTCTGGCACACGGGGAGATTAGTCGCCCGCGATTTGCCGAAATCGCCTGCGCAGCGTGTGCCATCCCACCGGCGACTTACATTTTCGCCGGTGGGATGGTAGTTCGGGGAGATTAGTTGCCCGTGACAAGGGAGATTTTGTCGCGGGCGACTAATCTCCCCGTGTGCCAGAGCCCTTAAGGGAAAACCCCAGTACAATCAAAAGCATTCAAATGCTAATCATCACCAGATTATTTTGTCTGTCCATAACTGGGCCACATTACAATTGTAGGGAATATTTAAGATAAAGAACATTTCATTTGTGTACATTACATCAAAGATCCACTCTCCATATCTGCCCAACCCTCTAATTAACAGATAATCAATGCTTACAGTTAGGGGCATATTTATCATCCAATGTTAGCTTTAAGCAGTTCCTTGCTTTCATTTTTCCTGATCCAATTTTGCAAAACCCTTGAGTATTTTTTTTCCCATGAAGGTGTTTTTGCAAAAAAATAAAAAGTGTGTCACCTAGTACCCAACAAGCTTTAATTGCCAAAACCTGTCCATGGAAAACAAAATACTCTCTGCAGAGCTAGCATGTAAACATTGGCACAGCACAGATCTTTTCTTTTCTTATGTGGGTGCTGACGGTGTTAAAAGGGTTGAAAAAAATTATATGTTTTTCTGCTTGGCAGGTTTTTTGCATAAAAAATAAATTATTTTTACAAGTGAAGAGAAAAATGCTATATTAAGTGAAATTAATATATTTTATTTTTGGTGTTACTGGTCCTTTATTTAAATTAAATTTAATGCATTTTTCCATAATGGCAAATATTTACATCTAAGTATTCAATAGTATGTCACATTTAGAACTAAAGAATATTGTCTAAAGAGGAGATTTTTTATTAAAAAATCTTCCAAGCATAGTTAGAAATAGCAATCAATTCAGTCTTTATCACAAATAACCTAACCTAGGGATGATAACATGTGGGTCCCCCTGACTGGCACGGAGCTATAAGTCATATACAAGTTGCACATCTCGGACATAGAAAATAAGTGACATAACTGATTCGCTATAATACAGCTGCTAGCATATTACAACATTGCATTTTCATTATGAAATAAACATTATCAGTGCTAGTCCAAATGAAGCATTTCAGCAGCAAGTAAACTATATGCGGGGGGGGGGTGAAAGTTTTTGCTTGAAGTGGCTACTAATATAAGGCGTTGCACTTCTCTATATCTTCAGTATCCTCTGCCTAATACCAGATCCCATATAGTTAGGCCATCCGCTGGTGCAGTGTAGTAAAGAAGAGCCACAGGTTCACTTGGTAATATAAAACAGTCATGGAAATGTATATTATATATACAAACAATTCTGAAAAACATTACAATGGTGTACTGAAAATATTCCATATATTACAGGTATAAGACCGGTTATTCAGAATGTTCAGGAACTGGGGTTTTCCGGATAAGGGGTCTTTCTGTAATTTGGATACCTTAAGTCTGCTAAAAAAATGATTTAAACTTTGAATAAACCCAATAGGATTGTTTTGATTCCAATAAGGATTAATTATATCTTAGTTAGAATCAAGTACAATGTACTGTTTTATTATTACAGAGAAAAAGGAAATTTTTTTTAAATGTGATTTCCTTAAAATGGAGTCTATGGTAGATGGCCTTCCTGTAATTTGGAACTTTCTGGATGACGGGTTTCCGCATAACAGGTCCCATACCCAATAACACATACAAGAAGATTTTTGTGCAAGACTGCAAAAAAGCATAATTCGAAGTAATTGCCATTAAAAAGTACTCCTCGTCAAAAAAAAAAAAAAAAAAGGTTAAACCCAAAAAGGACACTTGAAATTCTAAATCTAGCTATCCACCAAGATAAAGTAATCAAGATCTCTTAACCTATGTCAATAATGCCACTGATTTATTTTTATATATTGCATATATTTTTTAAATCAAACAATCTACCCCTAAAATGGCAGATAGTCAAGACAAATGTTCCCACACTTACATATGTCATACAACTAGTTACCAAAGAAAACTACAAGGGATAATTAGTTTCTAAGTCTTTGGTGGAATTCAGTTCATTGCAAAGAATAAGCCCTAAAGTGGAGAGCATGTATTAACGGCGGAACAGACTATGTAACACCTTTGCAATAGCACAACTCCTTCTGCTATACAGTTTGTTAATGGATAAAGCCTATTATATTTTAAAAGCTTTAGTCCTGCAAAGGAAGATTCATTAGTTTCAAAGTCTTTATACAAAAATATTTTTATGTTAACAATAAATAAATCCCTTAATCATGCTCACAATGACAGATGATCCAGTTCAAAATATTTACACTTTTTTACAAAAACTAGACCAATGGTTTATATACTTTCCCTTATTCCGTCAGCAGTGCATTTGAGTGCATATTGAGCTGTCCATACTAAGACACAAAGTAGTAGCTCAATGATCAGTCATCTCTTAATTTATGTACGTTCTTGGGAGGACTGTAAGGGAATGTTAGATTTGAAAACAACTTGTGATAGATCTATTTTGACATCCTTTATTTTCAAGCTTTATGAAATGGTCACTCATTAATTTTCTGAGGAATACAGCCTTCCATTTCCACAACTTCTGGCCAGCCTTCATATTTGTTTGTGTCCTTATTATTCTTTATGTGCTAGAAATATGGAAATAGAAATATATTTTAACACATGAAAAATATAAATTTTTTAAAAAATATACATTTAAAAAAAAAAAAATTATACATATTAAAATATAAATTTTTATACATGAAAAATATACATTCATGGAATCTTTGATACTATCCTTCACAGATCTGAAGTAAATGTTTCAACACTTACAGAGGATTATTTAGTTGGGGGCTTGCATGCTATATGTGCCAAGGCTATAATGTGATTTTCCCATGACAGTATTCCTTTAATTCATATGCTTTACCCCAACAATTGCTGCAATTATCAGATGCAAAATATAGTCAGGTGGTTAGCCACACAAAGGGGAGGGAAGGTCCTGTGGGATGACAACTCATAGAGACTACCTAGCTCTGGAAATGTTTAAGTGAATTCAGAGGTATATTGCTATATATCTCACAGCAAAATCTAAACCCATATTAAAAAATAGCTGTTATGGAGGCACAGGTGTGATAAATACATGAATAAATAAAAACACACAGCACTTGATTTGGAAATTATTTTTATTAACACATTTCACTACAAAAAAAAAAAAAACCTTTAGGAGACTTGAGTTTTACAACTCTTACAAATGACACTTGGGTATCGTAGTTATTAAGTAAATACTTTTGTACGTACCTGTTCAAATGGACTTTTTGTTTTTATTCCCTTTCCACCAACAAAAACCCAGTTGTCTCTAAAAGCTAAGACACTGATTAATGAACTCCCAAGCTCAGCTATCCGTTTCCGTGCATCATCATTAAGCCTAGAATGTAAAAGAGGTTATTAAAGGACAATGAAAGGTTAATATAAATTAAAAGTAAGTCTAAAGGCATTCTTTTTAAGTACTTACTGCATATCTAAATTCCCAGATCCCTGCTTGCTTCTCTGAGATATGGTGCTGGCAGCCTACAGCAATGTGAAGACTACAGTGACATCACTGAAATCTCTGTCCTTCCTGTAGGCTGCCAGCGGCAGCCTTCCTATTCTCTGAGCATGTGTGTAACTTGATCCTGTCTCCTTTTCTGAGCTACACATACCCACCAGCCAATCAGAAGCGGATCTGCCAGAGGGGAGGGGGGAAGGGAATGAAACACATGTGCAGTATGAAGCAAGGAGGGAAAGGAAGGGAGAATACCTTTTTAGAGATGGCTGCCTGTTCTAGAAAATGTGAAGTAAGTGTGACTGAGTAAATATTTGATTAGGTGAGCCAAAAGTGTGGCATTTTTACTAAACAATAGGAGGACCATTGGGCAGTATGCTTTTTACATTTTGACTTGCATTCTCCTTTAAAATATTGTAATATTAGGGAAGAAATCAATAAAAAGTACATTTTATACTTACTTTGTTGCTCCATCATCATACGTTGCCATTAAAACTATAGTTCCATCTGGAATCTTCTTAAGAAATTCAATAAATGGGCCAACCTCTGGAAAATAAAGCCACTGATTTTGTTGATGTGTGAGAGAGTATCCTTTTGAGTGCTTCTGTCGTATAAAGCTAAAACATCTAGGTAGTTAGCCTGCTACATATACCATTAGGGAGCAGATGTAATGTTTATAGCTATTATATGTGATCCTAAACCTTTAATGAAAATTATTTTATATATTATGTGGCTAAATCTCAACTGACAACTGAACATGACAATTTTCTGCTTATAACTGATGCAATGTAAACATTTTTACGGTTTGCATTTGCTTCGGTATTTGGCCAAAATTAGTTTGACAGGAAGATTAGGAAAACACAATTTTCCAAAAGTAAACCAATATTTATTTACTCTACCTGTATATCCCTACTGATTTAAGAACATAAAAAGTGCATTCAGAGGAATTTAGTCAACTTAAACAACATTTTTGTTTTATTCACATTATACTTAATTAGGGGGATTTATTCACCATTCTCCGAGAGTCAGGAAGTAAAAAACAAATAAAAATAATAAATGTGACAATAAAACAAATTTAAATGCACTATGAACATGACTGTTATTTAGGAGAAATATTACAACAATTTCTCACTATAGCGGTACTACAGTACAAATATTCTTATAAAGGTCACCTTTGCAAAAAAAACAAAAAATATTTACAACTACTTAGGTCTGCAGTAACAATTATCAGTATGAGCTGCTTTTTTTTTTTTTCTTAATACTTTTACAGGTACAAAAAAAGCGCTGGAGTGTCAGTTTTTATATTCCTGGTCTATAAAGTTTACAGTGTACCAGCAAGGCCATTTATATACACATTATTACCTCTAAACTTTTGTTTATAAAACTATAATCCTTCACAATGGTAAAGTTCACTTCACTAAGTGCAGGATATCTGGTTCCAAAAAAATCATCCTTACACTTACCTCCACCCCAAAGGTCATGATATGTTGTCTCTATCAATGCACCTGTTTTTCCTGGAAGAAAAAAATATACTAGCAAATTCTACATATCGTATGTAATGATCTTGACTAATGTACCACAATGTTAACTGGCATTATATAGTAATGATGTAATGATATTACATGCCGATTAGGCAGTTCATTAGGCTATGTATGAAGCCAAATAGAAGACAACCAGAACTTTTTTTTTTTTTTTTGCACAAGGCTGGCGCAGAAAGCAGAGTTACGAAAAACACTGGATTACACTACCAGCAGCTGTTAGAAGAGGGATGCATCCATGGTCTGATCCTCTCTGTGCTCCCCCTCTGGAATTTTTTGGTTGCAAATACAGGTCAATACAATCCATATCAAGTAGTTAGGCAATTTTTTAAGAACTCAGAGGCAAAGACTGAAGCTACTGTCACATGCCACTTAAATGTGATGCACTGTGTGTGTGCTGTGACAGGACTGTAATCAGTGTGCAGATTTAAGACATAAAATTCACACAATATCTACTGTGTGTGAGGTGACAGGAAGATTACCTAATGCATGCATTTTAGTAGAGTGTGTACAAATCTGAGTTTTTACACCAGCAGAGAAATAGTAGCCTTAAACCAAGGGTTGGTAGTCAAGTAGGCAGCAAGCAAGGGTGTAACACTATATCCCTCTCACCGACTTGCACCTGACCATTTTAACTTACCATTTACCAGTGCAGTGTTGATCCCACGGCCAACATTATTCTTGACACCACTCATTAAACTGTGCAAAATAAAATAAAAAGTAAACACTAATGCACTGATGCTTGGATTTGAAGTACAATCCAAATTATTTACACACATTATGCCAACAAACTTCACATAGTTTTACAATATCCAAGATTTAAAGTTCAAGTTCTAATTTAATTTTTTTTAGTTTAATACTTAAAAGGGTTGTTCACCTATAAATTAACTTTTAGTATGATGTATTGATATTCTAAGACAATTTGCAATTGGTCTTCATTTGGTATGTTTCTTCAGTTATTTACCTTTTAGTTCAGCAGCTCTCTAGTATAGGTATTTTACCAGTTATCTAGTTAAAAGGGTCTTATCTACCCTAGCAATAAAATTGTAACCTCACAGAGCAAAAGGTAATGGCTGCTGGGGTCAATGACCCTCATTTGAAAACTGGAAAGAGTCAGAAGAGGAAGGCAACCAATTCAAAAACTATAAAAAATAAATAACAAATACTAATTGTAATGTTGCTTGATATAGGCCATTCTATAATATATAAAAATATATAAAAGTTACTTATAGGTGAACAACCTCTTTAAAGGACAAGGAAAGGTTAATTCACTGGGGGGTACCAATGTTAGGCACCACTCACTGAACAACTAAGTTTTTTTCCCAGGCAGGTGTATCCCTAGTGCAGTAGAGTAACATCTGAACCTTTTACTCTACTGGGCAAGTGTGAGCTAAATGGGTTACACTAGAAAGATGGTAGAGATTTAACTTACTAGTGGGGTGCTTAACAAATTGGCATTTTCCCAATGAATTTGCCTTTGCTTGTCTTTAAAATCTTTTAACCCTTTAAGTGCCAGCAGAATTTGACATTTTGGTTCCCCTCAGTGCCAGACGTTTTATAAACATTCTGTGCTCTCTCAATTTACTGGGAGATGGGTTAAGTTTAGGTAGGCAAACTATATATTGTTTTTTTCAGGAGAACCTGAGCTTTCCAAATCTGCCAGAGTTTTTGTGTATTTCCACTTTTGGAACAAGATTTAGAGCTCGAAATACAAAAAAAAAAAAAAAAAGAAAAATGTATATTTTTCATGATATAGGGATTTATACCAGAAACATATTTTGTTTTATGGACAAAAATTTAACTGATTTGGAAAGCCTCATGTCTCCCAAACGTGCCAATACCTGATATGTATAGTTTTATGGATATTTCTGACTTCTATAGATCAAAAACTCCCAGCAGTAAATTACCAAATTTTCAAAGCATTACAGCAGAATACAGCATACTTTAGATTTCAAAGCCAAAAATCCTGGAACATTAGGTTTACACCAGGAAACCATATATTTTTGAAAAGTACACATTCTGCCGAATCCGAAATGGATAACTATGTCTTCCAACTCCTAAGTGCCAAACGGCAATGCTTTCCTGAATTTAAAAGTTTCTATAAAAAAATTATGAAAATTCAAAAAAATCACCTCAAAGTTTCCATTTTCAAGCACCTTATCTCCCACATAACATTAGGTACCAAGAAAACACATGCTAAATATGAAAGCCAAGGGTCCACTGAACAGTTTGATGCCCATTGTGCATAGGATCACCAACGTATCTGGCATGTAGACACCCCAAAAGGAAGTTAGTACATACAAATTGTCCCTGAGATCTCTTTAGCTACTGAAAATTCAACATGTTTACTGCATTTTCTGTGGGATAAAAACACAAAACACACATTGACCCCCCCCAAAACCATATATTTTCGATAAGTACACATTTGGGTAAATTCAAAATGGGTATCCATGTCTTTCTAATTCAAACTACAGAGTCACAATGCTTTCCCAAAATTGCTGGTTTTGATGAAATACCTGAAAATCGCATCAAACCTTCCACTTTCAAGCACCTTACCACCCACATAACATTAGTAACCCAGAAAACACATTCTAAATATGAAAGCCAAGGGTCCACTGAACAGTTTGATACCCACTGTACATAGGATCACCAATGTATCTGGCATTTAGAGACCCCAAAAGGAAGTTAGTGCACAAAGTGAATACGCTGCAATATAAGCTACCGGCATGTGTATCATGTGCCATAAGACCCCCTAACAGTACGGAGACCCTAGAAAACCATAAAAATGCACCAAAATCACAGAAAATGTAATAAAAAAACAAAATAATACACAAAAGGTATTGCACAGTGCGGTTAGCGAATACGCTATCCGCAATGGCAATAAAACATTTTTTTCCAGGCATGAATAAAAACGATGCGATAAAAAAATACAAAATTACATAAGTGTGTATGTACACTAGGTAAAATGTGTTTTGTATGTGTGTGTGCAAGTAAGTGCTGTATGTGCCCGACTTTTCCTATGGGGCCCCTGGGCGATCGCGCCCCATGGGGCAGTCGTTCCCCGCCTCTGCTCGTTGTCTAGGGGCTGGGGAACGAACCGCTCCGCCGCTCCCAAACCCGGAAGTGCAGCAGGACATAGAATCTACGTCCTGTGGCGCTTAAAGGGTTAAGTGTACAGAAACTGTATCTATTTTTTAACAATGTTTTAAAAGAGTTAAGCACATAGTTTGAACATAAAGAATATGTGTAATTATATGAAATAAATTGTTATATAATATTACTCACAATATCTAAGAATATGTCTAATAAGTTATGAAACCTTAATAAGATTGTAATTAATTTTAGCAGACCTATGAGAAAGAGGAAGAATGTAGGCTCAATATAAACTTTAACAATGAAAGTTAAACAGAATTAAACAAAAATTACTTACATATTATCATCCACACAAATCTTCGGTCCAACAACATTTGCAGCACCACTTGCAATTTTAAAAGCAAAATGTTTCTCTGGGCACACTTTAGAAATACCACATCTGTATCTTGGGGCTTTAGTAGCTGTGTATATAAAAATGAATGTTTAGAAACTATTTACTGTACAGGTATTCAAATAAACGTCAATAAAAATGTGTAGATTATGGCACTAAACAGGGTTACGTAAGGGCTACTTACACCTGTACTAAATTCTGAACACTATCAGTCCATAGATTATGCCTGTATAGCACTGGAAAAAAATACTTTAAGGATCTATTGCAACAGAAAAACAAAATGAAACATTTTTACTGAGACATTAAGTGGCAGATTTACTAAAAAAAAAAAAAAAAAAAAGTGTCAAAAATCTGAAAACCTCTAAAGCTTTAAAAGCAAAGAAGCATCCTTCAGGGAAGGAAAGGATCTGCCATTGACTTTTAAATGATCTAGGCACATTTTAGCTGATAAATTGTTGGATTCAGATTTTTAGCTTTGTCACATAGAAAATCTTGAAAACTTCACAACTTTTTTCTGCAAATTTTAGTGCTTATAAATCAAAATCAGATAAAAGAAACAAATCTGACTGTTAGTAAATGCCCCCCTAAGGGCCTAGCTAAATGTAAGTCAACCCCTGTCCACCTGTCACTGCTTCCTATAAAAATAAATAAAAAATGCACTATTTAAAGGGATACAGTCATGATTTTTATGGTACACTTTTTATTTCTAAATTACACTGTTTATATAGCAAATAATTCACTCTACCATTTAAAATGTTATTTTTGAACCAACATTTTTTTTTTTATTTGTAACAGAGGCATGAATGCAGCTATTTAAGTGCATTGTAGGGATGCACCAAATCCCAGATTCGGTTCGGGATTTGGGCCGAATCCAGCCTTTTTTTTAAAGGATTCAGTTTCGGCCAAATTGAATCCAAATTAGCGTAAATTAGCATTCGGAAGGGTTAAATGGTAGGGAGAAAATTTTTTTGCCGTGCAGCAAATCCAGATCAGGATTCAACAGAATCCGTCAGGGTGAGTTCAGCCACACCCAAAAAAGTGGGTTTGGTGCATCCCTAGTGCATTGTCTGAGATTTCACCACTACACATTAGACTGTTTTCAGTTCTGGAGGAGTCCCAAGCCAGTCTGATATCTACTGGGAGCTGCTATCTTGCTACCTTCCCATTTTTCTGCTGATTGGCTGCTGGGGGGTGGTATGACTCCAACTTGGAGCTCAGCAGTAAAGTGCAACCGAAGATTATCAGAGCACAGGTCACATGGCTGTGGCATCCTGGGAAATGAAATTTCAGGATTAGATATAAAAAAAAAATCATTTTTTTAAAAAAATGGATTTCAATTCTGCTGGAGAAGCTCTATTAACTGATGTGTTTTGAAAAAAACATGTTTTCCCGTGACACTATTCCTTTAAGACAGCAGGAGGTATTTCTGAGCAGAAAGGGCCTTTTGACCACTGCTATTTTCTAGCTTTTTTATAACACCCAGGGTGGGGCAGACTGTGGAGACAAAGGCTAGACATCTTCATAGGATAGCAAGAAGCAAAGTTGCATGGTTAATAAATATAAACACAAATACAACAAAAAGCTAAAGGGTTATCACTTTATACTTTTTTTACTGATTATTTTAATCACAAATTACTGGCATCTCGGGTCATCCAAATAAAGTTATATTCCATAAATTGGAGCATAATGCCTAAAATGTAATACTAGAAACAAATAAAAATGGAACAAATACATATGCTCAAAAAACATGTAATGTTTGGGTTCTCTGTTTAAAGGAGAACTAAACCCTAAACATGAATATGGCTACAAATGTCATATTTGATATACCGCACCCGCCTAAAGTTTCAGCATCTCTTTAGTAGTAATAATCCAGACCTTTACATTTGCCACACTGGATTTTGTTTGACAGTGACACTTGCTCAGTGGGCTCTGGTCAGCTGATGAGAAGCTGAGCTTAGGGCTTGTCACAAATCATCAAGCAGAAAATGAGGTTTGCCTATAATATAAGCTGATGTTACAGGGCTGATTATAAATTATTATTAATTGTGATGCTAATTGCACTGGTTTCAGAGCTGCCATGTAATGTGAATCTGAATAAATTACTGATCAGCCTTATATTGTGACATTTATATTCTACAGTATATTGTGTGTTGGTCCAAGTAAGCGACAGCAGCACAGAGCATGTGCAAGGGAATCAGCAGAAAGAAAAGATGGGGGGCTACTGGGGCATCTTTGGAGGCACAGATCTTCCCTTGGGCTGGTACAAAAGCACAAAACAGAATGTACAATTCTAGCCTACTTCTGTACGTAAACTTTAGTTCTCCTTTAAAGGGCAAAGAGATCCTACATTATCAGGTACAAAACTTTAAAAGGATAACCACACTACACTGAGATGGAGGGGGGGAGTGGTACATCCTAACCGCCACAGTAACCAACATTTATCCCGTTTTACAGAAACTGATAACAGGCATACTTACTTGGATGTGCCACTGTGTCTGGGGCAGACCTTGCTGCAAACAAAAAACATTAGAAAAATATGATGTGCTGCATATTTACCTTAAAATAATATTCAGAGAAGGAAAGCACAAGGCAAGGCCATACATTAGGTGCCATAAAGTAATGATAGAATGTATGAATATATGAATAAAAAAAAAGTCAAGTCACACATTAAGCTTTAACATCACTAGTCTAGACTGGGTCACACTAGGTGACCTCTAAATTTGGACCACACACATGCGCTAGTAATTATGTGCCAATACAAAAGTAAGTGGTTGCTGTTTCAATCAATTACACATACACAGAGTTGGATACAATCAAACAGTAATACCTTAAACATTAAAAACAAAATGAAAAGAGATGGAATACTGAATTATGTGTAGCATATGGCAATCATCTTAAAATTAGTTTACAAAAGATAACATTAAAGAAAAATAATAAAGTGTGTGAATGGAACCCAGGAAGCAGCACTAGTTTTTCTATATATAATAATCGCTCTGCCCATATGCAGGGATATTTAAGCTGCTGATTTGGCCCCTTCAGACCTAGTCAGCAGCTTATCTGCCTATGCATTGGCCCTCTACAACAGATATGACCAGACTGGGACAAGGACTGCTTTGGCACGTTGATACGGTCATCTCCTGGCAACTGCATAAACGCCCATCATGACCTGATGGTTGGCCCTAGGCCAGATCACTGTACCAGCCCGATACAGTCACCTATGTGTTTCATATTTTTGTTTTAGATGGAATTTATCTAACCAACTAGCTGATGAAATTGTGCATATGTTACTGGGTAGAACCCAACTAATGTGTATTGGTTTAAAATGTGTTATGCAATGTAACCACCACTGGTTTAAAACATATTATGCAAAGTAACCACTACTTTGTTTAGTGACAATTGTTTACAATTACAATCATTATTATTAATATAATTTAGCAGTAAAAAACTTTTATTATTTGTAATTTAGGATGCACTGATTGCAGAATTTATTTTGGGATTCAGACAAAATCCAACCTTTTTTTGCAGGATTCAGATCTGGTTTGATTTTGAGTTCACGGAACCCATAAAAGCAGATTTATGGCCAACCAAATGTAGCACTTTTACTTACAGATGGTGCAACCTAGGGTTCAGATTTTGTTTTATTAATAATAATATAATCCTGGCTAGTACATGAGCATTACAAAGTAAAAAAAAAACCTTCAGATCCTAAACAAATATGCCCTTAGTCCCTCCCCAAATAATAATATCAATCACTTACCAAAAATATTACCCAGATTTGAATACATCTTTATTTCAAATACTTGCGATATGACATAAAACGTCAGTAAAAACAATGCAACAGCTATAACAAACTTTATGGCACCTAGAAACAGAAAACAAAAATAGATAATTATAGCATAGTTTAATTGCAGATTTTAATTTTTCTGATAAGAGTTTTTCAGGGCCTTCGCCCAGAGAACTTTAACCATATTTTCCAATGGTAAAGACTTTCCAGTTTAAAGAGTACTTTAATGGGTCAATGAATGGTTTTATGAATGCAGTTAAAGGACAAGGAAAGGCAAAGTCACTTGGGGGTGCCAAAATGTTAGGCACCCCCAATTGACTTTAATCGCTTACCTTGTACCCCGGGCTGGTGCCCCTGTTAGGAGAAAAACAGCACCAGCCTGGGGTACCTGTAGCAAGTGCTTCCTCCTATTTGCCAGCAAATTCCCAGGACCGGCGCATGCGCATTAGAGCGAAAAGCCGACTTTCTGTTAAAGGTCGGCTTCTCACTCTACTGCGCATGCGCGCGAGCGAGCAATACAGGAAGGAGGAAGCGCTGCAGCTACCCCGGGCTGGTGCTGTTCTCTCAGAACAGGAGCACCAGCCCGGGGTAAAAGTTAGGCGATTTAAGTCACTTGGGGGTGCCTAACATTTTGTAACCCCCAAGTGACTTTGCCTTTCCTTCTCCTTTAAGTATAATATAAGTTGAAATAAACAGCCAAGCCAGGGAAAATATTCAAAGTAACACAGAACCCAGATGATTAAGCAGAATAGAAAAGTCTCAGATGAAACCTACTATGGCACACACACAAAGAACAGGGTGGACAGGTATGTTTGTAGTGAGGAAGCAGTACTAAGTTAAAACATGGTAATCAATACTTCAATTTGCTTAGGATATTGCAGCAATTCTGTAAACCCATCATTTGTCATCTTTGTCAAGGTAACCTCTAGCCCCCAGGTGGATCAAATTCGTCCATAAAAATAGCATAATGATGAAACAATAAATTTCTTGTACTTTTTCACGTCAAATGCTGTGAGTGGTTTGTGTTTATTTGCTATACTAGGATCACCTGATGGGAAGGGCAGGAGCTACAACAAGGAGCTGGCCGCAACTGCAAAAAAGTTGTGCTCAATGCTAAAACTGAAGTTAGCAAGATCACTATAACTTTGGATACAGTGTTTGTCCAATAAGTCATCCAAGACACTTAAAGGGGAAGGAAAGGCTAAGTCACTTGGGGGTGCTAAAATGTTAAGCACCCCCAACTGACTTGAATTGCTTACCTCGTACCCCGGGCTGGTGCCCCTATTAGGAGAAAACCGCACCAGCCCGGGGCACCTGGGGCGATGTGCTTCCTCCTTCCGCCTTCGTTAAGCCTTGACTGTGAGTCAGGCGCATGCGCAGTAGAGTGAAAAAGCTGACTTCTCTGTTAAAGTTCGGCTTTTCACTCTACTGCGCATGCACGCGCGTCGAAAAAGGAATGAGGAAGCACTGCAGGTACCACGGGCTGGTGCTGTTCTCTCCATAAAGGGGCACCAGGCCGGGGTAAAAGGTAAGCAATTCAAGTCACTTGGGGGTGCCTAACATTTTGGCACCCCCAAGTGACTTAGCTTTTCCTTCTCCTTTAAAGGAGAAGGAAAGGTAAAAACTAAGTAAGCTTTACCAGAAAGGTCTATGTAAATACAGCCATAAGCACCTCTATCTAAAGAAACACAGGATTTCTTGTCTCATTTTTTGTAAACGTGTTCTTTGGTTTCTGACCCTTCATTCCCGGAGCCAGTGTCTGCGCTGCTCTGCTCTGCTCTCTCCCTCCCCCCCCCTTAAGAATTAATCAAACTCCCTTAGGAATGAGTAATCTCAGCTACCAATGGCTAGAGCTGCAAAAGGAAGCTATGAAGACCAAGCTAAAATGGCAGCTGCAATCTTAAACGAGGGAGCTTCTACGGTTCTTTACTCAGGTATGGTAATGCTTTCTGCAGAATAAATATAGCGTTTTAGGTGGCACTAATGTGGGGAACCTATTGGCATTAAAATGCCAAAATGACTTCTCCTTTAAAGGAGAAGGAAAGGCTAAGTCACTTGGGGGTGCCAAAATGTTAGGCACCCCCAAGTGACTTTAATCGCTTACCTTGTACCCCTAGCTGGTGCCCGTTAGGAGAAAACAGCTCCAGCCCGGGGTACCTGTAGCGAGCCCTTCCTCCTTCCGGCTTCGTTTTGCAAGGACTAAACAAAGGCGCATGCGCAGTAGAGTGAAAAGCCGACTTCTCTGTTAAAGTTCGGCTTTTTCACTCTACTGCGCATGCTCGTGCACTGAAGAAGGAAGCACTACAGGTACCCCGGGCTGGTGCTGTTCTCTCCGAACAGGGGCACCAGCCCGGGGTAAAAGGTAGGCGATTTAAGTCACTTCGGGTGCCTAACATTTTGGCACCCCCAAGTGACTGCCTTTTCTTCTCTTTTAAAGGCATACATAGAATCTACACACATCACCTGCCAAGGTATCCCACATCCTGACCGATCTCACTGTGAAGAACCACCTTCTCTGATTCAAAAGAAAAGTTTGTCAAGTCTAAAGGGGTGGTCTCTTGTTCATCATTCTTGAAAATAATTTTCTTGTACTTTGACCTTGTACTTTTTTTTATATTACATAATGTTCATCTGAGAATTAAGATATAATTATAGATAAAGCAATGAAAGCCTTTTTATGATGACAGAAACAGTAATACTCTGAGCCATAAAAAACAAACACTTTATGTAGAGACACCTAACTGTAAAACAAACATGTATACATTTAAATTTGGCGACACAGAAACACTGGATTCTCTGCAGCTCCCCCCAACATCCTCCCCCACATACTTCAGCTCCCCGCAGCGTCTGCCACCACCCCTCCCGCTTGCCTGCTGCTTCCTCCCGGCTGATTCCGGAGGAAGCTGCTTCCTCCCGGCTGATTCCGGAGGAAGCTGCTTCCTCCCGGCTGATTCCGGAGGAAGCTGCTTCCTCCCGGCTGATTCCGGAGGAAGCTGCTTCCTCCCGGCTGATTCCGGAGGAAGCTGCTTCCTCCCGGCTGATTCCGGAGGAAGCTGCTTCCTCCCGGCTGTGCCCCGTGCGTGCTGACGTCACGCGTACGCACGGGGCGCAACCAATAAAATTAACCGCTGACCACCACACCAATGAGCCTGTAACGCTTTAAAGGGGGCCCGGCCGTGATACAATTTTTAAGAACGCTCCTAAAGCCGGATGAAGCAGCCGGAGGAAACAGCCGGACGCAGCAGGCGAGCGGGAGGGGTGATGGAGGACGCTGGGGGGGCCATTCGATCATCTGGGCCCTGCAAGCATGTACCCGGCGTATAAGATGACCCCCGACTTTGGTTAAAAAGTCGTCTTATACGCCGGAAAATACGGTATATTCTTTTGGTATCCAAATCTCTCTTCTTTGTAATAGGAATTGTACTGTTAATATTAGCATGAGTTTTTTTTCTAATACAGGTATAGGACCCATTATCCAGAATGCTCGGGACCAAGGGTATTCCGGATAAGGGGTCTTTCCGTAATTTGGATCTCAATACCTTAAGTCTACTAAAAAATCAATAAAACATTAAACCCAATAGGATTGTTTTGCATCCAATAAGGATTAATTATATCTTAGTTGCAATCAATTACAAAGGTACTGTTTTATTTCTACATAGAAAAAGGAAATCAGTTTTAAAATTTAATTTAAAATTCTGAATTATTTAATTAAAATGGAGTCTATGGGAGACGGGCATTCCGTAATTCGGAGCTTTCTGGATAACGGGTTTCCGGATAAGGGGTCCGATACCTGTACTTCATTTTGCATGGCCACTGTCATCTTAGCCATCCATTCTTTCACTTAGCATCACATATAGGTCTCATTTTTATTTGTAACAAAAGAAAAAAAAACACCACTTGAGTGATCTTAAAAAGACTCCAATTATCTGCACCATTCCCCAAAATATAAATCAGGTAAGTCAGTACCCAATGACAAAATATAACTTTTATTTACAGAAATAAGAATTCACAAATTAACTCTATTTAAATGAAGAATGCATAGGGTAGAAAGGACTATTATAATAGGCAAAGTTCCCTTTACCCAACATCAAACCCCAAAGTTAACCCATCCTAGCATTTAAAAAAACCCATCAACACCCTTCAACCTCCCCCCTACATCAACTACTGCCCGTGCAAGTGCAATGCACATTACCCCCTCATCCTCATTAGGTAACCATATATTTTTGGACTTGATATTTTTGTGTGGAAGGTGCAACCATACTCTCCTTTGTGAGAGTGATTGTGATTCAAGATGGCGCCGGTGAGGATGGCAGCCGTTGCTCAGTGTCCTCCTCAACTTTGCTTTTTTCTTATGTTTGTCGTGTTATTTTTTAGTTTTTTTTCAACCTGCAATGCTCTCATCTCCTATGACAGACAAACTCTCCTGAACATTCAACAAAATTCACAATCCGGACCTTCACAGACTGAATTTTTTATGAACAGAGGTGACTTACCTTGGCTACCTTGGCAGAAGAAACACCGGAGGAAAAGAGGGAAAAGAGCTGGGATCCTGGTCAGGCTGAGGAACAGACAACACCACGCCCCACTTCCCAGCATTCTTCTAGCGAACGTCCAGTCTTTGGAAAACAAGCTGGATGAACTAAGAGCCAGGATAACTTTTCATAGGGACATTAAGAACTGCAACATCTTTGTTTTTACAGAGACATGGCTTGTCCCTTCCATCCCTGACTCTGCCATTGTTCCTGAGGGACTTTCCATTCACCGCCAGGACAGAACAATAGACTCAGGTAAATGCAGGGGGGGGTGGTGTGTGTGTACTGACCAACAAACGGTGGTGTACTGATGTACAGACAGTTTCATCTGGGTGCTCTCCTGATCTTGAATATCTTATGATCAGATGCAGACCTTTTTATCTGCCCAGGGAGTTTACAGCAATATTTTGTACCGCTGTTTATATTCCTCCCCACGCCGACACCACACGGGCACTGGATGAACTGTTTGATGCTATCGACCGGCAGGAAACATTACACCCGGAGGCTGCTTTTATCGTGGCTGGCGATTTTAATAAAGCCAACATGAAGAAAGTTCTGCCGAAGTTTTACCAGCATGTAAACTTTCCAACGCGTGGTGAGAACATCCTGGACCATGTTTACACTCCGTACGCACATGCCTATAAAGCCCGCCCTCGACCAGCCTTCGGCAAATCAGACCACTCCTCAGTCCTGCTGCTGTTAGCCTATAGGCAGAAGCTGAAACGCAAGCAGCCTATGATGCGTTCGGTTCAGCGCTGGACCGACCAGTCAGACAGCACCCTGCGTCACTGCTTCAACATCACGGACTGGGAAGTCTTTCGGACTGCCGCTGACAACAACATCAACAACTACGCTGAGTACGTAATGGACTTTATTCACAAATGCATCAATGACGTCGTACCGCGGGTTAATGTACGGACTTACCCCAACCAGAAGCCATGGGTTAACGGAGAGGACTGCAGCCTTTAAATCCGGAGACCCAAGTGAGTACAAATCATCCCAGTATGCACTCAGGAAAGCAATAAAAACAGCTAAGGGACAGTACAGAGAAAAGGTGGAGTCCTGCTATAGCAACTCTAACATCAGGAACATGTGGAGTGGACTGAAGACCATCACAGACTACAAAGGAAAGAGCTGCAGAGTGGAGGAGGTAACTGCTTCTCTACCTGATGAGTTGAACACCTTCTATGCACGCTTTGATAAACACCTATCTCAGGAGCTTTTGTTGGAAGAGGACGGTCGCCCTTATCAGATATCTCAGGCAGACGTGTGTAAACACTTCAGAAAAGTAAACACACAGAAAGCTCCTGGACCAGATAACATCCCAGGTCCTGTTTTCAAAGCCTGCGCCCATGAGCTAGCAGATGTCTTCATAGACATTTTTAACCTTTCCCTGCTCCAGTCTGCTGTTCCAACATGTTTTAAGAGGACCACAATCATCCCTGTCCCTAAGAAAATGAATGTGAGCTGCCTAAATGACTATCGCCCAGTAGCACTCACCTCCATTGCCATGAAGTGCTTTGAGCGTATAGTCAAGGCTCACATCACATCTTTACTCCCTGCTTCACTTGATCCACTTCAGTTTGCCTACAGGTCAAATAGATCTACAGACGATGCAACAGCAATTGCACTTCATACTGCCCTCTCCCACCTGGACCAGAGAAACACATACGTGCGGATGCTGCTCATTGACTACAGCTCCGCTTTCAACACCATTGTACCATCCAGACTTGTCATGAAACTCCGTGACCTGAACATCGGTTCCTCCCTGTGCAGCTGGATCCTGGACTTCCTGACAAACAGACCTCAGGTGGTTCGGATCGGCAACATCACCTCATCCACACTGACACTTAGCACCGGTGCCCCCCCAGGGATGTGTGCTCAGCCCCCTGCTGTACACCCTGTCCACCCACGACTGTACAACAACACACAGCTCCAATACTATCATCAAATTTGCAGACACCACCATCATCGGCTGCATTTCTGATGGAGAGGAGTCGGCTTACAGGGCAGAGGTGAGAGCCCTGACATCATGGTGCCGGGACAACAACCTGCTGCTCAACGTCAGCAAAACTAAGGAGCTCATTGTGGATTACAGGAGACTGCAGGGAGGAGGCCATACCCCCATTCACATTGAGGGAGCAGAGGTGGAGAGAGTCAGCGGCTTCAGATTCCTTGGCATCAATATCAGTGAGGATCTGAGTTGGTCTCACCATGTTGGTGTGATCACAAAAGCTGCAAGACAGCGGCTCTTCTTTCTGCGGCGCCTGCGAAGGTTCGGCATGGACTCCAGAATACTCACAAACTTCTATCGATGCACCATTGAGAGTATTCTGTCTGGCTGTATCACCACCTGGTATGGCAGTTGTAATGCTTTGGACCGCAAAGCTCTGCAGAGGGTGGTGAGATCAGCAGAGCGCATCACCAGGACTGAACTGCAGGCCATGCAGGACCTGTACAGACAGCGCTGTAGGAGGAAGATGCAGCGGATCCTCTCTGACCCCAGCCACAGACTTTTCACGCTCCTACCATCAGGCAGGCGGTACAGGAGCATCCTGACCCGCACCAGCAGATACAGAGACAGTTTCTACCCACAAGCCATCAGGCTTCTGAACTGCTGACATTCTACCCAAACCAACACACACACTCCCCATAACTACTGGATTGCATTTTATTATTGTAAATACTTGTACCTTTATTGCACACTTTTATTATATTTAATATGTGTATTTTTTTTTTTTGTTTTGTTTTTTTGTTTTGTTTGTCTATGTAAAGTTGGGAGGAACACGGGTCAAAAAAATGTCATTACAGTAATGATGCTTCATTGTTATTTGTATATGACAATAAACTTGAAACTTGAAACTCCTTTACTTTATACTCAATTTTATTTGTTGTTTGATAGAATACCACATATTGTGAGTTATGAGTTTAATGACTTCCACTATACATAATGCAGAATTGTTCCTTTAAAAATCCAGTGTTCCCATTCAAATGCAAGAGTATAATAACAATACAGGTATGGGACATTGGAATGCTTGAGACTACAGCACATTATCACAAGAACACCATACCCACAGTGAAGCAAGTTGGAGAAAAGCATCATGCTTCGGGGCTGTTTATTAATGCCTCTAGTAGTAGCTTGGATGATTTCTTGAACAAGCACAATATCCAAGGCTGGGAAACAGTTTTTTGTTGATTAAATATCTGTTGTAATAAGTCAAATCAACTGGACTTACTGTGTTTTCTTTTTTTTT
This sequence comes from Xenopus tropicalis, assembly GCF_000004195.4. Lineage (NCBI taxonomy): Eukaryota > Metazoa > Chordata > Amphibia > Anura > Pipidae > Xenopus > Xenopus tropicalis. The sequence continues at coordinate 69,579,372 of NC_030679.2, forward strand.
TTTTCTTAAAGACATTTTCGGCAGTCATCCAACTGGCTTTCTCAATTCAGAATGACTTGTACAAAGTTCTTCCTGGAATAAATACCCTGGAATGTTGCTCCAATCAGCATAATCTGTTTATCATAACCAGTATGGGATCCGGGATCTCATGTCATGAAGGTGAGGTGTTGATTGTATTAGCATGATGGGAGCTTTGAGGTGATATTATATTTTCCAGGGAGAGGTGCCAAAACAGCATTGTATGTGGCAGACAACAGATGTCGATTTTACAAACAAAATCCAAGGGTTGGTACTGGGCACAGAAGAAACCATGGTATCCTATGATGTTACATTCCTTTTCACATGCATTCCTATCAGAGGCAGTTGAAACAATGAGGAAACGGTTGCAAAAGGACAACACCCTTGGCAACAGAGCAAAGCTTAACCCAGAGCAGGTATATTCATTACTGGGCCTATGCCCAAGTACCACCTATTTCAAGTACAAGGATCAGTTCTACAGGCATAAATATGGCTGCACCATGGGATTGCCAATTTTGCCCATTGTGGCAAACCTGTTCATGGAGGAAGTGGAAAGAAAGTCCCTGGATAGCTTAAAAGGAATCACTCCCAGTCATTGGTTTCGATATGTGGATGACACCAGAGTTAAAATACACACACAAGAGGTACAGACTTTAACTGAGCACATCAACAAAGTGGACCACAACATCAAGTTTACACAGGAAGATGTGCAAGATAACACAATGGCTTTTTTGGACTGCTTGGTCGAATTGCTTGAGTCAGAGAGGGTGGAAAGCTGGAAATTGAGGTCTACAGGTAACCAAACCACACAGAACAGTGCCTGCTGTTTGACTCCCACCATCTACTAGATCACAAACTGGAGGTTATCAGAACCTTAGATCACAGAGCAGAAAAGATTACCACCAGGACAGGTGAAAGAACTTGGTTCTACCATATGTAGCTAGGGTGTCTGAAAAACTTAGAAGGATTTTTAATAAACACAGCATCCCTGTCTGCTTTAAACCCAGCAACACACCGAGGCAGCAACTGGTTCACCCAAAAGAAAGAAAGAAAAAAAAAAAAACCACAGCAAGTCCAGTTGATTTGACTTGTTACTACAGATATACCATGACCTGGATAGTATGCAACATGACCTGGCCTTTTTTTATTAAAATGAAGTCTATTGAGGTTGCTGTAATTCTGAGCTTTCTGGATAGAGGATCCCAAATATATAACCTGCATTTATCAACACTGAACTGCATTTGCCATTTTTCTTCCCCATTTTTTAGTTTAGTCAAATTTCTATGCACAGTGACACTGTCTGCCTAAACAACTGAGGAACCAGCTAATGAAGTCTTCCATTTTAACAGACACAATTCTAATAATATAATTAGTGATGGAGGGCAACTCAGGAGAAATTCAAAAGAGTCTAGAACATGTAGAACACCTAGATGGTACATAAATGCTCTATTATTGCCAAACCTATTTACTTAATTTTTCAGATTTTTTGAGGTCTGGCATGTTACCAAGAGACTATCGAATTGCTAATGCGGTACAGTACAGAAAGGGATCCAATTATCAGTCTGAAAACCACAGGCCTGTTAGTTTTACGTCAGTGGTAGGAAAGCCATTGAAAAGGGTAATAAGATACTTCAATACATTGCAAATCAAAATACTATGAGTTAGTACCTTTATGGTTTTGTTCATAACAGATCTTGCCAGGCTGATTTAATGAGGTGGTGAGCAGGAATCTAGACTCTGGAGCGGCAATGGACATGATCTATTTAGACTTTGCTAAAGCATTTTAAAGTGGCAAATGAGGTTCAATGTTGATTACTGCAAGGTTATGCACTTAGGAAGAAATAACATAAATGTAAGTTATACACTACACTTGATATAAAAGGCTACACACTTTAGCAAAATGGAAGGCTTTTGTTTATTAAAAAACCAAGATAAATCCTGTACAAAGAAGCTGAAAACAAATCAGAAACATTTTAATGAAAGAAGGAAAAGCAAAAATCATTCAAAAACCCGGTTGCATTACTGTGCACACCCTTTAATAATCAAGCATGTGATTGCATTACGAATCAACTGATCACATTCAGTCTAATCAAATAGTAGTTGGTATACATCTTACATCAATTAAAGTGTCTCTGATTGAGCTCAAATAAAGTGTGGCTGTTTTTGCATACTCTAAAAACCATGATCCCCAAAGGACTGCTGAAACATGAAAGGATCTCACCATTAAAGTATCCAAATCATTAATGGAAATGTAAAAATATTTTTTTTAAGTAAAAAAGCTATTCTACCCTGCACCAATAACTGCCCTATCCTGCAAACCACTTAGTATTTTAAATGCCTACAGCAACACTATAGGAGCTGCAGGATTTCTTAGCAAGTAGTGGTTGTTCCCTATGTGTGACAACATAGGGAACATCAGTCGTATTCTTCATGTGTTTGGGTTGTGGGGTAGGACAAAAAGACAAATGCCTTTACTCACAAAGGAAAACATCCAATCCAGGCTAAACTTTTCAAAAAAGGTATACAGTCTCCCACAACCATGCGGAAAAATGTATTTTGATCTGATGAAACCATGGTTAGACTATTTGGCCATAATCTGAAAAGGTATGTTTGGTGCAAAAATAACACAGCACATCATCACAAGAACACCATACCCACAGTGAAGCAAGTTGGAGAAAAGCATCATGCCTCGGGCTGTTTATTAATGCCTTTAGTAGTAGCTTGGATGATTTCTTGAACAAGCAGAATATCCAAGGCTGGGAAACATTTTTTTTTATTTATTTTAAACACATCAGTTAACAGAGCTTCTCCAGCAGAATCCTGAACTGAAATCCATTTTTCAAAAGCACAGATTTTTTTCAATATATTTAATTTTGAATTTTCACATGGGGCTAGCCAAATTTATTTTCCAGGGTGCCACAGCCATGTGACATATGCTCTGATAAACTTCAGTCACACTTTACTTGTGCATTGCAAGTAGGAGTGCAATCACCCTCTCCCTTTCTCCCCCAGCAGCTGATCAGCAGAACAATGAGAAGGCAGCAAGATAGCAGCTCCCTGACACCTGTATTGCTAAAAGTGATAGGTATCAGAATAGTAATCAATAGTAAAAAATCCAAGTGCGGCTTATGACTCCTTCAGTTTACACTAAGTAGGAGAAACAATAGCTTGTTTGCATAGCAGGAAATCACATTGTATGATTTTTAAAGAATTTATCTGTATTGCACTGCTGCATATAAGTATTTGAACACCTGAGAAAATAAGTGTTAATATTTGGTACAGAAGCCTTTGTTTGCATTCATGCCCATTCATCCTCTCCTTAATACAGTGCAGTCGTCCTGTCCCTTTTACAAAAAAGCACCCCCAAAGCATGATGTTACCACCCCCAAACTTCACAGATGGTGTTCTTGGGATGCAACTCATCCTTATTTTTCCTCCAAGCACGGCAAGTGAAGTTTAGATCAAAAAGTTCTACTTTGGTCTCATCTGACCACATGACTTTCTCCCATGCCTCCTCTGGATCATCCAGATGGTCATTGGCAAACTTCAGATGGGCCTGGACATGTGATGACTTGAGCAGGGGAACCTTCCGTGCAATGCATGATTTGAAACCATGACGGCGTAGTGTTCTACAGACAGTGACCTTTGAAACTGTGGTCCCAGCTCTCTTCAGGTCATTGACCAGCTCCTCCCTTGTAGTCCTGGGCTGATTCCTCACCTTTCTTAATCATCAGTCATACCCCACAAGGTGAGATCTTGCATGGAGCCCCAAGTCCTAGGGAGACTAACAGTCGTCTTTAGCCTCTTCCATTTTCTAACAATTGCTCCGACGGGTGATCTATTTTCACCAAGCTGCTTGGCAATTGCCCCGTAGCCCTTTCCACCCTTGTGGTGGTCCACAATTTTGTCTCTGGTGTCTTTTGACAGCTCTTTGGTCTTGCCCATGGTAGTAGTTGGAGTCTGACTGACTGTGGGGTGGACAGGTGTCTTTAAAGAGCTCAGAAATGTGCTACTAATTTAGATTAATGAGTGGAGTAGAGGTGGACTATTTAAAGGCAGAGTAACAGGTCTTTGAAAGACAGAATTTTTGCTGATTGCCAGGTGTTCAAATACAGCAGTGCAATACAATTAAATTCTTTAAGAATAATACAATGTGATTTCCTGATTTTTTTTTTTTTTTTTTTTAATGCTGTCTCTCTTAGTGGGAATGCACCATGCACCATAATGTGAATTTCAGACTTATCCATGATTTCTAAGTGGGAAAACTTTGCAGGGTGTTCAAATACTTATGTTCCTCACTGTACAGTTAACATAGGTATATACACTTTATGTATGTCTGTGTGTAAAGACAGGTCTGTGTAAGTAGTAGGGATGCAACAAAACCACTATTTTGGGATTTGGCTGATCCCAAAATCCTTTGTAAAAGATTAGTTCAACACCGAACCAAATACTAGGCTGCGAAGGGTAAAGAATTTTCTACTTCAGTGTTTATAAGATAAAAAGTCATGCGATATTAAGGATTCAAAGTCAGTTCAGCCAGGCACATGGATCTGGCTAAAAAGGCCAAATTCCAAAATGAATCCTGGATTCCGGGCATTCTTAATAAGTAGGTGTATAAATGTACACTGGGACTCAATTAGACGGGTTGCACTTGCACTTGATGGGCTTTGTACTGTAGCCCTGGACATTATGCTTGTTCAGTAAGTCATCCAAGCCGGTCTTAGTATTAACCCTTTAAGTGCCAGCCGAATTCGTCATTTCGGTTCCCCCCAGTGCCAGACGTTTTTTAAAGGAACAGTAACACCAAAAAATGAAAGTGTATAAAAGTAACTAAAATATAATGTGCTGCTGCCCTGCACTGGTAAAAGTTGTGTGTTTACTTCAGAAAGTCTACTATAATTTATATAAATAAGCTGCTATGTAGCCATGGAGGCAGCCATTCAAAGGAGAAAAGGCACAGGCACATAGCAGATAACAGATAAAACACTATTGTATTCTACAGAACTTATCTGTTATCTGCTATGTAACCTGTGCCCTTTCTCCTTTTTTCCAGCTTGAATGGCTGCCCCCGTGGCTACACAGCAGCTTATTATATAAATTATAGTAGTGTTACTGTAGCAAACACACCAGTTTTACCAGTGCAGGGCAACAGTGCATTATATTTTTATTACTTTAAAGCTCTTTCATTTTTTAGTGTTACTGTTCCTTTAAGCATTTTGTACTCATTCACTTTAACAATGTTTTTTGGTAGGAAAACCTCCATGAAACTAGGGAAATTATATCTCGTTTTTTTCGTCACTAATTGTGCTTCGACATACATACCAAATTTTATAACTTTTCTGGAGATATGATGTGTATTTTGGGTGAAATATGTAAAAAAAAAATAATTATGAAAAATTTCTGTATATTTTGAGGTTTTTTTCCATAGAAAAGTTAATTTTACACACTTTTTTTTATTGTTTGTAAAAGCCCTGATACTCCCAAGTCCAACGATACCAAATATGTGGTGGTACCCCACAGTTCCTGTCCAGAAGTAACCCCCAAACTAAAGCAATACTTAGTACAATATCACACCAGAACAAAGCGGAAAAGCGCTTGTAACAGTTGATGCAGCATAACTTATATGTAAATCTAAAATATCCCCTCATGTTTGGTATCTTTAGAAACTACAGACCTTCAGGTTTCTAGGTGCAAAGCAGTTTTCACTCAAAAGCCAAATATCTTTTGTCAGTGCATTGTGAAATTTGGAACTTTTTATGACATTTTTTTTTTTTCTAAAACGTAAACTTGGACGCATGATCAAATGTGGATTTGACAAAAAAAAATCTCATAAAAATTTTCTAACAAAGGCAAATTTGAAAGACAAACTTCTCCTGAATAAAATGATGCCCCGTATGTATGGGTGCACATAAAGACATGGGCACCAAACACTCCAAAGCAGGGGCAATGCACAAGGGCAATTACAGCTAAAAATGTGGGGGCTGCGCTCTATGTGCACTTCCTGCAGTTTTTCAGTGTTAACCCCCCCTACCTGTGAAATAACCCCCACAAACTATATATTTCTGAAAAGTGCACACCTTCAGCTATTCAGAGACACCACTCTTCTCTTTCTACATGGAAAATTGTGGCTGCAGTCCCTTGCAGAAGTCAGCGCTTTGGTCAGAAATCAAGGAAAAAACCAGATACAAACCTAGATTTCTCCCCAAAATCTCCATGGCAACTACCAAAAACTTACTAAACATCAATCTGCAAGTTCCCCTGAATAAAACGATACCCCATATGTATGGGTGCACATAAAGACGTGGCCACCAAATGCCCCAAAACAGGGGCAATGCATAAGGGGGGGGCTGTGCTCTATGTGCTCTACCTGCAGTTATTTAGTCTAAACACACCCATAACCTGTGAAATAACCCCCGCAAACTATATATTTCTGAAAAGTGCACACCTTCAGCTATTCAGAGACGCCACTCGCCTCTTTCTACATGGAAAATTGTGGCCGTAGTCCCTTGCAGAAGTCAGCGCTTTGGTCAGAAATCAAGGAAAAACCAGATACAAACCTAGATTTTGGTCAGAAATCAAGAAAAAACCAGATAAAAAACCCTAGATTTCTCCCCAAAATCTCCATGGCAACTACCAAAAACTTACTAAACCTCAATTTGCAAGTTCCCCTGAATAAAACGATACCCCATATGTATGGGTGCACATAAAGACGTGGCCACCAAATGCCCCCAAACAGGGGCAATGCATAAGGGGGGGCTGTGCTCTATCTGCCGTTATTTAGTCTAAACACCCCCATACCTGTGAAATAACCCCCGCAAACTATATATTTCCAAAAAGTGCACACCTTCAGCTATTCAGAGACACCACTCTTCTCTTTCTACATGGAAAATTGTGGCCACAGTCCCTTGCAGAAGTCAGCACTTTGGTCAGAAATCAAGGAAAAACCAGGTACAAACCTAGATTTCTCCCCAAAATCTCCATGGCAACTACCAAAAACTTACTAACCATCAATCTGCAAGTTCCCCTGAATAAAACGATACCCCATATGTATGGGTGCACATAAGTACATGGCCGCCAAACCTGAAAATGCATAATATTGGGGCTGCACTCTATGCACCCCTTTTTTTTTGCCTGCACCCGAATGAATGGAATACGCTCGGGTGCAGGCACATGTAGCCGATATACGCATGAAAACGCGCGAGAATGCAAAGTCTCGCGTTTTCATGCGTATATCGGCTACATGTGCCTGCACCCAAGCGTATTCCATTCATTCGGGTGCAGGCACAAGTAGCAGGCGTAGGGCTGAATTTTCGGCAAGCGTTTTTCCACTTGCTGAAAAAATCAGCCCTACGCCATGTGTGGCATCAGCCTAACCCTTGGCAATAGAAACTACCAGAACAATCTTAGCACCTCTGGACCTTTCTAGAACAACTGAAATCAAATGAAGTTAAAATGGAATAAAACCACTAAAAGCAATCAAAGAACAATAATTGCAATGAAATCGGTGGTCAGAGCCCTGGATCCACCAATGTCACTGCAAAAGCAACCTTTTTGGGGCACTAAATACACAATAAAGAACAATGCAAAGATAAAACACCATAAAATCAGTAAATTCAAATAAAAACCACTCAAACCAACAGAAGAACAATTATTGCAATGAAATTGGTGGTCAGAGCCCTGGATCCACCAACGTCACTGCAAATTCAGCACCCAATAGCAATAAAAAAGTTACAGTGCAATAGAATAATTAAAAAACAGAAATCAATTATGAAAATGCAAAAAAAACACTAAAATGCAACCAAATAAATCAGATAATTATAGAGCAAGATCAGAAATAAAGTTTTAGTAAAAAAAAAAGACTGCCAAAGAAAGCAAAGAAAGAAAGAAAAGAAAAAAAAAAAAAGTGTAAGTGTAAGTGTGTGTGTAAGTGTCTGTGTGTGCTTGGGAAAGTTGTAAATAAGTGTGTATGTGTGTAAAAGTGTAATAATGACAAAGATAGAAGAAGAAATGGAAAAAAAAAAATTTTAGACAGTTGAGATAGAAATAAGCAAAATAAACAGTGGTTAGAGAGTTGTAGTTCAGCTTACACAATGCAGGCAGGCGATCAGGGCGACCAATCCAGCAGGAAGGCAGCAGGGGGGCTCCAGCAGTCTCACGTGGCAGCAGGAGTGAAGAGGCGACGGCGGGGGCGGCGACAATTAAAGGGACAGCAGTGGACACGTCATCAATGCGTGTCCACTGCTGTCATTGGCTGAGGGACCGGATCGGCGGCGCTGGGGGACCGGATCGGTGAGTATGACATTACTTGCTCGTTGCCTAGGGGGTTGTGCAGGCTTTACAAGCGCTGTGCTGCTTTAAAAGCGAGCGCAGCGCTTGTAAACCCGTTAGTGCTGTAGGACGTAGATTCTACGTTCTATGGCACTTTGGTCCCTTGGTACCTAGGACGTAGAATCTACGTCCTATGGCACTAAAAAGGTTAATGGAATGCCATCACACAGCAAGCGATCATCCAACCTCACTGCTTTCACCAAGTTCTTTAGGTCCACAAATCACGTCCATTACACTGGCTGCCAGCTTTTAGATCACTTTTTTTGACTGAAAACCATTTTGAAATATCCTTCTCTTCTTCATAATGATTGTGAAGATTCCAGAAGATCTGACATTTATTTTGATATTTTGGTACTCAATTATGACAGGTGCAACATATTTATAAACAACATAGTCTGGTGGAAAACAGAGGTAGTCAATAAGACCTTATTCACGTGTCATGGTTGTTAATGATATTAAAGGGGACCTGTCACCCTAAGAAATAATTCCAAGTTCTTTTTTTATTGTATTTGTCAAGCACTTTATACATTATAGAAATATTGGTTCCTTCAGTCTTGAAATTACATAATCACTGCAAGCAGGCAGGTGCCATTTTGTGAACACTGTTATTAAGAAAAGCTTTGTATCACCCTAAAATCTTCTGTATGTACCAGAATGGGGGACCTGATGCACACGCCCATGCCCTGGCTAAACAATTAGATGGTGAGAGGGAAAGCGAGTGCCGAATGTAACGTTAAAGTAAGGTATACCTAAGGCATAGAGGCGGGGCAGGCGATATATAATTGCTAGCTGGGCTTTTTAAATGCATTTATAATGGGTTTGGGTGCGTTAACTGTTTAATTCAAAAGGGACTTTTATCATACAGTTTTTTATGTCTGGGTGACAGGTCCACTTTAAACAGAAAGTATCCTGGCTGACATACATTTAACAATTAAAAAGGACATCCATGCAACAATGCACACTTGATGGTTTGCATGTCAACACCCTGTGTGCATCAACTAGGGTTTTTTTAATTTTATAACATTATGGGGCTGATTTACTAACCCACGAATCCGACCCAAATTGGAAAAGTTCCGACTTGAAAACGAATATTTTGCGACTTTTTCGTATGTTTTGCGATTTTTTCGGATTCTGTACGAATTTTTCGGATCCAATACGATTTTTGCGTAAAAACGCGAGTTTTTCGTATCCATTACGAAAGTTGCGTAAAAAGTTGCGCATTTTGCGTAGCGTTAAAACTTACGCGAAAAATGCGCAACTTTTCGCGTAAGTTTTAACGCTACGCAAAATGCGCAACTTACGCAAAACATACGAAAAAATCGCAAAGTACCGATCATTACGAAAAAAACGCAATCGGACTCCATTCGACCCGTTCGTGGGTAAGTAAATCAGCCCCTATGAGTTGTGACAGGCAAACAGTGACATTTTGTCTTTAGCTGTATGGCAGTGTTCAAAACTCCATTTGCCATCAGCCTAATAACTATAACGTGCATACACACACTGCATATAAAATAAAAGAAAATCCAACCTGCTATCCTCATGATGGTCTAGTGGCAAGCTGGTAAATCAGATCACCTAAAAAAAAAAAAAAAAAAAAAATGATGATTAAGATTTATATAAAATAAAACACAAATTAAAAACAAGCTTGCTCGTTATGCACATGCATAGGACATAAGGCCAGCTGGGGCTTCCCCCTGATTCTATGTCACACACAATAAGTGATCGGAGTCATTAACTCATTAGCTCACTAGCTCATGGCCTGAAGTTTACAAAATCATTAATTCTGGTGAACTACCAGAAAAAAATAAAAAAGTGACAAAAAAGGTTGGAAGGCCAACCACTACTTCAAGTTGAATTGCAACTGCAATTATGCCTAGAGCCAGATAAATTCCTATTTGTAGCTTGTAAAAAAGGCAAGAATGTAAACATGTCCAGAATTCCAAATACCATATTCTTTACAAAAACTTCAGAAAAATACTGAACCAAAAACGAATGTTACTTCATATATTATATAAGTAGATATATTGTGTAAAACACATGAATGTTCCATTACATAATACAGGTATAGGACCCATTATCCAGAAAGCTCAGGACCAAGGGTATTCTGGATAAGGGGTATTTCCGTAATTTGGATCTCCATACCTTAAGTCTACTAAAAAATCAATAAAACATTAATTAAACCCAATAGAATTGTTTTGCATCCAATAATGATTATTTATATCTTAGTTGGGATCAATTACATGGTACTGTTTTATTTCTACATAGAAGAAGGATGTAGAAATTATATGGCTAATGATATAGGCAGTTTTTCTGCCAGCAAATATAAAAGGCATGGTTTATCTTCAGGTTAACTCTTAATATGTTACAGAATAGCCTATTCCTATTAATGTTTTATTAAATCTTCATTTTTTATTTCATATAGTTTTTTAATTATGTGCCTTCTTCTTCTGAATCATTCCAGCTTTCAAATGGGGGTCACTGACCTCATCAGCCAAAAAACTGCTCTGTGAGGCCACAATGTAATTGTTATTCTTATTTTTTTAATTTCTTGTTTTCTTTTAAAGCCCTATTCTATTCATATTCTAGTCTCTCATTCAAACCACTGCTTGGTTGCTTGTGTAATTTAGACTGTAGCAACCATATTGGTGGTGAAATTCCAAACTGGAGAATTGCTGAGCAAAAAGCTAAATAACTTAAATAACGCAAATAAAAAATGAAGACCAATTGCATACTGTCTTAGAATATCACTCTCTACATCAAACTAAAAACATAATTTGAAGGTGAACAGCCACTTTAAGACGGGGGGGGGGGGGGGGGGGGGGGGGGGAGGACGAGGACGGACACACACACACCAGAAACTGCCTTTGCTCTGTGATGGAATTTTGTAGGACCCCATTCACCAACATATGAGCAGGCTGTGTCCCCGCAGGCATATGACCCTCCTCTTTGAATCAAACCCTGCTTTCTTCCTACCAGGTACTGGCAGTTTTTTCAAACACCGCCTGCATGTTTTTAATTTACCTAGAACAAAAAAGGCTCCGAGCTCAAGTTAATTAGCTTCTTCCCTTTTACTAGTTAAGGTATTTATCCCATTGTTCAGTTGATACAACATCTAGCAGGTTGTCATGACATACTCGCTCAGTATCAACCGAGACAGAAGGCTTTCATCTGTCAAATTATGTTTATAAGTTTATGCTGATTAAACACTTAAGTCAAGTAAGCTGTTTACATGGTGTTTTGTTCAAATTATAATAAAACTGCACACTTTGTGTTTTGGACTTTAATAATTATTTAAAGCATAACAGTACTCACTATAGCAGATACCTGAATCATGCCAAAAAAATAAGAGAAACATTTAATTATGTTTTTAACCCTGAGTCAACACAGATAATATCAGAGACCGTCAAATGTAAAATCTCCGGGTACTGCAGAGTCCGCATTGCCTGATACATATAGGGTAAAGTCACACGGCATTTAGGGCTCTGGCACATGGGGAGATTAGTCGCCCGCGAATTGCCATCCCACTGGCGAAATTTTCAAGTCGCCGGTGGGATGGCACACGCTGCGCAGGCGATTTCGGCAAATCGCCGAAGTTGCCTCGCGAGGCATTTTCGACGATTTGCCGAAATCGCCTGCGCAGCATGTGCCACCGGCGACTTAAAAATTTCGCCAGTGGGATGGTAGTTCGGGGAGATTAGTTGTCCGTGACAAGGGAGATTTGTTGTGGGCGACTAATCTCCCCCGTGTGACAGAGCCCTAAAGGAGAAGGAAAGTCACTGGGGGGTAGGAAAATGTTAGGTCCCAGTATTCAGGAAACAAAAGGAAGAGGAAAAACTCGCTGCAGCTACCCCGGGTTGGTGTGGTTGTCCCCTAACAGGAGCACCAGCCTGGGGTAAAAGATCACTCCGCCAATGATTTTTACCTTTCCTTCTACTTTAAAAGGTTCAAATTCTGTTCAGCTAATATTAAACCTGCTAGGATTTGGCATATCCCTATAAGAAAACCAACAGAAGTCAGAAAAAAATTCCCCTACAACAAGACCGAAGGTTCCTTAGACATCTTACCATGGATCCACTACAGCTTTCACAAACCCATGTAACTTTGCAATAAAAACTACACATGCAAGGTTAGTCCTTTTTTTTTTTTTTTAATGCATGTGTATTCAATTTTAATTGCTCAGACAAAGACCAGAATGTACATTCTAAAATGCACTGTAATTGCATTTTAAAAAATTAACATATTTATTAGATTCTTAAGTGCTTATGCATAGCTGAAGACAATGGAAAATGGTGTATTAGGGCTAAACTCCACGAGTGTTTTTCATCAGATTTGGTGGAACAGATTTAATCTGATCCTCCATGCAATAGCATGAGATTTAGTAGTATCTTTTATTTAGTAGATTTGTCATATGACTACATGTGATTTGTTGCGTGCGATTTGTTGGTCCGTGTAAAGCACTAGTGGAGTTTAGTCCTTAGTGTAATTTGCCTTTTGTTTCTGAAGAACAGATGTGCAATTTCCTTGTTTTCTAATTTATATCAGAAACAGCATTTTTGTCTTACATTATAGCAGTTACTCCATATTAACTGCCTTTTGAATCAAAAAGCTAACAGGTTGCGGACCCCTTATCTGGAAACCTATTACAGGTATCGGACCCCTTATCCGGAAACCCGTTATCCAGAAAGCTCCGAATTACGGAAAGCCTGTCTCCCATAGACTCCATTATAAGTAAATAATTCAGAATTTTAAAACTGATTTCCTTTTTTTATGTAGAAATAAAACAGAACCTTGTAATTGATCCCAACTAAGATAAAAATAATCCTTATTGGATGCAAAACAATCCTATTGGGTTTAATTAATGTTTTATTAATTTTTTAGTAGACTTAAGGTGTGGAGATCCAAATTATGGAAAGACCCCTTATCCGGAATACCCTTGGTCCCGAGCATTCTGGATAATGGGTCCTATACCTGTATCCAGAAAGTTCTGAATTACAGAAAGACCATCTCCCATAGACTCCATTTTAATCAAATAATTCACATTTTTAAAAATGATTTCCCTTTCTCTGTAATAATAAAACAGTAAATTGTACTTGACCCCAACTAAGCTATAATTATTATAGCTTATAGGAGGTTAAACAATCTTATTGGGTTTAATTACTGTACAAATAATTTTTTTAGTAAATTTAAGGCAGGAGACCCAAATTACGGAAAGATCCCTTATCTGGATTCTGGATAAGAGGTCCCATACCTGTAATTTGAAATTACAAGAGCTTAAGAAACAAGCTTTCTTATGTCTAATGGACACAAGCCCAATATGGTTATACTTATACACATATGACCACTGGTCTGTATGTAGTGTCAAAGGAAGAAATCAAGTGTTTTCCAGCTACTAGACAAATCTGGCTCTATTGAACCCCACACTTTAAAAGCTCAAAAAAGCAAGAAAGCATAAAAATATAGCGCAGCTCTCCTAAATAATTACAAAAAAAAAAAAACAACATGTACTACATGCTAATGTGATCAGTCAAAAACGTAAAGTGAACCCAAGATGACATACTAAGAATCCACACGTTTAAATGCAACCCACACAGTATATAATAAGGAGAAGGAAAGGTAAAAACTAAGTAAGCTTTATCAGAAAGGTCTATGTAAATACAGCCATAAGCACTTACAGAAACGCTGCACTGACTTCTCTGAAAAAAAATGTCTTGTGTCTGTAATTCCTGTGCCAGAGACACCCAGCTTTCTGCTCTCTCCTGCTCCCCCTCCCTCAAGAATGGTAAGAACTCACTCCCCCCCTTAGGAATGTGGATCTAAAACCAATCAGCAGGAAGCTGAGCATATTCACTTGGTCTGGGTGTCTGTGCAGGAGTGAGGCATTATGGGAAGTTTCTTTACACAGCTCAGCGTTTTTTCTTCCTGTTTGGCTTCTGATCTTCTGAACGGGAGAAATATGGGGAGACTTAAGGGCACTATTGAGACAACTGAAGGTATGCCTGCAGCTTGACATTAACTCTTTACTAGCCTTCCTTCTCCTTTAAGGGCACTATTGAGACAACTGAAGGTATGCCTGCAGGTTGAGATTAACTCTTTACTAGCCTTTCCTTCTCCTTTAAAGGAAGAGTAATACCAAAAAGTGTATAAGAAAGTGCATAACTGGAGTGTTTGCCTAAGAAACTTTATATAAACAAAGCTGCTGTGTAGCCACGGGGCAGTCATGCAAAGGAGAAAAGTCACAGGCACTTGGCAGATAATCCATTACTGTAGCAAACACACAAATTTTACCAGTGCAGGGCAACAGTACATAATATTTTTATTACTTTAAAAAAACTTTCATTTTTTTGGTGTTACTGTTCCTTTAATGTGGTTATTTTTATTAGGGTAAATAGTACAACAAATAGTATAAAAACTCATATTAAAGTACACTTATGAGCTCAGTATACATTTTTAAGAGCCTTAATGTGATTGGTAAGTTTTGCACCATCAACAGGTAATTAAGAACTAATAAAGTATATCAGGCAGTGAAGTTGACCTAGGCTACATATATTTGGCTATAATAGTGAGTTATGACTCTTTCACTCAAGTCACTCTGTATGGCTATATGTGGGCAATAACAGAGTATGATACAGGTCTGTAGATGTCTACACTTGTCTTACTTGTCTCCCAGTCAGACAATTTCACTCTACTGTGCAACGCTATATCTGACAGTGGGATAAGTTGGCTCTGTGGCACTGTGGTTCAAAGAACCCTATGCAGGGGAAGTTTTTTTCCTAAAAAGGAGCAATGGCCTGCAGAACAAATCTAGGCATTATATTCACCCCAACGAAAAGAGCTTTCCTTGTCTTTTAAACCTGCCAGCAGTAAGCCCTACCCTGTCCCAAATACAGGTATATTGTCTTGCTGAGTTAAGGTGGCCATACACGAGCAGATCCGCTCGCTTGGCGATGTCGCCAAGCGAGCGGATCTTCCCCCGATATCCCCACCTACGGGTGGGCGATATCGGGGAGCATTTAGGTAAAAAAAAAAAAAAATAATCCGATCGTTTGGCCCTGGGGCCAAACGATCGTATTATGTGGGCAGCAATGGGGCAGTCAGATCGGGGACCGCATCAACGATTTTCTAACCTGCCCGATCGAGATCTGGCCAATTTCAGGCCAGATATCGGTCGGCCAGGCCGCTCTGCTCTCCCCATACACGGGCTGATTAGCTGTCGAATCGGTCCAAGGGGCCGATATCGGCAGCTATAGTCGGCCCGTGTATGGGACCTTTAATCAGTTGTGCACAAAGGGCAAGCAGTAATTAGTTTGAACTGACTCACAGTGTTTTCCTAGATGCTTATAAAGATTAGCATCTAGGCAAACACTGAGTACACACTGTTAGGGCTCTGGCACACGGGGAGATTAGTTGCCCGCGACAAATCTCCCTGTTCGCGGGCGACTAATCTCCCTGGATTGCCATCCCACCAGCGAAAATTTAAATCGCCGGTAGGATGGCATACGTGGTGGCGCGATTTCAGTGAAATCGCGGAAACTGACTTGAGAGGAAACTTCCGCAATTTACATTTCCGCCGGTGGGATGGCAACCCGGGGAGATTAGTCTCCCGCGAACAGGGAGATTTGTCGTGGGCGACTAATCTCCCCGTGAGCCAGAGCCCTTAGGTACATCCAGGTATTTATACAGAGGTGTGAAGGAGGAAGTCAGTCTATATTGAATAACTCCCAACTGTAAGAAATTGCTCATCTTGGGTGCCATTATTAGTGTTATATACATACAGTGGCTTGCAAAAGTATTCGGCCCCTTTTGTGCACAATCAATTTTATTGGAATTCCACGTGAAAGACCAATACAAAGTGGTGTACACGTGAGACGTGGAACGAAAATCATACATGATTCCAAACATTTTTTTACAAATAAATAACTGCAAAGTGGGGTGTGCGTAATTATTCAGCCCCCATTGGTCTGAGTGCAGTCAGTTGCCCATAGACATTGCCTGATGAGTGCTAATGACTAAATAGAGTGCACCTGTGTGTAATCTAATGTCAGTACAAATACAGCTGCTCTGTGACGGCCTCAGAGGTTGTCTAAGAGAATATTGGGAGCAACAACACCATGAAGTCCAAAGAACACACCAGACACGTCAGGGATAAAGTTATTGAGAAATTTAAAGCAGGCTTAGGCTACAAGCGATCATTCAGAAATGGAAGGAGTATGGCACAACTGTAAACCTACCAAGATAAAGCCGTCCACCTAAACTCACAGGCCGAACAAGGAGAGCGCTGATCAGAAATGCAGCCAAGAGGCCCATGGTGACTCTGGACGAGCTGCAGAGATCTACAGCTCAGGTGGGGGAATCTGTCCATAGGACAACTATTAGTCGTGCACTGCACAAAGTTGGCCTTTATGGAAGAGTGGCAAGAAGAAAGCCATTGTTAACAGAAAACCATAAGAAGTCCCGTTTGCAGTTTGCCACAAGCCATGTGGTGGACACAGCAAACATGTGGAAGAAGGTGCTCTGGTCAGATGAGACCAAAATGGAACTTTTTGGCCAAAATGCAAAACGCTATGTGTGGCGGAAAACTAACACTGCACATCACTCTGAACACACCATCCCCACTGTCAAATATGGTGGTGGCAGCATCATGCTCTGGGGGTGCTTCTCTTCAGCAGGGACAGGGAAGCTGGTCAGAGTTGATGGGAAGATGGATGGAGCCAAATACAGGGCAATCTTGGAATAAAACCTCTTGGAGCCTGCAAAAGACTTGAGACTGGGGCGGCGGTTCAACTTCCAGCAGGACAACAACCCTAAACATAAAGCCAGGGCAACAATGGAATGGTTTAAAACAAAACATATAGGTTCTACAAATAGAGAATATTACGTTAAGCAGTATATTAATTGCTTTTCAAAAAATTTTATGTATTTGTTATCTTGTACGAAATGTGGGAAGCAATATGTGGGTCAAACTACCAGAATGCTTAGAAAAACGCATTCGGGAACATTTATTGGACATAAGGTGGCAAAAAGGGACAAATGTCTCTGAACATTTTTCTTCCTGTTCTGAAGGTAATTCCAACTTTCTTTTAGTAATAGGAATAGAACGTGTCACATTGGGTCCTAGAGGTAGAAACCTATCTATCCTTTTAAATAAGAGAGATGTAAAATGAATATTTATACTGGGGACTAAAGTTTGCTTTCGATGTCTCTTGGTATTATGAATAGCATGCCTGTAATGCTGTATAATTTTCATAACCCAGATGTACATATGTATTTACATTATATTTTTTGTTATTTGTTTTTTGTTTTTTAAAGTTCATCCCCTTTTATCTGATTGGATAATGAGCCTGTATTTGTGATTGGTGAATATGGGGTATATATTGTGTATTCTGCATACTGTTTTCTAGCCTATGATTAAGTGCCAAGTGCATGAAACACGAAAGGATATTATGCAGTCTAATTGTCTACCATAAAGCTTCTTTGTTTTTATCGACTACTGCCTTGCTCGTGGGATCCGGGAGGGCCTGCCTTATGTATTGAAGTATATCTTCTTCTCAAGCTGTAGGTCTGGGGCATTTGCACCCAAAACCCACGTATATACTGGTGAGCTATTCTATGTATAACTGTGAACATACACCAAAAATTTTTTTTTCCTTTTCTTGTTTGTATTCTATTGCAGGTGACTAAAAGTGGCCATACACGGGCAGATTTCAGCTGCCGATTCGGGTTCTTAAGACCGACTCAGCAGCTTATGTGCCCGATTATGCCCCCCCCCCGACAGGCCTCCCCTGCCTTGCCAACTGAACAAATCTTACTGTGAATGGCCAGCTTAATTAGCTCTGCCTAAAAATGTCTTATCACCCAGCTTGAGTGCAAGTTCTGTTAACCAGCAATTTTTATGTCATAGGTGGCCTTAAATTGCAATCAGAAAATATCTCTTGTGGTGCTTTCTTACTGTGTGTAGCACTTTGTGAGCTGTAGATAGAAGCTAAAAGTACCAATGTCCCAGCACTATTTTAAGGTTATATGTAACCCTAAGGGAGAAATGTGTTGCCTAGAAACATGTTTGTTGCTGAGGAAATCTGAGCATCCTGTCTATAGCTAGTACTGCATATAAGGCTCCCTGTGTGATATCTTCTGGTTCAAATCACAGTAATGGACATCAGCAGACTTCAGACTGCAGAGCCATCAAAGTCTGGTTAGTAAATTCAAGTTGAAAAACACCAGTTCCGAAGCTGCATTTCACAGTGAAATGAATGAGAAGCAGCAGTAGCAGAGTTCGACATGTTGTATCTTAATGTTGTATATTTATGTATACTAAAAATGCTATTTCTGTATTTATTCTTAAAGTGCTCCTCTGCTAATTTAGCTCATCTCACTCGCACTGCTACCAATTCCCTTGCTAGAACAGCTGCTGGCACTGCTGCTTGGAAAATAGGTTAATTGGTGTGTATGTTTACATTTCACATGCGATTCTATTGGTTTTGTGAATAAAACATACACCTACTCTATTTTTAACTGGCTACACCTCCAAGCCCTATTGAGCAACAATTCCTAGCAAGAGGATTGGCAGCAAGATGAAGAGAGGGAAATAAAAAATTCTGTGTCATTCTGTATTTATTAGTTGTGTTTTCTAACAGAACATTATTTCTTTAGATGTGAATATAACGTAGATTAACCCTTTTCACTGCCAGCCGATTTGGTCAATTATAAAACTTTTATTGCCAGACACATTTTGAACATTTTGTCCTCTTTCGCTTTAGGGGCCTTTCCTTGGGTTCTTTTAGTTTACGCAGAAAAACAATATGATTTTTTTTCATGACAACCTAAGCTTTCAAAATATGCTAGAAAATACGACTCATGTACCATTAGCCTTACAGGCATTAGGCTCCAACGCAACTTTTTCTTTGTATGCAGCACTGAGCTTGCAACATCATGTTTGGCTGGTAGCACTACAAGGACAAGCTAGAGGATGATATTAACCACATCTCCAGAGGATCTTTTTTGCCACCCCCTAGCAAAGGAATGCTTCCCTAGCAAATGGGTAAAATAAAAACAAGAAACAAAATAAAAAGAGTAATATAGTGTAGTGTTCCTTTAAAAATATATACTCATCAAGTGCCACTTAACACCTTTTGTCAGTGGTAAGAAAGTGAACCAACTAAAACTTCCAACAGAAAGATTCATATTAACGCATTTATTTCAGCAAACTATACACCCATCAATTAAAAGTGACTTTTGCGATAGGAAGGTAATGGGATAGGTGATCCACAAAATCTGCACCAACCGCAATGACATAAATATTTACAAATGTTTAAAAGTTGTATGCACTTATCACTTATATGCTGCTGATTCCCCCTAAGCAATAATCAATCTCTGATTAACCTGCTTAGTGATGACAAGCTAATTCCATGCCAGTCAATGCGCACACATACATGTGGTAGAAGGTGCGAATCAGTTCTATACACTGATGTAAATACGACGCATGTACCGTTAACCTTATATGCATTAGGCTCCAGCACAACTTATCCTTTGTCTGTAGCGCTGAGCTTGCAGCATCATGTTTGGCTGGCAGCATTACAAACATAAGCTAGAGGATGATATTAACTGCAGTGGGGATAGGTGATCCATTTAGAGAATTCACACCAAAAATATGTTTGCAATAGTTATTTTTTTTCATTATTACTGTTAAAATTGATAAATTATCAGATTTTCTTAGCTCCAACAGCCCCAGCTAGTCCTACCCACTAAGACTGATGCTACACTAGGCGGATTCTTGGCCTGCGGAAAAACAGAGGCTGAGAATTAGCCCCTAACCCATATTCAGCTTTCTTCTTTACCTGCACCTGGAAAGATTGCGTCAGATATACACTCTGAAATGCAGACGTTTCTCTCACATTTCAACACAGATAATCACAGCGTGTGCCTGCTCCGGCATTTTTCAGTCCCCAGTACCCATGGGGTATCAGCCTTGGGCAGCTGCTGCCCCTGCTGATCACTCAGTGCAGCTGGACTTTGTTGGAAAAGAGAACACACATTGTGTGGCGAGCATACTTGCTTCTGATTGCACACCGAGGACTGTGTAGTAAGAGACCAATCACTTTACGTTGGATTTCAAGCAGGGGCTGACTGAGGCTGTCTGTGGCAGTGGAGGAAACCAAATTATTTACATCAGTAATTGCTTTACAACAGTAAGAAAACAATAATGCATATACACTGGAAACTTAATTGTTTTTAGGGATTCAAACAGAAACCCTTAATTTAATAGGGTGACTATACATCCTCTTTAATATGTTAAAGAAAATCTATTCTAATAAACCTTTTACGCGATATTGTTTTAAGCTTTTTACTTGTCACTTGATGAGTCAAAATGTGAAGTTATATAATGATGGTTATACTTAAAGGAACAGTAACAATAAAAATGACAGCATTTTAAGTCATTCCAATATAATGTTATGTTACCCTGTACTGGTAAAACTGGTGTGGTTGATTCAGAAACACTACTGTATTGTATATAAACACGCAGTTGTGTAGCTATGGGGTAGTAATTCAATCTGAAAAAGGAGAAAGGGCACAGGATACATAGCAGATTAGCGCTATAGAATACAATGGGTTTAGTTTTTACACCTGAATGGCTACACAGCAAAATATTTATATAAACTATAGAAGTGTTTCTGAAACAAACACACTGGTTTTTCCAGTGTAGTACATTGTACTTTAACGCCGTAAAAATAATTTCATTTTTTGGTGTTACTGTTTCTTTAATGTTACTGTTAATCCAATAAACCTGTTTGTCAGACTTATAGACGATGAAATATAAATTATTTGTGGTATGGTAATTCACTAGAATCGCAGCATTATTTGCATTTTCAAGTCGTTTAAGGCATTGAAGCATTCAAGAAGAAAAAGACAATTATTTATACTGCAAATTTGAGAATAACTATTTCCCATTGATTTCTACAATATGCCAGAGCTGAAAAGATGATTGTTATATTTAAATCTCAAAAACTGCAGAATCTAGATCAAGAAACTCAAATTGCAACACAAAGACCAGCAAAGCTTTAATAAATAAAATGGAAACAGTCTGAAACCTGGGCTTGGCCGAACCAATTGCCCACTGCAACAGCTGCAAGTGGGCCAAACTCATCACTGGCCCAGCAACTATCCAACCCTCCTTGTACTGGTGCTGGTCTGGGACTTG
The DNA here is from genome assembly GCF_000004195.4 of Xenopus tropicalis. Taxonomy (NCBI): domain Eukaryota; kingdom Metazoa; phylum Chordata; class Amphibia; order Anura; family Pipidae; genus Xenopus; species Xenopus tropicalis. Next base: position 69,600,910 of record NC_030679.2, read on the forward strand.
ACAAGAGACCCAACTGAGAACAGAGGTCTGGATAATTTAGGCCAGTGCGGTCTATCATTTTCCATGTATTAAACATTTGTAGGATAGCTTGTTATAAAACAATGTCTTACGCAGTATAGTGAGTAACAAAAGTTGAAAATAAGCAACACACCAAAATTTCATTATGTCCCAAACCTTTCTGCCATCTATAATAAATCCCCAAAAACAAGTGTTTCTTGTGTCACAAGAAATAATGTGAAAGTGGAGAGCATCACTATACCATGCAAAACATATCTTAAAAGGCATGCTTAGACTGTGCTGAGTTAAGAAGCCCTTTTTTCTAATATTCCATATCTTTCCATTCCTTAAACAAAAAAAAGAACACTTTCTATTCTGTAATTTTTGGTTAGACATATCAGCAGTTTCCTTTTACTTCCTGGTGCTGCCATCTTGAGGGGCAAAGCTGCCTACCTCTGGCCCAAGTAGTTTCCCTACCGATCAGGTAGATGTTGACATGCCCCATTATAGAGCATTGAGGGTGGGGGCAGATAACTGTGCAAAAGGCAACAAATGAACACACCTGGAGAAACACTGACTTCTGCCGCTAAACTGTTTCAAGACTCAAAAGCAAAGAACAGATATAAAAAAAAAAAACATTGCTTTTAGTTACAACTGCATTTACAAATAACTTTAAAACTTTAAATTATTTACTGTATGTTGCAAAAGTTTCTAAGGATTAAACTAACCTAAATGATGAAAAAAGCTAATTGTGGGGTAACCCCCTGTAACCCTAGGGGCAACATCATAGCAGCCCGAAATTAGTTCTGTCGTGTCAGCACCAGCTGGCGGCACAAAATTCGGTATTGTCAGAAAATGTTGAGGTTGTAGCACAGAAAGTTTAGCTTGGTTTAGTATAATGGTTTTTTTTTTACATACAGTGTCACGAAAACATTTAACTGAGCTTGAAAAAAAAAGAGATATTCTGGAGATTCGCATACCGCCCAACAGTCGCGATTGTCTTAACACAGCCAGCACACCCGGAACGCTGTTTAAAAGTCCCGCAGCGACGTTAATGTCGAGCACCTTGGCTCCTGCCGGACACTTTCAGCAACATCACAACGCTCCACTCGCGATACTATGACGTCAACGCCAATCAACATAAGCGCGGTGACGTTCACGTAGCCTTGGGGGCGTGGCGAGCAAGGATTGAAGTCTTATAGTGTCACACAAGCATTAGGCAGAAACAAGAGGGAGTCTGTGCTTTGTACGTTGGGCTTTTGAAAACTGCTTACACGTTGTAGTTTTTCTGCTCGCAGCTACTAGTTTTGTCGGAGAACAAAAAGCCCATTTATTCTTTGTTACGGTGTGTGGGCACGAACCGAATATCTGCTCGCAGTGGTTCATTAGAAGTCATTCGTTTTGCTATCCATGCAGTTTCTGCCGGTGCCAGAGGAGGAAGAACGTGTAACCCCTATTTGGCTGTAAGACATAAAAAGGTTTAGAGCATGGGGTACGTGGCACTCAATCCTTCAGTATGGTCCCTCGCTATATGGAAGTAACCAGGGATGTAGTGCAACTACAACTCAATGAGCTGTGCATTGTGGATTAGCAAAAATGATGGAAGCCATAAGGTTCTTGCAGTTAAACAATAGACCTGAGACAAATAAAGATGCAGGGTTGATAATACTCACAAAACAGATGTTATATGATAGTACTGCCGGAGGACAGCAAGAGAGGATGCACACCTGTTTATCCCACCTCTTTGGGAGACTGGGTGGGGTAAATGCACCAGGTCAGCTTGGCACCCCTATGGAAGCAGTCAGGATAGATGTCTTAGTCTTCAGGTTGAATACATTTACATTTAAGAGTCCTACAGCCGTCTGTGGATTAGGGTTTAGCTACTGCCTGTCTCCTATGTCTTAACTGTGTTAATTATGCCCTATTCTAAGGCAGCAGTGCCTGTATGGAAGGGTACTTCCAGCTGCTTTCCATGGTGGAGCCAAAACTGCTCTTGCTTCCTTCCCTCTCTATCTCACTTTCCTAGAAAGTATTCGACAAGAGTAACTAACTGGTCCTTGTTCACGGGGTCCCTGTCCCCGACTTCACGAGAGTAGGTGATGACTCTAGGGTAAATGATGGCTTTATTGGGGCCCTGTTGATCCCAGGTTCAGTGGACCTTCCACCGGAGACACAGAGGCAGCCAAAGAGGAAGACCCAAAAGTGCAAAGGATAAACTAGATACATGGGTCTTGGCCCAATAACAGCATAAACTAAGGAAGTTGTAGGGTTTAAAGCCATAGGGTAATATTAACCTTATGGGTCCCTACAAACAGTTGGAGGTATAACATGGCTAATTTAGGAGAGGACAGTGGGTAGATGATAGGATCTATAGGGAGCTCCAATAAAGGGGCCATTTGTACAGATAGGGTTAGCCCAAAGTGAAACCAACACCATATATTATTTATAATTGCCCACAAAATTATGGGTTTTTCATTTATCCAATATGTCTCCTTTAAGGCTCTTTTTATGTGGCATCAGAAGGTCCCTGTATATTTGTTCAAACAAGGGGCAAATTATTAGCAATTTAGGGCGAAAAAAGTGCAATACTACAATACAGTAACTGTATTAAATATTACTTTTGGTCTCTTTTGTTCCACAGCAGCATTGGAGGGTCCAATGTGTTTTATGTGAAAACTAGGGCCAGATTTCTCACAATTCAGTGACAATAGATAATTTAGAAAAAGATAATTGGTGATACTGACTAAAAATAATCTTAAAGGTTTTAGAGCCATGTCACATGGTTGCTGTGGGAAACCTCTCCCACAGGCAATTAAGCACCCAACAATATCTGTCCCTTCACATTCCTTTCAGCTGGCGCATGTAAAACACATCGTTCCACATGCTCATCCTCACCACATGTAACTTGTTTTACATGCTGTGGTTGAAGGGGCAGGTATTGTCCGCCGCTTCATCAGACCGCGAGATCGCTCGCTGGGTGAGAAGCACCACATGTGTTGGGGGCCTTAGGTTTTTTGGTTTTTTTTTTGCTCAGGCATAAGAGGATCCCAGGATTGTATGTGAAAACTAGGGCCAGATTTTTGGGTGATATATACCAATAGTAATCTGTTTTTTTTCCACGGTGTAGTCAAGGGCTACTTGCATGTTTTGTGCACAATTTAGGGACTAAACTATAAACCTGCATATCTTGCAAAGTAAATAGTGTTGGTACTGATTAAATCTGATTAAAATCACAGTGATTTTATTTTAAAATTGTTTTTTCATGCACATGGGACATAACTGTTCAGTTATTTTGTGAGCATGCAGGTCAGATTCAAATGCAAACTAACTAAACTTATGTCCCATGTGCCCCTCTAAAGTCACTGACTAACTAAGAGGTTAGAGAGCTGAAAGCAGGAAGTAGAGTTCTGGCTATTATTTTAGACATCTACCCACTCCAGCCTTTATAGATTACATTTTTGCCTAACAAACTATATTTAAAACATTTTTTATTTTGCACAGTCTATTTAACCCAGTTTCATTTTTACACTGAACTGTTCCTTTAATAACAGTGCCCACAAAATGCCACCTGCCTGCTTGCTGTGATTGTGCAATTCCTAGACTGAAGGAAACAAGATTTATATTATTTAAATAGTGGAAGTGAAGTTTGTTTAGTTTATTTTTCTTGACAAACAATAGAAAAGAATTCTGAATTATTTCTTAGTGCAACAGGTCCCCTTTCAGAATTTACAGTATTCCATAAGAAAACATTTGCAGGAATTACTTAGTTTTGACTACAAAGCTGTCTAACAAGAAGGACAAACAAAACATGATAGGTAAAATACCTGGCAAAAGAAACTACTTATAGATAGCAAAGGTTATACAGAGAAATACAATTGTAATATGGTGTATATAAAATATAATATTACCTGCATATAGAAGTGGATGAAAAGGAATGCCGCTACATATGATTATAAAGGCTTGATAAAGGGCTGGAGTGAAGCCCGAAACGTTGCCTTTGGCACTTAGTAAAGATTCACATTTTTCAAAACAACCGGAGTGCTGCTGTTTTCTTCATTCTTGAATTTATCTGCCCGGGCAGTGGGTACAGCGTGCACCTGGGGCTGCAAGAAGCTATTTTCACTGTGTAAGCACATGTTAACCGATTCTATTTGCTACATATGATTAAGGCATATTGAGAAACAGGAAGCATAGGACAAAAATCAACCACTCTAAGGGCACACAAGCATCAACAGCAGAGCTGCTGTCAAGTGAAGCCACAGGTGGGTGGGTGGCTGGCAGGTAGTAGCTTATATGCCGTGTAATATGGATAAACTTTGCTTGTTGATAAGCAGGAAACAAGTTGTGATGCTGAAACATGATTTATTATGAGGATTGAAATGAGCAATAAGAAATACAAAAGTCTTTACGACAGGCCAGTGGTCAGAGGCAGGCAGCAAACAATATAAGTCTGTAAAGCAGGCAGAGGACTGGCAGCAAGGAGGGTCAGAAATAACAGGCAGTGGTCAGGGGCAGGCTGAAGACAGGGAGAAGTTGAATAAACAGGCCGAGGTCGATACCAGGAGATCCAACAGAGGTCAGGAGCAGAGGAACAGGGTATGGCGAACGGAACCAGGCAGGAACACGGGCAGGAGTCGCAAAGGAACAGGGGCAGGAATCAGGCAGGTAGGGGCACTGGATCATGGAATAGGCTTAATGATCAACCAACCAGGGGTTGCTTGTAACAGGCATATAAAACCCGTTAATTATCCGATTGCAACCACCTGGGCTTACTAAGGGAGGAGGAGGTGAGCATGAACAAAGAAGTGAAGAGGGGTTAACAAAATGTTTAGGGCTGGATACCCAAGGTCTCCAGTGGCTGAGCAAGGTAATGTGGAACCTGCCTAACTTACAGTTCAGAGTTTGAGCACAGGCAGGTCCTGACAGCTGCTTCTAAAAACATTTATACAAAGTCTTATGTTTCATCTACTGAGAACTCCCTATAAACAAACAGCACTGGTTGGGTTGCTTGTGTGAACTCAAGCAAACTCATTTCTTTTAGATTTGTTTTTGTGTGACCTTTGTGAGACCACAGAAGTGCAATATAAGGGCTTATTTACTATCAAAGCTGCAAGTGCACAAAACTAGACACATACAGTGGAGGAAATAATTATTTGACCCCTCACTGATTTTGTAAGTTTGTCCAATGACAAAGAAATGTAAAGTCTCAGAACAGTATCATTTCAATGGTAGGTTTATTTTAACAGTGGCAGATAGCACATCAAAAGGAAAATCGAAAAAATAACTTTAAATAAAAGATAGCAACTGATTTGCATTTCATTGAGTGAAATAAGTTTTTGAACCCTCTAACAAAAAAAGACTTAATACTTAGTGGAAAAACCCTTGTTTGCAAGCACAGAGGTCAAACGTTTCTTGTAATTGATGACCAAGTTTGCGCACATTTTTGGAGGAATGTTGGTCCACTCCTCTTTGCAGATCATCTCTAAATCCCTAAGGTTTCGAGGCTGTCTCTGTGCAACTCTGAGCTTGAGCTCCCTCCATAGGTTTTCTATTGGATTAAGGTCCGGAGACTGACTAGGCCAGTCCATGACCTTAATGTGCTTCTTCTTGAACCACTCCTTTGTTGCCTTTGCTGTATGTTTTGGGTCATTGTCGTGCTGGAACACCCATCCACGACCCATTTTCAGTTTCCTGGCAGAGGGAAGGAGGTTGTCGTTCAGGATTTCACGATACATGGCTCCGTCCATTTTCCCGTTAATGCGAATAAGTTGTCCTGTGCCCTTAGCAGAAAAACACCCCCAAAGCAAAATGTTTCCACCCCCATGCTTGACGGTGGGGACGGTGTTTTGGGGGTCATAGGCAGCATTTTTCTTCCTCCAAACACAGCGAGTTGAGTTAATGCCAAAGAGCTCTATTTTGGTCTCATCAGACCACAGCACCTTCTCCCAGTCACTCACAGAATCATTCAGGTGTTCATTGGCAAACTTCAGACGGGCCTGCACATGTGCCTTCTTGAGCAGGGGGACCTTGCGAGCCCTGCAGGATTTTAATCCATTGCGGTGTAATGTGTTTCCAATGGTTTTCTTGGTGACTGTGGTCTCTGCTAATTTGAGGTCATTAACTAACTCCTCCCGTGTAGTTCTAGGATGCTTTTTCACCTTTCTCCGAATCATTGACACCCCACGAGGTGAGATCTTGCGTGGAGCCCCAGAGCGAGGTCGATTGATGGTCATTTTGTGCTTCTTCCATTTTCGAACAATCGCACCAACAGTTGTCACCTTCTCTCCCAGCTTCTTGCTAATGGTTTTGTAGCCCATTCCAGCCTTGTGCAGGTCTACAATTTTGTCTCTGACATCCTTGGACAGCTCTTTGGTCTTTCCCATGTTGGAGAGTTTGGAGTCTGCTTGATTGATTGATTCTGTGGACAGGTGTCTTTTATACAGGTGACTAGTTAAGACAGGTGTCCTTAATGAGGTTGACTAATTGAGTAGAAGTGTCTAACCACTCTGTGGGAGCCAGAACTCTTAATGGTTGGTAGGGGTTCAAAAACTTATTTCACTCAATGAAATGCAAATCAGTTGCTATCTTTTATTTAAAGTTATTTTTTCGATTTTCCTTTTGATGTGCTATCTGCCACTGTTAAAATAAACCTACCATTGAAATGATACTGTTCTGAGACTTTTCATTTCTTTGTCATTGGACAAACTTACAAAATCAGTGAGGGGTCAAATAATTATTTCCTCCACTGTACATATTTGCGCCGGGTGCACTTCGGTTCTTGCAGTCTGTCTGATGAATTACGCGGAAGTGTGCCTACTGATGCAGGGGAACCTTGGTGCTACCACCACCCTGAAGGCAGGAGACTTGCACCTATTGAACAGCGTGCTGATATTTGCCTGATGTGCCTGATGATGAATAAAAAAATATAGTTGTTTGAGCACAGATATGCACATATTTGCAATTACACTTGAATTGTGATTTAAAAATGCTGCATTATGGGTAAAAACAAAAACATGGTGCATTGCATCCAAAATTGCACACTGCGGCTGCATCCACCTATTTCTATATATGTCTATTTATCAGTAATCCTTACCCTACTGTTATTCTCATTTAAATTTCAGTATCTGTTTCTTTCTCCTTTGCTTTTATTCATTCACTTCTCATTAGCTACTTCAGTATCATCCTTCCATTGTTTCACCATTGTATTGCATGACAGCAGTTTTAATATGGCTTTTTAGTGACTATTTTGGTTCCAAAATAGTATAGTTTTATATAAGTAAATGTATTACTTCACCTTTGAAGAGATTATGATAACAGATTTGATTCCAAATCATAAAAATTAAGCCAACATACAAACTCAAGTATAACCCATAAAAACCTACTCTGTGACTAGTCACTTTTACAAATACCTTTAAGAATGAAATCCATCTCTGTATTTATATACACAATGTAACAATATTTACAGAGGAAGAGAAGAGAAAGTTCACTGTCTGATATAACTCGTTGTGTGTTTGTGGTAGAAAATATACACTAAAATAAAGTTGAGCAAAATGCCAAATGGCCAGCACCGTAATCTTTAATGAAGCAATCTTGACAATACAGACACAAAAGTAAAATTAAAAGCATTTTGTTTGATACATAGTGGTCAACTGGTGCATGACTGGATCCAAGCTGCAGTCAAATGCTTCATTGTCAGTGAAGATACTCAGTGTAAACTGTGCAGGTTGGCATAACCTCTCATTTGCTATGACTGAAACTTTAAGTTACAATGTTCAATGGAAAATGTTTTAAGAAGCTGGACCTGTTTAGTCATTCTGAAAATGTTTTATCATTAATCCAAGCAATATCTTCAGTTGCTTTATGTTTATCAGTCTTAGATTATGATATTCTCTGACAGTACCCCTTTACTTTTCTTTCTTTAACTGTTTTATGACTTTATCCTCTCATACTCTCTTCTCCTACTCTTTCTCTTTGCTCAGTTTTTAGTTTAAAATATTTTTTCTTTTATTTTAAGTTACAATATCCTCAATTTAGTTTTTATATAAACAAATATATAAATACTAAATTCCCCAGGATTCCCTTTCCCTAGAATTGTGTGAGCATTACTTTGCCTTAGGCCTGAAAACAAGAAGAGGTATGCTCAAACTAATACATATATATCGATAAAGATATAGATATGTGTAATGAGATGTCTAATATAATTTAATCAACATAGTATATATCCTACATCACTTGAAATTATTGTGTGGAACTATTTTGTATACATAAATTTAAAGGGTCAGGTCATGTTAAATTTAACTTCTGGTATGGGAGATTTATATTTAAAGATAAATTGCAGTCTTTATTTACATTTTATTTTATGTCATTTTTTGCCTCCTCTGGCACAAAGCTTAAAATGCTTTATGGTTGGTGAGATTAGTTACCCAGGGAACCACTAACTACTGAGTCTGAATTACCACTTAGCTGTAAAATTAGATGTCTCCAAAACCAGGAAAATATGAAGACCAATTATAATTTGTCATAATTACATCATGCTACAATTTAATTTCATGGCAAACTGCTCCTTTAAAGCATCTTTATATAGTGAAAAATGTACCACCATTGTAAATTATAAGGATATTATAGGTCACCAAGGAGTTCCATGACCATAAAAAGGCACAAGGCTGAAGACCTCAGAGGTGACTTAGGGCTCTGGCACACAGGGAGATTAGTTGCCCACGACTAATCTCCCCGAACTACCATCCCACCGGCGATTTCGGCAGATACCCGAAGTTGCCTCACGAGGCAATTTCCACGATTTGCCGAAATCGCCTGCGCAGCGTGTGCCATCCCACCGGCGACTTACATTTTCGCCGGTGGGATAGTAGTTCGGGGAGATTAGCCCGTGACAAGGGAGATTTGTCGCGGGCGACTAATCTCCCCATGTGCCAGAGTCCTTACACTGTCATATTTTACAGCAGGGGGTACATTATTTATTATAATACACAAGTATAGTGAGTCATGTAAAGGAAATTACATCACTAAGCACCAATTATAACCAATAACATCACTAAGCACTGTTTATAAGAATATAATTTACAGGATATTTATGGCTCTTGTGTAGTAAATGCCTATAATAAACATGAGCTGTGAATATCCTCTAAATTATATCTTTATAAACGATGCTTAGTGATGTCATCAGTTCCATCATGTACCCTCTGTTGTAAAATATAAGGGTATTAGAAGACCTGCATAAAAGCACTCAGCCACGTGACTTACAAAATCCTAATATTTTATAGGGATTTTAATAGGGATTACATTATTCACTATATCGTTGACAGGCTTCCCATTCATAAAAGAAAATGCCCACAGCAATGACAATGTTTAAGTGTGACAGTTTTAGCAACACATTTTGCCTATTAAATATCATATGTGTTTTGGTGTGAATTGGATGCAAGTGCACAATTCTGGATGTCATTTTCTGTAATGTGCAGCCATGCAGACAAGGACAGGAAGTCTCAGCTGTGCCAGACTTGCATTCATAGCCCTGCAACAGACAGTAGGAGATTTTTTACAGAAGGGAAAGCTTTCAGAACAGTTACCAGGGGTCCTGTGGGGGTACCTTACATAAAAATATCCAAATTTATCTGAAGCGTTACTTTTCCTTTAATATTTGTCTCATAATTGCAAAATTGTGCAATTTAGCAAATGCTACGAAAATGTTGTCAAGGAAATTGGCAGCTCAGGTATGATGTTGCAATGCTGTTTCATTCTTTCCGGTTTAATTGTTAACATTTCACCAGCTACTTAATCATTACCACAAGCCTGTAGCAGTTAAGTTCTGGCTAGATATACTTAATACTGTGGGCACACAGCTAACACTAGACCAGAAACTTTTTTTCATCTCTAAATTGTTTTACAAATTACTGTACACATACAAAACAAGTAGCCCTCCAGTTATGATGTACCATAGCTCCAAGAAGACTCTGCCAGTCTGTAGATAGATTATCTAGTTTATATTTTTTAAAGAAATTACACAATATTTTCTAGTTTTCTCATTGGGTAGCACAGCAGTCAAAATTCTCTTCCCAACTGGCAGTTGTTATCAGGGTTGGAACTAGGAATAAGAAAAAGAGGCAAGTGCCTTTGGCACTGGTGATGATGGGGTGCACAATAGTGGAATCGATCAACGGGCAAGTAACAGACTGAGGAGATGGTTTTGTTTGCATTTCATAGTTGGGGTGTGGATATAGTTTCTATCATTTGTGTGGACAGGTCGTGGGGGGAAGGAAGCAATGTCTTGGACAGCAATACTTTATGGCCTGGCTCTGGTTGTTTACCACTTGGAATGGGAAATGCCTGTGACGCACAGGGATGGCAGAGTGAGTATTACTCAAGAACATAAAAGTCAGACTCCTAACACCTGAGTGATACAACTGTGCCTTGTGAGGGGAAATTATGTGCCACAAGTGAAGACAGTTATCAATATGCCCTTTGCCACCAGCATGTGCCATTTACCTTACAGGCATCTTCACCCACCTATATTACAATATATAATCAATGTTTTACATTAAGAATTACGTGCAAGCAGTTAAAAATATATATTATTATTTGTAATTTCTTTATTTAAAGGAGAAGGAAAGGTAAAAACTAAGGAATCTTTATCAGAAAGGTCTAAGTAAATACAGCCATAAGCACTCACAAAAAACTGCACTCCTCTATCAAAAGAAACACAGGATTTCTTATCTCCTTTTTTTGTAAACATGTTAATAGGGTATGTGACTTCCTCTCTCAGAAAAATCCTCAATTCCTGGGGCCAGAGTCTGCACAGTTCTCTCCCCTCTCCTGCTCCCCCCTCCCCCCAAAAAAACTCACTCCCCCCACCCTTAGGAATGTGTGATCTGAGCTATAATGGCTAGTGCTGTAGCAGGAAGCTACTTAAAATGGCAGCTCCTGTCTTAAACAAACAGAGAAAGCTTCTAGGACTCTTTACTCAGTTATGGCAATGCTTTCTGCAGAATAAATATAGTGATCTAGGTGGCACAAATGTGGCAAATCTATTGGCAGTAAAATACCAAAATTACTTTCCTTCTCCTTCAAATTACTTTTTTAGACACTTACTGCTTATAGTAGATCTAAAAGGCAGTATATGTTCAATCTAATAGTTGGTAGATGGCAATTATCTCTAAAGTGCACCAAATCTGTAACAAGTAAAAGAGCTGAATATTCTACCATCAGTTATAACAAAAACATATGAAATATGTGAAAATACAGCAACCAATTTGTAATAATGAAAGCACAAAATGATAGAGATCATTTCTTTTGTCTCCCATTACAATTAACAGAGGCATAAGGTAATAGGGCAGGGATGGGGCAGAGCCTGGGTGTAGACAGGCTGTCAAGAAAGCAAAAATTGGGGCAGATCAGAGGCATAACTGGCCTAATAAGAGGTGGAACTTGGTGAGCCATACAGTAGGTGTATATTGGGAAACAACAAATTTAACAAGTGCATTGCGGTTACATTTGTAAAAACATCTGCAGCCTATGTTGGTGTTTTACTGGAAAAGTGGCATCTCTACTCAGAAACGTGAGGTCTAAACACTCATTCCACTGACCTATGCACTGCCTCTGGAACATTCTGTGAGGGATATATTTTTTCATTACCCATGCCACAATAGCCCTTTACTTACTTTCTGCTTATGGTAGATGCTAACTAACAGGCTCCAGAGATATCCAGAGTTTACCATTTTATAAATACACTTTTATTGAATAGGATTGACCAGAGAGTGGGTGAATTTTACTGTAGTGAACTAATTTCACACTTCAATAAATCTGTGTAAATGTGCTCTAACATAAAAAGGATAACAGTCATTTTGCAAGTTGAACTGAAAATGCTGCTTGCTCATCCAAAGTGGATGAGTGAACAAAATAGACAAAACTATGCACACAACCAGTTAGGTTGACAGTAGGCACAAAAAAGTACAACAAAGTGATTCGGTAAAGAACCTTGGGCTATATACAAGACCCTTGTGAACAAGCTAACTAGACCTTTACTTGAAAAATAAAAGTAGTCATTCCACAGAGAATAAGCAGCATACTGAAATGTCAGAGGTGACCTCCAAGAAACAACATTTCAGGATCTTTTGCAATACTCACTCAGAAAAGGAACTATATTTATTTGGTGCATCAAGCATAGAATAACAGTACAGCATTCATCAGCTTCTAACAACTTTGTCCCACACCCTCTCTGTGACATATTTTTTATACCTTTGAATAAACATCATTAGCATAAGTAATAACATATTACTACCTTTGTAATTTCATTGGTTAACACATAATTATACAGAATAAAACCATTTTATTGGATTAAGTAATTAAACGTCACCTGTGGTAAGGCAATATGCCCAGAGAAGCATCTTTACCATTTTCATTTCACTATCCTCTGTACCTAAAGCTGTTGGACCACATCCTGACCATCAGACATGAAATCCTGTTGAGCAGAACATTTGCAGAAACTTTCCAAAAGGTTATCTGAGCCAATCTTCTAAGCAATACAAGCTGAGGTCTAAAAAGCAAAGCAAAAATCAACTCTAACAATACTTACAAACATTACAGTTTGAAAATTAGGGCATAATTGGGCTATTTAGTGATCCACATAGAAACAAACACTGGTCAAGACAAGGCTGTATGTCACACTGCTTAACACTGTTGGCATTACTTTTTCTGCTTATATCTGTCTTCAGGTAGTCCCTGCCTCTAGCCTATGGTGTATAGGCTAGTTGCCTGAAGTCATGGAGATCACTTGGAAAATCACATGACAGTAACATTATAAGTGTTCTTTTCCCCATTAGGAACTAGCATCTACTCTTGAATTTTGCCTTAATTCATTTGATTTCACCATTTTGAATCTAGGAGAAAATAAAGCCCAATTTTAAAGGAGCATTCTTAAGAAGCATTCTTTGGGTATTCCCATTTCTCTGCTAACATCATTGTAGCTACCCCCACCCCTTCAGAGACACACAAATAAAAACACTGCATACTTCATTTTCACCACCATTAAGAAGGCCAGGTGCCAACATTTTAGCAGAAATTCTTCCATGTAACTAGAAGATAGTGTGCTACGTTGCTAACCTCTGTATAGTTTTACATGAGGGTTTGGGTGTGTACTGGAATTTTTGTCCTACATATTTCATGTAGGTGTTATAACTTCTGTTAAGAGAAAAGATAACCAAACTTTTCTTGGCCTGGAACATAAGCTATTTTCATTGTACATTCAATCTAAAAGGACAAAGAGATAGGAAATGTCAGTTAACATATAATGAACATATAAAATACACCCTTGGTATTAAAAAATGTGTTCTCAATCTCAGATCTCCCCAAAAGACAAACCATATAAGTGCTTGGAATTCTAGAGGTTGCACAGCGTGGTACTGAGTTCCTTCAGTTTGTGTTTACACTTTAGGTCTGAAGGGACTGAGAAATCAGACCACCAGTCAAAACCTTGGTTGCCAGCATAGACTAAAGCCTTTGGATATTCTCAGAACCATTACAGGATTGTTAGGATGAACAAGCTTAAATTAGTGTCCATAGTAATTAATGGATTATCAGTGATGTGTAGGATTTTCAGGTGGCCTTCATATAATCAGCTCTCAAAGACTTATTCCTTATGGACATGATGACATAATTATTTGTTGTGTGTAAGTAGTAGGTTACTGATTGTAATTTTACAATGACACCGTTTTTAATCAAATATTTTTTTTACCATTGATTAAAAAAAAAATGATCTAGTAATAAAGATTTACTGTTTTGCTTTATTGAAAAAAATGTAGTATGGTATGCCATTATCAACATAGAGCTTGAAATGTACCAGTTAGTGAAATGGAGACTTTTAGTCACATGAAATTGGTTGGAGACTTGCTTCTACCCTGGTAGTGTTCTTTGATATGTATGATTCTACCAAGCATTTGTAATTTTATATTATCTTCTCAAAGAAACACTATTACACTATAGGGCAAATGTATGTTTACAAGTGCAGTAAGCAAAGTGCAATTTTGAGCAAAAGTGCCATTTTATTTCAAGGCAGGGCATTGAAGGAAGCCAAAAGCTACTACCTGGTATGGAGGTGGCAGTAGCTTCAGCAGTGGCCATTTTAGAACAGAAGGCAGGAAAGACTGAGCAGTATTGAGCGCAGCTATATGGTAGTGCAAGAAGCTTGTTTTGACACAAATACCTTTAACCATTTAAGTGCCAGCCGAATTTGGCATTTCAGTTCCCCCCCAGTGCCAGACATTTTTTAAGCATTTTGTACTCATTCACTTTAACAATGTTTTTTGGTAGGAAAACCTCCATGAAACTAGGGAAATTATATATCGTTTTTTTTATCACTAATTGGGCTTCGACATACGCACTGAATTTTATAACTTTTCTGGAGATATGATGTGTATTTTGGGTGAAATATGTAAAAAAAAAAAAAAAATTATGAAAAATTTCTGTATATTTTGAGTTTTTTTTCCATAGAAAAGTTGATTTTACACACATTTTTTTGTTGTTTGTAAAAGCCCTGATACTCCCAAGTCCAACGATACCAAATATGTGGTGGTAACCCACTGTTCCTGTCCAGAAGTAACCCCCAAACTAAAGCAGTACTTTGTACAATATCACACCAGAACAAAGTGGAAAAGCGCTTGTAACAGTTGATGCAACATAACTTATATGTAAATATAAATATCTCCTCATGTTTGGTATTTTTAGAAACTGCAGACCTTCAGGTTTCTAGGTGCAATCTAGTTTTCACTCAAAAGCCAAATACTTTTTGTCAGTGCATTGTGAAATTTGGAGCTTTTTTTTGCATTTTTGTTTTTTTTCTAAAACGTAAACTTGGACGCAAGATCAAATGTGGATTTGGCAAAAAAAAATCTCAGAAAGATTTTCAAACCAAGGCAAACTTCTCCTGAATAAAATGATGCCCCATATGTATGGGTGCACATAAAGAGGTGGCCACCAAACACCCCAAAGCAGGGGCAATGCATAAGAGCAATTGCAAAAAAAAAATTGGGGGGCTGCGCTCTATTTGCACTACCTGCAGTTTTTCAGTGTTAACCCCACTACCTGTGAAATAACCTCCACAAACTATATATTTCCAAAAAGTGCACACCTTCAGCTATTCAGAGACACCACTCTTCTCTTTCTACATGGAAAATTGTGGCCGCAGTCCCTTGCAGAAATCAGCGGTTGGGTCAGAAATCAAGGAAAAACCAGATACAAACCTAGATTTTTCCCACAAAATCTCCATGGCAACTACCAAAAACTTACTAAACATCAATCTGCAAGTTCCCCTGAATAAAACGATACCCCATGTATGGGTGCACATAAAGACGTGGCCACCAAATGCCTCCAAACAGGGGCAATGCATAAGGGCAATTTCAGTTGAAAATTTGGGGGCTGCGCTCTATGTGCACTACCTGCAGTTTTTTAGTCTAAACACCCCCATACCTGTGAAATAACCCCCACAAACTATATATTTCCAAAATGTGCACACCATCAGCTATTCAGAGACACCACTCTTCTCTTTTTTTAAATAGAAAATTGTGGCCGCAGTCCCTTGCAGAAGTCAGCGCTTTGGTCAGAAATCAAGGAAAAACCAGATACAAACCTAGATTTCTCCCCAAAATCTCCATGGCAACTACCAAAATCTTAGTAAACATCAATCTATAAGTTCCCCTGAATAAAACAATACCCCATATGTATGGGTGCACATAAAGACGTGGCCAAATCAAATCACGAAAATGCAATAAAACCACTAAAAGCAATGAAAGAACAATAATTGCAATGAAATCGGTGGTCAGAGCCCTGGATCCACCAATATCACTGCAATTGCAACCTTTTTTGGGGCACTAAACATGCAATAAAGAACAATGCAAAGAAAATACAATAAAATACCGTAAGTAAAATCCAATAAAATCACCTAAACCAACAGAAGATTTACCAAAGACACTGCAGAAGCAACCTTTTTTGGGGCACTAAACACGCAATAAAGAACAATGCAAATGTAACAAAATCACGAAAATGCAATAAAACCACTAAAAGCATTGAAAGAACAATAATTGCAATGAAATCGGTGGCCAGAGCCCTGGATCCACCAACATCACCACAAATTCAGCACCCAATAGCAATAGAAAAGTTAAAATGCAATAAAATAACTAAAAAACAGAAATCAATTATGAAAACACCAAAAAAACACAAAAATGCAACCAAATAAATCAAATAATTATAGAACAAGATCAGAAATAAAGTGTGTGTATGTGTGCAAAAGTGTGATAATGAGAAAAACAGAAGAAGAAATAGAAAAAAAAATTAGACAGTTTATATAGAAATAAGCAAAATAAACAGTGGTGTAGAGTTGTAGTTCAGCTCACCCAGGAAGGCAGCAGGTGGGTCCAGCAGTCACACATGGCAGGCAGGAGTGGCACTTAAAGGGTTAAAGAAATGTTTTTTCATGCAATCGACTGTGAGGAAAGTATGGGGAACACAACTGCATTTACAGACGTACATGAGCCCTTATATATAAAATGCTCATCATTCCACTCACATACTGCCTAAGAGGATGGACAGGATCCAGTGATCTAAACAGGTATGGGATCTGTTATCCAGAAACCTATTATCCAGAAAGCTCTGAATAACAGCATGGCCATTTCCCATAGTCTCCATTTTAATCAAATATCTTTATTTTTAAAAATTGATTTCCTTTTTCTCTGTAATAATAAAACAGTACATTGTACTTGATCCCAACTAAGATATAATTTATCCTTATTGGAGGCAAAACAATCCTTTTAGGTTTATTGAATGTTTAAATAATTTTTTAGTGCACTTAAAGTATTTAGATCCAAATTGAAGAAAGGCCTGTTCCAAAAGACTTCAGGTCCCAAGCATTTGGGATAACAGGTTCCATACCTGTACCATGAAGCTTATGGAGTACATGCTTGTTGACCCTTACAGCATCTTGGAAGCAAGCATCTTATCCAAACAGGGGTGTTCTTTTTACTTTTGACACAAATAATGAATTCTGTTACTTCTGTTGCTCTGTCAATCCTGGTATTCTGTTCTTCTGTTACAAGCCCTGCTATTTGTATTCTGAAAGCCGCATGATCAGATTGTATGACTGTACCAGTGTTGGTGTTTCTTTCTTTAGCTTCACCCACTATCTGGGACACGTAGATATCACTAGGACCTGAGAACTAGGCCCTCTCTGTCCAGGGCCTTAGTAAATGACCCTTGTAGTGTATTGCTAAATAAGATAACTTAACATTGCAAAAGTTCTGGTGGGCCTCATTACTATCCCCATTCTGTACAGGTACATATAAAAATTAGGCGTTTTGGATCATTCCATTAAAGGTCTTCCAAAATGATTACAGAAACTAGAAAATGCTTGATTAAATTGCTGCTGTTCTTTTTACCAGTATATTTATTTTAAAAAAGGGGGGAGATTTACCCAATGTTACATAGGCCTTCAATATTTATGTCAACAGGGATTGATACACCTGCCTTCTCAGACTTTAGCCCTCATCACATTTATAATTACTGAGCCTTCTGATACAAAATATGCTACACCTTAAAAGCAGTGGAATTGTTCTTTAAAGAAAAACTATACAGCCAGAATAAATATTTTATGGAAAAGGAAAGGTTTAATTACGGGGGGGGGCATCCTCCAGTGATTGTAATTACTTACCTGATACCCCAAGCGGTGCAGCTGTTAGTAGAAAACCGCACCAGCCTAAATAAGAAAGTCGTCTTTTTCACTCTACCGCACAGGCACCGGCCCCAGGATTCCGAACATAGACTGCCGGTGAAGTTTTATGTTAACAGGAGCACTGGCATGGGGTATCAGGTAAGAGCGAATATAAATTTGCAATTTGCAAAAAATGTTTAGCAACTTAGCAAATTTTTTTGTCCTGCCACCACATTTGTGGCATAACTTGAACGCAGAGTGTGCACGTAAATATTTAAAAAGCTCTTAAGATCAATCGCAGCATGAATAGAAAATTGCAATAATGTATACCTTTCTAAATATAAAGACGGGCAGGGGAAATATGTTTACTGTGTGAATCATTCTGTGGTGCAAAAAGTTTGTAAATAACCCTGCATGACTTGAATAGATCTTGCTCTACTCTCAGGATACCTACCTATAAGGTTTGATCAGTGCAATACCTTCCAAGAGATTTTTTTTCGCTTTTCAATGATGGTCTTGGAAGCAGACAATAGGTCACTTAAAGAATACTGAGAACTCAATGATGGGAAGGTCCCCCCACCCCCCTCAACATTCTGGGAGGCCATTAAGGAGTCATTAGTGCTATTGCATGAGCAAGGGTGTCTGTGGCAGATGCAATTTAACAAGCACCGGCAGAATTCTCTTTATAATGAAGATGAATTCCCTTATATTGCATACCTCTTCCACAGAGATTTTTGCAATCTATACAAACAGCTCTAAAACAGGCTAGAATCACTTTAGACAAAAAGAAAATGTTATATGCCACTCAATGCACATTTGATAAAGGGGAAAAGAATGGGAAAATCCTGGCCTGCTTGGCTACATCCTTGTCTACGTGATCCATAGAATCTACAAAACCTCTACTTACATAACCTCTGACCCATGGAATGTTGCAAAAGTTTTCCCCACATACAATCACCACCTCAATTTCTCTTGTACTAATCATAATACACAACTTACAACATGAACAATATTACTATTCCTTGCCTCCCAGTAGAGGCAAGGAAACAACCCCATATCAGTAAAAAAAAGTTCTAGAAGCCATTATTTCAATGCCCAACACCTGGCCCAGATGGATACCAAAAAGGTCTGCTGATGTTAACAGCAAAAGGCTGAACACCAACCATTTGCAAAACACTAGAATGTTGGATCAAGAGATCTAGAGGCACATTTACTAATCCACGAATCCGAATCATGAATGGGAAAAAATCGTATTGGAAACGAAAATTTTGTAAGATCGCAAATATCACGAAAATGCTTACGAAAAAATCGTATTAGTCTCGATAATATCGTATTGGCGATCCGAAAGTCGCGAAATTTTCGTACCGAACAATTGTAAACAGTGGTAAAACCTTTCCGATTATTTCGTGCAAACGTCCGAAAAAGTTGTGCGCCGTACGAAAAAGTCGTGCGGAAGCCCGAAAAAATCGGCGAAAATACACTCGGAACGTTCGCATGACCGATCGAGCGTTTGTGCTTTTATAAATGTGCCCCCTAGTGTCACCCCGTTGAGTGGCATTACGTGTGGTCTTGGGGATAAACTTGAATGGTTCACTTCCTGTCCAGAGAAATATCACATTCTTCAAACTTGAATTTTCTAAGCAGAGCAACATCACATCTCAGACTGTAGCTAGTCAGCCAAAATGAACAGCAGGTGGCGAAATTGTTAAAGATTCTTTATATTAGGTGTTCAAAAACAGCAATTATCTTGAAAACAAAACATGAAAAAATAAATTAATATGAATTGCAGAAGTGCTTAGAAAATCACTCCTTACATTTATTTTTAGCAAGTTACTGCTTGCTACAAATACTAGTATGATACTTGTGGCTGATTTACAAAATTTGGAGATAAATTGTACAAGTGCAACCAAACAGATATTTGCTTTAATTTTCTTAAAGTGGCAAAGAACAACAGACAAAATATGCCAGCAGTCTGAGTACAGTAATGGGGTCCCTGAACTTTCTGCTGTGAAATCGACTGAACAGGCAGAAGGTCAAACCAGGACGTTTCTCAGGAAACTTTCTATGAAAAGATTTAACCAGAGGGGGAGCATAAGTATCCCTAGCTAAAACCCAGGACCTCTCTTTAGGACCAAACCCCTTCCATCCCAATACATCATCTTTGAGTTGTGTATTTTTGGTAGAATACCTGTCTATAATTGTAAGGTACTATAAAGATGTACAAATGTAGACCATACATGTGTACATTATACCTATAGACTGTTTTCCTCTATGATTTTTTAGTAGAATGCACAAGGCAGCTGTTCTTCTTTGCACATTCCTTCACTTGCTACTTTCAAAGTGGGAGATTTCTCTGCAGATCTGCATTACATATCTAGACGCTTTTTTCTAAGTCTACCAGCAGATGTCACTGTTGGATTTCCATGAGATCTGCACTTATGTCACCAACAATAAAAGCAGAAGCAGAGAGCAAATCCTTAAGCAAGGGCTTATTATTGTTACCTTCAACACTAACAAATCAGTAATTGATAGTTTTATCATTGTGAATTTGAGATTCCAGTGTATTGTATTGTACTGGTTGTGTACGGTAATGCAGTGCTGAAAATAACCATAGGCATTTTGTTAAATACTGCAGATTAAAAAACAATGACTCTGCTGTATGGCACCTTTTTCTTTACTTAAAAATAGTCAGCCGATTGAGATTTGCTGAGTTTCTTCAACCTTTTTTTCTGAGATAAAGTAGTATAGTTATTAAACTGCTCTGTGTGCTATTTACCTATCAATACATATATACATATATAAGTTTTCAAACTGTGATTGGTATATGTTTACAAGACTATTAAAACTCTAATGAATACCCTTAGCAGAGGGATATATGTACAGGTAGTGGATTTTTATCCAGAAACCCATTATCCAGAAAGCTAAATTACAGAAAGCCATCTCCCATAGACTTGATTTTAGTCAAATAATTTAGATTGTTAAAAATGATTTCCTTTTGCCTGTAATAATAAAACAGTAGCTTGTACTTGATCCTAAGATATAATTAACCCCTGTTGGAGACAAAACAAACACACCAGGTCCCAAGCATTGGGGATAACAGGCCCTATGCCTGTATTCTTTTTTGTGTTACCTTTCATCCACAGTATCAAATAAATGCATTTATAGAACAGTAAAAAGTTGTGAATATTTTTATACTAGAGAAAACAGCAACATCCTGAAATAGTTCAGTGCAGTTACTTTTTTCTAATCAGAAACAAGCTTAGATAGATAAAGGTTAAGCTAAAATACTTTTGTTGCTAATATGTGCCCAACATAAAATGAGTTTTGTCCCTAAGAAACCCTGAAAGCTTCAGTTCAACTGAAGAGGATGAGGATAAATTGGCCAACTAAAATACTGGGAACCCCTTTCTGCTGGATTTCTCAGCATTTAAGCTTTTCTGTAACATGAAAAGAGAGTGCCAAAGCCTTGCCACTAATGAACTTTATAGAAACTTCTCTGCTGCTCCCCACAGCTTGAAGCTTTCTGACTATATTATGCATTTTGTTCTAAAGCTAAGAAAACCCTTGATGTTTCTGCAGTGCAATATTTCTTAAAGATACAGTGCTGTGCTAAATAAGAACCTAGAAAATATCAGTATCAGCGATTTGACTGCATTCATTGGACAGGCAAACACAATGCTAATCAAGTGTTTTGCTGCTGTTTCAATCTTATTAGTTGCTCATCTAATTGTGCCTATAAATACAAAGAATGTTGTACATGTATAATATCTGTTATCTGGAAACCTATTATCCAGAAAGCTCTAAATTAAGTGAAGGCCATCTCCCATAGAGTTCATTATAAGCAAATAATTGGTATGGTGTTCCAAATTACAGACCCCTTATCCAGAAAACCCCGGGTACTAAGCATTCTGCATAATAGAGCCTATACCTGTATATAGGATGCCAATTGGAGGCAAAGCAGTTCTATTGGGTTTAATAAATGTTTAAAATATTTTATAGGAGACTTTAGGTATAGATATGTAATTAACAGAAATACTTCTTATCCAGAAAACCCCAGATCCCTAGCATTCTGGATAACAGGTCCTATACCAAATTATAGTAATTATTTTGTTATACCTTTGGATGACTAAGGTACGAGTAAAAGGAAAACTAAACCCCTGAACAATT
Source organism: Xenopus tropicalis (assembly GCF_000004195.4). NCBI lineage: Eukaryota > Metazoa > Chordata > Amphibia > Anura > Pipidae > Xenopus > Xenopus tropicalis. The sequence goes on from NC_030679.2 coordinate 69,622,778, forward strand.
TAGGTCTATATAAAAATAAGTTGCATAAAACAACTTACAGTATATGTCAAACCCTGTTTCATCTAAATAAAACATTTTCATAAAAATATATTTTTTTAGTAGTATGTCCATTGGTTAATACTAAATAGAAAATTGCCATTTCAAGTACTAAAGGCCACCCTCTGGGATCATACAATTCACGGTGCACGCATAAACCAAGGGCACACATACCTGTACATGTTAGATCATATCAGCCAATTAATGGACAGGGTTTTGTCTTATTCCCACACTTCTTCATGTTACAGTAAGAGCTGCATTATTATTTTCTGTTAGGTGATCTCTAAGGAGGAGCACACACAATCACAAAATGGTGGCTTAAAGGAGAAGGAAAGGTAAAAACTAAGTAAGCTTTATCAGAAAGGTCTATGTAAATACAGCCATAAGCACTCACAGAAACGCTGCACTGAGTTCCCTGTCAAAAGATTAGTTGTGTCTGTTTTCCTCTGCCAGAGACACGCAGCTCTCTGATTTCTACTCTCTCCTGCTCCCACCTCCCTCAAGAACTCACTCCCCCCCCTTAGGAATGTGGATCTGAGCCAATCAGCAGGAAGCTGACTCATAGTCTTACTAACTGAGCATGTACACCAGTCTTTTGGTGCAGGAGTGAGGCATTATAGGAACTTTCTTTACACATCTCAGAATTTTTTCTTCCTGTTAGGCTTCTGATCATCTGAACGGGAGAAATATAGGGAGACTTAAGGGCACTGTTGAGACAACTGAAGGTATGCCTGCAGCTTGAGATTAAAGGTGGCCATACACGAGCAGATCCGCTCGCTTGGCGATGTCGCCAAGCGAGCGGATCTTCCCCCGATATCCCCACCTACGGTGGGCGATATCGGGGACCATTTAGGTAAAAAAAATAATAATCCGATTGTTTGGCCCTGGGGCCAGACGATCGGATTATGTGGGCGGCAATGGGGCAGTCGGATCGGGGACCGCATCAACGAGCCAATGCGGTCCCCGATCCGACCAGATTTTCTAACCTGGCCGATCGAGATCTGGCCAATTTCAGGCCAGATATCGGTCGGCCAGGCCGATCTGCTCTCCCCATACACAGGCCGATTAGCTGCCGAATCGGTCCAAGGGACCGATATCGGCAGCTATAGTCGGCCCGTGTATGGCCACCTTTACTCTTTATTAGCCCTTTCTTCTCCTTAAAAAATATTGTAACCCTTTTCTTACCACACTCCTGTAAAATCAGAAAATGTAACTGGCACAGTTCTGTGGTAGAAATCCAGTAGACCTGACCCCTCTTTGCTATGAAAGATACTGGGAACTGGGATTGTTAACAGTTCATTGCCCCCACCTAGTGGGCACTGTGGAGTACACCTCATGAAAATAAAACATACACAGTTGCAGTGACCAAAACAACTTTATATAAAGATGAATAAAGCAAGGACAGATATTATGATAAATGGGAATTCTGCCCTGAGGAATCTGTGTGGTCTATCAACCCCTGGCAGTCTGTCAAGGTGCCACAGTCCCACACTCTGCTCCGGATGGATAAATGCCCTTGCTAAGTTCAGTCCATGCCAATATGTCCCTGCACACTCACTCTCTCTGCTGCTCTCTCTGCTGGAACATATGCAAATACACAAACCCTAAGAAATCACATAGGGGATCTGATACACAGTTGCATTGTTAATTTGGGTTAAAAAAGCACCCCTACTTCCCTGTAATAATCACTTATCAATTCATTTCATTTGTCTTCATAATCTCACAGACATTCATAGCACTTATATATAATACTGGCATTTAGCTATGGTGGCCAAAGAATGGAGCAATGGGTGTTTTATGTTGGGACATATGAAGTGGTGCATTTACTGTAATGGGGTAACATGCAAACTTCTTTTGTCAGCTGTGAAAATTCATATGCATATTTTCATTTCAGATTTTATCTGTTATCTGCTATGTAACCCAAAGGGGCACATTTACTAATCCACGAACGTCCGAAAAGTGTCCGAATGCGTTTTTTTCGTAATGATCGGTACTTTGCGCCTTTTCCAGCTCTCAATACGAAAGTTGCGACAATTCGCGAAAGTCGTAATGGCTATGAAAAAGTCGCAACAATTCACGAAAGTTATAATGGCAATGAAAAAGTCGCGACAATTCTCCAAAGGCATAATGGCAATGAAAAAGTCGCAACAATTCTCCAAAGGCATAATGGCAATGAAAAAGTCACGACAATTCACAAAATTTGTTATGGCTATGAAAAAGTCGCGACAATTCGCGTAAGTCGTACCGGTTACGAAAAAGTCGCGACAATTTACGGGAAAGTCGTAACGGCGACGAAAAAATCGCAAGAAATACGAAAAAGTCGCAAAATGTTCGTTTTCCAATCCGAATTTTTCTCATTCGGATTCGTGGATTAGTAAATCAGCCCCAAATAGTCCTACATTTCCACTTGAAGGCTGCCCCTATGGCTACACAACAGCTTTATATAAACTATAGTAGTCTTTCTAAAGCAAACACATACTTTTTACCAGTGCAGGGCAACAGTACTTTTTATTCTAATTACATTTATACACTTTCATTTTATGGTGTTGCAGTGCCTTTAAGAGTACTGTATGAAACCGACCTATCTGGTGATACAATGATTATGCACATGTAATCATTTAATTATACAATGCTTAATCCACTACAGGAGTCTGGATTCACAGTAAGTCATTTTATAATTATATTTCTTGCACACCCAGGGACAGACTAATGTTACTTTGACAGTACTATTTTTCTTCAGGTGAAGGCTTAACCTTTACTTAGGGTGCAGCCTGGAATTGTGGAACTAAATTTAGGTCTCAGCTAATTAAGTACCAAGTTTTTAGCCAACTGCTGGGGTTGGCAATTTTAAACAACCTGTTTCGCAATGTGTTGAGAATATTTCTCTTATGATGTGCCATATAATTTACCAGTTACATACATATAATCAATTTCTTTTTATTGATAGTAATTTACCCAATTTTATTTTATTAAACATTTATTAGACTGTGGTTATTGTTAGTCCTGTTTAACTAATATTCTAATTCTTTCTTTTTAGCATAACTGTTTATGGCATTCTGGCATTTGGGTGTCACCCAGTCTATAAAGATCTTGGTAGGTCAAAGATGGTACAGAATGGCTACACATTTAAGTGTGGTAGGGATAGATTTTTTTATTAAAAAAAATAAAAGGAAAACTAAACAATGTAGGTCTCCATAAAAATATATTGCATAAACAAACTCATATGTAAAACCCTGCTTCATGTAAATAAACCATTTTTATAAAAATATACTTTTTTAGTAGTATGTGCTATTGGGTACTCCTAAATAAAAAATTATTTTAAGACTTAAGGGCCACCTTCTGGGATCATAGCAATTACAGTGCACACAAACAAGCCAAGGCACACATACATGCTAGGCCACATCAGCCAATGAATGGACAGAGTTCTGCCTTTTGCTTCCACGCTACTTCCTGTTACAGTTAGAGCTGTATTATTTCTGGTCATGTGATCTCTGAGGGGGCACACAGCCCATCACTAAATGATGGATCAAGGGAAAGGATGTTAAAGGGCAATATTTGATGATATATATATTTCAGTTTGGCGAAAATTCTTTAAAGGAGAAGGAAAGGCTAAGTCACTTGGGGGTGCCAAAATGTTAATCGCTTTAATCGCTTACTTTTTACACCAGGCTGGTGCTCCTGTTAGGAGAAAAAGACACCAGCATGTTCAGTAGAGTGAAAAGCCGACTTCTTTGTTAAAGTTTGGCTTTTCACTCTACTGCGCAAGAGCGAAGCAGGAAGAGGAAGCGCTCGCTGGTGTGGTTTTCTCTGAACAGGGGCACCAGCCTGGGGTAAAAGGTAAACGATTAAAGTCACTTGGGGTGCCTAACATTTTGGCACCCCCAAGTGACTTAGCCTTTCCTTCTCCTTTAATAAGTCACTTAACATAATATAAACTGTTGGTTAAGTATTCATTCTGGGGGTATAGTTTTCCTTTAATATGTCCAAAATGTTTGTAGGTACATATAATGGTGTCAGATATGATATTGGACAATGTTTAATTGTAAAACAAAATTTAACATAATGTACTTGGCCACTTGTGAACTGGCCAGATATGTTGGTAAAACCACACACACCATCAGTCCATAGGTTTTAAGAACATCGATCAGCTATAGACTGGAAGAATGTGAAGTCTGCAATACCTAAACATGATATTAAAGTGCATAATGGAGTTTCAGAGTTCATTTTTTAATTATAAATAAACCAAGTAATCAGGTCAAAAAAGGGAACTTTGAGAAAAAATTGACTAGATGTTGAGGTGTTTGTATCTATCAGTTCAGATCGATCAGATCAGTTGGATCTATCTGCCCTGCATTGTCTTATGTCATTGAATCACTTGTTACACAAGTCTGCATAGGGATCTGTATAAGGTGATGGATGAATGCCCCCCTGAATTTTAAGTACTGATATTTTTCTCTATTCAACAGAACTGTTTATTGAAACTCCTTATTTTTCTGTTCTAAAGGATCATTTATCTCTCTATAAACTATGCAAGAGCATTGCTCATAAAGATCTGGAAACTTAAATCATGGCAGGACTTGTATCATTTTGTGACAAGTCCAATTAATGCATCTTATTATGTAATCATTCTTAAAGTGAACCTAAACCCAACAAAACAAATTGGTATAATGGGTATTATTCAGGGTGATCCTTTGAGCACCTGTGCAATTTCTATACATTTTTCAACACCCCTTTTCATTCCATACCAATCATATAGATGTTTTCAAATAGCTGACCAGTAAATGCTAACAGGTTGCTATAAGATACAAATACAAATAGCAAACCTTAAGGAACAGTCCAGTGTAAAAATGACGCTGGGTAAATAGATAGGCTGTGCAAAATAAAAAAAAGTTTTGAATGCAGTTAGTAAGCCAAAAATGTAATCTGCTTTACTTGAGAAAGTATCAACAGAGCCCAGGGTTTGTGGGGTGGGTGGGTTAATAGAATGGTGCCACACAAAAGTTTTGTGCATCATGCAGAATAAACTGATAGACAATTGCTACATATATACAGTGGCTTGCAAAAGTATTCGGCCCCCTTGAACTTTTCCACATTTTGTCACATTACAGCCACAAACATGAATCAATTTTATTGGAATTCCACGTGAAAGACCAATACAAAATTGGTGTACACGTGAGAAGTGGAACGAAAATCATACATGATTCCAAACATTTTTTACAAATAAATAACTGCAAAGTGGGGTGTGCGTAATTATTCAGCCCCCTTTGGTCTGAGTGCAGTCAGTTGCCCATAGACATTGCCTGATGAGTGCTAATGACTAAATAGAGTGCACCTGTGTGTAATCTAATGTCAGTACAAATACAGCTGCTCTGTGACAGCCTCAGAGGTTGTCTAAGAGAATATTGGGAGCAACAACACCATGAAGTCCAAAGAACACACCAGACAGGTCAGGGATAAAGTTATTGAGAAATTAAAGCAGGCTTAGGCTACAAAAACATTTCCAAAGCCTTGAACATCCCACGGAGCACTGTTCAAGCGATCATTCAGAAATGGAAGGAGTATGGCACAACTGTAAACCTACCAAGACAAGGCCGTCCACCTAAACTCACAGGCCGAACAAGGAGAGCGCTGATCAGAAATGCAGCCAAGAGGCCCATGGTGACTCTGGACGAGCTGCAGAGATCTACAGCTCAGGTGGGGGAATCTGTCCATAGGACAACTATTAGTCGTGCACTGCACAAAGTTGGCCTTTATGGAAGAGTGGCAAGAAGAAAGCCATTGTTAACAGAAAACCATAAGAAGTCCCATTTGCAGTTTGCCACAAGCCATGTGGGGGGCACAGCAAACATGTGGAAGAAGGTGCTCTGGTCAGATGAGACCAAAATGGAACTTTTTGGCCAAAATGCAAAACGCTATGTGTGGCGGAAAACTAACACTGCACATCACTCTGAACACACCATCCCCACTGTCAAATATGGTGGTGGCAGCATCATGCTCTGGGGGTGCTTCTCTTCAGCAGAGACAGGGAAGCTGGTCAGAGTTGATGGGAAGATGGATGGAGCCAAATACAGGGCAATCTTGGAAGAAAACCTCTTGGAGTCTGCAAAAGACTTGAGACTGGGGCGGAGGTTCACCTTCCAGCAGGACAACGACCCTAAACATAAAGCCAGGGCAACAATGGAATGGTTTAAAACAAAACATATCCATGTGTTAGAATGGCCCAGTCAAAGTCCAGATCTAAATCCAATGGAGAATCTGTGGCAAGATCTGAAAAGTGCTGTTCACAAACGCTGTCCATCTAATCTGACTGAGCTGGAGCTGTTTTGCAAAGAAGAATGGGCAAGGATTTCAGTCTGTAGATGTGCAAAGCTGGTAGAGACATACCCTAAAAGCCTGGCAGCTGTAATTGCAGCAAAAGGTGGTTCTACAAAGTATTGACTTAGGGGGCTGAATAATTACGCACACCCCACTTTGCAGTTATTTATTTGTAAAAAATGTTTGGAATCATGTATGATTTTCGTTCCACTTCTCACGTGTACACCACTTTGTATTGGTCTTTCACGTGGAATTCCAATAAAATTGATTTATGTTTGTGGCTGTAATGTGACAAAATGTGGAAAAGTTCAAGGGGGCCGAATACTTTTGCAAGCCACTGTATATACCTACGTGGTGTTTCTGTTTTATTGCACAGTTTGCTCTATTTAACTTTGATCTGTTCCCTACACGCTTTAGAATTTGTTTGCTCTCGTTACTGTGGTTACCTGCACTAGGTTTTGGCGCCCTTTTTCTTGGAGGGGTATATCTAGGGGGGTGGGTGTGTTTGGTCTTTTGGTTTGTCCCTGAGGAAGAGTACAGTCAGTACTCGAAACGTTGGATTTTTTTCAATAAATGTTTTCACTTTATTGCCAAGTCCTTGAGTGTGCGGCTCTCTGTCCTCATTTTAGCCAGCACCCAAGGCATTTGAATTTCTATAGGGTGTACTCCACTCTTATAGGGTGTAGCCCACTGATAAACCCAATATTGTATATATATACCATTTGAAAATTGGAACCTGCCAAAATTTCAGTATTACCTTGATGAAGCTATTTGCATTGGACATGTACAGACAATAATTAATTTAATGTGAAGCAATAAATTCTCCAGCATACAAAAGGGTACAGGGAAAGGGATCACCTTCTTTTACTAGCTATGGAAAACAGCTAACACTACCACATATAAGGGACAAACACCAGGCACCCCCATGACATTACATTATGTTCCCCAGGGCTGTGAAAGCTTTAAAACAGTATAATCACAATCTCTACTTTTAAAGCAGCCTGTGAGATGGCACTGCCTAAGAACCTACATACAGTTATGCTCTACATTTCTCTTTAAAATTCGTTTAAAAAATCACCATTCTTACAGTCAGAGCCAATTGAAGGAGATTTGATATCCGACCCAAGGCAAGGGTGGTTATCTGCACCACCCTTTACATGCAACAACCCTGTTACCCTGTTTGAAAGAGTTAACACAGCCTTGATGAAAGTGAGAGAGAGAGAGAGAGAGAGCCTTGATGACAGAGAGACATGGAACCAGTCTAATAATAAACCCCTCAAATAGCATGCTGCATATTATAATAGAGATATGTTTTGGGATTGCAGCTTCCATTTTCCAAAAATAATTTCACCATAAACAGGTGCCTCTGCTGCTTTTCCCCATTTTCAGTCCTGGTCACCATGCTTCTGTAACTAAATGTTACCCGAGTTTACATCTCCTGGAATCTGCCAGTTAGAACTTTTTTTGCCGGTGTCACACCAGCAATCAATAAGGCTAACAGCATGAAATGCTTGCCAATATAAGATGCTGTTCATGTGTCCAACGTGTTCTGTATATGTTAGAAACAAGCAACACTGTATATACTGTTTGGCTGTCCTATAAAAAGCACAATTGGAATTCTACACAGTGCTATAGAAATATCAGGCAGTAACATCTGAGCATCAGTCCTGTAGGATAAATGAGAGGCTTATGCATTCTCGATTGCAGCTGTGGAAGCAAGGCACTGAGATATGTTTCTATTACAAAAAAAAAATTGTGCCCTTTTTGTCGTTCTAATTAACAGACGAAGGAGGAATGTAAACATCTGTCTGATGGAATAAAACCCCTTATATTAAACAATTTATAGTTTTTAAAGGGCTGAATCTGCTTATTTTTAGAAAAGATGATCTCATGATGCAGTGTGAGGCTGGCAGTTTTCTTGCATACAGATACATTCCTTTGTACTGCAGACCATAGAAACCTGCATAAAATTGGCCTTCTTTCCTTAACAGGGCTGTGTGAACAAAGATGAGTCTGTTGCTGACCAAGAACAGAATGCTTTGTTTTGTAAGGCTTTCTGAATGTACCGCACTGAAGGCCCTGCTTTAAAGGGGAAAGAATAGTAAGCGGAAACCAGACAACAAATCAAAGTGCATACCCTTCTGTGGATATTTGTGCCTAAAGTGGGCTGAAATGTCTTTGTGCATACTGGTCACATTTCAGGAGCTGAATAAAAATGGAAGAAAAGGAAACTTTCATGTGATGCCTTTTGATTTGTAGAGCAAAACTGCCAGAGCAGATGTATCAGCAAAGAGGATTAGATTGTCCCTTCTGTGCCATACTGGAAATGTTTCTTGCCTCTCTAGTCTTTAGTAGTTAGTTTTAAGGAAGGATAGTCTTTAATGTCTAAAACCAAGCACTTCTAAAGATGCTGTTGTACTTTGGCACAATGCCTGCTGATCAAAAGCCCAGACATTTTATGTGAGGAGAGAACTAATACTACTCTTGCACCCATGTCACCTCATCTATATTTAGTATAAAGTATGTATTAAATATTTTTTTCTTTAAAAAAGGCAAAGTGGATGTTTTCTTACAGAATATCCAAGAATATACTTGCAATTTCTTTCCAGCATTTCTATCCATATGTTTTTATGTTGCCAAAGATTGCAATTACAGAAACCTGTACCATTTGCACTAAGATCAGTAGTTCTCAATTTTCCCTTTGCTACAATAAAAATCCAAGACAATTTCTAGTGGGCTGCAATTCACTAATGTAAAGAAAATTAACAATGTTTTCCAACATAAAACAGGATATTATTTTTGGGATGAATGCATTGGGGCTCCTGGACCATTTTGCATGGTTAAAACCTAATCAGCATTATCCAGGCCAATAAAACATTGGAAGGCTACACAAATTGCTCTAAGGGTTAACGAATACCTCCAGAAATTAGGACATTCATTGGCACTCTAGCCATATTGCCATCGATTAATAATATAAATTCACACAATCCACAATTTTTAGAAATCCTTAATACAGAGTACATGTATATTGAGAACAAAAAGGTCTCAATGGAAATTTATAAGAAACATGTCATGAAGTCAAACCTTAATATCAAATTACCTTTATAATACTATGTCTTTAAAAACAATCAACCTATTTAATCCTATAAACTATCTTTCAGTCATTTAAACAGTCTGTTATGGTCATGGTTGTGGGGCACAGATATTAGAGGGTATGCTGCCTAGTCTTACAGCAAATTGATCTGACCTGTGTGCATACCGCCATACTCTAAGCAATAAACATCCACTTATGGTGTATACATTTCAACCAAACTTATTACATAGCATATTGCAAATTGCTTTGTGAGGGGGCATACAGTTTACCAGCTAAGGTGATCTCTCTGTTACAAAGAAAACAGCCTAATAGTAATATTAGCAAAGTTAGGATAATACATGGGAGCACTTACCGTTAGAGCCCGTGCTACTCGTGGACCAACTCCCAGATGGTCCCAACAACAAGGAATTTAGAGAAAATAGTAGCGTAGCACCAAAATGATAAAAGTAAAAATCAGTCTTTATTCCATCATCAGTAAACGGCACATGTAAATCCAAATGGACCTATGCTTTTAAGCGTTTCGTGGCATGTTTCTGAGGAAGTGGCAGGATGCCATGAAATGCGTAAAGCATAGGTCCATTTGGATTTACATTTGCGTTTTACTTGATGATGGAATAAAGACTGATTTTTACTTTTATCCTTTTGGTGCTCCGCTACTATTTTCTCTAAATGAATAGTAATATCAGAGCTAACTCTACATTAAGTAATATAAATGTCAGAGGGAATAGAAGTAACAAACTGTGCTGGCAAATGCAGTTTGTCAGGTAAATTAGGAGAGCTGGAGTTTATTGCATGTGCATTATGATATAATTTCTGTCACTGAGGCCTGGTGGGATGAAACATGTGACTGGGCTGTAAATTTAAATGGTTACACCATTTTTAGCTGGGACAGAAGGATTAAAAGGGTGGAGGAGTTTTCGCTATGTAAAGCCAGAATTAAAGCCATGCAATAAAGAAATTACCAGGGACAGCATCGGGGAGGGTGTGGAATCCCTTTGGGTAGAGATTTCAGCAGGGCTAAAGGTTACAAAGAAAATTATCATTGGTGTATACTATAAACCACCCCGTATTAGTGAAAGGAATGAATCCCAGCTACTTTTACAAGTGGAGGAGGCCTCACAACTAGGTCAAGTTGCTATTATGGGGGACTTAAATTATTCAGACATCGACTGGAGTAATGGGGTGGCCAAGTCAGAAAGGAGATTACCTAAAACACTATATTTTAGATGTGCAATATTTGCCAGTATAAGAGCATTTCTGCAATATATTAACTGGGAAAGGCTTTTTTACAGGGTTAAACACAGAAGGAAAATAGAATAACTTTAAAATGTTGTTTAACAATTTGCAAAATTATATTTTAAATATGTGAATATTAAAAAAAAAATGAAGCAAGAACTGGTGGGACCCTTATAATAACAGAGGGGTCATTTGGTTGATGAGAACAGGGAAAAAGCAGAAATTCTGAACTCTTATTTTTTCATCTCTACACAACTGAGGAGCCAGCTAATAAAGATTTCCTTTTTAAGAGACCCAGTTCATTCAGCGGCTAAGAAAATGGAGTACTACATTACACTGTATTGCATAAAAAAGGATGAAAACATAATTTTGCCTCTTTATAGGTCCCTGGTAAGGCCTCACCTTGAGTATGCGGTGCAGTTTTGGGCTCCAGTCCTTAAGAAGGATATTAATGAGCTGGAGAGAGTGCAGAGAACTGCAACTAAACTGGTAAAGGGGATGGAAGATTTCAACTATGAGGTGAGACTGTCAAGGTTGGGGTTGTCTTCTCTGGTTCTCAATTGTCTCTTTACAAATACATTAGAAGGGAATATAGACAGATAGGGGGGTGTTCTATTTTCGTAGGTGTTTTTTAACGGTGAGGGCAGTAAGGTTGTTGAATGTCCTTTCGAGTGATGTTGTGATGGCAGATTTTGTTGATGCCTTTAAAAATTCCTTTGATGATTTCTTGAACAAGCATAATGTCCAAGGCTATTGTGAAACTAAAATTTACAATTAGTATTGATGTTGGTATTTATAGTTGAACTTGATGGACTTTGTTCTTTTTTCAACCCAACTTAACTATGTAACTATGTTTGGGGCTATACTTGTCAGGGCAACCAATAGGTTCTTTATGTACTGATTTTGACAAATTCACCTTAGGCACCTTGCCTAACATGCCTTCCCTTACAACTCGCTACTTCTGTTCATAGCTGGGCGTTTACTCATGTTTCCTGCAGCACTCCCAAGTTAAGTCATTCCTGCAACTATATCCAGCAGATCTGACATGTTATGTCATCCTTTCTTACCACAGTTCCTCCTTACTTCATGCCTCTAGCCACCATGTAGATAAGGACACATATTTAACCCCTCATAAAACAGGGTATTGACCATTATTTGCAACCCCTTATATAGCAAACTATACTGCGAAAAATTGTACACTGAACATTTTACTCCAGAGACTGCAGCCTCTTCAAAACATATTTACCCTGATTGCATTCAGTATAGGAATAGGTCACATTGGGCAACCAATGTGGAAACAGAATAAATAGTAAGTAACTGACATCAGACATAAAGGTTAGCATTATAACAGCTTCCTAAATTCTCTGGGTATCGGTTGAATGCTGTAATCAATAGACAGCGGTCTATGTTAGGCTACTTACAGTAATCTGCTCACAAAATATTGGATATATACACTAGTCGCTATCATTTATCAAAGTGTGAAATTAGAGCCCACCACAGAAAAGCTCGCCCAATCTCTCACTCAATTTCTGGTCATTCCTATGGGATTTTTAGAAGCATTTTTATCAAATAATGAACTAACCCACTGATAAATGCGCTTCTAAAAATCCCTAAGGAATAAATAGGGAGTGGGCGAGTTTTTCTTTGGTGAGCTCTATTTTCACACTGATAAATCTGCATCTGTTTATTATAGAAAACAATGTGGGATTTAAACACTGGGATTATATTTACATTCACTCTTAAGCAATCACAGTACATAAGCATTAAGCATCATGCATAGGAATAATTGAGGGTGTGCTACACCTACCAGCACACAGGTACAGATTAATGTGTGTGTTTAATTAAGATGGATTAAACAGATGGTAAACCATTGAGGGTAGGGCACTCTTTACAACTACTGCAACATTTTGATGCTACAGTATGTCAGTGGCTATGTACCCTTATGTAATCTAAATGATTGTAAGTTTGTAATGGTTCGATTATTTTTATGATCTTGTGTACTGACATTCCACAAGAGCCATATTGTTACTAGAAATGTATTATTAAAAATAACTCCACCCAAATTTGTTTTTTTTTTCATTTTAAAAGAAAATGTTATTCTCTGTAACCTTCAAATATATATTTAATAAACACTTTCAAATCTTTTTTACATTGTTTGGAAATGTAACAGCTATGAAAAATAGTATCAGTCTGCCCATTTCTATTCTTTGCGCTAACTCCCTACTCTTGAAGCAATGTAAGAGAATCCAGTTTTTCACAGTTACCATAATGCTTGCATGTTCTGTGCCCTAAATTGGAAACATCGGTTTCTTCACCATAACTTAGTCCCATATACAGTTGCTTTTTAGTCAGTGGTTCACCAAATGTCTCTATCAGAATGGCATGGTTTTATTTATAAAATGAATGATGTTTTTATTTCACCAAATGTAGTTGGTGACTTTAAATAATTAATTTTTTAGTCAGTAGTTCAAAAAATGTCTCTACCAGAATGCCATCCCTGTCTCCCTTAAACCCCTCTTTTATCAAGATTTATCTGTTTAAATGCTTTTTTTTCTTAGAGGGTACTTTTACTCTGTAGTACTGTCGTTGTAGTACTTTATTTCAACTTCCCACACCCCTTACTATTGCAGCCAGTACTTAAACTGGGGTGTCAAATTGTCAGCCAGTAACATTGCAGAACTCGTGTTAACAATTTTTAGCGTAATGACACAGATGATCATAATTCACTTTATAGCAGTTAAGTATTGTGTATAGTAGGATTATATTGCTTGCTTCAGTGGGTCTTGCTTGCTGTGTACTTCAATAGCCAGCACAAAACAGCATGCACTCGTCAGACTCCAGGCAGCGCCGGATTTAAAATCCGAGCGCCCGGAGGCCACCCAACGCAGCCGCCCCCCGCGCATGCGCAACTCGCCCAGAGCACGCATCCGCAACTCACCCCCCCCCCAGCGCACGCATGCGCATTTTTGCGGGCGCCAATATGAACACATACGGAGCAGCGGGGAGAGGTCCCCGCTGCTCCGTATGGGAGCAGAACTTCGGTGCGGCATGCCGCCCCTAAATGTTTGCCGCCCTAGGCCCGGGCCTTTGTGGCCTCGCCACAAATCCGGGCCTGACTCCAGGACAGCGGATAAAATTTCAAAAAAAGCTTTATTAAAGATAAAAACCGTGACTGCACACGTATTCATAGGTACAAGGAATAACAAACAACTCAGGATTTAAAAGACATACACAAGTAGCATCATTTGTGATGTCACTTCCTTGTGAAATTTGAGAAAGTATGCCTATAGCAGTAATAAAGCAGTGAAACCAGTATAAGCATCCATTAATACAAACAGTGTAAGCATCTATTAGTGCAGACAGTTTATCCTGATATCTTTTATAAGTTTAATGATTATTATGTTTAGTATTGGCATACATATATGCCATAGTTAATATGTGGGATTAACAGGCTGTCAGTCAGAGGGGGGAATTAACAGGCTTTCAGTCAGAGAAACAGAAAAAAAAAATTAAAAATCCCATCCCTTTAAAGGAAAAAAAAATTTTTTTTTTCTTTCTTTCTTTTCTTCTCTCCTTTTATAGAATAGAGGAGAGAGATTTTTTCCAACATTATTATACATGACAACTCAGGTCCCTTGTGGTTCCCGTGTATTAAGATAAAAATCCATTTGACTTCAAGTTTTAAAAGTGTTTTTTAGTTTATGACCTCCTCTATTCTGTATAGTCACCTTATCTATGCCCTGAACTCGTAGCATCGATACATTTCCCCCATTACAGCATGTGAAGTGTCGGGCAACTGTTGCCTCACTTCGGGAATTAACCTGATTTATATGTTCTTGTATACAATTTTTTTTAAAGGTCGAGCTGTACATCCCACATACTGGATGTTACAGCTCATACAAGTTAATAAGTATACTGTTGTGTTACAATTAATGTAACTATTTATTTTGTAATTTTTCCCTGTGCTTGTGCTGGTGAAACATTTTGATACATATACTCTCGAGCAAGTGATACATCTTGATGATCCGCACTAATACATTCCTTTTTCTTGTAACCGGTTACGGTCTGATTTATCTCTTTTAAATTCTTTTGGTGACAAAATATTGCCCAAAGCGGCCGCTCACCTACTTCCAAACTCACTTCCGTCTCCCAAAACATGCCGCAACTTTGGATCATTATACAAAATTGGGAGATGTTTCTTAATAATATGTTTTATCGAATTAACTTGGCTACTGTATGGAGTAATGAACAAAACAGTATTTTTATTTTTGTCCTTTCTTTTATTTTGTTGTTGAGTAGGTCCTCTCTATTCCTGTCCAGTGCTTTATTAAAGGCCCTGTTTAAATTGTTTTTAGAGTAACCTCTCGCCAAAAATTGTTTTCTTAATCCATGTGCTTTGCAGCCAGTACGTAAACTGGGGTGTCAAATTGTCAGCCAGTAACTTTGCAGAACTTGTGTTAACAATTTTTAGCACGCTGACACAGATGATCATTATTCACTTTATCGCAGTTAAGTATTGTGTATAGCAGGATTATATTGCTTGCTTCAGTGGGTCTTGCTTACTGTTCACAAAATGATTTAAATACTATAATTTTGCTTTATAATACGACTAAAATTTCAATATTTAATTTATACATGTATAAAACTTACATGTAAAGGTGGATGTTGGCTTAGGTTAATGCTTAAAGATGTGAAATAAACATCTGCGCTTACTATCTATTTTGAGTGGAAGACATAGGGAATTGGTGCACTTCAAAGGCATAAATACACCTGGAAAGCAGATACAGCAGCGAATGGAATGGCAAAATGGGAAACATTACACAGATGCAGTCTTTTATCTTAGCAAAATGCATATGTTTCTTAATACAAATATTTTCAACACATAAAACAAAGACCATGGTCCTTCTTATGTGTTTTCATTTTTTTGTTTTTGAATTTTATTGAGCAGATGTATCTACTTGTCCTTAATTATATAGGAGTTTCAGGAAAAATGTACTTTCCTACCACAACTGCTTTTAATATTATGACACATAAAGTCCATCAGGAATGTACCTAAAATTGAAACGTTATTGCAAATTAACATGTACTTGGCTTGCATTCAAAGAGCATTTAACAAGCTAGTTTGATCTGAATATACATGTCTTTATGTAGCTGAGAATCCTATGCTAATGTTATTAGTGTTTATTTCTTCGGGCATTGCTGCACTTTCACATTTGCTAGCCATCCATCCTTTTTTCCCCTGCTGGGTTCTCTGAAGATCACTAGCAAGAATAGGCGGTGGGTTACATTTTACACAAAAGAATGCATGCTTGGCAGATTTTTAAAACATGCTATGATTTCTATGACAGATAAAGCAAAAGTGTCCATATCACAAATGTACTGTGTTCAGCCTGTGCCAAGATTCCGCCTAACATGTGTTTCTAATGGAAAATATACTATATCTTGGTTCAGAAGAATAGCTTCTGTAAAAATGTCTAATCCCAAAACTCTTATATCTCTTTCAGACACTGCCCATCCCAGTTCCCCCAAGACATTAAGAGAAGTACAAGCTATGTTACACACTTTTATCTGAGGGAAAAGAGGCATAGGACACTTACTGTCCCAGTCCATCTAGGGGGGTTAGGTGTGCCCAAAATCCAGCACTATTATGAAGCGGCCCACCTTCCCCAACTGCTAGGCTGGTCTCAATGGATGTCTGATATTATATGGGCAAAAATTGAAGCCGCACAATTTCTCCCCTACAACCCTTATGCATAGCTATGGTCCACATTGAAAAAAGATGCACCTCCAGTTCCAGTGTTTAAGGCCATGGAACACACTTTGAAATTGTGGTGGAAACTTAGATTTAAATATAGACCAATGTCCTACCCATCACTATTAGTTTCCCATCTGGGCAACCCCCAGTTTGAACCTGCCTTACCATCACAATATCTCTACCACTGGCTACATACGCACTTTTTTACTGCACGGGACCTAATAGACCAAACCCAAGAAACATTCCTAACAAAAGAAAGTATAAATGATAAGGCTTCTGCCACCTATGGTACTAATATCTCCAATTGAAACACTATTATGCCTCTATATTAGAGGCAGCCCAAGGACTCACTTTATCTTTTTTGAACGCCTGGCCATCAATGGCCTACTGCAGAGAGGATTAATATCTAGCATATTTAAGCCTTCCATAGGACTCAGTGGCACTGTACAGATCCAACCTGGCCAAAAGATAGTGACGATACCAAAGCTTGAATTAATTCCGAAATGGTCGTAGTCTTTGTGAAAAATACGACTTTTTTGTGGAAGTTAACGCAAACCGCAAAAAAGTTGCGTAGTTTTAATGATATTATCGTTGTCATTATGAAAAGTTCTATAAATTAGAAAAAATACGATTTTTTTCTAAAAAAAAAAAATTGTGTTTTCATGAATAGGCCCCCTTGTACACACAGTACAACACAAATTTGGCATAAGGCATAAGTTTGATTTGGAATATATAGATGCTAATGGTAGAAAATGATATCTAATATAAGTCGAACCACACTGTCACTTTCCTTTACTTTGTTGATTTTCATAAGAACTCCTGTATAAACTGCATATGTACTGTTTGCTTTCTTTCTGAAAAAAAAAAAATCTTAAGTTACAAAAAAAATGTAAAATATACTCTTGTACCCACTTGTACCCACCAAACTATAGTCGTAGTATGGGTTCAGAGTATAATATATAACTGCTATGATGAAATAATGTAGGCTCTTGGCCAGTGGCAGTACCCCAAGCAAGAGTGCATTTGATTCAGTTCATTGGAATAAGTAGTAAATTGAAGAAAAATATGACTGAAGACAGGAAGCAGGTGGTTTTCTCAGCAGAAGAAAACTTGATTCTAAAAATTCACATATTCTGATATATACAATTACACTTTTAACTGAAATGGCAGGAGTGCCCCCCTCTGCAGAACAAAGCCTGAGTTGCCAGTTAAGTTATGCTAGTGAACAGTCTTTCTACAAGGCACTGCAACTGTCCTTGAGGAAACTGCAAGCAAAAGAATTGGCAGGAGCTCTGCCAGATAGAATGCCCAGGTAAGTTGTCTCAATCAACAGTTTCAGGGCTATGTACTGCCACAGCTCCTGAGATAATTAATGGTTTCTTTAGTTACAGTCAGCAGCAATGGCCAGAGCCCAGAAAGTAGCATGCAGAAGGGAGATTACCAGAAACCAGAGGGCAAAGCAGGACAAGTTAGGCCAAATCCCACACATAAAAACCCACTCATCAACATCAAAATTATAGGCCTTATGGAAGTAAATAGGTTTTATTAGTCAGCTTGTTGCAGAGAAAACATTGCTTTAGAGTCAAGTAAGTGAGTGTCCAACAGTGATGGGCATTGTTTGCCACTTTGTGTAGGGGTTTGTAGCATACACCAGTGATAATTTTCTTAGTAATCTTAAAGGACATGTAAACCCTACATTTTCCTGTCATGTATAAGTTGGGCACATCTCACCCAAACTGTATCATTTGTACTGCATATATCCCCTCTGTTTGCCCGAACTGTCACTTTTTCCTAAAACAAATAGCAGATTCAGGGCTCTGTGCACCCAGACCACCTTGCATCTACATTGAGATTGCATTCTTTATAACACTATCATAACTGTGCTTGTAACTTCATTAAGTGAAGGGCCTGGGGTGTATACACCTGGGCCACTCACTTGTCAACCTGGGTGGGTCCCATTTGTCTGGCTTTGTTTAATTATTATGTGCTAGTGTGTGTGGGGTAGTTTATATGTGTTACCTGCACAAGATATATCATTGTATGTTCAGATGGAAAAATTATCAGATCATCATAATTATTGTATGTTTATAGCGTAACATTATTGTGTTATGGAAATGATTTTGCATTAAACCTGGTTTCGTAATATCAGTCAAGCATTGCATTAATGTATTAAGGAATATAACTTCATTTAAAATATTAATTTTATTTACTAAAAGCTGCTTTTTAACAAGAACAGAGCTTGTGGCTTTGAATGTAGGCTGAATGCAGTGATACATTTATTAGGCCATCTGGCTTTATGATTCTGAGCCTGCAGTCTGCAGATTGCATGACTCATAGTGATCATTAGGTGGGATCGGAACAGTAAAATATATAAACAACTACACTAGAAGGGAATCCTAAAAACATGACTTTAAATTAATGCAAAACATTGTTTTAAAGAAATGTCCAGGCTGGGGAAGATAATCTTTCTCACTTTGACAATACACGGGCTCACAGTGGTTACTGTGTATATGGTCAGACTTTCTAAACAGTATCAGTTATGATGGGTGGACAAAAATTATATAGCCTCTGGATGCAGTCCTCTCCAGATATGTCTGCACAGGTCCCCTTTGTGATGTGATTGTTGGCCACTCATTAATGACCTTGCTAGGAAATAGTATCTTCTATTATGTGGCTAGCTTTATTTTCTGCTGTCCACCCAAACCCCTTACTGTTGCAGATATCAAAAACGTGTGTACCCGGCCACCACCCCTGACTGGTTATTTTATTTTATATCAATTGATTTCTCCATTTCACCACTTTTCTTTTAATCTGTTGTATTACTGATTAAAGGTTAGCTTCTGCTATCCTCTTCATCTCCTTTTGACCATTAATCACGGAGTACATCTTATGTTCAGCACCCACTCTCCATTTGCATTTTCATCTGCTAAATGATGCTGGCACATAAGTTCTTAGTAAGGACTGGAGTTACCTGATTTCAGAATAGATGACCCTATTCAATAAGTATCCACTTAAATATTTACAGTGTGTTTAATCTGTATTAGGAAAGAAAAGCTGTACTTAGAAACACAGACACAGCTTCAATAATTGTCCACCCTATAATTAAATGAAAAACAGGACTGCTTGAAACAGTTTTATTCCAAGCAGCTTATCACCATAAACCAATAATTGACACTATCTTCATGCAAGAATACAATCCAGTAAGAGAATATGTAATTGCTTGGTAACAGCTATTTTCATTGCAGTATACACTCGTAACTCATGTTATCAGTTGTATATGGTGAATAATCAATATACCTTTTAATGCCTTTGAGGCAACTGAGTGATGAGCTAAGGAAACAACTTTGTCTTTTAAGTCACATGATGAAATGTAAATAAAAATGTCTCGAATACATTTTTCTGAACCCTGTAGAAAAGACACACTACTCTAAAATTCTCTTTAGCCTCAGGTTTTTGTCTTTTTTTATTTTGGCAAGGCTTAAGTTAAAAAAAAGTTGCTTAAACCTAACAACATAATGCTTCATTTTGGCACAATTACATAGCCTTTGTGTCAGGATTATACTGTGGTGTGTGAGGAAAGGTAAGGTGAGTCCTTCAGGCAGGGGCTGCTATAAGATGGAGGAGGCGTGGACAGGACGTAGTGGGCGTTGACCAGATGAGACAGCA
The DNA here is from genome assembly GCF_000004195.4 of Xenopus tropicalis. NCBI lineage: Eukaryota > Metazoa > Chordata > Amphibia > Anura > Pipidae > Xenopus > Xenopus tropicalis. Next base: position 69,642,880 of record NC_030679.2, read on the forward strand.
AGGGACGGAGCGGGCGTAGATCAGATGAGAACAGCAAGGGACGGAGCGGGCGTAGATCAGATGAGAACAGCAAGGGACGGAGCGGGCGTAGATCAGATGGGAACAGCAAGGGACGGAGCGGGCGTAGATCAGATGGGAACAGCAAAGGACGGAGCGGGCGTAGATCAGATGGGAACAGCAAGGGACGGAGTGGAACAAGGCAAGATCAGGCAGAACAGAACAGAGCAGACAAAGGCAAGGACAAGAGTGAAGACTGAGGAGAGGAATGAGGAGCAAGGAGTGAAACAAGAGCAAGGCAATGGGCAAGGAAGCAAGAGAACAAGGCTAAGAAGAACAAAGAGAAGAAGAAGTAGGACAAAGGAGCCAGAACAGGAACACCAGCTAGGGGCAGGCCACAGTGCTAAATGATTAATGTTCAGGCACTGATTGTGAGGAGGGCTGGGCTTATATAGGGCAGAGTCAGCCCTGATTGGCTGACCCCACCTAGCCAATAAGGCTGCTGAGGTAATGTAATGAAGCCCAGGACACTGGTGAAAGGGATTACATAGCAAACCCCTCTCATCAGCTGCTCTCCTGGCTCAACAGTTAGGGAGAGCAGCCAAGAACCACCAGGTCCCGGGATCAGTCCCCAGCAGAGCCTTACACTTTGCCTCTTTCCCTCCCAAGCTAGTTAACTACACTAAAGTTTCCATTGATTTAAAATTGAACCCCCTCCTCCCGAGTTTGTATTATTTCTGCATACAGTACATCTCCAGGGATGCTATGTTCTCTGCAAAGCCTTTACAACAGAACCTAATGTTGCATTACATGGCTCGCTGGAGGCAAACATTGTGTCTATAATTTCTTTTTTGATGAAAGCATCCAAAATGCAAGCAATTAATTAAACCAATATGCAGGCAATATGCTGTAATGTCTAGCTGAACTTTGCTTTTTCCTTTATTTAACCTTCATTTATTTTCAGACTACAGCTATAAGATGGAACATTTCTTGTCATTTCTTTTTGTGCATGTACAATGCTCTGTCTTAATTTTTGATAAGATAAAATAAGCAAATAGTGATCATTTGAAGAAATATATTGCCTTTTCTACAGCATGTATCTTGATTAGTAATAGGGGACTAAATACATGGCACGCAGCAGCAGCGCTGGAACCATTCTGGATGGATGAATGGTTGGAACCAAACTTTTACTTAAGGGAAAATTTGGTTCCTGCTCAGACCTCAATAAAAGGTAGAGTATACCTATACTATTGCATCCTGTTGGCATATGCAGATGTAAAAAAAAAATGTAAAAAAAGCATCAGGCATGTTCCTAATACTTTTAGTTGTTCGGAATACATATATTGATGCCATATTGTAGTACTAGAATGTACCATTAAACATCCTAAAACTTCTAGTAAAAACACACCCAGCTATATTCAGGATACAATGGATCTCCTTAACAAGCTGGCTGCTGTTGGGCCAGTACGAGATGGAACAATTTTAGCCACCTTGAATGTGGAACCTTATATACAAATATCCCACACAATGATGGTATTGCAGCATGTGATCACTACATTAAAAAACTAAACACAAAATAGATACAGAACCAGTGAAGCAGATCATACAGTTCTATCTTGACCCATAACTACTTCTTATTAGCAATAAGGTTTATATACAACAGATGGGGACAGCAATGGGATCACAATTTGCTCCTAAATATGTAAATGCTTTTATGGCCAAACTGGATAAGGACTACATTTTATTCTGTAGTGTTAAAACACTACATAGATGACATTCTTATCATCTGGACAGCTAGTGAGGAGGATCTGCTGAAACTGTGGCAAACTCTATAACTTTTATAAATATGCACCATAATATTTACATTCCTAGTAAGAATTGTAGTGACAAAGACAAAGAGAATACTGGGAAAGTTGTGCTTACCACTAAACAATCTGAAATTATTAGGTGCGGTGCAATGAGGGTGTCACCACAAAATTTATACAGACAAGGACAGGACATCCTCTGCACTCACCCATATGAACATATTTAGGACATTAAGACATTTGATACATGCAGCTACTAAAATTATCCTATGTAACAGGGATTGGCTGTCTATATATTTCAATGTATTCAAGCTGGCCAACTGCATAAAAGTCACTCTTAGGGCATATATTTTTTTCTAGTTAAATGAACACATTCAAGATTTTCAGCCTCATTGAAAATGAATGGAACGATTTGATTCTTGCTTGTATGCCAATTTTTTTCCCATGAAAAAATACAACAAATATTCTGCTGCATTTTGTTCCCAAGGGAAAAAATGTTATTGCAGGAAAAAGTTGTGCATTTTTTGCTGTAATTACATTTTAACCTCCAAATTTGATGATCAGACTCTAACTTTATAAGTTTTTAATTAAGACAGACCAGTATTTAGTTTCCCCACAAACCAAGGTTGCTGTGCACTTACATTCCGCTAGTAAGTCCTTAGCAGATCTTGCAAGCAGAGATAATAGAGGTTTTCAGGAAAAATATCTGACAATAGTATTCCTATTTACCACTCACTTTCATTTGCATATTTTTTCTACTATTATTCAAATTAAAAGTGTCAGTAGTATAAAAGTCTTTTTTTAACCAAAAATTCCATTTGTTGTCATGGCACTGAACCCAGTAGTGAATAATAGCAAGTTCATGGTTTGATGTTCAAAAAGATCAGCCGTAAGCTGCCCTTTTACTATGCAGTTGCCTGCTCAGAAGAATATTTTTACTTGGGCTTTATTTTTATTTAAATGCTTTATGATTAGAACACAACAGAAATCTATGGTAAATGGCATATGTACTTTTCCCTTATCTTTTGTGCTAAATATATACCATGGGACTTCTGGGTAACACTGTTACATGTCTGGTTTCTAAAAATTATTTTAAATGCACTCTATCATAAAATAATTGTAGAATGTCACAAAATAGATTCTTACCTATTTGTGAGATACTGTATAACAGTTTATATAACTTCATATAAACTAAATATAATAAGTATTTTCCGTATTTTGCAAAGAGGGGCCAAGGGAGAAATGTAACAAGCAGCTGACAATGGGACCAAGATTCTCTGCTTCAGTAATCTGAGAGACTCCTGGCACAGTCACTGATTTTTTTTTTTGTCACTGATTTTTTCATGCTCAATATTCATCTCATTTCTTTTAGCTACTGTTCTTTTTTTTAATTTAATTTAAGATGTTAATACTTGAATTAGAACTGTAATGCCAGCAGTGGATCAGATAGTTGAAAAGTACATAGGCCAGCAGTGCATTTGATCTTGACTGCTAGACAGCAGCATAACATTGTATGCCTTTATGTGCCATGTACCTTCTGCCACTCTGTACCTTGCACATTTAAATGACGCTCAAGATCCAGGACAGGAGGAGGGATGCCTTCATGCCTCCCCCTACCTGCCCCTTCTGTATCTAGCTACCTAACACAGGCCCCACTAGATGCAAATTTCAGTCCTCAGGTCTCTGCACTCCAGTTTCTTTAACATTTCACTATTCATAGGAACGCCCTTAACTGCTGTTTAGAAAGGGAGCCTGTTTTTGTTGCTTCAGTTTTGTATATCTTGGGCTATGTTATTCCCCATCGCAAATGTATATCTTATATAGCAGGCCTTCATCAAACAGGAGCATCAGCCTGGGGTCTCAGGGAAGCAATTTTAACCACTAAGAGGGTGTTAGGCACCCCACATTGATTTTATCTGCTTACCTGAGACCCCAGCCGATGCTTCAGTTTGATGAAAACTGCACTGGCTCAGGGTACTCCTGTCGGAGCGCTATTTCACTTGGCATGACCATTTTTCAATGCTGTAGTCCCAGTCTGGTTTGGGGGTGGCACCTCCCCAGGAATTATAGCTTCCCTTCTCCTTTAAAGTTATATAGTAGATTGCTGAGGTAGAATGTACATTATATAATACGAGCCAGCTGAACTATTGAACCATTTCTGGTATAGAATCTATTATCGGAAATACTTGGGGCCTTGGGTTTTCCAAATAAGGGATCTTTCTTTATATCACCATACCTTAAGTCTGATACAATCATTTAAACATAAAATAAACCAAATATTATTATTAGTTATTCTCAAGTACAAGATACTGTTTTATTACCGAAAAAAAGGAACTCATTTTAAAAAATGAGAATTAATTGCTTATAATGGAGTATGGAAGATGGCCTTCCTGTAATTCAGAACCTTCGGTATAATGGGTTTCCAGATAAGGATCCCATAACTAAATATATATAATTTTCACCAAGCAAGCATAACATTATTTTCTGAAAACCATATTTTAACAATAACTTGCAGGTCTGGTGTACCTCTCATGGGATATATTCACAGCTGTATAGACCGGAAATGAATTTAACAATCCTTTGGCTATGCAAAATATAATAAATCATGCAAAATCCCAACACAGGAACAAATTTAAACCATGTGTAAATAATATATAAACATAAAAATATGGCTGTGCAATTCCTATCTGTGTGAAAACATTTGTTCCCAAGCATGATTTGTCTAGCTGGTCACAATGGTCCCCACTCCTGCACCCTACCTGTCCCCTAACTTGTGCATTATTCAGGGTGTTGGAGGATGCTGGCCACAATGGGCCTTGTCCTTATCACCTGACTTATCAAGCTTCAGCAAAAAGGCAAGACATGATCTGTGCATGAGCACTAGGGGGGTCAGTCTTGGACACCTTAGTGCTCTTGCGCTTCTGCCACAATGATGTTTATATTAATGTTAAATATAAATGTTTATATTGCCTGTTAGGCATCTCTTTAAGGAAAATCTTATTAATTAAAAAAATTTACCTGAAAATAGTGCAGCCAAGTTTAGTAATATATTGGCTGCAATATCTGTACAATAATAATATGTTGTACAGACCATATGAGAGTACGATATTTACTATTAAAGGACAAGGAAACCCAAGAAATATTCTAAGTTCATAGACAGGCTTACCTGCAATTAGTTCATTAGCACCCTTGATAATCCTCAAGTTTTGCACACTGACAATAAAATATTTTTTTAAAAAAAGAATAGCCTAATAAAAATTTTCCATCAAGCATTTCTGCTGCAGTTAGACCAAGACTGTAATTCCACATAGTTCAGTGGTAGTAACTGGAGTGTGCCTGTTAAACAGCATCGAGAGCGAACAATTCAGTAATTTTAGTAATACAAACCTGACTCTGGTGAAATGGTTGAACATGTCTGTGCTACCACATCATGATTAACCCCTTAGCTCATGCATGCTGCCTACTACACACCAATCAACCCTCAATGTGCTAGTTTCTATAGCATAAGTAATTAAACAAATGTTGTGTTAGAGGAAGATGTCACGGTTACAGCTATGCACATTGGGAACCTGCTGATGTCTAAGTACCAATAAAAGGGATTTAGAATATATGTGTTAATTCTTGTTGTCTATAAAATGACATTAAAACCCTGACATTTCTGCAATTCTCCATAAATAAAATCTAGAGGGTGAAATTCAGTCATGGTAAATACCAAAAGCTATTTAATTCTGTGCTGTGTTTAACTATTAACTAAATGTTAACATTGTGTGAATAGGAATTCTCATTGCATATTATGTATGTGCTTTACAGTAAGTCAGTGAAAGTATCTAACAAATTAACCAATAACACCATTACTAAGCATATGCAGCTGTAATTGCCCTGCAATTACTTAATACTTTCTTAAAAATGCACTAAAAAACACGTCAGAGAATTAATTATTCTATTTTACATTTAAAGGAAACTTCAAGATAAAGGCAGTGTATGTCATGCGCCAATGTATACATTGGAAATAATTCTGCAGTTTGCTTATGTACAGTACATATACAATGTATTGAAAACAAAGGACTGAATGAGCCTCAATATGTTTCGGGGTTTCTCATAAAGGCCAAATTCAGTTTAGTTTGATAATGTATATATTAGCCTTCAACTGTTCACATATACTTGTGTAAGGATCTTTTGTTCCCCTACATGTTTATTTATATTTTATTTAATTATTATTACAGTGATTGGCCTAGTTCTTTTAACGAAAAAAGGTCAGAGAAGAAGAAGGGTGTAGCGCTTTAGCTGCCTACAGAAGAGACACCCCGTAAATAAAGTTCCTATCTTTCCCTATATCCTGGTGTGGACAGGTTCCATGTCTCTAGGCTAAATTATCACTTAATTTATTACCATCTGTTATTGGTGCAAGGTGCAGAGGGCAGTGTTTTATCTTAGCACTTTCTGTCTCTCCTTATCATATAAAGTTGTTGCCCAGTTTTTCTTCTGCATGGGTGCAACTATTTCTAGCAGAAAAAAATCTCTTTCCTATTGATTGCAGAAGGAAAATACAGTGAGAGCTCTGGCAAAGCAGAAAAGCCGTAGGCAGAATGAATTTCTTTTATTTTGTTACTAAGAGCTAGTGTTCCAGTAGGAGTAACCTGTACTCTGTAGCACACCCACTCTTAGTATTGGAGGAAAGTAATGAAACAAGCACAGGCACATAGCATACTGTCATCCAACAGAGTTGGAAAGGTGTCAGCTATGATCTGCATGCAGAGGATTAAAGATACAACACTTTTAAGTGTTTTCTGGATGCTATGCTTTATAGTGTTTGAGCTAAATAGGGTAAGATACTGTGCATCTAATGTTTTTCAAAGATTACAAGGGGCTTCTAATAATACTGCGCTATCCTCTGAGGGTATAACTGTAAATAGAACAGATCCTGGAGCAGCTAAGATGCCAAGTATTATAGATTAGAAATATAGATGGCCCAGTGGAAGTTCTGACTAAGGTTTGGGGGTTCTGGGCTGTTGCACTTAGCATATAAAATTTAAGAATGTACCAGTGCATTATTCTTCTCTAAATATAGAAGGATTGTGCGTAAAAAGTTGGACTGATTTATTGAGAAAATCCACCAAAACCCTACCAGTCCCGCCCATCTGTTCCACTTCCTGCTGGCTGAATTCTCTGGATGTGCAGGGGAGCCGGCGGCCCTCAGCGCACTGCACTGTAGGATAGGAACCAATCAGCAGCTTGTTTGACCTGATAGAAAACTGAAGCCTGTCTTTGCTTGTGTGAGTGCAAGGCTGTGATTGGCTATCCCTCTCCTCTTGTGCGGACAGAGACCTGATAGGATCTATAGAGAGCTCCAATAAAGGGACCATTCTTACAGACTGTATTCAATTTTAGACCAATGTAAACAACCAGCACCATATATTATTTATAACTGCCTACAAAATTAGGGTTTTTTCCATTTATCCAATATGTCTCCTTTAAGATTTTAGAAACTCTTACTACAGCTTGCACTCAGCTATGTTAGATTATAGATCTAAAACTGAGGTCAAGAGATGTAATAAATATGGTATTAAAAACACTGTCTGTTCTATTTTGCAAATGTTAGGACTTTAAAAGGGAATATTTGCTGTTCTGGAGGAATCTGACTCCACCGAAAGAGAAAATCATGAGCCTTCTTTGGAATGCTAATAAAAAGCTATCAACATCCCTCTTTTACCAGGGGTTACCATGAAAAAAATTGGAAATATTGCATGGCTGCACTACTTATTACTGTTTTATCTAGGGTAATATTTGACAGGTACCTTGTACTCCAACCACTCTGACGTAATATGCACAAACCAAATTATATGAGAGAGAAATCTTTGGCTGTGATATTGAGTATATTTGATTGAAGTAGGGGTGGGCAAAAAGATGTCTCTGCACTCTTTCATCTGCAACTCTGGATTTGACTTTTGTTAACCTTAACTTATCAGCTGAATAGCCATAGTTTAACAAGTTATTTGGAACCTTATGGATCATGATCACAAAATTATCTGAAACAGTTTTTTCAGTTTTTGGGTTCAAATCACAAATTTTGGCCTAACATTTGAGCAATACCCATACACACTAGACTTGATATAGTTTCAGAAGTATCCAGGACAACAAATAAGCATTTATTTTAACCACACTATTGGGCTTTCAGTTTGAGCATCCTTTTCATTGCTTTGCTACCCCAAAAATGCTGCCCATCTTTACTAGTGGCTTTCTTTAAAGGATATTTAATAAAGGAATTAAAGTTTTTTATTTAGTTTATTGTGCTGTATTTATATGGCACCAACACATTTACGCAGCACAGTGCTTGTTCCTAAATGACATCAGTCTCTACCCAAGTGAAGCTTAAAGCTAAAGTCTCAATTTTTGTTTTTTGTTACTCAACCTAATGTTTTTTTAACCTGCTGCTTAAAACAAATAAATTCAATTAGTCTTTATTGTGGTCTACAACAATGGCACATAGGGTGATAGCGATTTGTTGCTTGGCAAGCAGCAAAAGTGCATGTATACCATTGCACTTACAAGCTGAATCTAGAACAAGCCAGCAATTTAAAAGGAACTCCTAAACATGACATTTTTCTTTGCAAAAAATCTTTGGTAAAAATAGTCGGGTAAGGAAGAACACTAATAAACCATTTATATGTCAAACATCATTAAAAATAGATTCAGCAAATATATTTATTTAACATTACACTTTGGGTTCATGTTTTTAGCTTTTCCCTTTTCTTATCAAAGTAGAGCCTGTAGAGGAATGGCTAAACATTTATGAGGGTTTTCTGTGAATTTCTTCAATAAAAATGTTCTTGGAAGATGTTGCAGGACTGCTTACAGAGTTTGAAATGTTTCATTTAAACATAGAACGATGTTCAGAAGTTCTCTCTCAAGGCAGCTGAGCAGGGTTATAAGATTTGATTCGCCATTTTCCCTGGTGTCAATGAAAGATATCTTTATAGGGAAAGCAGGTCGGTATTTGTTGGTTGCTCAGTACTAGAATAAAATTCAGTCTTGTGCTGTGGATGTGTTTAGTTCTTAGCTCTGTTTGTAGTAGAAAATTATTCTATTGATATTATTTAGTCTGTGTGTGAAGGGTGTTTGAATCTACTGGAGTGCATACGAATGCTTAAGATTAAAAAGCAAGGATTAAAATGTGGAACCTTAGCAAAGTATTTTTATAGATGACCCATTAGATACTCTACATACTCTACAACTGTGCACATAAGATATAATAAAGGTTCTCCATGAAGGAGTCTGTGGTGATAAAGATGATATTAATACAGGTATTGGACCTGTTATTAGGAATGCTCAGGGCTTGTTTTTTTTTCTTGGATAAGGGGTCCTTAATTTGGATTTCCATACCTTACGTCTGCAAAAAATCACTTAACAATAAATAAACCCAATAGGATTGTTTTGACTTGAATGAGGATTAATTATATCTTAGTTGGGATCAAGTACAAGGTACTGTTTTATCATTACTGAGAAAAGGGTAATCAACTTTAAAGGAGATAGGAGATGGCCTTCCGGTAATTTGGAGCTTTCTGGATAATAGATCCCATACCTGTAGTGTATATGGAATGTAACAGATTCAACCACACATAAAGATGGCATAGCAAAAAATGACTTTGACTGTATTGGCAAATCCACAAATGATATTAAGCAGGAGCCAGCAGTTTTAATGGAATTCTGGGGAGAAATTGCAAAACATTAATATAGTTTTAATGTTGTAATTTCAAATTGTAGAAATGATTGAAATTTCTCATATAGATTTCAAAAACCTTTAATGCTGAGAATAAATGATAAGACCAAATACAATGAATTTGTTACTAGATCATTTAAAAGCTAGTTAGATTTAAAGGGTTACCGACACAACACATTCATGCATAGGTATCATGGACATGTAAAAATTCAGAAATTTACTAGAATTTTAAGATGGCTTTAAAAAAAAAGGTAAATAAAGAAAGAAAATGATATCCTCTGAGCTCAGATCTTTTAAAAACATTAACAGAGACATCATGCTTTCTGCTAAAACACATAACAAAAATGGTTGTCATTCAAAATCATATGAAATTGCTACTGTACTCAATTTATTTCCTTAAGAAGTAAATGTAGAAATGTTAAGAACCATCCCATGTGACTTAATTCAGAAGTAAAGAAGATAATAGGGAAAAAAGGGTAAGCATTTAAAAGCTACAAGTCAGAGGTGACAGAATATAAACAATGAATATAAACACTATAGCAAATGTTGTAAAACAGCAATCCAGAAAGCAAAGATAGAAAATGAGGAGCACGTTGTGACAGAGACTAAGACTAACCCCCTAAAAGTTTGTTAAGTATATTAATAGTAAAAGAAATGTGGGTTGAGAATGTGGCTCCTTTAAATTATGATAACAAAATGGGTATAATGGATACCAAAAAGGCAAATGTGCTAAATCAGTTCTTTTCTTCAGTTTATATAATAAAGGAGCCAGAGTGCCAAGAACGATCTGATAGCTGCAGTGTTGGCTCAACTTAATCTAGTCAGTGGTTGATGCAGGACATAAAGGGCTACTCAAAATTAATATGAACAAGGCACTAGGACCAGATGGAATACACCTTTGGGTACTGAGAGAGCTTAGTTCAGTTTTAACCAGGCCTCTATTTTTGATTTTCACAGACTTGCTTTCATCTGGTATGGTGCTTATGGATTTGAGGAAAACTGTTAACGGATCACATTCAAAACTGTGTTCTGGAGAATGGCATTATGAACAGTAATCAGCATGGCTTTATGAGGGCTAGGTCATGTGAGACAAAACTGATTGTTTTTTAGGATAGTAAGAATCTGGACAGTGGGGTTGTTGTAGATGAGATCTTTTTGGATTTTGCCAAAGCATTTTATACAGTGTCCCACAAATGGCTTACTAAAATAGGTCTTTTAGACTTAGTGAAGTTGTTTGCACATGGATAGGAAACTGGCTACAGGATCAGGAACAGAGGGTGGTTGTAAATGGTACATTCTCTACTTGGAGTAAGGGTTATAGTGTGGTCCCGCAGGGTTCCGTATTGAGTTAGGGTAGGGTATTATAAGAAATTTATTAGTGTTTGCAGATGACACAAACTATGCAACCCAATTAATTCCATCAAGGATGTGGCAGCAGGATCTTGACAAACTGGCAATCTGGGCAACTAAGTGGCAGATGAGATTTAATGTTGAACAATATAAGGTCATGCACCTGGGATGTAAAAATATGCTAGCCACTTATACTGTTAATGGGACTGCACTAGGCAAATCCATAATAGAAAACAACCTTAGAGCTGTCTATAATAAACTTGGCTGTAGAAAGCAATGCCAGGCAGGAGCTGCAAGGGCAAAAGTGTTGGGCTGTATTAAAATGACCATAGGTTCGCAGGAGGAGGGTGTTATTCGTCTTCTTTGCAGAGCGCTGGTAAGGCCCCATCTAGAATATGCCACGCAGTTTTAGTCTCCAGTGCTCTAAAGGTATATTTTTAAATTACACTGGGTATGAAGAAAAACTGTCCAAGTTAGAGTTGTTTACAATGAACAAGAGGCGCTTAAGAGGGGATATTATAAGTATGTATAAATATATAAGGGGATCATATAATAATCTCTCTAATGCTTTATTTACCAGTTTATGCTTTCAGCAGACACAAGGGCACCCATTCCAATTAGAAGAAGAAGGTTAATACTAATACTTTAGATAGCTTCAAGAAGGGGGCTGGATGGCTTTTAAGCAAATGACCAGATACTGGGTTATGAAAAGATAGCTTATAGTACAAGTTGATCCAGGGACTGGTCTGATTGACTGTTGGATGTAGACACAGGAACAAAACATACCATTCAACTTTATCTGATCTGACTTGCATTACAGCTGTGTGGATTAGATTTTGTAGGATCCTACAAAATATTGTGCTGTTGTGTGACAAGATTTTGTGGGTCAGATAAAATCTTAAACTTAAGGTTGTTCCTCTTCTACCTACCCCTAAATCTGGCCCTGGAATGGACTGGACAGATACTCCATTACATAAGTCCAGCTCGCATGTTTAAAACAGACATTCCTCAGGACAGCTTTGTAGTGAAAATATTAAAAAGCTCTCTCTGAGCAGGAAGTCTACATGCCTGTGTAAAGAACTCCAAGAGGGGCAGGCGTTATTTTTATAAATTATGTTTTTTCAAGATGAAATCGGCACCCTGTGTTTCAATAAATTGCCCTGAAGTATATATATGTATATATATATATATATATGCACAAACACACCACACTCACAGGACTTGTATGAAGCAAAAAATGGTGTTTAATTTCATATTTCAGCTTAGACTCAAGCCGTCTTCAGGACACAAAATAAGCAGAAAAAGAAAAACCTACCAGAACCGTAATACCAAATAGAGTTGAATAAGCCAGGAGCCATGGATTACCGTGGACTTTTCTAGGTTATTCTGCTTATTTTGTTCCGCTCTGGCTCATATCCTGACTTGATACATTTTGTGTCTGAAATGTTACCTGTATTTTTTTTGTTACATTTGTGTGCTACACTTATGTTTCACTTTACACCAGGAATAAGTGCCTAGAGAATTTGGTACACTCATGTTTGATGTACCATTCTATTATGTTTCTCCCTTCCACTTGTGTATAAGCGGTTTCCATGGTTACGGTCACTATGTTTTGGCACCTTTTTTTAGTGGGCTATTTAAGGGGGGTGTTTGTGCACAGTCTTTTGGTTTGTCCCTGAAGAAGAACACATTTAGGGGGAGATTCACTAAGACCCGAACACTCCGAGCGTATTCTTGCCGCTTTTTTCGTGCTCACGCAACGTTTTCGCGCGGCCGCCCGACTTTTTCGTGCACCCGAGCAACTAAATTTGGAAAGGCTCTGCCGCTGTTTGCAATGGTCAGTACGAAAATTTCAGGACTATCGGATTACCAATACGATATTATCGTGAGTAATACGATTTTTTCGTAAGCATTTTCGGGATATTTGCGATCTTCAGAAATTTTCGTTTCCAATCCGAATTTTTCCCATTCGTGATTCGAATTCGTGGATTAGTAAATCTGCCCCTTAGTGTTCGAAACGTTGGATCAATAAAAATATTTTGTTCTTTTTTAAGTGTGTGTGCGCCATTCAGTTCTTCTATTATATATAGTGGTGTATAGGTAATTACAGAATAAGTAAGTACTGTAAGTGCAGTATGTTTTTTTTCCAAATTGATGCTAAGAAAAATACCAAGGTCTAACCTTAATGACAATTGTGTTTTTTTAACACAAAATAAGTATGTAACTATGTTTTGAAAAATTATTAACAACAGAGTTATGTGGGTGAACTGCAATATCTTTGTATGTGTTTGTCTAACTGATTGAATGTTATGCTGCTCATTTTCACTGTTTCCATGACAACTGAATACTTTGGGCACCCACTCAATCAGCTTTTCTAATACATTAGGATGTGTCACGCTTCTTCCATGGGGCAGCGTGGGTAGCAGTGATGACCCCATATGTAGCTGCACAATGATGCCAATAACAATAATTGTCAGAAGTGTGGGATGATGGCAACATGCCATTTCTTTGATAAAAGGTGTAAAAATTGGAACTTTAAGAATGCAAATTTGATCCTGAAGGCTAAATAAAGATACAGTCTACTAAGCACAAAATAACTTTTCTTCTAGTTAGGTTTAATTACCGTTGGACTGCAATGGTCCTCAAGCAGAAAGTCAACTGTCTGCTGCAGTTTTGTAGCAACTATTTAATAATTTAAATATTAAGGGACTTAAGGAGATGATAAGCAATATATAAATTAGGTAGTTCAATTTAAGGCAACAGATGCTGTTTAATAGCAGTTAAAAATCACATTACTCTGACAAACAGCAAGTTGAAACCAACAAATAACTAACGTGTAGGATGTGTGATTATGATACGTTACTTCGTGGATACTGGTGTGACTGAGAGAGGGAACCCTGGTGGTACCACCACCCTGGATGTGCTGATAATTCCAGGCTTCACATCATAATAGTTTGTATTAATAGGTGTTAGAGACTTGCATCCAGAGAACTTGTGGCTATTTTTAACGCTTGTGCCAAGAGTGTCACAACCCCCCAACTAAAATGCACAGGAACACACAACTGTGATCCATTGCGTGAAATTATGCTGCAATTGTTTTAAAAACATGCATCCTGAATTTGTACTTTGCACATGTACATGAATGCAATGTACACAAATGCACTGCATTCAGAAATGCCCTTCTATACATGTGCTTTTTCTGGGTGCTAGAGATATATACACCAAAATAAGTAAACTTCATACAAGTAAGAGACTATAATGTGGGGGACAGGCCAGATACTTTTTCAGTTTTACACTATTTGGGCTCTTTTGTTGTTTTGATGTAGGTTCTCTAACTGCACACTGGGTGGCTCTAGAGTGTATACCTGAAATATTCATGATTTTAGCTAACGTAAGAATGTGTTCCTATAGAGAAACATGCTACACATGGAGTTTCTTACAATATAACTGCAACTTCGGGCTGACTCTCTTTTATGGTAGTAATGCAGGTAAGTGTTCAGTGAGCCAAGGGGTCCACACTTTGCCAAATTTTTGGGGACATCCTCTCCTTAGGTATGTCAGGTGGTATAGAGGGACTCAGCTGCTAATTAGGTCAATCCATTGTCTTTTTTGGGGGGTTGTTCTGATTTCCATTTAAAAGTTATTAGTCTCTTAGCTTGTATGGAGAAAAAATCACAATAGCATTGTATCCTCCGCTTGATTTAGTAACAGTAGAGTTAGGTCTAGGGGTATTATGAGTGCCAATAAGCGGCTGGTTTCTTCAGTTATTTTGGACCAGAACCTTTTAATGGGGCAAATATCGGGGATATTTGGGTTGATTCGGTGGAATCTGGGGGGGGGGTTAGATAAGTTCTATGAAGAAATTGAATCATCTTATCTTTGGAGCTGATTAGGGTCGTATTGTAGGTTTCTAGAATCTCTGTCCACATTTCGGATGTTAGATGGGGATATCCCCCCATTTGTCAGTTTGTTAAGTAATGAGTAGAATTGGGATACTGGTTTGGATAGGTTTGGTTCAAAGACCATTTCCTCAATTCTTCTGGGGGTAATATCTATTTTGTTCTTCCCAAATTGGGCTTGCAGAGCATGACGTAATTGTAAGAATCTGAAGTACATTTTATTAGGTATATTGAATTTTCCCTTTAGAGTGTCTAAGGTGAATATTTCTCCTTGTTCCATAATCTCTCCTAAATATTTTATTTGGTATTTGACCCAGGTTTGGGGTTCAGGGATTGTTAGTAGGTGGGGAAGGTGTGGGTTGTACCAGAGGGGTGTGTTTTTTGAGTACCAGTTTTCCTTTCTGGGGAAATATAAAAGTGTCTAAGGTGGGTATTTCTCCTTGTTCCATAATCTCTCCAGACTTGGATTTCTTACTAATGAGTGCTATTTTGATATTTACTGGGAGCTCCTATCTTGCTACCTTCCCATTGTTCTGCTGATCAGCTGCTGGGGGGAAAAGGGAGGGGGTGATATTGCTCCAACTTACAACTCAGCAGTAAAGTGTGACTGAAGTTTATCCGAGCACAAGTCACATGGCAGCAGCACCCAGGAAATGAAGAACATGACTAGCCCCATGTGAAATTTTAAAATTAAACATAAAAAAAAATCTGTTCACATTTTTAAAAAAGGATTTCAATGCAGGATTCTCCTGGAGAAGCTCTATGAACTGGTGTGTTTTGAAAAAAATAAAAAATATATTTTTCCCTGACATTATTTCTTTAAATTCTATTGGAATGCTATTACGGTAACAATCTGTAATCTTAAGGTGGCCATACACGGGCTGATTCGTATTGGCTTGTGTATGGGCACTAATGACGGGCCTGCCTGACTGACATGTGGCCTGAAATCTGGCAGATATCAATCGGGCAGGCCATTTGGCTGCTCTTTTTTGTCCCTGCAGAAGTGCCACCTGAGGCAAGGTTTGAACTGTATTGTGACAAGTCCTTGGCTTTAGCTCTGCAATCCATACCAAAATCAGCACTAGTTATTTCTTCCACAGCACTGATGGCTCTTTGGTTGCTCTGAAAGTAATGCAGTTGAATAAACAGGTGAAGGTTTGCTTCAGGGCTAGTACCATATATACTCAAGTAAAAGCCGAGTTTTTCAGCACCCAAAATGTCGGCTTATACTCGAGTCGGGTGAAATATACGCATTTTCTGGGACACACAAAAGTCTGACCTGCACAAGCCCCCTGCCAGTGATTCCCACTCCCGCCAGCCTCGCCAGGCCCACCAGGCTACCTAATAGTGCGCTCTTCTTTGCGCCTGGGCGGAAGTGACATCACGCACCCCCCTGTTTGCCTGCTTCTCTCCTGGGACCCCCTGCCAGTGATTCCCATTCCCGCCGCTTCCACCAGCCCCATTAATAGTGCGTTCTTCTGCGTGCCTGGCGGATGTGATGTCACCCGCCCCTGCAGTTAATTCAGGCCCTGCAGTTTCAAGGTACTAGTTATACCTAGATATGTATAGATCCTAATTATGGTTAGTCAAAATTGATTGAAGTCAAACATGTGGGTTTAACTTCAATCAATAAATAATTACCTATAATTAGTACCTAAGTACAGTATTTACCGGTATTAGCAATACTGATCAGGTATATCCATATCATGTGATCAGCGTTGCTAATACAGGTGAATACTGTTAATTATTATTGATTCATTTGAAGTTGAACACATACAGTACAGCAAATAATATACACAGTATACGATCAGCCTCAATTAATGTAATTTTACTGGTATTTATTTTGATTGTTGAAACTTAGCAGTAGCTGCTGCATTTCCCACCCTAGGCTTAAACTCGAGTCAATAAGTTTTTCCAGTTTTCCAGGTAAAATTAGGTACCTTAGCTTATATTCGGATCGGCTTGTACTCAAGTATATACAGTAACCATTATTTTTTAGCAGGTAGAAGATATTTCAAGGTAAACTTTAAACTTGGTTGCTATAACATACCAGACCTAAAGCAAACTCTGCACCTGTTATTATTTTGCCTTGTCTTTGTATGCCTATATATTTCTATTCATGATGACACTTCTGCAGAACACTGGGCAAATTTGCCTGTGGGCAGTAACCCATGGCAACCAATCAAATTGCTGCTTTCATTGTTCTACTTGCAGCGGGCTGAAAAAAGACAATTGCTCATTGGTTGCTATGGGTTACTGCCCACGGGCAAATTTGCCCAGTTTTGATAAATGACCCCCGGTGCCATGCGGTGTGCTTTTATGTACTTTTATGTACTTCACTGCATGACAGCATATAAGTTAACTGATCCCCTGTTTAAGAATAGATGCTTCTTTTATAAACACTAGTACAATCAGACGCAAATCACCATTTTTTTTACACAAAATTCAGCTTTTCTTCCACAATTCCAGCGCTATTGCATGCACATGTGTAATAAACCTTGGGTAATTGCATTTAATGCATTAAAACATGGGCCATTGCTCTTGCTTATCACGGGATTGTGTCATTGTCAGCAATTAAATGTATTAAATTAAAAATTATGTCTGTGCATGATTCTGTAGACATAGTTATGCTGCACCATTGACACATTTTGAATAGAAATATGTGTCAATATTAATAGTAATAATAATAATAGAGGCATAGGATCCCTTATCCAGAAACCTGTTATCCAGAAAGTTCCAAATTAAATGATTTTTTACAAAATTGAGATATGGTGATCCAGTTTACGGAAAGATCTCTTATTCAGAAGATCCTGGATAATAGATCCTATACTGGTATGAGATCTATTAGGTATGAGATCTATTTAGAATGCTCAGGACCTGGAGTTTTCTGGATAAGGGGTCTTTCCATAATTTGGACCTTACTAAAAAATTATTTAAACATTAAATTAACCCAGTAGGATTGTTTTGCTTCCAATAAGGATTAATTATTTAGTTGGAATTAAGTACAGGGTACTGTTTTATTATTACAGAGAAATATGTTTTGAAATTCTGAATTATTTTTTTAAAATGGAGTCTAGGTGAGATGACCTTCCTGTAATTTGAAGCTTTCTGGATAATGGATGTCCAGATAATGGATTCCATACCTGTAATAATATTAATGTTGTTTCATATATGGCAGTGCTGTCCAACTTCTGCGGTGTCGAGGGCCGGAATTTCTCGTGCATACATGTTGGAGGGCCGCTAATGGAAGCCACTCCCCCTTTTAAACCACACCCACTTCAAACCACACCCATTTTATCGCAATGGTGGTAGTGCAGCAAAAACCCAAATGCTTGGTCCTCACTGCAGGGATATCAACCATCATTCATATGTGAAAGAATTATATTATGTCATATTAAGACACACCCTAAAATCCATATGCCTCCTCCTCCCCTGTGGATAGCACAGCAACCCCCAGCACATAATTACACACCTTAGGGACCATTTAATGGCTATTTCCAACTGCTAACAAACTCTCAGAACAAACCCCTGCCAGGTTCACTTCCCACAGGCAGCATAGGGTAGAAAGAGTATGGCACACACAGGCAGCACTCTGCCTGTCCTACCCTGCCTGTGTATGCCATACTCTGACTGCCATATGCTGCCTGTGTGTGCCATACTCTGCCCTTCCCTGCCTGTGTGCCATACTCTACCTGCCATATGCTGCCTGTATGTGCCATACTCTGCCCTACCCTGCCTGTTTGTGCCATACTCTGCCCTACCCTGCCTGTGTGTTCAATGCCCTCCCTGTCCTATGCTGCCTGTTTGTGCCATACCCTCCCTGCCCTATGCTGCCTATGTGCCATACTCTGCCTACCCTATGCTGCCTACACACAGGCAGCATAGGTCAGGCAGTACATGCAATGTCTGAGGTGTGAACAGACGAACAATATGGATGATTACAGACTGAGCCTGAGGTGTGAACACTGCAGGGGGTAAACAATGCATAGATTAAAAGGTGTGAACAGTACAGGGGATTACATGTTTAAACAATACAGGGGGATTACAGCCTGAATCTGAGGTGAGAACCATGCAGGGGGGCAGTTAATCTCAGTACTGATACCATTTAAAGCTTATACAAGAGTAAACCATCAAAGCAGCCAGACAGGTGGGGGGCCACACAGAGGGGGGTCACGGGCCGCCAGTTGGACAGGACTGATATATGGCCATTTAAGTACTATGGTATACTACTGTCAACGATATCAGTATCACGATAATTAATGCTTCTAAAATGTATTCTTATTCGTGTAACCTCTTGTGGTCAACAAATACCACTCACCAAGGTTATATCTTAAGTATTATATTTAATGTGTGGAAATAAAGTCACATAAAATACATACAAATTACAGGACGTTTAGCCAGTCATCTATATCACTGACAGGCTACCAAGATAAAATAAAGTATATGTATGTATCGATATAAATTATAATATATGTGTAAACTGTATGTGTGTGTGTCTGAGTGTATATGTGTGTCTCCAGACTCTCCTTTGTTCCTGAATATATACACCCTCAGTGGGTTACACCTCCCCCACGTTAAGGTATCCATATAAGGAAATTCCATTGTTGCATCCTTACATTTCATATTTAAATAACAATGGTGTGTGTGAATGGATGTGTAATTGGCCAAGCCAGAAGTGAATAAATTAAACATCTTTTAACTCATTCAGGCCTGGTGTATGACCAGTTTTCTATACCCAATATCTTACAGGAACCATAACCCTTATAACTACCAGGGGAACAGTTCAGTAGGTTTCATAAATGTTATATAATTTGGTTCATTATTAATTGGGAAACCAACACTCCCTGGTGTTTTCACTTTGTGCATTATATTCAAAAACCATGCATAAGTATATTCCTGTAATGTTTTAATCATTAGTGTTAAAGTTCATGTATGTATATTTGCTATGTGTATTATTTTGTTCCTATATTATATACCAAGAGTCCACTCCTAGAGCACTGTGGGTTATTCCCAGCATTGTTTGTCAAGCAGCAACCCAGTCTCCTTGGATTGTGTTAGAAAACAAGTTTAACCTTGTTATAACATACAGTGGCAAGAAAGTGTTACAGTAACAGTGTAGTTGTGTTTTTGGTATTACTCAATTTTCAATTTCCCCTAAAAGCAAGATAGAAAGGTTCATTTTTATTAATTTGCTCTCATGAATGTCATGCTGCAATATATACATGCTGGGATATTTTGGTGTTTTGTAGATTAACCAATAAAAATGCAAATATTCTGAAACCTATATGTTTCAGGTGATTGTCAAATTAAACTTTTTAAAAACTGTACAACAGAAACAGGCTGCTTATGTTGCTGAACTACAACTCCCATGATACCAAGACAGCCAGAAGTTGTAGTCCAGTTTAGAGGCTGCAGATTACTGCCAAGAAATGCCAGTCTCCTGTACACAGGTAATTAAGGCAGGATCACCTTCTGCCAGGATTTTGTGTGAGCCCAAGCAGCATAGAGGCTCCAGAAGGGAACCAATCAGCTGCTGGGAAGGCGTGTGCTTCGGCCCCAGTTAACCCTCTCTGCAGATGAGGCAGGTCTAATCTGCCTTTGAGGCAGCACTTGCCTGGGAAGCTGTTTTCCCTGCATCTTTTCCCTGTTGCCAGTGGCTGAGAGCAGGGAGCCTAAGAAAAATTGTTGTAGCCATGAAGAATCATTAAGTGACCATTTCCCTAAGGAACACTCTCTGTGCCCTCTGGATACGCACTACCCCACTCTTATTAATAACCTCAGTACGGGAAGGGGCAAGAAAATGTTAAATCCCCGCTGCTTTCTGGTGTGCCTTCAGCTCATTTCTCTCTGGCAAGTGGGTAAGTGATCAGTACCTGGTAACAAAGTCAGGACAGGGATATTTTATGAAATGTGCAGGCCCTTGTTATGTTCTACTTTATATTGAGACACAATTCATGCTTCTATGTGCAGGGAAAATCACTACAAGGAGACACACTTATGTCTGTGGACGAGTTTGTCTTGATTTGTCAGCTTGCCACTGGCCTCTGGCAATAGAAGTCACTATGAGTATGGGGCACAGATAGGAGACATCTCTGTTGTGTCCATTCACTATTGCTCATGGGGATGTGTGGCTTGTATATGACAGTGTCATTTCACCTGAGATATGTGACACCATTTCCATCCCGTATCATGCCATCAGGCTTCTGGACAACCAGTTATAGGGCAAATAAAAGATGATAGAACATGGGTCACAAAGTATCTGCCTGTGTGGCACACTAACACAATCACTAGGGACCTTTATTACATAGAACCTCATCTATCACACAGTACCCTGGCACTGCAGAATAAAGAGACATGCACATAATAGGAAGTTGCATTTTTCCAGTGTTGCTATGTTGCAGCCTCCAGCAGCTGATGGGTTTATAACATGCTTGGATAATCAATAAGCCATTGTCATGCTAATGCTTTCATTCTATAACATGGTGAGGAGAAAGTTCCCAGTGCAGCACATCTCTAATGACCCACAGAAAATGTATGGTGTTAGTGACCACAGATGAGGACATCAGATTGCATAGAACACGTAAAAGAACTCAAATAGGAGTCAAAGCTGCTTGTAGTAAAGCCATTCATCCAGCACTGCCTGTTGGACAGATGGTGCAAAACTAGGAAGGCCGCCTTTCATCATCTGCTTAGATTACAGGGAAATGAACTTCACTGAAGTACCTTTCAAGTGTCACCTTAGTACATCAGGGTGTATTCTGCTGCTTGGCAAAAGCTTAAGAGCTTTCAGTGTATTTTGTTCCCCATTGGTGCCCATAGCATTTTACAAATAGCATGTAATGCATGAACCAGATAGCCTTCAATTTCTGTTCCGATGATGATCATTGTGTGTGATTGTTAAGCAGTCACTATTTATTTAAATGGGGGTTTCCTCTTCAAATTAACTTTTAGTATGGCGTAGACTTAGATATTGAGATATTTTGAGACAATATAGTTTCCAGTTATTTAGCTTTTTCTTCAGCAGCTCTCTAGTTTGAAATTTCAGCAGCTATCTTATTGCTAGCATCTTGTTTACCTTAGCAATCAGTCAGTGGTTTGAATGAGAGACAGGAATATGAATAGAACAGGATATGAATATAAAGATAAGGAATAAAAAGTAACAAAAAAAGTGTAAGCTGAAGAGCAATAGTTTTTGACTGCTGGGGTCAGTGACCCCCATTTGAATGCTGGAAAGATGTACAAGACGAAGGCAAATAATTAAAAAACAATGAAAAAATATATAATGAAGACCAGTTGCAAAGTTGCTAGGAACAGGAAATTCTATAACATACTAAAAGTTAACTTAAAGGTGAACCAATGCTTTACGCATAGATTTTGTTTTGCCGTTTACCTCTGCTAGCTTATTTTTTTGTTCCTTTGCTGGTTCCATTCTTTTGACAAAGACTTGAGGTGTTTTCATTTTGCTGAGCCATATTGCCTTGGGTATTAACCCTTTAAGTGCCAGCCGAATTCGTCATTTCGGTTCCCCCCAGTGCCAGACGTTTTTTAAGCATTTTGTACTCATTCACTTTAACAATGTTTTTTGGTAGGAAAACCTCCACGAAACTAGGGAAATTATATATCGTTTTTTTCGTCACTAATTGGGCTTCGACATACATACCAAATTTTATAACTTTTCTGGAGATATGATGTGTATTTTGGGTGAAATATGTAAAAAAAAAATAAAATTATGAAAAATTTCTGTATATTTTGAGGTTTTTTTCCATAGAAAAGTTAATTTTACTCACTTTTTTTTATTGTTTGTAAAAGCCCTGATACTCCCAATTCCAACGATACCAAATATGTGGTGGTACCCCACAGTTCCTGTCCAGAAGTAACCCCCAAACTAAGGCAATACTTAGTACAATATCACACCAGAACAAAGCAGAAAAGCGCTTGTAACAGTTAATGCAGCATAACTTATATGTAAATCTAAAATATCCCCTCATGTTTGGTATCTTTAGAAACTACAGACCTTCAGGTTTCTAGGTGCAATGTAGTTTTCACTCAAAAGCCAAATACCTTTTGTCAGTGCATTGTGAAATTTGGAACTTTTTATGACATTTTTTTTTTTTTTTCTAAAACGTAAACTTGGACGCATGATCAAATGTGGATTTGACAAAAAAAAATCTCATAAAAATTTTCTAGCAAAGGCATATTTGAAAGACAAACTTCTCCTGAATAAAATGATGCCCCATATGTATGGGTGCACATAAAGACATGGGCACCAAACACTCCAAAGCAGGGGCAATGCACAAGGGCAATTACAGCTAAAAATGTGGGGGCTGCGCTCTATGTGCACTTCCTGCAGTTTTTCAGTGTTAACCCCCCCTACCTGTGAAATAACCCCACAAACTATATATTTCTGAAAAGTGCACACCTTCAGCTATTCAGAGACGCCACTCTCCTCTTTCTACATGGAAAATTGTGGCCGCAGTCCCTTGCAGAAGTTAGCGCTTTGGTCAGAAATCAAGGAAAAACCAGATACAAACCTAGATTTCTCCCCAAAATCTCCATGGCAACTACCAAAAACTTACTAACCATCAATCTGCAAGTTCCCCTGAATAAAACGATACCCCATATGTATGGGTGCACATAAAGACGTGGCCACCAAATGCCCCCAAACAGGGGCAATGCATGAGGGCAATTTCAGTTGAAATTTTGGGGGCTGCGCTCTATGTGCACTACCTGCAGTTTTTCAGTGTTAACCCCCCCTACCTGTGAAATAACCCCCACAAACTATATATTTCTGAAAAGTGCACACCTTCAGCTATTCAGAGACACCACTCTTCTCTTTCTACATGGAAAATTGTGGCCGCAGTCCCTTGCAGAAGTCAGCGCTTTGGTCAGAAATCAAGGAAAAACCAGATAAAAAACCTAGATTTCTCCCCAAAATCTCCATGGCAACTACCAAAAACTTACTAACCATCAATCTGCAAGTTCCCCTGAATAAAACGATACCCCATATGTATGGGTGCACATAAAGACGTGGCCACCAAATGCCCCAAAACAGGGGCAATGCATAAGGGCAATTTCAGTTGAAATTTTGGGGGCTGCGCTCTATGTGCACTACCTGCAGTTTTTCAGTGTTAACCCCCCTACCTGTGAGATAACCCCCACAATCTATATATTTACGAAATGTGCACACCTTCAGCTATTCAGAGACACCACTCTTCTCTTTCTACATGGAAAATTGTGGCCGCAGTCCCTTGCAGAAGTTAGCGCTTTGGTCAGAAATCAAGGAAAAACTAGATACAAACCTAGATTTCTCCCCAAAATCTCCATGGCAACTACCAAAAACTTACTAACCATCAATCTGCAAGTTCCCCTGAATAAAACGATACCCCATATGTATGGGTGCACATAAAGACGTGGCCACCAAATGCCCCAAAACAGGGGCAATGCATAAGGGGAATTTCAGTTGAAATTTTGGGGGCTGCGCTCTATGTGCACTACCTGCAGTTTTTCAGTGATAACCCCCCCTACCTGTGAGATACCCCCACAATCTATATATTTACGAAAAGTGCACACCTTCAGCTATTCAGAGACACCACTCTTCTCTTTCTACATGGAAAATTGTGGCCGCAGTCCCTTGCAGAAGTCAGCGCTTTGGTCAGAAATCAAGGAAAAACCAGATACAACCCTAGATTTTGGTCAGAAATCAAGGAAAAACCAGATAAAAACCTAGATTTCTCCCCAAAATCTCCATGGCAACTACCAAAAACTTACTAAACCTCAATTTGCAAGTTCCCCTGAATAAAACGATACCCCATATGTATGGGTGCACATAAAGACGTGGCCACCAAATGCCCCAAAACAGGGGCAATGCATAAAAGCAATTTCAGTTGAAATTTTGGGGGCTGCGCTCTATGTGCACTACCTGCAGTTTTTCAGTGTTAACCCCCCCTACCTGTGAGATAACCCCCACAATCTATATATTTACGAAAAGTGCACACCTTCAGCTATTCAGAGACACCACTCTTCTCTTTCTACATGGAAAATTGTGGCCGCAGTCCCTTGCAGAAGTTAGCGCTTTGGTCAGAAATCAAGGAAAAACTAGATACAAACCTAGATTTCTCCCCAAAATCTCCATGGCAACTACCAAAAACTTACTAACCATCAATCTGCAAGTTCCCCTGAATAAAACGATACCCCATATGTATGGGTGCACATAAAGACGTGGCCACCAAATGCCCCAAAACAGGGGCAATGCATAAGGGGAATTTCAGTTGAAATTTTGGGGGCTGCGCTCTATGTGCACTACCTGCAGTTTTTCAGTGATAACCCCCCCTACCTGTGAGATACCCCCACAATCTATATATTTACGAAAAGTGCACACCTTCAGCTATTCAGAGACACCACTCTTCTCTTTCTACATGGAAAATTGTGGCCGCAGTCCCTTGCAGAAGTCAGCGCTTTGGTCAGAAATCAAGGAAAAACCAGATACAACCCTAGATTTTGGTCAGAAATCAAGGAAAAACCAGATAAAAACCTAGATTTCTCCCCAAAATCTCCATGGCAACTACCAAAAACTTACTAAACCTCAATTTGCAAGTTCCCCTGAATAAAACGATACCCCATATGTATGGGTGCACATAAAGACGTGGCCACCAAATGCCCCCAAACAGGGGCAATGCATAAGGGGGGGCTGTGCTCTATCTGCAGTTATTTAGTCTAAACACCCCCATACCTGTGAAATAACCCCCGCAAACTATATATTTCTGAAAAGTGCACACCTTCAGCTATTCAGAGACGCCACTCTCCTCTTTCTACATGGAAAATTGTGGCCGCAGTCCCTTGCAGAAGTTAGCGCTTTGGTCAGAAATCAAGGAAAAACCAGATACAAACCTAGATTTCTCCCCAAAATCTCCATGGCAACTACCAAAAACTTACTAACCATCAATCTGCAAGTTCCCCTGAATAAAACGATACCCCATATGTATGGGTGCACATAAAGACGTGGCCAC
The DNA here is from genome assembly GCF_000004195.4 of Xenopus tropicalis. Taxonomy (NCBI): domain Eukaryota; kingdom Metazoa; phylum Chordata; class Amphibia; order Anura; family Pipidae; genus Xenopus; species Xenopus tropicalis. The sequence continues at coordinate 69,668,654 of NC_030679.2, forward strand.
CAAATGCCCCCAAACAGGGGCAATGCATAAGGGCAATTTCAGTTGAAATTTTGGGGGCTGCGCTCTATGTGCACTACCTGCAGTTTTTCAGTGTTAACCCCCCCTACCTGTGAGATAACCCCCACAATCTATATATTTACGAAAAGTGCACACCTTCAGCTATTCAGAGACGCCACTCTTCTCTTTCTACATGGAAAATTGTGGCCGCAGTCCCTTGCAGAAGTCAGCGCTTTGGTCAGAAATCAAGGAAAAACCAGATACAACCCTAGATTTTGGTCAGAAATCAAGGAAAAACCAGATAAAAACCTAGATTTCTCCCCAAAATCTCCATGGCAACTACCAAAAACTTACTAAACCTCAATTTGCAAGTTCCCCTGAATAAAACGATACCCCATATGTATGGGTGCACATAAAGACGTGGCCACCAAATGCCCCCAAACAGGGGCAATGCATAAGGGGGGGCTGTGCTCTATCTGCAGTTATTTAGTCTAAACACCCCCATACCTGTGAAATAACCCCCGCAAACTATATATTTCTGAAAAGTGCACACCTTCAGCTATTCAAAGACACCACTCTCCTCTTTCTACATGGAAAATTGTGGCCGCAGTCCCTTGCAGAAGTTAGCGCTTTGGTCAGAAATCAAGGAAAAACCAGATACAAACCTAGATTTCTCCCCAAAATCTCCATGGCAACTACCAAAAACTTACTAAACCTCAATTTGCAAGTTCCCCTGAATAAAACGATACCCCATATGTATGGGTGCACATAAAGACGTGGCCACCAAATGCCCCCAAACAGGGGCAATGCATAAGGGCAATTTCAGTTGAAATTTTGGGGGCTGCGCTCTATGTGCACTACCTGCAGTTTTTCAGTGTTAACCCCCCCTACCTGTGAGATAACCCCCACAATCTATATATTTACGAAAAGTGCACACCTTCAGCTATTCAGAGACGCCACTCTTCTCTTTCTACATGGAAAATTGTGGCCGCAGTCCCTTGCAGAAGTCAGCGCTTTGGTCAGAAATCAAGGAAAAACCAGATACAAACCTAGATTTCTCCCCAAAATCTCCATGGCAACTACCAAAAACTTACTAACCATCAATCTGCAAGTTCCCCTGAATAAAACGATACCCCATATGTATGGGTGCACATAAAGACGTGGCCACCAAATGCCCCCAAACAGGGGCAATGCATAAGGGCAATTTCAGTTGAAATTTTGGGGGCTGCGCTCTATGTGCACTACCTGCAGTTTTTCAGTGTTAACCCCCCCTACCTGTGAGATAACCCCCACAATCTATATATTTACGAAAAGTGCACACCTTCAGCTATTCAGAGACGCCACTCTTCTCTTTCTACATGGAAAATTGTGGCCGTAGTCCCTTGCAGAAGTCAGCGCTTTGGTCAGAAATCAAGGAAAAACCAGATACAAACCTAGATTTTGGTCAGAAATCAAGGAAAAACCAGATAAAAAACCTAGATTTCTCCCCAAAATCTCCATGGCAACTACCAAAAACTTACTAAACCTCAATTTGCAAGTTCCCCTGAATAAAACGATACCCCATATGTATGGGTGCACATAAAGACGTGGCCACCAAATGCCCCCAAACAGGGGCAATGCATAAGGGCAATTTCAGTTGAAATTTTGGGGGCTGCGCTCTATGTGCACTACCTGCAGTTTTTCAGTGTTAACCCCCCCTACCTGTGAGATACCCCCACAATCTATATATTTACGAAAAGTGCACACCTTCAGCTATTCAGAGACGCCACTCTTCTCTTTCTACATGGAAAATTGTGGCCGCAGTCCCTTGCAGAAGTCAGCGCTTTGGTCAGAAATCAAGGAAAAACCAGATAAAAAAACCTAGATTTCTCCCCAAAATCTCCATGGCAACTACCAAAAACTTACTAACCATCAATCTGCAAGTTCCCCTGAATAAAACGATACCTATGTCTGGTTGCACATAAGTACATGGCCGCCAAACCTGAAAATGCATAATATTGGGGCTGCACTCTATGCACCCCTTTTTTTTTGCCTGCACCCGAATGAATGGGATACGCTCGGGTGCAGGCACATGTAGCCGATATACGCATGAAAACGCGTGAGAATGCAAAGTCTCGCGTTTTCATGCGTATATCGGCTACACGTGCCTGCACCCGAGCGTATCCCATTCATTCGGGTGCAGGAACAAGTAGCAGGCGTAGGGCTGAATTTTCGGCAAGCGTTTTTCCACTTGCTGAAAAAATCAGCCCTACGCCTCGTGTGGCATCAGCCTAACCCTTGGCAATAGAAACTACCAGAACAATCTTAGCACCTCTGGACCTTTCTAGAACAACTGAAATCAAATGGAATAAAACCACTAAAAGCAATCAAAGAACAATAGTTGCAATGAAATCGGTAAGAGCCCTGGATCCACCAATGTCACTGCAAAAGCAACCTTTTTGGGGGCACTAAACACACAATAAAGAACAATGCAAAGATAAAACACCGTAAAATCCAATAAAACCACCTAAACCAACAGAAGAACAATAATTGCAATGAAATCGGTGGTCAGAGCCCTGGATCCACCAACGTCACTGCAAATTCAGCACCAAATAGCAATAAAAAAGTTACAGTGCAATAGAATAATTCAAAAACAGAAATCAATTATGAAAATGCCAAAAAAACACTAAAATGCAACCAAATAAATCAGATAATTATAGAGCAAGATCAGAAATAAAGTTTTAGTAAAAAAAAAGACTGCCAAAGAAAGCAAAGACAGAAAGAAAAGAAAAGAAAGAAAGAAAAAAAAAAAAAAAAAAAAAAAAAAAAGTGTAAGTGTAAGTGTGTGTGTAAGTGTCTGTGTGTGCTTGGGAAAGTTGTAAATAAGTGTGTATGTGTACAAAAGTGTAATAATGACAAAGATAGAAGAAAAAATGCAAAAAAAAAAAAAAAAAATTTTTTTAGACAGTTGAGATAGAAATAAGCAAGTGGTAGAGAGTTGTAGTTCAGCTTACCCAAGGCAGGCAGACGATCAGGGGCGATCAGGGGCGATCAATCCAGCAGGAAGGCAGCAGGGGAGCTCCATCTTGTCCCAAGTGCGCAGCAGGAGTGAGGGAGCCGACAGTAGGCGGCGCTATTTAAAGGGACAGCAGTGGACACGTCATCAACGCGTGTCCACTGCTGTCATTGGCTGGCGACGCGATCGGTGCGGCTGGGGGACCCGGATCGGTAAGTATGTCTTCATTGCTCGTTGCCTAGGGGGATCTGAGGGGTTTACAAGCGCTGCGCTGCTTTAAAAGCGAGCGCAGCGCTTGTAAACCCGACAGTGCCATTGGACGTAGATTCTACGTCCCATGGCACTTTGGTCCCTTGGTACCTGGGACGTAGAATCTACGTCCCTTGGCACTTAAAGGGTTAAGCATATGTTATATAAACATATTAGACTAGTGCAATAGCAAAACTGGGATGTATAGTAGTTGTATCAGGACTAATGTCAGCGCAAGAGCTTGTATGACAGTTTTCTACAGATCTTGTAATAAGAACATATTTCCTGGTCACCTGTTTTAATAATAACATCTTATTTGTTGCTATAAGTTACTGCACCTGTAAAAAATGTTGCATCTTTTATAACACAACCGCTAGGCATGTGGTGCTGTAGTTTTTTTTTTTGTTTTGTTTTTTTTAAAGAAGCCCAAACAAGTGCCCAAAACAACACTGCCTTAGAGACTCGCATTGCAGTTGTCTGACAAGAAGTTTTACACACTTTTCAGGTAAAGTAAATAGGGTAGATTAAAGCACTCTTAGGCATGGCCTCTGCTATGCCTTATACTTTTCTTTTTTAGCATTGACAAATATTTGTTTCAGTTATCAGCTTTTCTTTTTGGGTTTTACCTTAGGTCTCCTGTCCAATATAGCCATGTCAACATAGGGGAACTACAGTATATTTAATTTTAAGTTATTTCCCCCCCCCCCCCCCCCCCCCCCCCCCCAATATGGATTCATGGAGCTTAGGTAGTATCAAGTACAAGATACTGTTTTATTTTTAGAAAGAAAAAGGAATTCATTTTAAAATAAATTTTTTGTAGTGATGAGCGATTTTTTTCACCAGGCATGTATTTGTGGTGAAATTCTGCTGAATTATTTTGCAAAACCGAGGCAAAAATTAGCTGCGAGAAAAAACGCCACATTACTTTAATGTATTTGGAGTGAAAAATAAGTTGTGTGTTGTTGCGCAGTAGAAGTGAGAAAAAAACAGCCATTGACTTTAATGCGTTTGAAGTGAGAAAAAGTTGCACGCTTAAGAAGGAATTGCCTCACATAAGAAGAAAATTGTCTTGCGTAAAAAAAATTGTCACCTATTGACTTCAATGCATTTCACAATTATTTTGCTGTTTCGCAAATTTTTTGTTGTTTCACAAAGTTCTGGGTGAAACGGGAGAGATTCGCTCATCACTAAATATTTGTTTAAAATGGACTTTATAAGATGGCCTCCATATTTCTAAGCTTTCTGTACAAGGGATCCCATACATGTACAGCCATTATGTGCCCACTACAGAGGAGGACTTTTGTAAAATGAGTGGCCTTGATGTGGAATGCGAGCTTACATATTTTGGCCAAAATGTGGTACTAACACCTTAAATGTATAAGGGATTCGTGGGCTAAATGTGAGTGCTGGCAACTTTTCTTCTTAAATGGAGGATTATGCCTGTTTTTGCACTTTGCAACCTCCCTTCAACTTTGTAAATTACCCCTCATATCTCACCCATCACCACACCTTGTTTCTTATACCTCGTTATCATTTAGACTGTAAATTCTAATACCTTTTACAAATATAAATAAGTGCAATTTTCAGTGTATGCTCCTCACTTCAGATACCTCATGTCCCAGGTCAGAGGCAGATCAATTAAATACTCCAAAGTGCCCTCTTCTGCTTTAGAGTTAGTGATGAGGTCTTATGAAGAAAAAAAAACAAAATATATAGGTGTAATACTGTTATTACTTCGCAATGTGCACTCTCATGTGCTTTTCACTGGTGTTAATAACAGTTTAAAGCAGAAGAGGGCACTTTGAAGTATTTTATTGAACTGTAAATTATAATAGACAGGGCCCATATTACCTCCTACATGTGTCAGTATTTGTACTTTGTTTGACTCCTGTGTCAGTGCTGCAGAATATGTTGGCAGATTAGAAATATGTGTTAATAATAAGAATGTTGTTTCAAGTATAGCCATTTAAATACTATGGGATGCAAATATGCTTAACTATACTCTTGTAATATTTGAATCATTATTGTTAAATAAAGTTTCTCTGTATATACTTGGTATGTGTATTATTTTCTTCTTATATTATTTACCTAATTTGCTCTCATGAATGTCATGCTGTAATATATACACACTGGGATATTTTTGTACATTGTAGATTTAAAAATACAAATGTTAATATTCTGTAACCTATATGTGAGTGCAGGTGTTTGTCAGAATAGGCTTCTTAGATACTGTACAACAGAAACAGGTTGCTTATTTTGCTGTACTACAACTCCCATGATACCCAGACAGCCAAGAGTTGTAGTCCAGTTTACAGGCTGCAGATTGCTGCTAAGGAATGCCAGTCTCCTGTACACAGGTGTTTAAGGCAGATACTGGGTACTGCAGGCAACATTCCTGATCACCTTCTGTCTGGATTTTGTGTGAGCCCAAAGCAGCAGCATAGAGGCTCCAGAAGGGAACCAATCAGCTGCTGGGGAGGCGTGTGCTTCAGCCCCAGTTAACCCTCTCTGCAGATGAGGCAGGTCTAATCTGCCTTTGAGGCAGCGCTTGCCTGGGAAGCCGTTTTCCTTGCTTCTTCTCCCTGTTGCCAGTGGCTGAGAGCAGGGAGCCTAAGAGAAACTGCTGTAGCCATGAAGAAGCGCTGCTAGAAGTAATCCATTCCCTAAGGAATACTCTCTGTGCCCTCTGATCCACACTGCTCTGCTCTTTTATTGATAACCTCAGAACAGGAAAAAGCAGGAAAATGTTAAATCCCCGCTGCTTTCTGGCGTGCCTTCAGCTCCTCTCTGTCTGGCAAGTGGGTAAGTGATCAGTACCTGGTAACAAAGAGGACAGGGCTATTTCATTAAATGGGCAGCCCCTTGTTATGTTCTACTTTATATGTAGACTCAATTCCTGTTTTTGTTTGCTGAGAAAGTCTTTACATGGTCACAAAATTATGTGTGTGGACGAGTTTGTCTGGATTGTCAGCTCGCCAGTAGCCTCTGGCAATAGAAGTCCCCATGGGAGAGCCGTATGGAGCACAGATAGGAGACATCTCTGTCATGTCCATTCATTATTGCTCATGGGGGTGTGTGGCTTGTATATGACAGTGTCATTTCACCTGAGATATGTGACACCATTTCCATCCCGTATCATGCCATCAGGCTGCTGGATGACCAGTTATAGGGCAAACAAAGGATGATAGAACATGGGGCACAAATTATATGCCTGTGTGGCGCACTAACACAATCACTAGGGACCTTTATTACAAAGAACGTCATCTGTCACCATGGAATTGCAGAATAAAGAGACAGGCACATAAAAAAGGACATTTTTTTCCAGTGTTGCTATGTTGCAGCTTCCAGCAGCTGATGGGTGTATAACATGCTTGGATAATCAATAAGCTATTGTCATGCTAATTCGTTCATTCTATAACATGGCGAGGAGACAGACCCCAGTGCAGCACATCTCTAATGAACCACAGAGGATGTATGCTGTATGTTAGATATGTTTCATATGAGTATGTCAGATTGCATAGATCAGGTAAAAGAACTCATACAGGAGGCAAAGCTGCTTGCAGTAAAACCATTCATCCAGCACTGTCTGTTGGACAGATGGTGCAAAAGAGAAAGGCTGCCTTTTATCATCTGCTTAGATTACAGGGAAATGAACTTCACTAAAGTACCTTTCAAGTGTCACCCTAGGACATCAGGGGGTATTCTTTTGCTTGGCAAAAGCTCAAAAGCTTTCAATGTATTTTGCTTCCCGTTGGTGCCCATAGCATTATACAAATGGCATGTAATGCTTGAATCAGATAGACTTTAATTTCCGTTAGATGTTGATCATTGTGTGTGATAATAAAGCAGAGTCACTATTCATTTAAGCAGTGCTGAGGCAGTTAATTAGATTTTGTTTTGCTATTCTCCTTTGCTAGCTTGGTTACCATTTTATGGTATCTTTGCTGACTTCCATTCTTCAGACAAAGACTTGATATGTGTTTTCATTTTGCTGAGCTATATTGTCTTGGGTATCAAACAAATGTTACACACTGGATAAGTTGCATCAGGACCAATTCTAAAACACAGCAGAGGGGGGCTTTTCCTGCCTCCACATCCTTATTGGAAGGCCCCAACAAAGCTTTGTTGAACTTCCTTCATCTTTCTGACTTCCTAGTGGGTGTCAGTTTGGACATCCTCGTTTGGGGCCTTAACCCTCACCGGCACACACTGGCACATAATGCCATTCAACCTGTGCAAACATCTGATTGGAATTGAGCAGATTCTAATTATACACATTGGTAAATAAGCCTGGTTGATAACAACATCAAGGCATGCAATCTGGATTTCTCTGTTGTGAAGGCTGATCTACTAGAACCTAACCAATGGCCCAATGGAATTATAGTAAAAAGGAAAGGTGGGCTTACCACTAAACAGCTGTTAACCATTAGATGAGAGTGGAACTATGGCATGATTACTTTTAAGACTATATTTGTATACTTGTTTGTGCAGCTTTTGTAAAGTAAAGGGGGTCCAAAGAAATTGATGATGAAAAAATGTCTAAACCCTATAGAATAATAAGTAAGTGGCCAAAAAACTGCATAGTTTCTCTAAGAGATCCTGTAGTCTCTGTCATTGCTGGCAATCTAGACCATGTATGGGGCAAATTCAAACAAGATTGGTCTAAGTATGTGTCTAACCACTCAAAGTTACATGCATTTAAAATGTTGGCAAATACATATTTTTTTTACTTTTACTAAACATATGTAGTTGTAATAGCTTATGTACATTTGCTCAATAAGATATAATATAATTACAAAAAAACATTCTGACCTGCACTGGGGGCAGAAGTGACTGCAAGCAGCAACAATATGATGGCCCCATGCTGAGCCCTGCAGCTTCCCCTGTATGTTTGATATAAAGTAACAAGGACCTGATCTCAGCTTATAGGAGACCCCTGGTCCTTTGCCCCTGCTAACCCCTTTAATTTATCAGTCTGCTGGACATCAACCCAATAGCACTCCCAGTAGAAAAATACATTTTTGTGAGGTTTTCACAAGTTTATACGATTGTTTGTTGAAAGCACCATTCAGAAATTAGCCCCAGGAATCTTCCTTTGTGCAGCTTTGTTCCTACTGCGCTTGATCACAGAAATCACAGAGTGCTGGTTAGAAAGATGAGGAGCAGATAGAATAGTCCTTTTCCAGCCTGGTGGAAAAATGCAGATGCAATGAATTACATCCCATGTATATATTGTTGCAAAGGTCATCTTGTACTATTTTTTCAAACAAGAATTTCCCAGCCTATGGTGAATGTGTACATATTTGCTTGTGCATGTTTGTGTATCTTTGCGTTTTGGTTTTCATGCCTGTTTTCATCTCTGTGTTTGTATGTACTTTTGTACATGTATATCAGTGCCTATATGCTCCAATATGATTATTGTGTGTTTTTTTGAACTCTAAAGGCCTGTACACATATAAGCAGTTTTAGTTGTATTTGCCATGAAGTGGACATGGGGCCCATGTGCTATGCCCTGGACCTCAGCAAAGGGAACACATTATACAAAAAAGTAGACAGGCACTTATTTGGGGGGTAAACCAATGACTTATTCAGCAGTGATTTTATATATGTAATCTTGTTTCGAGCTTAGTAAACCCAGGTCATAGTTACATAGTTAAGCTGAACTGAAAAAAAACAAAGTCCATCAAGTTAATCCCTTCCGGTTAAACCCCAATGTACATATATACAAATATTTAAACTATATATGCATTTACAATAACTATTCCAGCTAACTAACTTGAGATCACAGTGGCCTTGTATATTAATCTTGGTCAAGAAACCATCCAAGCCATTCTTAAAGGCATTCATAGAATTTGCCATTACAACATCACTCAGAAGGGCGCTGATTGTTTTTAACAGGAAAAGAGAACACAGCCTATCTGTCTATAATCCCCCCTAATGTACTTGTACAGAGTAATCATGTCCCCTCGCAAGCGCCTTTTTTCCATAGAAAGCTACCCCAACCTTGATGGTCTAACATCATAGTTTACATTTTTCATCCCCTTTACCAGTTTAGTTGCACATTTCTGCACTCCCTCTAGCTCATTAATATCCTTCTGGAGCCCAAAACTGCACTGCATACTTAAGGTGATGCCTTACCAGGGACAAAATTATGTTTTCATCCATCGAGTTAATGCCCTTTTTATGCAAGACAGTAATTTATTTGCTGTAGTAGCTACTGAAAGATCGAATATTGAATTATCAAAGCAGCCATGATTCAGGACTCTAAATGCCAGTGTTCTAGGTATCAAATTAAGGCCTTGTGCAAATCTGCATTTTGTTTGCAAGTTTAATCTGAATGACAGCTTGCTTACAAAATTAGATCAAACTGTCACAATGGAATTATAAATGTAAAGCAAATAGTATAGAGTGAAGTCTGATATGTTTTCTGCCAGTGCTATGGCTCCTGTACTGTCACTATCATACAGTACCTAAGTTACAGTGGATGAAATGTCTGAGCACTGCAGACAGTCAAATCAATGTTTGTTTACAAGCAGTCAATTACATAAGTACTAAAACCTTGCACAATCTTAGTGCAAATGTATTAAATATACCACCTTACAGCCCATGGAGGTCATTGTTACATTGGTAAAATAACATGATTTTAGCATTCTATGGGTAAATTCACTTAACATATTGCTTAATATTAGTAAATGAAACATAATACCTATTGGTAAATACATTAATAGTATTTAATATTATGCACTGCAAACACATATGAGGCCATAGCAGGATTAAATAAGCCATCTGTACAAAGTTACAGCACAAACCTTACTTGTCCTGTCCTGTCTGTGCAATGACTAATCAGCTGTAGAAGAAATAGGTGTTAAGCTTGTTTCAGTACTTATGAGTGGAATTTGTTTGTATTTAAACCAAATATACAACAATTATTGCTTGGAATCACCCCCAGTTTTAGAATATATTATATTATATTATGGCATGATTTGCCATGATCTCTGTTTACAAGTGCTATAAACAAGTAATTTAAACTATTAATAATTATTTCTATCATACTATAAATATATCATGTTGTTAAGGCCCCCAGCTTCTTGGATGTACAGGATTGTCTGCTTGCAAGTTAATAAAAATAAAATGCTTCTCAGCCTGTTCTTAGCAATCCAAGGAATGGGGGGGGGGGGGGCTACTGTTCACAGTAAGTCAAAGGGCCATATGTTTCGATCCCTGCTATAAATTATAGTGCAATAATAGACGGAATTCCTACAAGAGTTGTAATACAGTAACAGATGGAAAGAGTAACAGGTCGGTAATAATGTTTTATGTAGCCTTGTTATCAAGGTGTCTGAATTAATGATGTATTTCATGACTACAAATTCAGTGGAAATACGCATCATAACACTCAGAATAAAAAACAAAGCACAGAACAAGTATGAACAGGAGATTAACAGGACTAGAACTGAAGTGATTTGTCCCGGGGTGTTCTGTACTACCTGAAAAATGTACTTCTACAACTAGACAATGTAGCGTATTTAAAATGAATAAATGTGCTATAAACCAAATCATGAGACATATACACATGCACACACATACAGCTGGGTACAGTTGTAATTTTATTTTAGAAAATTGTTTTGTCAGTACATACAATATATGACTAGCTTAAGACAAAGCTCTTGCTCAAAAAGGCACATAGGGTCCAGGTAAATAGTGTGCATGTGTAAGTGTATGTCCGTGTATGTACACTTTACAGACCCACCTGTAGGAAAGATTTATTAACCTGTGCTACTGTGTGAGCATGCACAAAATATGCACTGCTGGGGAGGAGCTGAAATGTGGTAATGAATAGGTGTTGGGAATACCGTAGCATTAAGTGATTACAAAATATTGGAATTAATATAAAAAGTGTAACTTTCAGCGGAAAGAGGGACAATGAGGTTCAATAGAGCAAGGAGGACCCAGATCATTGTCCAGCAGAATATAATGCAGCAGCTGTGTACATTTATGTACAGTATGCTAAGCAAATAAGGGACTAGTTGGGAAGGTGGAACACTCCCTTCTCATTGTATGTTAGAAAAGAGGGATGATTCAGCTGCAAACAAAAAAGTTGTTTAGCAACAAATCATTGACACAAATTTGAAATATGTGGGTTTTCCTTTGAAGAAATAGGTTGTCGTGTTATTAGCCAAAATCCTTCCGGCTGTATTGTTTTCATTGTGCTGCATACACAGAGATGATATCTGATTCTTTTAAGGACAGCAATGGCATAATGATTTTAGTAAGAAATCGATATAGGGAGGAATTTACAAAGGTCTAAAAGATAGGTGCTGATTTGTCAGTGCTTGATTTAAGAATGCTGAAATTTTCCTGCAAGCTTCCTGCACATTCGACTTCTTAATCACAGAAATCAATCCAACAAGCCAATCGATTTGACAGATCAGTTGGTATGAAAAATATCCAAAATTTTTAGATTTAATATTGACTAAGATTTTCAAGATTTGTTATGCCAGACCAGCAAAAGAACACCTGTTCTGGGATGTTAAAGGCAATGGGCAGTGATGAGACTTGATTTAAAAGGCTTTGGGCAATGATGCAATATTCTAAAAAATGTATTTAAAAATGTACCATATTAATTAATTAATTGCCTTTCTGTTATAGCAATATACATTACATTGTTTTACAACGTTGACTTGCACTGAATGAATCTGAACTGATTTTATATGCAGTGGTGTAACTATAGAGGAAGCAGGTTGCATTTGGTCCCGAGTATAAGGGGGGCTTGACAGGAGTGTCAGCTTTCTCTATAGTCGTAGAAATCCCTGCTTACTCTCAGGTGTGACACGAGTGGGTGGGCAGGAAGGGGGATGGATACAGTTTTCTTTGCGCACCCTCTAAAGATTTTTTTGTGTACATACATCACTGGTTATCTGGGTATTCCTCAAAAGAGTTATCTGGGTATTCCTCAAAAGAGTTATCTGGGTATTCCTCAGAAGAGTTATCTGGGAATTCCTCAAAAGAGTTCCCCAAAATTTTACATTTACTTATGAAATATTAAGGGGGGCATTTACTAATGTTCATATTTTATTATTTTTTTTATGATTTGTGTTTTTTTTTGCACTAAAACTCAAATTTTTCATGGGAAAACCACACGTTTTTCATCATTTATTATGCGACAAAACTGCAACAAAAGAAAGAATGCACCATCTAAGAGCCATCAAGGTGATGTCTAGTCATTGGCAGCTGTCCTGTTTCCAGTTGGAAGATCTTCTTTTCCTTTGTGGTATTAGAGGTTTGCTTTTCTTTTTTTGTTTTTTGTTTTTTTAAAAGGATGTTTTAATAAATCACTTGACATTTGTGGTTTTAGTGGAAATTAATTTAGTCATGGTTTCAAAAACCTCTAAAACCACAAAAATCCAATTGTTGATAAATCTACTTTAGGCATAGAGGTGGGGCAGACAGTTAATCTCACTTTCAATTCAGAACTTCTTAGATGTTGCTGTACTCCTCACATTCCCCCTCCCTCCTCACCATCTACTTTTATTACGAGTGCATGGACATGGGTATCAGATCCCCCCCATACTGTCACTAAAAAAAAATTTTCATGGTGCAAAGCTTTCCTTAAAAACAGTGTCCACAAAATAGTACATGCTTGCTTACTGCAATTGTGAATTCCAAGGCTGAAATAAATAAGATTAAAACAATTGTTATAGTGCAAGTGAAGTTTATTTTGCTTAACAAACACGATAGAAAACAACTGGGAATTATTTCTTAGGGTGACAGGTCCCCTTTAAAGTTTGTCTTGGGTAGTCTATCATTTTAAAGTTCCTTTTACGCACATTGATTTACTCTGTATCAAGCATTGCTTAAAAAATGCAATCTTACTGGAAATAGTAGCAGTTGTATCATTTTTTTTTTTTAAACATAGGCATATTGCTTCTGACAGGTTATACCCTGTCTGCATTTGGAGATGTGGAACTTAACTTGCAAGGCAGATAGCACGACATGAAGCAAATAGTGAGTATCCTTAGTAGCTAGGTTCACTGATGGTTATCACAGTTATGTTGATGGCACCATTGGAGCTATCCATTGTTGCATGAGGAATTGCCAACTAAAACAAATTTAGGATTTAGTAATTATTGTGAAAATGTTTCTCATTGATAGGATTCCGTCAAAATGCATTTTCATTCCTACGTCTCCTTTGTGCCATTAATGAGAAACTAGAGATTTTTCGTTCATTTGTAATTTACAACATTATCGTCCCAAACTATGGTAGCTGGTTAATATTGGTATGGCTGCAGATCAAAGGTAACTGCAAGTAGATGATAAAAGATCAAAGCTCTAAGCAGTATTTTTCTTGCAATGTGGTTTATTAGCAGTATACTACAGGTATGGGATCTGTTATTCATAAACCCGTTATCCAGAATGTTCCAAATTGCGGGAAGTCAATCTCTCATGTACTCCATTATAATCAAATAATTAAATTTTTTATAATGATTTCCTTTTTCTTAGTAATAAGAAAATTATACCTTGTACTTGATCCCAGTTAAAGGACTTGTAAACAAAAATTTAATCAGTGAACAGCCTCTTTGAAACTTTCAATACCTGCCACTCTGGTTGTCCAGAGGTTAATAGTAAGGCTGCAACATCTCCTTAATCACTTAGATTTCCTTCTCCTCCTTTAGCCCACTCGCCCCCCCCCATCAGGAATTTGCTTTGATTCCTGGCTTGCCAGACATGCTCAGTTGTTCCAAGCTCAGATTACTAAACACACCCCCCAGTCTAGCAGCCAGTAAAGAGATGGCATTGCTGGTTCCCATAAAAACTCAGCTCTAACTGCCTGCTTCAGTTTTTTTCTCCTGAGCTCAGCTTTACCATTACAGTGCTCAAACAAAGCAGAACTTTTATCAGACAGTTGTGCCTGTGTGAGCCTGTATTCTTGATGAAATGTATGCTGAATAAGGGTCTGTGTGTGTATGCTGTTTGTAGATTTAAAAATACAGTAACTGGTTATGTATCAGAGGAAAAATGGCCACCGGGCGGGTGAAAGCTGCTATTTGCTTTAGGAAAATGTGATGGTGCTGGCAAACGGAGGGGATATATGTAGTACAAATGATACCATTTGGGTGGGGGAGACGTGCCCAACTGATATACATTGTAGGCAAATGAAGGCTTTACATGTCCTTTAGGATATAATTAATTCTTATTGGAGGTAAAAGAATTCTATTGGGTTTATTTCATATTTAAATTATGTTTTAGCAGACTTAAGGTACAAAAAAAATCAAGTAAAGTCTCAGATTTAAGCTTATTTAGTACCCTGGGATGAATACCATTCACCTGGACTTTTGTTTACCTTTTGAATTTCCTCCTTACCTTCCTCTGATAATAAGCGTCCCACCTTGATTTATTTTTTTACTATTTGCATATTTTAAAAAAATAATTTGGGATTAATTTTGCTCCTTGCTGCAACACCCTTTTCCATCTCTTTTTTAACTTGTCTCATAGCTTTGTTGCATGCTTTATTGGCCCACACAGTTTTAACTGTCATCTTACTGATGATGGACTTTTTCATAGACAACCCTGAATTTGGACAATGATGCTATTTTTTCTGACTGGAGGGCAGGGTACTTAATCCCATGCTTTCTATATATTAGATAAAGGGCTTGGCCAAAACAAGTAGTATGCTTACACTGCTAAAAAAAAACATATTGCAGTTAAACATACTGTTTGGAGCTGTTTTGATCACTTACTCTTGATATGTGTAGTTTACATAAATTATATTTCAAAAATTAACAAAAACTCTGTTCTCATTGAAAAATCCACTTGGCCCAGGTTGTCTGAGATCAACCTACCATGTCTGCT
This sequence comes from Xenopus tropicalis, assembly GCF_000004195.4. Lineage (NCBI taxonomy): Eukaryota > Metazoa > Chordata > Amphibia > Anura > Pipidae > Xenopus > Xenopus tropicalis. Next base: position 69,683,745 of record NC_030679.2, read on the forward strand.
AGTTTTGTACTTTTTAAAGGAGAAAGAAAGGTAAAAACTAAGTAAGCTTTATCAGAAAGGTCTATGTAAATACAGCCATAAGCACTTACAGAAACACTGCACTGAGTTCTCTGTCAAAAGATTTCTTGTGTCTGTTTTCCTCTGCCAGAAACACACAGCTCTCTCCCCTCTCCCCTCTCCTGCTCCCTCAAGAATGCTAAGAACTCACCCCCATCCCTTAGGAATGTGCATCTGAGCCAATCAGCAGGAAGCTTCCTCATAGTCTTACAAACTGAGCATGTACACCAGTCTTGGTCTTGGTGCAGGAGCGAGGCATTATGGGAACTTTCTTTACACAGCTCAGTATTTTTTCTTCCTGTTTGGCTTCTGATCATCTGAACGGGAGAAATATGGTGAAACTTAAGGACACTATTGAGAGAACTGAATGTATGCCTGCAGCTTGAGATTAACTCTTTATTAGCCTTTCCTTCTGCTTTAAGCAGTAGTAAAATAAAAAAAGTTTTTATTAAATGGAAATAGTCTGGCCAACAGTCCATTACTAGTGACTTTTACAGCCACCTGAACCATCACATTTTCCATTTTTTATACTAGCAAGCTATTGTGTTGTGAATTTATGCTATAAAGGGTATGGCTTATAACTGGAATGTTTGTGTTATATTAGGGATTTAGGGATGCCAACTTTTTGTGATCTGATTACTTGTTTTGTTCCGTGCTTGCAACCTATGCAATTATTAATTGTAAAGAAGCATTGTGACTGCATTGACATAGGAATTAGCCTATCCCATTACTACTTTGCCAGACTGTGACACAACATACACATGTGTACTACTGAAGAAAAGTTTCTGAACTTAAGATCTGTAAGAGTACTCACATTTCAAAGATGGGCCTTAACAACACATAGCTTCCCACAGCTCTTCACAGTATCCAAAAAACTTGTGCCCCCAGAAGTGTATTACAGACCCTGCTGTAACGCTAAAAGCACAGAGACTCATTTTACACAAAAACAGTGGGCTTAAAAAGAAATGTTTGTCATTTATACTTTTTAACAGGTATACTAACAATAATAAAGGACATAACTATGTTTGCTAGATTTTATTTTCTGTCTGGGGTCAACTCTAAAACCTGGAAAATCTTTACAGAATGGACAGGTGAATTCTGCAAAAATTCTGTAAACACTGTTAGACCATTAAAGACATGTATATGAGCACCAATTTCACTGATGTCAGCCTTTGGTTGGTGATCTCCTGCAATTTAAAAGCCATTGTTGACATGAACAAATTTCCAGTATAAAGCACAACACACTATTAATGAAATGTAGTTATTGACAGAAGAAAATAACTAATTAGTCTGCCTATCATATAATAAAATAGTTGCATATAATTTGGCTTAAAAAAAAAACAGTTGTTCATCAAGTTATCTTTCTGCCTGTCTCTGTAATTACATATACCTGTATTATACAGGGATGCCCTCTGTAATGAGCTGTACCTTATCTCAAAACCTAACAAACACTCCCTTTGTGGAAGATAGAAGGAATTTGTTTATAAAGAGGGCTACTAAGTGGACTGGTAATTTAGCCACTTTGTTTGAACCAGGACATAGAATGTGACTTTACCTACAACTGATTAGCTGACACCACCCTGGGCATTCTCAGTTATGTCCAGTCACTGTCATGATCATGCACCCTTTCTGTTAAGCTCAATCCAACGTGCAGAGACTCAGTTTCTTTTATTTTCTTCTGGGTCTCTTTTTCATTCTCACACTTAAATTATCCATACAGATTATCCTGCCAATGTTTTAAGCATTGCTTACATAGATCTACATGGTTTTTGTATAGCGGACTATTTATTTTTAAGATAATTGGAACACATTAACTTTTTTTTACCTGTAGCAGTCAAATCTTCTAATATATTTTTAGTAAAAAATGGCTCCCACACAATAATATTGTGGCAGTAAGAAATATTTGCTAATGAGGAATAGGAATAGGTTTGCACTTCACCAAACCTACAACTAAAGAAAGACAATAACTGAAGCCAACAAAGAATTCATCAGATATGCTAAGGAGGGAAAACAGTTAAACTCTTAGTGCTATTGAAAACATTCAGTTTATTATAGCAAATGCCCACAAAGACAACGAGCTTACACATTCCATGCCTTACAATTGATTTGCTTCTTTTTTACTGAATGCTGTCAATGTGTCTGTTTTATTTATCACATTTAATGGACGGAATAACACTAGAACTTAACATCTTTTATGTATCTGCCATAAAAGTTGTTTATCAGTGTATACAGCTCTAGCACTTGTTGTTTAGAACATTCCTTTCAGATGAGAGAAACTTTGCTTTTGTCAGTAAGAGTCTGGAATAGGATAATGAATTGGACAATAATATCTTGTTCAAGCCCTTGTTATAGTTGGAAGTCACTTAATACATCTCAGGAGGCAATAAATCACCTTTAAGCATTAACTAGTCTGAACATTTAGAAAATTAATGCATTAAAGATGATTTTAAAGTGCCACTTGTCGGGTTATCAAACATTTACTTATTTTTCTTCACAATTGCCCTCACTTTCACAAAATGTTGCATAGGCTTAGTCCTATTCTGAGGCAGATAGCCAAAATCTTCTTCCATATGTTACTGGGAACCTGCCCTTTAATCTCATGAGTAAATGCATTGCTTTTCACATGCCTATCTGCTTTAATACATTTAATTTAAGGATCTCTTTTTTAGTTACTGTTGTAGGCTGGTTTTTATTTGTTTTTGTTTTGTTGTCTTCACAGCCCTCTGTCTAAATATATTGTTGTCCAGAGGGCCAGCTTTAGTTTTACCAACTGAAACATGTAAATATTATGTACAGCAGTTTTTCTAAAAGAACTCAAATAATTGGTGCATCAGCATTATGACTCAACACTTTGTATAGATCCAGTTATATACCTTGTTTTAATTATATTCTGTTGTAGAAAGAAACTATATATTATCAAAATAGATTGTGGACACCTGTCCTAAATAGAAAGATGATTTTTGGGTCCCAACCCATAGGTTAATGGAAAAGCCAAGTGTAAAATGTACTGCAATATAGCCCTGGTTACCCTACCTGTTGCCAAAATGCAGAGTAGCACAGTGGATTTGGTGGGCGCCATCTTAAATCATTCCAGATATAGGTCTGAAACAGATTTGCTGATTATTATATGTTTTCAGTCACATTTTTTTCTTGTATACTTATTTTCCTTATATTCTTGTATTTTAAATAATTTAAGGAGAAGGAAAGGTAAAAACTAAGTAAGCTTTATCAGAAAGGTCTATGTAAATACAGCCATAAGAACTCACAGAAAAACTGCAGTCCCCAATCAAAAGAAGCGCAGGATTTCTTTTCTTCTTCTTTGTACACATGTTCTTCAGGTATCAGACTTCCTGCTCTCAAAAAAATCCTTCAGGGCATGGGGATGCGTCTCTCAGTTTGCTCCTCTCTCCCTCCCATCAATTTTCAGTCTCCCAAAAAGTGCTGATTAGTAAGTCTGAAAGCTTATGTTCATTTATCTGATTAAAAATTTGTTTTATTTGCTTAATATGTTCTCTATGGGTGATGGCCTTCCTGTAATTCAGAGCTTCCTGGAAACCAGGTTTCTGGATCCCATACCTCAACTATAATTTAATAATGAAATATGCAATAACGTTTTAAGTTAATTTCTGAATAGAATCTAGGATCACAAACATTATTGTATTTTGTTCCGGACTCACCTTGGGCACTGGACCTCAATGTGCCTGTCCCCAAGTCCCAATGTGCATGCACAGGAAGTGATATATATATAGGGATTTAAGGTTTCCAGAAAAGAGATCCCATACATGTATTGTTTATTCAAAATAAAAAAGAGGTTATTAAAATGTTACTTAGTGCTATCAAATTGGTTAATGGTTTCTTACATTTAGCTCTTTGTTTCTGTATGGAGGGATGTATTATTTTGGGGCAATGAATTTGTGAATGCTGAATAGCGATTAAAAAGCCATTACTCTAATTATATATATATATACTTTTTTTTTTTTTTTTTGAAAAAGTCTCAGAGAAAAAACACTGAAACTTTTCCAAGATTTGCTATGCATCTAAATGGCTAGAAATCTGAATTTGACAATTTGCCAAATTCAGCTTGTTGAATTCATGTAGAATCAATTTCAAAGGCCTCTTCCCTTTCCTTGAAGTTCTTCCTTTTGTCTTGACACTTTAGAGATTTCACTGGGTTTTGTCCAAAAACTCTACTTTTTCGAATTGTTGCAGCAACAATTCGATAAAGTCAGGATTTTTGTGGCGAGAATTTGAAAAAGTCGAGTTTTATGACTTTTTTCACAGTGACTTTTTTTTAGCAAATATTAGACATTCAGGAAAACAAATTTAGTCGAATTTGAAAATAAAATAAAAGGAGAAATTATGGAGTTTTAGTAAATCTGCCACATAGTGTAAATATAATATACAGTATATATATATTTCTGAATGCTCTAAAACATGGTCCTTTCTCCCTGCGTTCACCCTGTGTTCTCTTCAAGAGGCCATTGCGCTCGAAATTGCACTTTGCTCACTGCATCTGCAGATGTAAATAACCTATTATATCTTACTTTTCTCTTCTCAATCACATATTCACAGTAAAACTTCAATTTTACATACCCTGATTTTAAGTTTTCCTGCATTTGACACTTGGGATAAAAATGAAAGAAAATATGCTTGAGGCATCTGAAGGACAATCAACAAAATTGGCCTATAATTAAATGCTATTTACTGCCCAACTGTTGTACTGTAAACACTGCCTTTACTGAAAATATGTAATGTACCCAGTATTCTTTAAATCAGGTTTCCCAGGTTTGCTTAATTTCCCTGCCCATTCAATCGTTTACTAGTCCAACAACCTGTCACTGCTAGGAAACAATTGAATTACTGTATATATAGAGTACTGCATTCTGTATTTAATAAGACAAACGTGGCCCAGTTGTGGGACAAACGGAAAGATCAATCGTTATCAACAGGGAATGAATGATTTATTTGGAATGGCTTCTGATGATAAATGTGAAAGAATGTACTTCAGAATTGCTCCAGTTTCATGTTTCACAGATATCTGTGCAGGTAAAAAAAAAGATATTTATTCAGTGCAAATTTTGCCAATCTTGCAAAAGCTGTCTGCTGGAGAGGTGGTTTTATCTCTAAAATAATGCAGTCATCTACAGGTTCCCACAGGCCAAATTCAAAGTAAAATACATTGGCCACATCCCAGATCTAAATTATAGCAAAATCTATAAAGCCATGTCCAGATTTATCTTAATTCCCTGTTACATTTTAGTACTCCCCACCCTATGCATTATGAAGTTCACAAAATCAGGCCTGATAATGCATGATTAAATTGAACTGTAGGAAAACACCCTGCTCTTGTTGTGTACTGGTCACTAGCTAAAGATCAGCTTGTAGATCAGGTTCTACCTATTCGACTCCCTGCTTTAAGAAGATTAGAAATGTGAAATTTGAGTCAAATGTTTAAATACACAGAAAATAAAAGGAGATGTGTAAAGATTACATAAAAGGACTTTCAGGCTAATGAGACTAGTGAGCATTAAACAATTATTCAATCAGTACTACATTTTAACATGAATCAATAAATAGAGTAAATAGGCCAATAGAGTAAATCTGGGGGAAAAAATAAAAATATGAACTGTGTTTCAACAAAGATGGAGCATAACAGGAATATTATTGTTTTGGACTGTTCTTCAGGTGTATTGTCCAGAGAGCTTTTCATCATTGAGGAATGTGTTTTGGATTAAATGAGCAAGTTCTACGGGGGAAGTCAGGATATGGGTCATGTGGTATGACAGTGATACTAAACACGCTCTTACATTTGCAACCAACATTTTGCATCTGATATATCTGAATTAAAACCCTGGCATTAGCCCAAATTCAATTCCGTAACAAGGCCTGATGAGAGCATTTTAGACAACACAGGCCAAACATTTAATTGAATAAAAACAAAATATTTGTGGATGGTACTGTTATTTTTACAATGTTTTTTTCTTCCTTATATCTTAAATGTGTCATGAGCGCTCCACTTTGAAATAAAGATAACAGTGCCCATTGCAACATAATGATGTAATTGTACCGCAATGAAAATTCTAAACAAATATATACTAAAATCCTGGGTTCAATGCTTGATCCTGATTCTCCTGACTGCCGCCTGAACTGACCTGTGCATGACTAAAGACTCTCATTAACCTTTCTGATACCACACTTTGGACCTTTTGTACTGTCTGTACCGAGCCAAGCAGGCCCTGACAAAATTATATCTAGACCATAATTAGGTCTTATTCATTCAATAAAAAAGGCTAATTTAAATGTACTGTCTTGAAACATCTATATTCCTTTAAAGTGTGGTTCCAATGAATAATGTTCAATAAATAACATCAGGACATTATTGCCTTAAAGGAGAAGGAAACCGCTTACCTTGTACCCCGGGCTGGTGCCCCTGTTCGCAGAAAACAGCACTGCCTGAGGTACCTGCAGTGGTTCGCTTCCCGCTTCCTCCTTCCGTCTTCCATTTGCTGAAATGCCAGCGGTCGGCGCATGCGCAGTAGCGTGAAAAGCCGACTTTAATGTTCAAGTTCGGCTTTTCACTCTACTACGCATGCGCGCGCAGCGAATAACAGAGGAGGAAGCACAGGCAGCTACCCCGGGCTGGTGCTGTTTTCTCCTAACAGGGGCACCATCCCAGGGTACAAGGTAGGCGGTTAAAGTCACTTGGGGGTGCCTAACATTTTGGCACCCCCAAGGGACTTTTATTTTCTTTCTCCTTTAAGAAGTACAGATGTTCCAGAGACAAAAAAAAAGACTAAAACTAAAGAAAAACAATACCCCTGATTAAAGCAGGTTTGTATAAAAATATATTGTGTGACATGCTGACTGCCTGTACATTTTTGTAATTTTTGGGGGGAATAAGCTATGGTAGGCAGGTAGCAGAGGATCAGGAGCATAGGAGACATCACGTTTTTCTCTCAAACACATAAGTTTATGTGGAGCATCTGCTCCCAACATAAACATAACAGTTCACAGTTCAGCAAATGTAATTATGATTTGTCCCTTCTTCAGGGCTCTCACCTTTCCCAATGACTTTCACACTCTGGAACCTTTTTGGGGTTTCTCACCATCCCCAGTTACACACATCCACGGTGACTCTCACACCCCTGAACACTCGAGCTTCACCTTAAGCCTTGCTGACTCTTCTCAGCTCTCACACCTGGTCACACACTTTCTCTGCTCCTCGCAGTGGCAGGAGGCACCCCCAGCCCCTCTGGGAGTTCCAAACACAGGCAGGCAGCCTTCCAGCCCTGTGCCCTGAATGACCTACTCTGAGTCAAGCACCAACCTCCTACTGTCTATCCCCACAGCTCTTTTATTTGCTGCTTCACCTGCAGCCTTATCAGGCAGCTACTTAAAGCTGGCCAAATGAATAATAAAATATTAACTGAAGTATGGAATAGAGGACCTAACCAATTAATCCTCTATTCACTCCAGGACTTCCTTATCCGGCTTTTCCTTAAACAAAGCATTTTAATATCTAAAAATACTAGTTCAATTTTTAATATTCAAAAATTGCATTTTCAAACTCAAATGCAAATTAGATAACTATAAACCCACTCTAACTGTATGTGACTGTAGCATTCACCCAAGCACACTCTATCTGCTTTATTTCTGCTTCCACATCATGTATTTAATCTGTGTACTGTGTTCAATTTAGTGGTCTCAAAATGTACAGTACATGTTGGACTCCAGTCCTTAAGAAGGATATTAATGAGCTGGAGAGAGTGCAGAGACGTGCAACTAAACTGGTTAAGGGGATGGAAGATTTAAGCTATGAGGTGAGACTGTCGAGGTTGAGGTTGTTTTCTCTGGAAAAGAGGTGCTTGCGAGGGGACATGATTACTCTGTACAAGTACATTAGAGGGGATTATAGGCAGATAGGGGGTGTTCTTTTTTCCCATAAAATCTATCAACACACCAGAGGCCACCCCTTTAGATTAGAGGAACGGAGCTTCCATTTGAAGCAGCGTAGGTGGTTTTCACAGTGAGGGCAGTGAGGATGTGGAATGCCCTTCCTAGTGATGTTGTAATGGCAGATTCTGTTAATGCCTTTAAGAGGGGCTTGGATGAGTTCTTGAACAAGCAGAATATCCAAGGCTATTGTGATACTAATATCTACAGTTAGTATTAATGTTTGTATATATAGATTATCTATGTGAGTGTATAGATTGGTAAGGATAGGTTGTGTGTGCTGGGTTTACTTGGAAGGGTTGAACTTGATGGACTTTTTTCAACCCTATGTACTATGTACTAATATGTACTATGTGTAAAGCTAGGGATGCCACAATAATGGTATTTTACCATCCCAAGTGGTAACAATCATTCTTGATGTCAGTGTTATTAATCAGGAAGAAACACAACAGATATAGGAAGGCCTTTCCAATAAAGGTGGCAACCCACTTATAACCTTTATCTATCAGAGTCCTAATCATTGACACAGAATCGCCAAGATTTAGGGTATCTGAGTAATGTATCAGTGTAATGTATCAGTGGTGCAAATTTGCACATTTGCCACTGTGCCTGATGGTTTAAAATGAATTACAAAAGAGCATGAATATTCTGTAAATTATATTCTTTAAAATGGTGCTTATTAATGTCATCAGCTATAATTGTAGTAATCATATAGAATAATGGAGGACACCTGACACTGCAGGACTTTGCCGCAAATTAATGTTTATTGGTGTTCATTTGAAAAAGGGCTTTGCCCAAAACATGTAGTGGAACATGCCAATAAACACTAATTTGCAGTGTCAGGTGTCCTCCATTATTCTATATGATGTCTATGTTTAATTAGTGCTACAACAGGAGCAGAGGAGTGATAGCCTGAAGTCTGAAGGAGTTAGCTGAACTGGAATACTGGAATTGGAAGAATTTTGGTATCAGTTATAATTGGTTCTTAGTGATGTAATTGTTGTCACGTGACTTACTGAAACTTGTGTATTATAATAAATAATGTGCCCCCTATTGTAAAGTACGAGGAAATTAGAAGTTACCTCTGTGTTCCTTGACCTGTATAAAAACACTCTTAACTTGTGCTTTTATATCATCATGGAACTTCTTGGTGACTTATAATATCCTTATATTTTACAACAGCAAGTACATTATTCACTATATATATATATATCAATCAATACAAATGGTGTCCGCACTCCAAGGCTCAATGTTCTGCGGTGTGCTAGCCAAAATTATGTCTGTATAGAAAATAATCATCTGTGGCCAGCACACCCTTCAATGTTTCATCAAAATTTTTTTATTTTAAATATATTGTTAAAACCAACGTTTCGGTCCTTATTAGGACCTTTCTCAAGGATAAAAAAATCCTTGAGAAAGGTCCTAATAAGGACCGAAACGTTGGTTTTAACAATATATTTAAAATAAAAAATTTTTGATGAAACATTGAAGGGTGTGCTGGCCACAGATGATTATTTTCTATATATACTGTATATATATATATATACACACGCACACATACACATATTTGACTTATGAAAATGTTTCACTGCTGGGCGGGATACAGTTACAGGATTTGTTTTTCAAGTACAATATATAAGTATTACATTTCTAGTTAGCAATTGCTAATGGGTCAGTTTACATTACAATTGAAATTCCTTTTTTGTGCTTTTGTATTGTAAATTTGGGCTCAGAAATGGTCACACATAAACATAATCATATCCCTGTTTTGTGTTTGTGTATTCAGATGATTTGGCAGTCAGGTTTGCTACAATAAGCTAGTAGGAAAATGTTAACTTTGCAGTTTTGTGTTGAATTACATTACAAGTAGTATCAAATTCTTTAGGCTACTGGTTCTTAGTTGAGCTTTAGCAATGAAATAGTATATTTAAAGATACAGTACACAGATTTAAACCACTTACTAAACACAGATATATTGTAGCTATGATGTTGTGACGGTGGAATACATTAGCAGTATTTACATCTGCCCGGTCAGAATAGAGAAGGATATAATCAGTAAAGACTTTATGAATCCCCTCAGGATTATAATGCAGCAGTATATAGTACTCTAACCACAGTGCACTATTAAAACTGTTAGGGGCAGATTTATCAAAATGTGAGTTTAGAGCTTAATACGTAAAAACTCGCCCAAGTTCTATTCATTCCTATGGGATTTTTGGGAGCATATTTATCAATAGGTGAAAGGTAGAACTTACCATTTAATAAATACGCTTTTAAAAATTCCATAGGAATGAATAACATGTAGGTGAGTTTTTATGTATAAAGCTCTAAACTCACATTTTGATTAATCTGCCCCTAACAGAGTGAAAAATTAACTTCTGTTGCATGCAGTATGAGAACAATCTGTGGCATATATTGGCATCACAGATTCTAAGTGAGTGAACATATGACACTATAGTAGCCTCCAAAGGGAAAAATAAATGCACATGTGACTGTAGTATTCATTATAAGTGGATTCTGAGCATAGACCTGTATGTAAAATGTACAGTGGGACAAAATTGGAACAAGCCCATGGTGTAAAAAATTGATGTGCGGCCCAACAACACAACATCAAAAGTGTGTCGTGGGCGGGTTGAGCCTTTTTGCCTCCCTCCCTGCCCGTTAGTCAGTGACTTTTGGAGGGCCACATGGGTCATAACTGTTCAGTCAGTTTGTGAGCATGTACAGTAGGTCAGATTTAAAAACAAACAAACTGTACCATATGTTCCCCCACAAGTCACTGATTGGTTACTGACTGCTAACAGCTTAGAGAGCTGTAAAGGAGGAAGTAGTGTTCTGGCCATTATATTAGCCTTCTGCCCACTCCAGCCTTTATAGATTACATTTTTACCTAACTAACTATATTGAAAACAATTAATATTTTGTGTAGTCTATCTATGTCACCCAGTTTAATTTTTACACTGAATTGTTCCTTTAAGGGAATGACTACAATTCTGCGTAGCATGTGATATTTCAATGTTCAAGATTTATTTTCTTCCTGATTCAAGTTTTTTAGCGCTAAAATCTAAAAATTTAAATTATGGTTCAAAAAAATTAAATGTCTAATATTGCAAAAAGTGCAAAAAACTTTGTCATCTAAAAGTTTGCGAGTTTATGTAGAAGTCAATTGGATTTGTCCTAGGCAAAATAAATCTGTATTTTGAAAATATTTTCAAATATTCAACTTTTTTTATTCTAACAAGGTTTCCATATTAATAAATAAGCAAACATTCAGATTATTTAAAATGTTAATTTATTTGAGTTATAAAAACTCAAAAATTGATACGTAAGCCCATAAGTGTATTAAATATCTGATTAAATGAGTGTGTACAGAGGTATTATAGCAGAAATAAAAGAAGGGATTGGTTTGAGTCTGTGGGAGGAACAAAGGTGTAAACATTTGAGATTAAACTAGTCTACTGTAGGCTAATCCTTTAAAGCAGAAAATGTTGCTCTTTCTTCAGTAATTACTGAAAACATCTAAAGATATTGGGTTTCATTTAATTATGTAGTTTCTGACGAAAGAACAGAAAAACACCTTATTTTTTTAAATTCACATATTTGCTTTTTACATGGCCATAATAAGGCTGCCAGCCTGCTTTATTCTAGGACAACATTTAACGTAGGTAATCCTTTAAAAACATGCCTTTGGGCCAGCCAAGTTTAGTCTTGTGCTGCTCGAACATTTTTCTGCAGTAGAATCTTATTTTCATTTGAATAACCACATGACAAGAAAGGTTGAATAAAGTCTAGCATTTATGCACTTTCCTTAGATGTCTAGACTTAAAAATGCAAGTAATGGAATCACTTGAGCAAAATATATGCATGCCTATACATACTTCATCATAACAATGATTTTTGAGCCATGTTTTGTGTTAAAGGGATGGTATTATTATTATTATTAATAACATATTTATAAAGGTGTATGGGGTTGGCCATGATTAAGAGTCAGCAATGTGTGAGATGTGGCATTGAGTACTGCAGTTAGCAGGTGGCAGTGGCAGGTAGTGTATATAGAAGGAATTCTAGGTTAGGTAAGTGTAATATTTTCTAAAGAAATTTGTTTTAAGTGATTGTTTAAAGGCAGAGAGAGGGAGTAAGTCTGATGGAATGTGAAAAGGAATTCCAGTGAAGGCGTGCAACCCAAGTGAAGTCTTAAATGACTTGAATGTCGCTCAGCAGTATGAGCATTTAGAGCTACTGGGTGGGGGAGAGGTGTAAATCAGGGTCAGTCATTTTTAAAATTATACTTGGCCATAGTGAAGAGCAGTTGGTGAGGTACTCACAGGAATTTCATTAAATGTAGTTGAGGCTGAAAAATGTCTTGAACATGTCATGAACATCCTGTAAATTCTACTGTATATAAACCATGCATAGTGACGTCATCAGTTATAATTGGTGCTTAGAAGTCACTTAAACTTGTCTATTATAATAAATATAGAACCCCTATAGTAAAATATGAGGATATCAGAAGTCAGCTGGAGTTGCATGACTTGTAAAAAAGCACTTGGCCTTTGGAACTCCTCTGTGACTTATAACATCCTTATATTTTAAAAAAGTTGGTACATATAGGTATATTGTATATGCTATCCCATACGTTTTTTGCTTCTGTTAACTTTACCTGCTTTACTACCACATTTTTTGCTTCATTTACCTCAATCTACATAGGAATTTGTTTTGCAGTTTCATTGTTACTGTCCATTTCTTTTACACACAATAAGCGTAATCTACACTGTTCAATTATGCATGTTATTGAGCACCATCCAGTTTGTTATTCCCCTCTGAGTATAGACAATTACTTGATACAGTATTCTAAAATACTTGGGTGTAGTGTTCATTATTTAATTGGTTGGCCTACTTTGGCAGGATATAAATGGGCTTTGTCCTGTGGAGATGGATTCTTTATTTACACATTGAAATTAACTATGAAAATATAAAGAGCTATGTTATTGATCTGTAATAGGTCATTAAATATTTAGAGTAAACTAAAATTTGATATCTTAAACAACACAATATGTCACTGGGATTCTAAAGCCATAAAAAACTAATGAGACTCTCTTATGTCATGACACTAAAAGGGAGTGATGAAAAAGAGACAGAACTGTACATGGCAAAGTTTTATTGAATTAAGTAGGCACTAGTTAAACTTTTCTTCTAATATCTAGAAAGGTTTTATTGCATCCGAAAAGGTTATTTTCTATTTGGCCTCAAAGGTAGCAAAACATTATTGAGTGTGTAGATGCTATTGCAGTGTTCCCCAACCAGTGGCTCGTGAGCAACATGTTGTTCCCCAACCCCTTGGATGTTGCTCCCAGTGGCCTCAGAGCAATTGCTCATTTTTGAATTTCTGGCTTGGAGGCAAGTTTTGGTTGCTTAAAAACCAAGTATAATGCCAAACAGAGCATTCTGTTGGCTTCCAGTCCACATAGGGGCTATTATGTAGCAAATTATAGCTCTTATTGGCACCCCAGGAACCCTTTTCATGCTTGTGTTGCTCCCCAACACTTTTTTCATTTGAATGTGGCTCACGGGTATAAAAGGTTGGGGATCCCTGTGCTATTGTATCCAGCATTCACATTTTACCCAATGGCTTATCGTCTTTGTTCACAAGATTGGAATTTAAGTTGGTTTAGCAAACTTTCTCAGAAAAAAATTGTGAAACTGGGGGAATATATTTTTGGAATGTGGACACACACACATACATGTATTTGTAATGGTACATTATATGTTTTATAATTCTGCATCCTGGGACAGAGTTCACCATAGTGGAAGTAATTTGTGCTGCACAGAATTAATCTAAATGCATTATTATAGCTTGCTATGTCTGTATATATTTTTTTACTTGACTAGGTATTAGGAGACCAGCAGCTAGTATTTTATCTATTATTTGTAGTCCCTTAGTTGATCAGAATCATGAATCCTTGTGCAGGGGCGGGCCAAGCCGACCGGGCGCCCTAGGCAACTGGGTCGGCCACCTCGCCCCTGCACCTTCCGCCCCCCCCCTCGCGTTTCAGCGTGCATGCGCAGTTCCGGGGGAGGGGGGGGGCGGTGGCTACGCGATAGTTCATTGCCCCCACTGCGTATTGACAAGCGGCGGGGGCAATGAAAAAGGAGCTAGGGGTAGGCAGGAGAGGTTACTGCCTGGCGCCCCCCAGTGTTTGCGCCCTAGGCAGCTGCCTCTTCTGCCTACCCATAGTTCCAGACCTGTCCTTGTGGCAAGTTGTGAGCAGTATTTCATTTTCATATTCATGAGTTTCTCCAATTTTAGGAACAATTTCTTAGGTTTATTATTAAAATTACAGGTCGCTTACATTACTGGATAAATAATTGATATATAAGTTGAAAAAACTGAAAACTGAATTTTCAAGGCCATTACTCTTTGTGTAAGCTTTACATTTATTTGAATTGTTTATATATAATGGAGACATTTTACATAGAAACATAGAAAAAACATAGAAAAAAATCATTTCAATGCCTTCCATTAACAAAACTATACTTCTTATAATTTTAGAACACTGAAGATAAAAAAGGATAAAGTCTATCAAGTTTTCTTTATGTTAAAAAAAAGGGATTAATGGGAAACAGAGCAATAATAATTGGTATTGTGAATGCAGATTTTATGCTATGCTTTAGTTTGAGTTTTTCAGTATATTATTTCTTAATTCCTTTTTAAGTAAAGGAAGCAGTTGTCTCATTAAAACAATATAATCTGACAGATTTATCCTTGAGGATCTACTGTTAAAAGCTGTACAATCCATACACTAAACTGTATTTGTCATAAATCTGTAGGGGAAAATTGCAGTTCTGTCCTATAATATAACTATGATTTATATATCTAAGGCAGCAATTGTGAAGAATTATAATATGTGTTTCTGGGGCATGGTAGTTGTATACAAATGGCATAGACTCCTTGTATCTGGCAGCCCAGAGTTCACTGTAGAGGTACACAAGAGAGAGGTGTGCCAGATAACATACATTGCCTAGTAGTAGCCAACCTAATACTGGCTGTAAATATACATTCTAGGAGTAGGGGCATAAAGTCAGAAACAGCACTTTCTATGGGCCCCAGAAGGTTAGGTGGGTGGCTGGGACTCTGTCTAAAGTGCATTTTTTATATTCATGTGCAAAAAATCATCTTTTTTACTAATTACTTTGTGTTACAGTATCCTCTCAAAAATTATTTTATATTTGGCACACACTTTAGTGGCCAAATCAAACAAAGATGCAACATTGCCAGAAGAGTTTATGGTTAGCTCCTTAAAGGAACAGTAACACCAAAAAAAGAAAATGTATCAAAGTGATTAACCTATAATGTACTGCTGCCCTGCACTGGCATATAAGTGGTTTTTTTTTTTTAAATATATTGACTAATGTTTGATTTTTTTGTATCTTTTTAGGTTTGCCATTTTCATATTACAGACAACAGCGGAAATTAACTGAAGAAATAGATTGGTCTTACACAGGTACAAATGCCTTTCACATATTCCTTGCTGTAAGAATGTTTGTTGCTTTCAGTTGCAAAATTTTATACAATTTGATTTTGTTTTTAAGATTGCCTCTTATCTGCAGCCTAATTTTGCTACAAGTTCTTCATGTGATATGTTTGTCTGTAGTAACTTAATATTCCTGCTCTCATCTCTTGTGTTTATGTACTGTACAGTCTAGCTGTACCTGGTAAGATTGTACTCAGCCTACAGTTGTAGCTATGAGCCCAGAATTGACAATTTGCCATGGGTGATTTTTGCTTACCATTACCATTTAATGTTTTCTCCAGTTAGTGAGCTGTTTCCAGATTCACTGCAAATAATGGGCACTCATTATATAATAAATGTGGACTTTTGCCAACTGCTCACTGGAGCGCCTAAAAGTCCGGGAGCATTCTGCAAACATAGCTTTTCTATAACAAATCCCAACATTGGAAAATTGATTGACCCATCACCTGGGTCAACCAACAAAGAGTCGTTGATTAGAGTAATATGTTATAACTTATTTTCCCTTTCTTTTCAATTTTCATCACTGGTGGGTCATAGCATACATCTTAATCCGGTGCTGTTATCTGAATACAGATATAGAGATAGGTTAAAGAAGTTATAACAAAGGGTCTGGTTTAGTTGTGAAAAAACAATACATTGGTCACACCTGGCTTAATGAAGTTGGTTTTGATACTTTACTACCAAAAATAATGTAGGAAGCAATCAAAACAAGCATGATATCCACACCCTATCCAGCACAAGCATGGAGAGCAATTTTTAGGAATCTAAAAACCAATCTTGGTTTATAGATTCCAACTAATGCCCCCCATGATCTATTTAAAAGTTTGTCTCTTATTAAAGGAGAAAGAAAGGTAAAAACTAAGTCTCATTAAAACAATATAAGGTTTATCAGAAAGGTCTATGTAAATACAGCCATAAGCACTCACAGAGACGCTGCACTGACTTCTCTGAAAAAAGATTAGTTGTGTCTGTAATTCCTGTGCCAGAGACACGCAGCTTTCTGTTCTCTGCTCTTTCCTTCTCCCCCCTCCCTCAAGAATGCTAAGAACTCACTCCCCCCCCTTAGGAATGTGGATCTGAGCCAATCAGCAGGAAGCTGACTCATAGTCTAACTAACTGAGCATGTTCAGTTTGGTCTGCATGTCTGTGCAGGAGTGTGGCATTATGGGAACTTTCTTTACACAGCTGGAGCATGGCTAGACTGAACTAAGCAGAGGGCATATTCCACCTGGTCCTAGTGCCTTGTTCACAGTCATTTTGCGTACTATCCAGTCACTGACAACTTGTTTGCACTGAGCCTTGGGTACGTTTCCTGGTCTTGTAATTCTGACTCATTTATTCAGTAGAATGAGAAAATTGTTTAAACATATTTGCATTTTCAGAGCCTACATATAGCACTTTTTTAATGGAACCACACTTTCTGCACACATCTTTTTATTATTGGTATACTTTAAATGCTTTTTGGGACTATTCTTTACTTGTGATAAAATCAGCAATCACACTTGCCTAATACAACTATTATAGTATTGTTATTAAAAGTGACACATTTACCCATTACAGCTGTAGGAAGCATTCCTGTGGCAGTTGTCGCTTTTCATTCAGGGAATGCTGAGCTTACAGTATAGTCTCTATTTCTAGCCAAAGGAGTTGGTAGGAGATACATTCATGCTTGTTCATGAAATCTAGTCAGGATATCACTATATATCTCTGAAGTAAGCAGTTAGACTGGATGACACAATCATCTCTATGGTCCTGACCTTAAAAGGAAAGCAAATGAAGAAATATTAACACAGAAATCTTTGGAAACAAATCAAACTGGCAGTGTAAAATAAGTATACCTAAGAAGAGTCTGAGCTCTTTAAAGTGGGTTCTAAGAATTAATTAATCCCTTTATTATAATATGCTTGTCTCATAAAAAGCTGGAATGTTTTTCGAATGCCACAGTAACAAAATAGAAATTCTAATGTCTAATGGCCTGCCCATACTTGCTAATGTAATTATGTATAAGAATTAAAGGAAACTCTAATTACTCTTTACATGAGAATTAACTTGGTCTTTATTAGTTATAAAGCTGCTTCTTATGCCCTATAAAACTTGCTATTTTGTTTAAATCCATTTGGCATGCATGCTTTAGCACTGGTATTACTGGAAAAGCATAGAGCATAGCAAGAGAAGAAAAACCTAATAGAATAACCTGCTTGTATGATATAAATATTAATATTTTAAGATCATTATTAAAAAAATATTAAAGATCTTTAGAAAAAATGATTTAGAATATTTAAGTTAACACATCAGTTGCAATTAAGGACATTCTTTTAGACTTGTCTTAGTACAATCCACTGTCCCACCCAGTCAAATTAAAAAGTGCTGCAGGGTAAGTGGGGGCAGGAGCAATTACAGTGATTTAGCTGTTTTTGACATTACAGACAGTGTGTATTATTATTTATGAGCTGTAATCTGAGGGTGCCCAGCCGGGTAGTGCAAATACGCAGTTGAAATAAATTTAATGAAAACAAAAAGTTGCTTACATAGAAGCTTGTGTAACTAACAGAAACTTGTGTAGTTTACATATAAAAAAAATAACAATACAGAGCAGCTTGACAGGGATATACAGGTATGGTAATGTGTTGAATATTCCTGACAGCCAGGAAAGTTTTGATAAAAGTAAAGTAGATCAAACTGCTGGCAATCTTTCTGTATTCCCCAATTCAGTCTCTAATAAGTCTGCTTATTGGGGGAAACAAACTTGTGATGCACTGTTTGCTAATGGTTACAAACTCTTGGGATTAATTGATATGTTTGTTTATGGCCCCACAAAGTATGAGTATGTGTTGAGATTATCCAATTGCATCATTAATATGATTGTAATGACCTGTAAACTACACATAAAAAACAAGTGTTTCCAACCTGAGCAAATCTTGATGGGTCCTCAGCTTTCTGCACTTTGTCATTTTGCAAAACATAGAGCCCAAATGACATCTGACATTGTTTTTTTGTCAGCTTCAACAATATATACATTATGTCCATTTGCAAATAAATATGGCCCTGGGCAGGCAGGTGTTCTTTTGTATTTCTAACAACTCATGAAGGTTTGCTGTCCTTCAGTTCTGCATGTAATAGTTTGGTTTATTCTGTCTTTATCTAACACTGTTTGCCTAATTACTTGGGTGCCCTAAAATGATTTGCAACATATATTTTTTATTATCTTCACATATGAGTAAAAAACTAAATATAACAAAGAAAAAGGCTCTAGAATTAGTTTGTGTCAAGCAGGGCTACAGTTAAAGGAACAGTAACACCAAAAAATTAAAGAGTTTTAAAGTAAAAGAAATATAATGTACTGTTGCCCTGCACTGGTAAAAGTTTTATGTTTGCTACAGTAACACTACTATAGTTTATATAAATAAGCTGCTGTGTAGGCCCTGGGGGCAGCCATTCAAGCTGGAGAAAAGGAGAAAATGCACAGGTTACATAGCAGATAACGGATAAGCTCTGTAGAATACAATAGTGTTTTATCTGCTAAGTGCCTGTGCCTTTCCTTTGAATGGCTGCCCCCATGGCTATACAGCTGCATTCTTTATATAAACCACAGTAGTGTTTCTGAGGCAAACACACCAGTTGTACCAGTGCAGAGCAGCAGTACATTATATTGGAATTTCTTTTATACATTTGAATTTTTTGGTGTTACTGTTCCTTTAAAGGAGAAGGAAAGGTAAAAACTAAGTAAGCTTTATCAGAAAGGTCTATGTAAATACAGCCATAAGAACTCACAGAAACTCTGCACTGACTTCTCTGTAAAAATCTTATAATAATTGTTAAAGAATAAGTTTACCAAAGAAGTAGGCTAGAAATGCTCCACATGAGGTTTTGAAATTCTGTACAGCCCAAGGAAACCCTGGCCCTGTGGTAGTGATCTTTTACTGTGCTTTAAAACTTTATTATGTGTTGTCGTGTTTGTTTTTCCTTTGCTTTCACCCAGCTTTTTTACCCTGGTTGCTAAACTTTAGCCTTGCTGCTGTTCTCAACTCTGTGCCGTGCACAAATGCATGGAGGGGCCAGATATGTGATTTCATTTCCAGAATTTTAGCCTTTGGGTTTTTTTGCATTAAAAGATTTATTTTTGTACTTTGGAGCACCATGCCTACGGCTAATGGAAACCATCTAAATATAATAAAGATATTTTTAGCCATTAGCATGGCCCTTGTTTTAACAGTAAATTTAGTGTCATAATTTGGGGTTAATAAGTTAAATTACTTATGCCCAGATTGAATTGGGGTCAGATCCTTGATGGGATTCTAATTAAAGAGATGATTTATAAATAAAAGTCATACTTGCATACCCCAGCTAATATATAATCAAAAATGTATTCTATCCCTGGCATAGTGCTAACCATGTCATTTGTGAAATAAGCATGAATGGGTAACATCTAGGAGTAAGCACATAAAAAAAACAGTGCAATATTGTTTAGAAATTAAATGAGCATGAATTCCAATATAAGATTTTAGTAGTCCAGCAAAAGTTTTAATTTAAAAATCCATTTGATAAGACAAGCTCCATTTGCCACTTCACAACTCTAAGGGGCACATTCATTAACGTACGATTGAATCCGAATACAAAAAAATCGTATTTCTTCTAAGTTTTCTTACTGTGTGTATTTTTTGCAACTTTTCCGTTAATTTGTGTGACTTTTTCGTACCTTGTGAGAATTTTTTCCCACCGAGTACGAAAGTTTTGGATTCATTAAAGCTTCATTATCGTGACTTTCCTTGGGCCAGGTTGGAGCTGCAGAGTGCCATTGAGTCCTATGGGAGGCTTCAAAAAACATGCACAGAAGGATCAAGGGTCAGAAAGGTTTTCCTACCGTTTACGATTGTTCGGATATAAAAATTACTTGACTTTCAGATTGCCAATACAATATTATCGTGACTATTGCGTTTTTTTGTAAGCATTTTCGTGACATTTTCGATCCTCAGAAATTATTTATCTAATCCGAATTTTACCCATTTCGGGATTCGAACTTCGATGAATCTGCCCCTAAGCGTTTTAGGGCTTTCAGTCCCATGTCTTCCAGAGGATTCTGTTAAATAAGGATACTTAGTTTTAACTCATTAGAAAACTCATATAACAAAGACTCTAACTTGTAGCCAGCTACTTGTCGCTGCTACAAAATATACAATACTGATAATTGTGTCTTTGGTATTTTCTGGAGATGAACCAGGTATCTAGCTATTGTGTATGGTCATCTGCTGCACTGATCAATTAATTTGGCACATTGGACCATCACCATAAAATATCAAGGAAGATGCCATTATTTTTGAGTTCCAGTTTGGTTGATTACCGCTTACATATGTCAACAAGATAAAATAACCTGGACCAACTACAACTATAGGGTCTGTTGGTGGGTCAGAGTATGCAGATTTCTTTAAGGTGTGGTTACTGAAAAAAATTACTGATTCTTTCAGAATTAATGTACTCAAATAATTGATTAATTACCCACCTTAATATGCATTTGGGACTAATGATTCCAAGGGGTGTTAGAGCTCTGCAGCAGCACAGCTATAACTATATTCTTGGTTACTTACCAGTTCTTTGTAATGTACTTTGTGCTTCATACCCCATCACCCAACAACTTCTAGAATAACTATAGAGCAAAGTAATGTAAGGATATTACATAGGTATTTATGCAAAAAAAAAAACCCAAAGGGATTCTTGGAACAAATTCATTAAGGCTCCTAAAAAAAATTCTATTTAAATGGGTTTATCCTATAGGCTAAAGCTTACCCACTGGGTTTTTTAAAGATAAAGCCAGGAAGGGGCATGGCTGACCACAAAGCTGAATGGCAGCAGGATAAACGAGCTCCGCACAGACTGAGACAATAAGCCGACATATCTGCACTTAACATGGGGAAAACTCATAAAAGTAAACCAGAGAGAGAGAGGCAAGTGGTGGAGAGATCATTACCACCAGAAAAAGTGATTGCACCGATATTTAAACACTCCAAAGCTGACCACGACGCTAACAAAATGGCGCCGGCAGCAGATACAGATGAGTACATTCAAGCACAACAAGCCCAGGACTCCTCAGACCCAGAAAGCGACAACGAACTCCCGCTTCAAACTTACCTGAAAGCGTTACCAACGAAGGAGGACATCAAAAATCTGCTACGGGAATCGACCGAAAGCCTACGAGCTGAACTGCAAGAAATAAAAACGGACCTTTCAAACATGGCGGAAAGAACCTTCGCACTAGAACAAAAACAAGGTACTGTACTCCGCAATCAAAAGAAACTATGGGGCATAATTCACACTCAAAAATCTCAGCTAGATGAAGCTAACTGTCACATAGATGATATTGAGAATAGAAGCAGGAGAAATAACATACGGGTCAGAGGGGTCCCTGAGACTATTACTAAAGAGGAAATCCATGCAGCCTTACTACAAATATTTAACAGCTTACTGGGAAGAGAAGCAAATACAGAAATTAAAATTGATCGTGAACACAGGGTTATTAAACCCAGGAATGCTCCCCCAGAGGCACCACGCGATATACTGTGTGTCAGGAATCGGCGACGCTCCCTACCTGGCGTGCGGCGGCGTCCTTCCTCCCGGCGCGGCGAATCCAAGATGGCGGCGCCCAGGGCTCCACGTGGGCGAAAGGACGCCGGCGCGATGACGTCACGCGCTATGGCGCCAAATTCAAACTTAAAAGAACGCCAGAGACCCAGGTTCAATGCCCGAGTATAGCTCAATTTACCTATTGTGTTCCTGGGTTTCTAATATTCCTATCTGCTTTACTGTTGCTGTCTATTTGCCTGTTCCTGACCTTGAACCTTGCTGCCTGCCTTAAGTGACCTTTGCCTGAACCTGACCTCTCTATTGGATAATCCTGCATCTGTACTTCGCTCAGACTCGCTGGAAGCGGCCTTCCTCCTTGATCCTGACTTCACCCCTCCCGTGGGTGCCGGAAGCCCCCGTTGACATTATACTCGGGCCATGGATCCCGAGGAAGCGGTACCGGACGTCGGAAGAGCCCTTCGCGGGCTGGCGTCCCGTATGGAGGCGTATGAATCCCAGCAAGTCAGAATTGGGCAAGTACTTGATTCCATTTTGTCCCGTTTGCCCGTTACTCCCGCTGTCGCGGAAATTCCTCCTGCTGTGGTGGTTCCTCTGCCAGCGATGCCGCCAGCTCGTGAGCCACGAATACCTCCTCCTCCGCGCTACAGTGGCAATCCGCAGGCCTGCAGGGGATTCGTGACTCAATGCCAGATTCAGTTTGAGTTCCAACCTTCCCAATTCTCCTGTGAGCGAGCGAAGGTGGGCTACGTTATGTCTCGTCTGGAGGGCAAACCACTGGAATGGGCAACTTCTCTCTGGGAGAGTCAGTCACCCCTGACATTTGATGTGAAGGAATTTCTACAGATGTTCAGAACCATCTTTGATGCCCCTGGTCGGGTCGCTACTGCCTCTTCACGCCTGCTGCAAATCCGCCAGGGCAGTCTCGGTGCCAGTGAGTATGCCATAGACTTTAGAACCCTCATGGCGGAAACTTCCTGGAATGAGGAGGCTTATAAGGCAGTCTTCTATCAAGGCCTATCGTCCCGTCTGAAGGATGACCTGGTATCCAGAGATCTACCTGACTCCCTTGAAGATTTGATTGCTCTCGCTATTAAGGTAGACACTCGCCTTAAGGAACATCAGGCTGATAAAGAGCGGAGTAAAAAGTCTCATCCAGTCCTGGCTCCGCGCTTCCAGAACCCTATGATACCACCGTCTTCCCCGCAGTTTACCTCTTCCCCTTCGGAGGAACCCATGCAACTTGGGAAGGCTCGACTATCTGCACAAGAGAAGCTTCGGAGACGCCTTTCCGGCCTATGTCTATACTGCGGCGGACAATCCCACTTAGCGGTTTCCTGCCCTGTCAAGCTGGGGAATACTCCTGCTTCAAGTAAGACTATTGTTTCTTTTGCTGGTAGTATTGTTCCTAAGTCAGCGGAACAATCTCACCAATTTCATGTTCCTGTGCAGATCCGGTTGCCCTCCCAGGCAATTCCAGTCTCAGCCTTCCTTGATTCCGGAGCTGCAGGAAACTTTATGGACTTGGCATTCGCAAAAAAGGTTGGCATTTCCCTCTTTCCAGTGACTCCTCCTATTCGGGTCCTCGCCATCGATGACAGACCTCTCTCCACGGACACCATCACTTTAACCACCGGTGAACTATCTGTCCAGATTGGAGCACTACATCTGGAAAAGATGTCATTCCTGATCATTCCATGTCCTTCGTCTCCTGTTGTGCTGGGGTTGCCATGGCTACGACTCCATAACCCCTCCATTGACTGGTCATCGGGTCAAATCTCCCGTTGGAGTCAGTACTGCCAAAGACATTGTTTAATTCTTCAGCCACTCCAGCGGGTTACAGTCTTCTCTACGAGTCTTTCAGCTCTGCCCTCCGTCTACAGGGACTTCTCTGATGTCTTTTGTAAAAAATCAGCAGAGTTTCTTCCCCCGCATCGGCGGTATGACTGCCCTATTGATCTCCTTCCTGGAATCATGCCACCCCGTGGGCGGACCTATCCCTTATCCCCTGCAGAGACGGCTGCCATGAAGGAGTATATCTCTGAGAATCTCCAGCGTGGATTTATCCGTCCTTCTACCTCTCCAGCAGGAGCTGGCTTCTTTTTTGTCGCAAAGAAGGACGGTGGACTCCGCCCCTGTATTGACTACCGGGGTCTCAATAAAATAACTGTTAAGAACAGATACCCTTTACCCCTTATTTCAGAACTTTTTGACCAACTAAAAGGGGCCAAGATTTTCTCTAAGTTGGATCTCCGTGGGGCCTATAATCTCATCAGGATCCGAGAGGGCGATGAGTGGAAGACGGCTTTCAATACCCGTGATGGGCATTACGAGTACCTCGTGATGCCCTTCGGCCTCTGCAACGCTCCAGCCATCTTCCAAGAGTTCGTAAACGATATTTTTCGGGACCTCCTGGGGAAGTCTGTTGTCGTGTACCTGGATGACATCCTTATCTTCTCTCAAGATTTGGAGACCCATCGCTCCCAAGTCAAAGAAGCCCTTTCTCGCCTTAGAGAAAATTCTCTTTTCGCCAAGTTGGAGAAATGCACTTTTGAAGTACCAAAGATCTCCTTCCTGGGCTACATTATCTCGTCTAGGGGCTTCGAAATGGATCCTGCCAAGGTATCTGCTATCCAGAAGTGGCCACTCCCCCAGAGTACTAAAGCAATCCAGAGGTTTATAGGATTTGCGAACTATTACCGCCAGTTCATTGAAGGCTTTTCTTCACGCATTGCTCCTATCCTTTCCCTCATCCGCAAAGGAGGGAGACCCAATTGTTGGCCTCCTGTGGCCCTTGAAGCCTTCCAGTCCCTGAAGGATGCCTTCATTTCGGCCTCTGTTCTTCGACACCCAGAGCCTCATCTACCCTTCTTTATTGAAGTCGACGCCTCTGATGTAGGAGCAGGTGCTATTCTTTCCCAGAGACATTCTGCAGATGGTAAGCTCCATCCATGTGCATACTTCTCCAAGAAGTTTTCCTCCGCCGAGCAGAATTACGACATTGGGAATCGTGAACTCCTGGCTGTCAAACTCGCCCTCGAGGAATGGCGACACCTCTTAGAGGGAGCATCTCATCCGGTCACGATCTATACCGATCATAAGAACCTAGAATTTCTACAGTCTCTAAAGAGACAGAATCCCCATCAGGCGAGGTGGTCGCTTTTCTTCTCCCGTTTCAATTTTGTCCTGACGTATCGTCCTGGGACCAAGAATCGGAAGGCAGACGCCCTGTCCCGGAGTTTCTCCCCAGAGGATCGTCTACCTATAGAGCAAGAGCCTATCATTCCTCCATCCAGGATCATTGCCTCTGTATTGCCCCAATTCGCTGAACAAATATTGCTAAGCCAGTCTGCCGCTCCTCCAGATACTCCCATAGGGATGGCATTTGTACCTCCTGAGTTACGCCTTCCCATTCTCCAGCAGACTCATAGCTCCAAACAAGCTGGCCACCCTGGTTCTGAAAAAACTCTTGAACTTCTTCAACGCCTAGTTTGGTGGCCGACCATCCGCAAGGATGTCCGAGACTTTGTCGCAGCTTGTACTGTATGTGCCACCACTAAAGCCAGCCACTCTCGACCCTGCGGTCTTCTGCATCCATTGCCAGTACCCTCTCGCCCATGGACGCATTTGGGTATGGACTTTATTGTGGAGTTGCCGCCCTCCTGTGGTAACACTGTCATTTGGGTAGTGATAGACCGCTTCAGCAAGATGGCACACTTCGTACCCTTGAGGAAACTCCCCTCGGCTGTAGAACTGGCTCAACTCTTCATACAGCATATCTTTCGTTTGCATGGTTTCCCTGTGGAAATTGTCTCCGATAGGGGGTCTCAGTTTGTGTCCAGATTTTGGCGCTCCTTGTGCAAGTCTCTGGGACTTCAGACCCTCAGACCAATGGGGCAGCAGAGCGTGTAAACCAAGCTCTTGAACAATTTCTGCGAAACCATGTTTTCCTTTGCCAAGACGACTGGTCAGATTTACTCCCGTGGGCAGAATTCGCTCACAACAATGCCAGTCATTCCTCCACTGGAAGATCTCCTTTCTTGTCAGTGTATGGTCAACATCCTTTGGCCTTCCCTCAAGATTTTCTCCTCTCCGAAGTTCCCGCTGCAGATGACTTGGCGGCTCACATGTCTGTTATCTGGGCTGCCACCAAGTCTAATTTGGAGAAAAGTTCCCTGGTACACAAAACCTTCGCTGATCGTCGGAGAAAGCCTTCCCCTCCATACAAGGTTGGTGAAAAAGTCTGGCTTTCTTCCAAGAACATCCGCTTGAAGGTACCATCTCCGAAACTGGGTCCCAAGTTCCTGGGTCCCTTCTCCATCTCTGAGGTGATCAATCCCGTGGCAGTCCGGCTACAACTTCCCCCAGAGATGCGGATTCCTAACGTGTTCCACGTCTCCTTGTTGAAACCAGTGGTGCTCAATCACTTCTCTTCTGCTCAGTCCCCTCCTTCTGCCGTCCTCGTGGATGGTCAGCAAGAGTAAGAAGTTGAGAAGATTCTAGATTCTAGGCTCTCCAGGGGATCACTTCAATACCTCGTCCAATGGAAGGGATTCGGCCCTGAGGAATGCTCCTGGGAGAAAGACTCTGATGTACATGCTCCTCGTCTTGTGAAGGCGTTCCATGGTCAATTTCCTCAGAAGCCTCGGTCTAGTGGTCCAGTGGCCCCCCGTGGGGGGGGGGGTACTGTCAGGAATCGGCGACGCTCCCTACCTGGCGTGCGGCGGCGTCCTTCCTCCCGGCGCGGCGAATCCAAGATGGCGGCGCCCAGGGCTCCACGTGGGCGAAAGGACGCCGGCGCGATGACGTCACGCGCTATGGCGCCAAATTCAAACTTAAAAGAACGCCAGAGACCCAGGTTCAATGCCCGAGTATAGCTCAATTTACCTATTGTGTTCCTGGGTTTCTAATATTCCTATCTGCTTTACTGTTGCTGTCTATTTGCCTGTTCCTGACCTTGAACCTTGCTGCCTGCCTTAAGTGACCTTTGCCTGAACCTGACCTCTCTATTGGATAATCCTGCATCTGTACTTCGCTCAGACTCGCTGGAAGCGGCCTTCCTCCTTGATCCTGACTTCACCCCTCCCGTGGGTGCCGGAAGCCCCCGTTGACACTGTGCTGTATACATGATTTCCAGACCAAGGAAGAAATCCTTAATAAAGCGAGAATGGCAACAAAAATAAATTTTGATGACCAAAAAATCTCTCTGTTCCAAGACTTATCCAGATATACATTAACCAAAAGGAAGCAACTAAAACCTTTACTAGACTTACTAAAAGCTAACAATGTACAATATCGTTGGGGATTCCCGTTCTGCCTAATAACAACCAAAAATGGCCAGCAAATCACCCTCAGAACACCTAGAGACACTAAAGAGTTCTTCAGCAAACTACAACTAGAGGAAATCCCCCTACCAGGATGGATAGAGGAGGAAGAAGATCTCACTCAAATTGACGTAGATACCGACAACGAATGGAGGGAAATGCCTCTGCAAAGACGCACACCAAGAACCCCGAAACATAGACTCCTTAAGGACTATAACCTAAAAGCAACACCCAAAAGAACAAAAGACTGACCAAGTTAAGCACTAAGGGCAACAACAAATAAAGGGTATCGCTATATCACTCTCAAACCCATGTTATAATGTTGCATTGTTATACCATGTTAGGTATTAACATTCTTTTATTTACAGTAGTCGGCAGTCTCAAGAATTGTGCCGATTAATGATGTTAAGTGAAGCACTAGCCACCCGATCCGCTAGGCCACCACTAACCCCCCCAGATATCATAGATATCATAGTAAACCATATAGCTCTTACCTGGTGGGGTAAACCACAAACCCCCACATCTCAAAGAGCGGTTTTAAACAAAGTATTCAAGCCAAACGGCAAATCAATGTACATAAGTTTTATCCCCAGTTCTACAAGTTCAAGATTTCTCTTACTATGCATTATTTTGCTAAGGGTAACACCAGACCACTGCTATATTTTGTTATGTCTATGGTAACAGATATGTTTAAGCTACATGTTTTAAAAAACTATAATGTCATCTAACACAATATGTTCTCTTATTTCTTACAATGTTAATGGGTTAAACGAACCGGTCAAAAGATCACAGGTCTTGCGTGAATGTAATAGGCTGGGAGCAAAAATAGTCTTTATACAAGAAACACATTTTAACGCAGTTAATCAACCTCACATCACACCAAAAGTCTACACACAAATGTTCACTAGCAATAACCCTGAAAAAAAATCACTAGGGGTCATGATCCTGATTCATAAAGATGTACCTTTTACTCATTTTGAAACGCTAAAAGACAAAAACGGCCGATACTTATTTGTAAAAGACAAACTAGCCAACATAACGGTAACACTAGCCAATGTTTATTTACCTAATCAAGGTCAACTAAAATTACTGGCAGAAATAGCCAACCAGCTCGAAACATTCACGGAAGGCCTGCTGTTACTAGGAGGTGACTTAAACCTCCCCCTGAATCCGCTAGCGGACTCATCCTCTAATAAGCACAATATATCATATAAAACTTTAAAAAAGGTGAAAGCTATTTTTCATAACGTAAGGTTAATCGATACATGGAGATGTTTAAACCCTAAAGAAAGGGATTATTCACACTACTCCCCGGTGCACAATAGTTATGCAAGAATAGACTACATATGGATGTCTCAAAAAAAAAAAGCAGCCAACATAGAACAAACCACCATATCCGACCATGCCCCAGTCACAATATTATTTGAATAATACCCTTAAATCAGAGTTCCTATGGCGATTAAATGAACATATATTTACCAACCCAAAGAATATAGAAACAATAC
This sequence comes from Xenopus tropicalis, assembly GCF_000004195.4. Classification (NCBI taxonomy): domain Eukaryota; kingdom Metazoa; phylum Chordata; class Amphibia; order Anura; family Pipidae; genus Xenopus; species Xenopus tropicalis. Next base: position 69,712,689 of record NC_030679.2, read on the forward strand.
AAAACCATATTAAGCAAGCTTTTAAAGAAAATGACTTACCTGATACGAACCCTGCCATTCTGTGGGAAACACACAAGTGTGTTATGAGAGGCCATCTTATAGCTTTATGCTCTAAAATAAAAAAAGAAAGAAATAAAGAAATAGACAACTTAATCCAAGAAATAAGAACAATAGAAAAGACCCATAAACAATACCTAGCAAAACAGACTTACCAACTTCTCCTATCCAAAAGAGTTCAATTGAAAGCCTTACTATATATTGAAACTTACAAAGCCTATTTAGGCACTAGACAGCGTTTTTATGAGTATAATAGCAAATGCAACAAGTTTTTTAGCAACATTCTGAAAAGCAGACAAGACAAAACCCATATCACAGCCATAAAAGATAAAAATCAAAAAATACATCAGAGTACAAAACAAATTGCGGCCTCTTTTCAGGAATTTTATCAAAAATTATATAGAATCAAAACAGGAACTAACTCTAGATCCGAAATAGACAAAGTTAAACAATTCATATCTTCAGCACATCTCCCCCAACTATCTAAAGCACAAGCCTCAAAACTAGAAGAACCATTTACAACCTTAGAAATAAATAAAATTATAACTGAACTTCCAAATAACAAAAGTCCAGGCCCCGATGGATTTAGTGCTACCTATTATAAACAGTTTCAAACAGACTTAGTAAATTACCTTACTACGTACTTCAACTCAATTAACCTAGATCAAGCTTTTCCTAACCAAGCAAAAGAGGCGCATATAACCATAATAGCCAAACCAAACAAAGACCCACTACTATGCGCCAGCTACAGGCCAATTTCACTGATCAATATTGATCTTAAGATTTATGCTAAGCTACTAGCCAATAGGATCAAAACCATTATTCCCGAATTAATTCACCCTGACCAATCGGGATTTGTCCCCCTTAGAGAAGGCAAAGATAATACCTCCAGATTAATTTCGCTAATACACCATGCACAGAAGGCAAAAATACCAAGTATGCTCCTCACAACTGACGCTGAAAAAGCATTCGACAGGGTGTCCTGGGACTTCCTTAAATATACTCTGCTAGGATTTGGGTTAGGCGAACAAACAACTGGGAAAATACTAGCCCTATATTCTAACCCAACAGCCAGAATTAGAATTAACGGAACCCTATCTCCAGTAATCCATATATGCAATGGTACCAGACAAGGGTGCCCCCTATCCCCGGTTTTATTTATTCTTGTTATGGAAACACTATTATCACATATTAGATTAAATAACAATATAACCGGGCTAAAAATAGGACACCAAGAGCATAAAGCAATAGCCTTTGCAGATGATCTCCTCCTATTTATTACTAAACCCCATATCGCCCTACCAAACATAATGAATCTCCTGGAAAAATTTGGAGTGGTATCAAACTTCAAAATTAATTCCAGCAAATCTGAAGCACTAAGTATTAACTTGCCACCACAGGAACAAAAGCGGATAGCAGGAAACTTTCCATTTCAATGGGCCAAAACTTCAATAAAACACCTAGGAGCAAACATAGCAAAAGATCTTACATCCTTGTACTCTTATAATTTTATACCCCTCTTGAAATTGAAAACACATTAAAAAAGTGGGAAAACAACAATAAATTATCTTGGTTCGGACGCATCCAAGTGATTAAAATGATAATCACATCCAAATTATTATACCTTCTCCAATTACTACCTATTAAGATACCCAAATCTTTCTTCTGTAAAATAAAAGCAATAATCTCCAGATTTATATGGAACAATAAAAAACCTAGACAGAAATATAGTAAGCTAATTTTACATAAAGACAGTGGAGGCTTATCAGTACTGGACATATATATGTACTATGTGTCTATTCATCTACAACGTATTCTATCATGGAAAACAGGTATAGAAAAAAGAAAAATCTGGCTCGAGCTTGAACAACACCTATGCAAAGTCCCCTTGTACAACCTGATTTGGGCTCTCCCCTCCAATATCCCACAAGAACTGCATTACCACCCACTAATAGGAACTACTTTAAAAACCTGGTTAGAAATAAGAGACGAATGGGGAATATCCCCCCATCCATCTCCCAACACCCCATTACTAAACAACCTAGACTTCCCTCCAAGCCTAGAGAAAAGAACCTTTGATCATTGGGCAGAGACCAACAACAGAACAACAGTCCTAGCAGACCTACTATCTGCCAAAGGTTTACTACCCCTAGAAACAATACAGAAGTCTAGACATACTTGCCCAAGGGATTTATGGTGTTATAGACAACTACATCACTACTGCACCTCTAGTAACCTATCTAAAGCAATTAGAGAAGCCACATGGTGGGAACAAATGATGAACCTCTCGGGCAGAATAAAAAAACCACTATCCATAATCTATAAAGGGTTAATAAAAAACTCTCTTTGTAGAGACGAAACCTTGGAATATAAATGGGAAACAAAGCTAGGGGTAAATATCAACCCCAAGACCTGGTTACAGATCTATAGATCTATGCACAAAAGCTCTATATCATCAAAAACTCAAGAAGCAAATTACAAATTAATCTCCCAATGGTATTATACTCCCATTAGACTAAATAAAATGTTTAGCAATGTATCCAAATTATGCTGGAGATGCCTTAACCAAAATGGCACATATAAACATATTTGGTTTGACTGCCCAAAAATTAAAGCATTCTGGGCCAATGTAATGGAAATAGTACAAAGAACAACCCCACTCCACCCGAAGGTTAATCTTTCTGCCTTGATAGTACTGCACTATGATTCTACAACAAATCAAGTGGTTACAAATCAGTTATTACTTTTCATGGTCCAAGCAGCAAAATCCTTAATCCCTAAGAAATGGCTCCAGAAATCACCCCTACCATCTCAGAATGGTTCTCCACCATGGAAGAAATTAAAAAATTTGAAGAGATCAAGGCCATGAGACATGGCACTTTCTCTAATTTAAGGAAAACTTGGGCACCTTGGAACAATACGTAGCAAAACCAACTATTTGATCACAGATTAAGAATTGATATAACAGCTATATTATCTTGCCTAGATGATTATCATTAATGCCTTTTCTCTATGTATACCCAGGACTGACCATCCTAAAGATGTACTGATTGTACTTGTATTATGAACATGTTAATTGACAACCCTTCTGTAAAATATGCATAAACCTGTTCAATATCTGATTATTATACTTACCGGCACGACAATGTCTGCAACTTTTCCCTGTTTCCCCCTCCTTCCCCGTCCCTCTTCCTTTCTGTATCCTTCCTAAAACCAATAAAGAAAGAATTACAAAAAAAAAAAAGATAAAGCCAGGATAATAGTTGATCAGATTTCCAACTACAGACCAGTTTCACCTTTCTTGGAGCTCATCAGTGTAGTGCAGGGTTTTCTGATCAGCTTAGGTAGAGCCAGGAGTGGGGATTCAAACAAGCCAAGAGGTTTGAGGAGACCGCCTCATATGTATGCAAATAGACCAAAGGGATTCTGGGAACAAATTCCTTAAGGAGCCTAAAAAAATTCCATTTACATGGGTTTATCCTGATTTGACTATTGACTTCTATTGGGAAAACAAAAAGATGGGAAAAATCCAATGTTAAAAAAGCCTCAGAATAAAGGATTTTTAAAATATATAAACTGTAGGTTAACTGAATAATAAATATCCCTTTCAGAATGCTTGCCACACCAAATGCATAGGCTACCTGCCATTACAGCCACCTTTTGAAACCTAATGTTTTGGGCAAGGTGAGACAGGCAACTGAATAGAGCACCCCTCTCCTTTTACCCTTGCCTGGAAACACCACTACCCAGCATCAGCACCCTTCTGCTTTTTACTCAGGATATATCCCCAAACCCTGGCAAGCATTCTTACCGTCAAGCTCTGACAATACCACTAAAACAGAAACATATGGAGGGCAGGATGTTTCCCACTGCAAACTGATCTTGAGCGAAAGGGGGGCTTGCTTCCGGCCACAGCTCCTATATACAACTGGTCTGGTACTTCACCACCCCTTCCTGACTTCTGCCTGACTCCTTGTACCTTTCTCATGCCTCCAATACCCAGACCTGTATGCCATCACCCATAAAACCAACCTCAAAATGATCTGCTCTATTCTCAGCTAGCAAAGCTCCTTCCTCTAAAGCTCTGTAGCAGGTCAAAGCTTTATTTCTTTAAGAATCACAGGGCATTCATAAAAAAAACTACCTTAAAGGTATGCAGCAATGAGGATCTCAGGAAAAAACTCAGACAATGAGGCTGCTTTTGTTATAACTCAGAGTGATATGACGCCTAAGGCCTAGAGAAATATGTCCAATGCAAAATAAAATGAAGTTCTTGGGTTGAACAGCCAGATATGCCTGTCTGTAGCCAGAATTAGACACAATTCCGACAGTGTGATTAGCTGTGTTGCCTTTTTGGTGCACAGTCAGTAGTAATTATCATATGTGAAAGTCAACAGTGAGGCCTGGGAACTTGCTAGCAGCCTCTGCTCACAAACATAATGAAAATATTTTGTATATGTTTACATATACAAACAGGTTCTGTTGAGTTACATTCTTTAGGCTAGTGATTTGTGCCATTTGTCTTACACTGGTGCTATTATACGTTAAAGTTCTCACACTGCTTATATCGTGAACGTGTAGCAGGAGTGCCTCTTGCTGTTATGTCTGACTGGGCAGCTGAACAAAATACTAGAAGTTTAAGTTACTGTGGCAGGAGGCATCTCCTGGCACTTCTCTGCTCAGTTCTATCACTCCACTCACTAAGGCTAGTGTCACAGCTTGGGGGTTATTTAATAAAAAGCACTAAGTTTGCCCAGGTGCAGTAACCCATAGCTACCAATCAGCGGGTAGAATTTACTGGTCACCTGTTTAAAAGCAAACATCTTATTGGTTGCTATGGGTTACTGCTACTGGGCGAACTCAGTGCCTTTTATTATATACAGGGACTTGTGTTTTCTCCAGCCAGAAATTCTAATTCGGCTTCCTTCTGCTCTGCATGTTTGAGCACTGAAAGTACTGTAATCCACCTATCAGTGTGCATTCAGATCAGATTTCACCCTAAAACGCTCATGAGCATTTTCTGCAAACTGAACTGCAGGGGGTAATCCTTGTACAAATTCATGATATTAGCTATGTAAACTTTACATGAAAGGTCATGTGGAAAATAGGAGAGTTTTCAGTTCAAGCAGACGTTGCTTATATGGATCCTTTAAGACTTAACCCCCTGTGCTCCTGTCCCAGCACATTAGTAGCAAATCAAAAGGATATGATGGAGGAAGCAGAAGAGCAGAACTATGCTGCAACTTACTTTATTGGTTTTGTACCACACTACATGTCAAGTGACAAAGGGCATGCTGGCCCAAAACTTGTAGTGTGGTGCAAAACCAAAGTAATCTGCAGCATAGTTCTGCTCTTCTGCTTCCTCCATCATATCCTTTTGTTGTGAAAAATAGAGACACTTCTAGAAATACAACTGGAAGAGTTGCACTGATCACATTTCATTTAAATTGTGCAATCAGTGCAGCGCAGCAGCTTGCATTTCTGTGCGCTGTCCCTGATTGGAACTTCACTGTTGATAGCTTTATTTAACCCCTAAGATGATTGTAAAATCTTGGGGTGCTGCATCTAAAGTACCATAGTGCCATCATTTCAGTTTTGCTCTTTGATCTATGCCCCGGCGTGTGTATACTGGCAACACAGGCGTGGCAAGATCAAAGACCTTTGCCACTGAAAAGATTTAATCAAACACGCTAAGACTGAGCCCTTTAATTGTACACCTAATCGCTGTTCTGTAGTGGTTTACATGTGTGTATAGTGTATACTTTAGACAGGCACACTGTTCAAACATGCTTGTTTTTCCATGAAAAGTTAAAGTTAGTAGAACCTCTACTAATAAGTATCATAAGGCAGATCAGGAGTCAACTGTATAACACCGCCATATAGCTCTGTATTTGTGTTTGTCTTCATAGTTTTGCAAGATTCTAAAATAAATTCCACAGGCAGTAAAAAAGTCTGTCTAAGCCTCAAGCAAAAAATGTGAAAGAAAATAAAATGTAAGTCACGTAATATGTGTTCAGCATTGTTTCTGTTTGTGACTGTAAAGTCTGCAATGCAGATATGTTGGATATGAAACATTTTTTACTTTTAATGCTTAATTTCCTACTTATTTATGATAAATGATCAGTGAAAATGCAGCAGTTTAAGTAAACAGATAAATACATATTTGCCAATGTTGCAAAAAGACAATAAGCTTATTTCTGAGTAAGACAATACGACATAAATGAGAAATACAATTGCTTAGTATATGTTTACAAAGAATATCACATCCTACTAATATTTTCTGACTGTTCAGTAGCCATTTGGTTGCCATTTAGGGTGTGTTTTAACTTACAACTGAAGGTGGCCATACAACTTCGTTCGTCAAACAAGTGGATGTTCTCCCTAAATGCCCACCTAAGGTGGGCAATATTGGGCTAATTTGATCATTTGGCCCTAGGGCATAGGGGCTGTTGGACCGAGGATTGCATCAATGCAGGCCTTGATCCGAAGGGATAATCAAACATGCCTGATCAGCACCTGGCTGATTTTCGATTAGATATCGATCAGGGAGGTCCGTCAGGGGGCTCCATACATACATAGAGATATGCTGCCGAATTGATCCAAAGGACTCTAATCAGCAGCTTAAATCTGCCTGTGATTGGCCACCTCTAGTTATTCTAAAACCAATTATTTGAAAACTATTATATAACATTTACTACCAACAGCATTCATTTACAGCCTAGGTATTGATAAGATGGTACAACCAATATATACCACAGGGGAGAACTAGGAAAAAACATAGTAGAAGCAATGCCATATACATATAGACAACCACCATATGTAATAATAGGTGGTAAGTTTTCCCTGGTTTAATCATCCATATCATCCAATCAGATATCTATTTTTAAACAGCTGACCAGTAAATGCTATCTGTTATTATGGGGGGACTAGACCAGTAGAACATTTTGCACCTTTTATTATATTGCCCCATTTTTAGAGTTGTATAAAAATCTAAGTATAATAGTATAGGAATATAGAATTTAACGAAGAACTTATCCAAACACAACTCAAGCTTTTTGAAAAGTAAACAGAATTTCAACAACTTTGCAATATACATCAATTAAAAAATATGCTACCTGTTCATTACCTAAGCCTGGCCCCCTGTTCTCCTGCTGATCTGGCTGACTACTTTGAGACTCAAAAAAAATGTAACAGTAGTCGACTGTCCTCAGTTGGCCTTTAGCCTGTATCCTCTGCATCCCACAATAAGGAAAGGAACATCACAATGCAATGCAAGCTGTCTGTAAGCTGTGGGAAGTTGTTAAAATTTATAACATCAGTGTTTTAGTCCCTCCTTCCTTGCCAGGATTTCAAATGATGCACAGAAAGAATTGTTTCAGCATATAAAATTTATTAATACTTTTAGAAGGAACTGATTACGGTGATAGGCATATTAGGGGTTTCTTTGTTGTGTGGGGCTATAGTTCAGAAGCCAGAGTTCCCCTTTAATAACAAAGGATATATCATATTATTATTATAAAACAAAGAATTATACTCAGAACATTTATAAGTTATAAGTGTGCTTCATTAGTTTATTGACTTTTCCCATGGTTTCAGAAATCCCTTTAGAAATGTTTGTTTTGTGAGATCAAGGTAATCTATAACAGATGGGATTAGCAGTTTCTATGGATTTCTAAAGGGAGATTTTCTTTGCACTTATATACTTCAGTGTATATAGTTGTATTTTGTCAGATGCCTCTATGCATATAGTGAACATCTTTGTCGTGATAAATATTACTGAAAATGCATGATATTGTGCTCATAAACCATTTAAAATGAACTCTTTTTATTCTTGTGTTATATTCAGTTGTCATATTGGATTTGCAGCCTCCTTATCTGTAATAACATTTGAGTGGGTGGTTCTCGAGATTTAATTAATTGAAATTGTCTTTTAATTGCTATGCAACTACCATGTTGTTGTAAGGTTTCCAAGCTGAGAGTATTTTAAAAGGATTTTTCATTTTCCTCTTATCAGTTTCCCCAGTCCTGCAATACATGTACCATACTGTACTGAAAGGTAGTAATACTAAGCCAGCCTATGTAATGCAGAGGCATCAGTTTGGTAAGTGCATTATAATGCACCCCCTGTTGTAAAAAATAAGGATATTATAAGTCACAGAGGAGTTCCTTGACAAATCCAAGGTGACTTCTAATATACTCATATATTTTACAGGGAGTGCATTATTCATTATAATAAACAAGTTTCACTGAGTTGTGTGACAAAAATTACATCACTAAGCACGATTAAAAATGATGACATCACCAAGCACTGTTTATAAGTATATAATTTAACAGGATATTCATGGCTCGTTATCAATTAATTCACTAATTATAAATGTCTATGTAAGATTTTGCCCCCTAATAAAACAATTAATGGACACTGGTTGTGTTAAAGCATGCATGGGCATCAGGCCGTCATTTCTAGTGCATACATGAGATTTTGGGATGATGCAAAGCTTGACTTGATAACCTTTTCCACAAAATGGCGCCTGCCTGTATACTCTAATTATAGATTGCGAAAGAATGTCAGAAACATTCAGTAATTTATATAGTTTGGGTAAAGTTTATTTTGCTTGATTAACACAATAAAATAGGATTTGGTATTATTTCTAGGTGGCAGGTCCCCTTTAAGGGCAAATTCTCATTGGTTTTATTTTGTATGATTGTAGTATTAAATATAGTCTATGTATTCAGCACCATAACTTGATATGCATATTTAGGCTGCTAATGATTCAGCTTCAGAGTTCGCAATATTCATGTATGAGAAGCATTATAACTTAATTACAAAAATATATTTTTTTGCAGAAACCTTAAACCAAGAAAACTGGGTGAAAAAATACCCAGTATGCAATGGTGCCAAACAGTCTCCTATCAACATTGATGAAGATTTGACACAATTAAACACAAATTTAAAGAAATTACATTTTGAGGGTTGGGATAAAGAGTCCTCAGAACTTACATTAATTCGAAATACTGGAAAAACAGGTGAGACTTTTTTCTACCTTTGTTCATTTGTTTCCTTGTATTTATACAGCACTAAAACATTTAAGCAGCACTTTACAGAGATTATACATCATTCAAATTATACCATTCTAATGTTTTGAATTTCAGTTGTGTTGTTTTCCATACCCAAAATATATATCTACAGTATTTAGGCTATTAGGCATTTTGGTGGTTGTACAGTTAATTAAAAACTGGAAGCTTCTGTTGAATTAAAAGGCTTAGGCATCAATTTGTGTATACATTCATTATAATCTGGGTATAATGGATACTTCTTTGTTTAACTTTGAATTAAAAAGTCGCTGTCCAAATGTGTTAACACATGTTTTCAGTTACATGTTCCTCATTGCTTGGTTGATGCCACATGCCTTTGGGAAAACACTGTTTAAATCAGGTGACTTTAACAGCAAGATAAACAGTGAGCCACGTTTAGTTGCATAGGGTGCTAGAAAAACCCAATAACCACCAAGGAAACAAATTTATTTGGAGCACAGGACTAAAGGTGGTCAAACAACATAAGATGTGCTCACCTCACCCAACAAAAAGATATTTCTCCTGATATGCCTACCTAAGGTGGGTGATATCAGGCTAATTTGATCTTTTGCCCCCAGGGCCAAATAAGCAAGGACCGCATCAATAAGCTGATGTGGCCCCCGATCTGACAGGAAAATTAAGCCTGCCGGATTGAATTTTGCCATATTTTTAGACAAATATTGGATGAGGAGTCCCATCGGAAGGGCCCAAATTGCCAGTTTAAATCTGCCTGTGTATGGTCACCTTAACTTCTTTTTTAGATATCTGTCAGCTATTGTGTAAAGTGGTAATGTTAAATAGAAGCGGACCTTTTGGTTAGGGTCATTAAAACAACAACAATTCAAAAGCACCATAGTTTCAAAGTTATGGACTTAAGGTGAACAATAGAAGGACATTGTAAAAATACAGAAAATATATACTAATGTATTTTGTTAGACATACCATTTACTAGAGACTAAACAAAAGACATGTTATTTTAAAGAACCATTTACCTGCCCACTAACACAGTAATGAAACCCCTTCTTTACCTTGTTCTTTGGGGCTTAAAGTTCCCCCCTTTTACCACAGACTTTGTGCTCCACTAACTATAGAAAGCAAAGGAACTTCATATCCCAGAATTAATTACTTCATAATGGAACATGGTAAGAGAAGATTTGTGGGACTGTGCGCCTAAGGAGGAACTGGCCCCTATCATGGTTTACTTTCAATTTCTAGATTCAGTTATGCCTAACTTAAGCCAAACTGAATAAGCTCTAAAAAAGGGGGTATATTTTGCATTTAATTGTTTGAACACCCCATGGACTCCCACCCTAAACAAAAAAATTTTTTGCACATTCTATAAGGCATATGAAGAAAATTCACAGGCCTCTGCACGCATGCCCGGCTCATGACCTGTGGTATGCCCCATGGATCAAGTGCTGACTGTGATAGGCATACTCCTTGTAGATGTACCCCAACCTGTCCCCATCCACCCATAAACTTGCACATCATTTACACATGAATCTTAAGGAGAATCAAAAGGCATAGCCCACATTGGGACCCCATCACCTTCCCTAAGGCAAATGGAGAAGACAGGGCTGAGCTATGTCTCCTGACACTGCTCTCTGAACCAACTTCTGCATTTTTAATTCGGCACTCAGGGCAGAGACCAATATCCCCTTGAACAAGGGGGGAATTCTGTATTTTTAAGGTTTAAAACTGGTCATTACCAATACAATCATTGCATCTGACATTTCTTGTTAATTTCACTTTAATGGTTTTCTTTCTTAGAAATTTGTTTAATCTACCTATATTGTAAATATTCGGTGTTTTATTTTCAGTGGCATTTTTTTCATATGTCACGGCAAACAGAAACTTATAGTCTGCTGAAAGGCAAACTTAAACAGAAATAATTATGTGCATGTCTGAAATCCATTTAATACTGAATATTGAAATCTGACTTAGTGGCAGTTCATGTGCTTGCATCCTCTGCAAATGACCTCTTTAAGGTTTAGTCCATTTATGCAAATGCAAGGCTGCATCTCACTGTGCTCAGATATAGGCTAATCCTGATTTGACAGCGCATATCGTAAGTCCATAGAATGTCAAAGGAAACTATAAAGGGATCAACATGACACATGAGACAGCATTATACAGTCTGTGCACGCACTGGCAGCAAAGAGAGACTGACAGGAAGGGGGAGAATAAGCAGCAATACCTTCTATCTGCTAGTGAAAGAACCCAGCTGTCAAACATAGAACTGAGATTTAGAAAATAATATAGACCGAAAAGGTAAAAAAGACATAGAAAAATGTTATTTATCAAAATAAATCTAAATAATGTAATAAACAGAGGTTTGGTTTCTCAAGAAATCCACAGTGAATTAGATAAGCCCTTGAAAGTCTTGAACAACTGGATTTGGATTTCCAATGCCTGGGATCATCACATAATAATAAAGGGGATATTCCATTATTTTATAAAAAAAATCCTATTAAACTATTTAAATCAATTTGGTATAACTGTGCAAATCTCAAGTAAAAATATTCTCTTAAGTTATATAAGGGTTTTTGCCTATTTTTCACTGGATGTGGGGATCAAAGTGCCAAAACATATGCACACTATGCACCTGCTCCCTGGGATTCACACAATTTTGCATTGGAATGTAGCACAACAATTGTGCCTGTCTCTTCTTGCAGCTGGCCCAAAGGCACAGACCTCAGCTATACTGAAACAGCACAAAGTATAACACTATAGTGTTCACTTACACAACCGTAGTTATGGCCTTGCAAAAGATGGCAGTTATTGTGCAAAAAAAAACACCACTCAATAAAGGTACTTGCTTCCAAAGCTGTTCCATACACTTGCACATTTTGGCACCAGTACACCCCACTAGTTTGGATTAACTGTGTGCCGTGTGCCTACTGACATTAGGGAACCCTAGAACTACAGGTTAGATATAGGCATTATGGTTGAACTTGATGGACGTATGTCTTTTTTCAACCCAACTTACTATGTTACTACTATGTTACTACTGCCACCTTCAATGGGATCTCACAGTGACCCAAATCAATAGAAGCAGCATACTTGTCAACATTTTGACAGATAATAAATGGCAAGTGAATTTGCACGCATTAAAAGCACTAAGTGCATCTCCCACTGACAGATGCAGTGATGCTGACTTGCACCGAAAATAGCACTTTTTGCACCGCACTTGCACTCACAAACCCTTATGTATTTGGAATGCAAATGGGCACAACTTGCATATCGCTTGCACCCAGCCATTGATGGTGCTGTATTGGGCAGCCCTGTATTTATGTATTTTGCCCATTGCTTAACTTGGGCATTATTGAAATGTGCAAGTTAGGGTGTGCTGGCTGGCACAGGTGACATTGTATTTAATACTTCTGTTTGGGATCTATAGTTATGCTGCCAGTTTAACAATGCATTTAAAGAAAAGATGTGGCTTTTTCTAATCCCATTGCACTTTTTCTTTTCCATTTTTCCGTTTTAACTTCTTGTTACAGTTCAGCAGTAACTTGAGGGTCTTAAGTTGGTGATTTCTGCAAAATAGATTTTACATGGCGGATTTTGCATTCATTTTTAACATACATGGATAATTTAGCAAAGTTCTGTAGGATTCCATACAATCTGTTACTTAAAGACTCATTTAGCTATAACACTCAAAACCATGCTCAGAATGTCCTCTATTAGATGCTTTGATCAGACAATGGAGTTTCATCTGTAGAACACCAACAGTTATGTATTAGGTAGGTGCCTAGGTCTCATTCGTGACTGCTGAACTTCTCTCATGTTGGGAGATGCAGCTCCTGCTGGTAGCAGAGTTTGGGGCCATCCTCTCTGTAGGTAGAGGCAGCCTAATACTCAGTGGTGGATATAATGACATAGTGCTGATCTCAAGTCTTCAGTAAGGAACAGCAGAGCATAGTATGTATGTATGTATGTATATCTTTATTTATAAATCGCTACTTATGTACGCAGCGCTGTACAGTAGAATAGTATAGTAGTGATCTCTTATGGAATTCTGGCTTTGAATATTGCCTTAGGGTGAGACTGGCAAGGTCCTATTTATTTGATAAAATGTGAATAAATGTTTTGGCCTCTTTTTACCCACTTCTGGCTCCTGGTGTTCATTAAGGTATGTAACAATGGGGTTCAGAGGGACAGTTGAAAGCGAAGGGCAATTGAGGAGTCCCCTTGTCAGGCAATAATCCCCACCTCCTATAATGCAGACTTGGTGGCAAAAACATGAATAATGTTTCGCTATAATCTCCTGCCTTCTGTTTTGGTATTTGTACTTCCCACTGGCATTTTCATGATTTCTGTGATTGATTTTATCTGTCTTGTTGCTGGTCAAGAAGTTAAATGCTGAAGCCTATATTCAGTGTTTTAGCCAGACACTGTTATTAAATTGATTGCCTGCAACCTTGAAGTTTGTAGCATTTTAGTTTGTTTGTTTGTTAAGAGAACAATGCAGTAATCAATGTGTAATTAATGCTGGCACAGTGGAAAAAACCCAGGACATTGTGAATGGTAAATATTTATAGGAGAAGTGTCACAAAATATAGGAAAATGAATTATCATTGACATTGCTGTTATCCCTGCAGCACTTCTGCTGACTAAGTATACTTTATCTTAAAATGATATGGAGCATTTTAATTTTTATTGTTCTGCTTTGTTTTTTCTTACTGATCCAGTGATTCCCTGTGTGGCAGTCTGTATTAGCTAGCTTAGGGAACACTGTGTATGAACAGAGGACATAATAGAGACAGTAGATACATAATCCTTTGTATAATGCCCTCAGCTATTGATTTTAATATATAATTTTTTTTTTCATTTCCTTGATCTTTTTGTATTCTCTGTGCAAATATTTGACTGATATTCTGGGGTTTAAAAAAGCTTAACTAGAGTTAACCTGTCTTTATAAAGCCAATGGCACACATGAATTTTGCCTTCCTCTGGATCAACTTGTAGTTAGGCAGGTTAGGTATAGGCATTATGGTTGAACTTGATGGACGTATGTCTTTTTTCAACCCAACTTACTATGTTACTATGTTACTATGAATTGTTTTCCTCTTTTGGAAAAACCACAGCTATCAAAATGCACTTCCTTGCAAGAAGCTACTTCTCATTCTGTTTGACTGTGGAAATGCAACACTACTGTTAGTAGCATTCCTTAGCAGTATTCTAATGAAAATGGGGTTTTGTTTTCAAAGATTCACTGGCGGAGGACAGTTGTAAGGCAGTTATGTCCCTATTTTTTTGTATTTAGTGAATACAGTGCTTATACAGTGCTAGTAATTAGTTATGGATTGTTAATCTTTATAAACATTATACTATCTCACATAATAGTTGTAAATACAGTTATTTTTTTACTGAATCCAGGATTCTGCCAGGATTTTGACTTTTTCAGCAGGATTCTGATGCGACAAAATCCAAGCCTGGCTGAACCGAATTCAAATCCTTAAAATTAGGTGACTTTTCATCACATGAACACAGAAGTTGAAATTTTTTTTGTCCTTGACCCCTTTGTAGCCTTATTTGCCTATGCAAATTAGGGTTCTGATTTGGTTCAGGATTTGGCTGAATCCTTAGTGCAGGACTCAAGGTTTGTACAAATCCCAAAATAGTGGATTTGGTGCATCCCTAGTTTATATTCATTTTAATATTAATTATAAAGTTCATTTGAACAAAATAATAAGATGAAATGTTTATATTGTTTGGACTCCCCCCTTTTACTGATTAGCTTGATTTAATTTAAATGTGTTAGGTCTACATTATATGTTTTAGTGATGGGTCTTTATGTACAAAGAAACTTTTAGCTACCTGATTTAATGACTGTACCTACATTGCCATTTAAAAAAAAGAATTTTTACTGTGTACGGTAGTTTAGAGCTATTAATTTAGCCAAAAACATTAACTGTCTGGCAGATAGTATTCTTTCCCTTTTTTATAGTCATATAAGCTTTACAAGTCAGGAAGAATTTTTCTTGCCCTCTGAGGCCAGCTAGAGATTTCAGATAGGGTTGGTTTACTTAAAAGTTAGGTAGTTTTCACTTGTACAACAGTTTTAGTTTTTCAATGCATGTAACTAATAATAAATATCATTGTATGTGTAGGTCTCTTGGGAGGCAGATCCAACTCTGTGATCCCATTAGCCAGTATGGAAGATAACCCAAACGCTGGCCTATGTATGGCTGGTGTAAGTGTTATTATCCACTGACTACAGAACAGCTTGTGCATGTATGTCAGGGTACAGCAACATCTGTTGTCTTATGAAGCAAAAATAAGGATATAGCTTCCTTTAAAGTATCACTATATAGTCTGTGATCAAATAGAAACTGTTATTATTAATTTCCCAGACTAAGACTTATAATTATCATTGAATCTTTGATCCCTTTTGGGGCACTAGTTCTTAAATGGAAACATATTGCAATAATTACAGATACATGCCTTTTCAGTTTCCCAACTCTTTATAAATAGACCTATGTTTTGTGGTTTCATTTAGGTTGGATATGGTCGGTTTTTGTGTTATTCCAAATTATAAGAGGCAAAAAGAATAGGATGTAAAGCAAGTTGTTGCCCCCAGCATGTTGGTAATAGCTTAACTCAGGATGCCTTTCATAAAACAGCAATTACACAGCAGGGAGTGTTTTCATTTTGCCCGTGACACAGATTTAATGTTTCATCAATAAAAAATCTTGTTTAATTAACTTTGCTCACATCATAGTATACAAATAATCCACAAGGAATCACAAGTTCCTGCAGGAAAGCATTGCTAACAGTGGACGTAGGTACTATTATACATTCCATGGATAATTAAATATTTCTTCTTCTGCAAGAATTTCACAGATAAGGGCTGGTACAAAGGTGTCTGTTTCACTGTAGCTTTGTTATATAGAAGTCTAGACTTACATGGTTACCAGGGCCAGTTTTAAGATGTCGACAAAATTGAAGCAATGACCACCCTGCTCTTTACGCTAAGGGATGAATGCTGGCCATATGATCTTACGTGCCCTGAAGCAAAGTTCAGAGAATCAAGGGCACACATACAGTACATGTTAGGTCACATAAAGCAATTAATGGACAAAGTTCTGTCTTAAGCTGGCCATACACGCACCGATAATATCGTACGAAGCTGCTGATATCGGTTGACTTGCCGATCGGCCCAGTTAAAAGATTTTGATCGGGTGCCATAGAAGGCGCCTGACCAAAATCTGCCTTCAGCGCTGAATCAGCAGAAGGAGGTAGAAATCCTATTGTTTCTACCTCATTATCTGCCGTTTCAGCCCTGAACGGTTTGTGGCTGATTGTACGATCTTTCGTGCGACCGATGGTCACACGAAAGATCGCAAATCGCCACGTGTGGCCACCTGTAATCCCATACTTCTTCCTGTTGCAGTTAGAGCTGCGGTATTTCCTGTCAGGTGATCTCTGAGGGAGCACACATATCATCACAAAATGGTGGCTCGAGGGAAAAGGTGTAAAAGGGCAATATTTACTAATATATATAGGATTCATTCTATAGTGGTATAGTTTTCCTTTAATCATTAACAAATGAAACATAAAGGAAACAATGTAAAGCATAAATAGCACAATTAAATATACAAAGTATTATCTAATCAGTGGTGTATATCAACAAATGCTTTTATCTGACTGTAGTCACATAGCATTTTTTTTTTAATTAGTCTATCCATAAAAGCAATGCTTTTGTTATTGTATTTGCAAAGAATACTGCTGTTCTAAAGGCCTAAAAGCACTGTATCATCAACAATCTACATTATTCATGCCCTGTTACTTCATCTCCAGTATTTAGCAAAAACATGCCTCCTCATTTCCCAGTTTTACAAGCATGAAAATTCTGAAATTCCTAGAAAGTTTGAGATCTTAAAAAATGGCTTAATTCACCTCAAGTCACTGTTGAAGTGATTTTTTAGAAAAAAGCCTCTTGTCCTATCGCCCTATTCACATTAGGTGGCAGCAATCTAACATTTATTGTCCTTGTATTGGAACTGTGAGTTCTGCCCTAAAAATATGATGCTCTGATTGTCTGCAATAATGTTTACATCTTGTTGGCACTTGGGTAATGTAAGAGAGTTGGAGATGTGCTCCCATAACTTTCATGGTGCTGGCAGAATGGAAATGGTGTAATTAAGAGAAAACAGGACTGCATTCTGTTTTAAGTTAGTTTGACATAATTCCTATTTTTTGATTTTTACACAGATTTTGCTCACCCAATACTTATGTCTACGTTATGCCACGTACTATCTACCTTTTCACCATTTGCACTTAAAAAAACTAAAGACTCTTCTTTTTTATTTCAGTGGAAATCAATTTGACAGATGATTATTATTTGAGTGGTGGTGCCTTAGACTCACAGTACAAAGCAAGCAGGATAACTTTTCATTGGGGAAAATGCAATGCTACATCTGATGGTTCCGAGCATAGTTTGGAAGGCCAAAAGTTTCCTTTAGAGGTATTTTGTTTTCATTATGAGTGCATGCATAGAACTTCCTTACTCCCTGCAGATATTTATATGGTCAAAGCCAGGGCCAGGACCCCAATTTGATTTAGAATATATTGAGCAGAAGTATATCTTGTATATGCTCCCTTACTTACTATCTACATATTAGTTACTATTTAAATGTAGAGACACACTGTATGAGCAAATCTGTTTTGCCAGTGTTACTTGCACAAAATACAGTATGTATAAAATCATGGATAGTCACAATTTTGTACTTATATTTTTTTAAGATTTTGCTTAGTTTTACATTTGATTTGTGGATATTTGACCTCAAACATTATAGATGCAGGAAAATGTGATGTACCATGATAGCCAGTCAAAATGTTACAAGGCAACCCATTTAAAAAAGGAACTAAAATGTTCTGAAAGCTTGCTATGGTATCTTAGTTAGCCAATAAAGGTATCACCTTTATATCACTTTTGTTATTTTTTATTTCAAAAGGGTTACCGTGTAACCTCAAACATTACAAAACATGTTTTGGTAATTGGGCAGAGGGTTTTTTTGGAGTTAAATTCTAACTAATTTCTAATGGGGTCGTATTATATGCAGTATAGTCATATTGTTTGTTCTGGCATTTTCTGTCAATAAAAACTTCAGTTCTGTTTAATTTACAGATGCAAATCTTCTGCTTTAATCATAACGAGTTTAAAAATATTGACGAAGCAATAAGTGGAAATGGCAAAATAAAAGCTTTATCCATTTTATTTAAGGTAAGTGCAAATTAAAAGATGGCAGATTATATTACCATGTCTCTAGAGATGACCCTTCTGCAGTTTAATAGAAAATAACTTAAAAGTCAATTATATTTCTATTTTTAGATTATAATATCACATAAAAAAACTGCCTAAATTAAGACTGTTGTGTTTAAACCATCTAGAATAAAGTTTTTGTATGGTGTAAGGAATAAGCCCATGGGATCTTTAGCTCTTGGGATGGGCAGTAGCACACATCTGCAGGCAACCAATAATAAATGCACCGGTGCATTACAGCAAGTTTTATCATAAACCAAATAAAATATAAATCCTATCATTCTCTGGCTGTAGCTGCTAGACATATGTTCCTCTCTACTGAGGAACAGCTTCCAACTTCCAACATCAGGGATTTTTACCATAATTGCTTTCAGGTCCACATCTGCATTTCCCAGGTAGTGTGTATGAAAGTGAACTAGTGTGCCAGAAGCCTACAATTATATAACAGGCAAGCCACTCCTACAGAAATAACTGTATGAGTAGTGGTGTACAGCAGGGGAAAAAAAATAAATCTGGGGCCAATATACTTCAGTTACTTTCCAGCTACCAGTTTATAGTGGGCAGCTTTCTACCAGTTAATATTAAACATCAGTATGTGCTATTTTTGTATTACAGGTTGGCCAGGAAGACAATGTGCATTATAATGAAATCATTGATGGAGTAGATAATGTACATCGCTTTGGTGAGTTCAGACTTTGTATTTTATAATAGGTCTTCCTTGGTGTGATCACCTGTCATGTTAGGCTTGAAGTGTGACAGACATGGAACTTGTGCTTTTCATTCTAAGTTGTCAGTTGTATTTCTCTTTCCCTTTGCCCTGCTAGTATGATCTACTGACTTACAGATATTGCTTTCTATTTTGTTTTTCTTGTGTAGGTACAAAGGTTGCTTTGGGGCCATTTATTTTGTCAAATCTTCTGCCTGACTACACCGACAAATATTATACTTATAATGGCTCACTAACAACCCCTCCATGCTCTGAAACAGTGGAATGGATTGTGTTTAAGGACACAGTTACAATTTCTGAAAGCCAGGTAACATCTGAGTATCCGACAACAAGGAGACCTGAGATGTGGTGCACATATTTTTCTTATTTCAGGGTCATCTGCCATTATAGTTCTTGAACCTCTAGGACTCATTTATCAACCCTGGGAAATTTCCACGCAGGCAGTAACTCATAGCATTCAATCGCTATTTTTATTTTATTGTTATACCTGCAGCTGGTAAAGAGATGCTATTCCCTGATTGATTGACAAGTGTTACTCTCCAGGTTGATTAGTATTGAAAAATGGGCTACATTTGACTTCACTGAATCTTATCTAATGAATGCATATGATGATTCCAGTAGGAAGGGAACAATATAAGAAGACTCTATGGCATGGGCACAATACTATTGTTATGTTAGTTCAAGGTGGAAAGGGTTATAGATAATATCTTTTTTGCCATCAAAATGAAAATGGCACCTCATTATTATTCAGACACTTCAGACAAATTCCATTTTACTTGTATGGTTTCATAGATTATATTTGAGCCTCAAAATCCTGGGGTTCCAAACTTTCATATTTGTAATCTGTCCTTCAGTTAGTTCTCTATGCAAGTAAAAATATTATGTTCCAGGCTAATATTCCTGAACTTTACCATTAACCATCTTTGTGGTAATTTATCAAATGCTTTAGCGAAGTCTAAGTAGATCACATCCACTGCCATTCCAGAGTCAAGGTTCCTGTTCACCTCCTCCTCAGGCAGTAAAATTAGTTTGGCAAGATCTGTTACACATAAAACCATGCTGGCACAAACTCACAGTATTGTGATTAGTAATGTACCATATCCTTTACTACCGCTTTTGAAAGCTTTCCTGATATCAGTCTGATTTCAGTCTATCAGGCCTATAGTTTTCAGGCTGAGAATAGGATGCCTTTTTAAATTGTGGCACTGCATTTGCAATTCATTAGTCTCTCAGTACAGTGCCAGACCTCAATAAATCCTGAAAAATTAAGTGAGGAAATCTGACAATCAAAGGGCTAAACTTGTTAAGTACCTTGGGATGAATACCATCTGGTCCCTGACCTTTGTTTACCTTTATATGTTCAAGTCTCTTTTGAATTGCCATTATAGTGACCCATACATCAGTAGTTGTATCAGTAGGACTGGGCCTATAAAAAAGAAAATCTTCATAGCTGGCTCCTCAGTTGTGTAGACATACAAAATAGTTCAGAAACTTTGCTTTTCCCTGCTCTCATCCACTAACTGACCTCCATTTCATAACAAGGGTCCTATTCCTTCTTGCTTTATTTTTTTACTTTTCTACAAATGTAAATAATTTTAGATACTTTTAATGCCTTGCTGCAATACTCTTTTCCCTAAATGCTCAACCATGCAAATACTAGAGATGAGTTCAGTATTATTAGTTATAAATATTAGTTAGGTTCAAAAGAGTATATTTCATTTATGAACCTGCTAGCCATAAAAACAACTTGACCTAGTTGTGATACCTCCTTTGGTCACACTCCTCAATTTGTAATAGTAGCTAAGCTTCATTCTCCTCACTTATACAGTGTAGTTTGTAGCACCAATGATAATTTTTTTTGTAATCTTTAGCCCAGCTGAAATCTCTACACACCAACCCCAGTAGAATCCCTGGTACTTTCTTTAGTGCATGGCTTTAATTCTGGCTTTAGATAAAGAAAAGCTCTTCCACCCTTTTTAATCCCTGTGCCCCATCTACAAAAGGGTGTAACCATTTAAATTCACAGGTGTCACGTGTTTCATCCTACCAGGTGTCAGTGATACCAATTATATCATAACTGTCAGTTCATGCAATAAACTCCTGCTCTCCTAATTTACCTGACAAGCTCTATGCATTTGCCAGCATATAGCGGAAGTTACTGTTTTTCCCTCTGACATTCACATTATGTAATGGAGAGTTAGCATTAAGGTTAATATTAGCCTTTTTTGTAACAAAGGGATCTTCTTAGCTGGTAAACGGTATACCCCCCTTACTCCTCCCCCATGACCCCTTACTATTCCCACTGCCCAGTCTACACTAGCATCCCCATAATACTCTAGCTCAACCCCCCCTTTATTGTAACTGCAGCAGGAAGGACTGTAAGCTCCCGAATATATAATTAGCACCCCCCTTGCCTTGTTTTAATGCTCTTCCAGCCTTTTAGCCATTCTTTTCCATAGCACAGCAGACCCCCTTCCATGGAAGTGCAATCTATCATGGCTATATACAGTAGATTATACCCCAAGGAAATATCAGCCCAGTGCTCTAGGTACCCAAACCCTTCCTTCCTAAGACTGTTGTCATGTATTTAGCTACCTTAGCTCCCACTGTATATACATTATCTAGTTATGAAATGATTGATCTAATTAGTATCCAGTATAATGTTAGAAAATCCTAAAGATGATTTTCTGCTGGGCATTAAATGTATAATATGTAGCATGTTTGATGATATTATAGAAAAGAAAAACAATTGTACCTCAGCCATTATTATTCGACCTTAACTTGAATGTACTGTGTTTTTTTGCAGTTGGAAATGTTTTGTGAGATCTTAACAATGCAGCAGTCTGGGTATGTTATGGTGATGGACTATTTGCAAAACAACTATAGGCATCAGCAGTATAAGTTCTCAGGACAAGTGTTTTCATCTTATACTGGCACAGAGGAGATCCCGGAACCAGGTAATGCTTGGCATCTCCTCCTTGCTAATAATGTACATAGCTAAATAAGTAAATATTCTTTGCTAATCCCTTAAATGCATGAAACAGCTAACCATTTATGGCTTTCATGTAAAGAGTTTTAACTATAAATAATCTATGAATCATTCCAAATGCTGGATAATAATTTTCAGTTGGACTAGTATCAAACACATGAATTTAAAATTAGTCAGCTGAGCAATCTGCCACTCAGAATAAATTGCATAGCAACATGTTAGAGCTGTGTTCAAGGCTGAAAATGTTATGGAAAACTACTGGTAATATATCTGTGCAAATGGGAAGGGCAGGGAAGTTTAGAATGAGTGCAATGGCTGGTAATCCAGCCTTAACATGGTACATGAATTAGAGTCACAGGATAATGTAAATACAGGTAGTTGTTACAAGTTGCTCTTTGTATTATATTACCCCCAACAGAATAAACCTTAAACCTTGGGGATTCAAAATGAACTTCAATTAAAAAAGCCAGGTGATTACTAAATATCAGCAAAATATCAGTTTTATTTCTATTTTACAATCAAACCCTAAACTTTCCTAGAGGGACACTCGCATTTCCTGCTCTTACAGAGGGAGAAGGGGGCAGCTGGGCAGTTACAACTCAAGTATCTATTTGGCTATGACCACCCATGACTCCGTAGCAGAAAAACAAAAGTGTACCTTTGGTTATATTTTGACCATATATAAGACTAAGGGGCTGATTTACTAACCCACGAATCCGACCCGAATTGGAAAAGTTCCGACTTGAAAACGAACATTTTGCGACTTTTTCGTATGTTTTGCGATTTTTTCGGATTCTTTACGAATTTTTCGTTACCAATACGATTTTTGCGTAAAAACGCGAGTTTTTCGTATCCATTACGAAAGTCGCGTAAAAAGTTGCGCATTTTTCGTAGCGTTAAGTTTTAATGCTACGAAAAATGCGCAACTTTTCGCGTAAGTTTTAACGCTACGAAAAATGCGCAACTTTTCGCGACTTTCGTAATGGATACGAAAAACTCGCGTTTTTACGCAAAAATCGTATTGGTAACGAAAAATTCGTAAAGAATCCGAAAAAATCGCAAAACATACGAAAAAATCGCAAAATACCGATCATTACGAAAAAAACGCAATCGGACTCATTTCGACCCGTTCGTGGGTAAGTAAATCAGCCCCTAAGAGTTGGTGAGTTGGGACTAAAACAGGGCCCAGACTAACTGTGATTCAGCTTTGTAAACCAAGATTCTGTTTTAAATTAGTTATGTATCTCACTAAATTAATAATGTCCCATGTCAGGTGGGACGTTTAGTGCGTTATTGGTGATTAATCACTCTAAGGGGGGCAGTTACAAACGTTTGTATTTCTTTTTTACAATTCTTATTTTTTGCACAAAAATGTTTTTTTTTTCACGGAAAAAAACACAATTTTTCATCTATTATGTGTCAAAACTGTGACAAATCCAAAAGTAAAAATATGTTATCTAAAAGCTGTCGGTCATTTAGAAGTCAATGGCAATTGCCATTTTTCAATTGGTTGATCTTTCTTTGCTTCATGGTTTTAGGTTTTCTGGAGATTTTTTGGTCAGGTATGGGATCCCTTATCTGGAAACCTGTTATCCAGAAATCTCAGAATTACGGAAAGCCTGTCTCACATAGACTTCACTTTAATCAAATAATTTAGAATTTTAAAACTGATTTCCTTTTTCTCTGTAATAATAAAACAGTACCTTGTAATTGATCCCAACTAAGATATAATACTCCTTATTGGGTGCAAAACAATCCTATTGGGTTTAATTAATGTTTAATTGATTTTTAGTAGACTTAAGCTATGGAGATCCAAATTACGGAAAGACCCCTTATCCAGAATACCCTGGGTCCCAAGCATTCTGGATAATGGGTCCTATACTCGTACTTTCATTTGTGCAACAAAATGAAAAAGTTGCGATTTTTGCATTTTTTTTTATATTTTTCATTATATTTTTTTCCTTTGTGCTTTTTTAAAAGACTGTTTTAATAAATCACTTGACATTTGCGGCTTTAGAGAAAGTGAGTTTAATCGTAGTTTAAAAACCACAAAAATGAGAATATTCATAAATGGGCCTCCCGATGTCATGTGACCAAATCTGGGGTTAGGACAATAGGTTAAGAACTTCTGCTGTAAAAAGGAGGGGAAGAGTAGATGAGAATGTGATTTGTAGGAACAGTTTAAGTGGAGCAGTGGTGGGCAATGGAGTAAAGCTACAGCCATTCTATACAGGGGGAGCAGATGCATTAGGGATTTCTATGGCAGGAATATTAAATGTGACAAGCTGTTCAGCATTTGATATAAAAACACTGTTCCTCATGCATTTAAGCAGTTCTTCACTATTTGAATTTATCATTTATTTGAAAAGCTAAGCTTATTTTCTCTATTAGAAATAACCAGCTTAGAACAAAGACCAGTAAAAGAAAGGACAATTGTACAACCAATGTATTCTGAAGTGCCACTTGGATCTTGTGAGCGGTGTATTTCCCTATTTGAGATGTATATAAAGAGCAAAGATTTTTATGTATTTACTTTTCCTTTAAATGGGTGATGATGTCACAGTGAGGGGGAAGTGATTGGTTGGCACACGCCTATGGGTATATGGTTTTTTAATGTGATGTGTTATATTGGCTATTTTATCATGAGAAAGGCTCTAGACCAGAGCCGAAACATTTATCATATGACAAAACTGGAATAAGGATCGATTTTTATTGAAAGTCCCTGGAGTGCGCTATTTGCCTGTTAATTAGTATATATATATATATATATATATATATATATATATATATATATATATATATATATATATAGACTGTCATATAAAGCAGGGCACTCACAGGACTTAAAAGTATGATGAAAAAGAAAAAATGTATTCTATAGTAATATCTATATTTTCACGTTATTATGCCCACAGTTTCCAGTTATGCTAATAACAGCGAACTGATCAATCGCTTACATATGGTTTCTTAACAACTAATTACACACTCTTTGGCACCATTTTCTGGGGTAGGAGGTATAAGGTTTGGTGGTTTTCACTCTGTTGTTACCTTGACAGAGGTCTAAAGGAAGACCGAAACGTTGGAATAACAAATTAACTTGATTTCTTTTTCACCATACTTTTAAGTCCTGTGAGTGTCCTGCTTTATATGACAGTCTATATTTACTCTTTTGCAGTACGCACACAGGCACTCTCTCTAATAAGCGAGTGCAGCTATTTTTTTGCATTATATATATACAGTATACAGTATATATATATATATATATATATATATATATATAAAATTTTGCATATATACATATCATAAATGATCATTGTCTAGGAGATACATCATTTTGGAGGTCTCTTAGAAGAAAGTTCTACCTGCCTTACTCTGGGGAGACAATTGCCACCGCATATTTCTATAATGCCTTTACTAACATGTTTAGGTTGCATTAACTTAGAAGAGTCATTGTAAAAATAGTTCACACACATTAAATGTACTGTAAATTGTTTTTCTCACTTCTATTTAATAGTATCAGACTGACTTTGGACTGTTTTTGAGTTTATAGTGCCCCCTTGTGCTTCAATAGAAAACTTCAACAAGCTATCTTCTCCATGTACTGTTTATGGTCCCTAGTAGTTATTATTAACATAACCATGCCAAAATATTGTACCTTATTAGCCATAGTCATAATAAGAATTTTTCTTCTGTGATCAAGCAATAACCTTAATTCTGAGATACTTAAAGATCACAAGTTCTGTTTTATTATTTAAATGATATATCTGCACATCAACATATTATAATTATTAAATGTATTATATAATTCACACGTAAATAATTAAAAAAAAAAAAGTTTGAAGTAAACTTGTACTCCTGCTGAATTTAAAAAAAAATAATTAAGATTTCCTATAATAACACTACACCTTGACCCATTCGAAGATCTTCTTTCTAAGTTATGGTATGGCCAGCTCCTATAGAGTTCATTTTAAGCAAATAAATTGTGAACTTGATGGTAACTAAACTGAATGAATCCCATCTAGTCTGAGGCATATAATCTAGGATATGAGAGATCAAGGCGTGCAACTTTAAGCTGATTGGATACAACAAGTTTATGCTTTTGTTGTGCCAACAAGGGGCAGGTGTATGTGCGAGTAGCTGAAGAAAGTTTTATGTATGTTCAGTGTAATAACCACCCCATATGGTGTTCTAATAGCATTTGTAGCATTGGTCCACCGGGACATCAGAAAGGCAGAAATTGGCTGTAGAGCAGGGGTCCCCAACCTTTCAAACAGTCAAATGTAAAAAGACATGGAGAGCAACACAAGAATCATATAAGTTCATGTAGGTGCCAAATAAGGGCTAAGATTGGCTATTAGGCAGCCTCTATGCACACTATCAGCTTACAGGGGGCTTTATTTGGTAGTAAATCTTGTTTTTATTCAACCAAAACTTGCCACCAAGTCAGGTATTCAAAAATAACTACCTGGTTTGGGGGCACTGAGAGCAACATCCAAGGGGTTGGGGAGTAACATGTTGCCCCCGAGTCTCTGGTTGGGGATCACTGCTGTAGAGGAAGTGTAGTGAGGTGGTTGCATTAACAGCCCTATGGCATTGGGGTCTCAGTGTATCCCCTGCTGCTGCAGTACAGGTCAGCTGTCTTTAAAAACTGTTTTGTAAATTGTGACTGTCTGCACATGATTTCTAATAATAAGCATTTTACATACCATAAAACCATAGAATATGTAGCTTTCTGTATCTGTGCCTATGCAACTCTCTTAACTCCAATATTATAATTGTTTTTTTCTTTAATAGTTCCTTAATAATGTAGGGACCCATAGGGTTAATACGTCCCTATTGGCTTTAAGCCCTACTAGTTCCTTCTTTGTCCTCTTGCTGGGAAGAGGCCCATGTATCTAGTGTGCCATTAGCATATGTGCCTTATTGGATAATAGGTAGACCACTCCCTTGGCATGTCAATATAGTGTTTAGCAAAGGAGTGGGTCTTCCTCTTTGGCTGCATCTGCTGACTCGGGTAGAAGTTCCACTGAGCCTGGGATCAACAGGGCCCCAGTAAAGCCTTCTACCCTAGAGTCTGCATCTAGCTCTAGTGAAGTCAGGGAACAGGGACCCCGTGAATGAGGAGTAGTAAGTATCAGGATAATTTATACGAGCACTTTCTAGGAAAGTGAGATAGTGAGATTAGCTCGAAAGAGCAGTCTCTGGCTCCAACCAGAAGAGATTAGCTGGAAGTACTCTTCCCTACAGGCATTGTTGCCTTAGAGCAGGACACGGTTAAGATACAGGTATCAGGTCAGTTCCTATCCCTGATCCATAGTTGGCTGTGAGGGATCCTTGGCTGCTAAGGGACACCCTGAGGATACAGATACTTGGCCAGGCTACTCTCCACAGGGAGTTAGTGCTGGTTGGTGGTCCTTACCTTCCCTACCCACGGCTGAGGTGGGCCATACGGATGGATAGCATATTTTTCTACTGCCTGTGAAATTATCTGATATGTCCTCTGTGTGAGTATTGCTATACCCTGTGGATCATTGTCTTGGACAATAAACAAATTAAGTTCTGGTTTACCACAAAGAACCTTCTGGCGCCCATTCGCACACAGCTTAGGTGAATTGTAGTTGCCCTACACCCCAAGGATATTTCCACATAGCGAAACCCCATCTGGAATGTAGAGTCCTATGTACCCCATGCTCTAAAGCCTATCTAGCCGGTATTGCCTGTTGTTACAGTCAAATAGGGGTTACAATAATTTAACTATAAATGTTCTTACTATTTGTGTGTGTAGCATCTCATGATAGGTGGGATTTCCATGTAACCTTAAATTTTAGATTTAGGCCTGATTTAATTTACTTGATAGAAATAAACTTGGATGCAAAATATATGCTTAAATATACGCTTTGTTGTTTTGGGTGTTCTAAAACACTACTCTAAAATACTACTTGTGAAGCTCTTCATTGTTATAAGATCCAAAACAATAATGCAAACACAATAGTAACTATAACCAATCCAACCCAGTAATTATGTCTGCAAATGTTTAATAAGCATAACACCCCCTATAACTGCATACACAAAAAATTCATTCTTTAGCTTAATTAGCAATATTACCCACTAATAACAGTGCATGTTTCTCTCACAGAAAAAGTTCACCAGCACTCGGTCTAACCCAGGCTGTAGTATTGACCAGCTGCTAGCAACATTCTTGTGCCAGCACTCAGTCTAACCCATATTCTGGAGTTGACCAGCTGCTACAAACGATAAAAAGCCATTATTTGTACACAAAAAGAAAGAGAAAGATTGCCAGCTCTCAGTTTGCCTTTAAAAATAATTTTTACAAAATTTGAGGTGTAGTACCACACTTTTGCCAAAATATGTAAGCTCACGTGCCACGTCAAGGCCCCTCATTGTATGTGAGTCCTACACTGCCTATTAACATATGTTTCTCTCTTAGTTTGCAGCTCTGAACCAGAGGATGTCCGAGCTGATTCAAAGAATAACACAAGCCTTCTCATAACCTGGAGGAGACCCAGGGTTGTTTATGATGCAGTGATCGAGAGATATCTGGTTTTCTATCAACATTTAGAAGGAGAGGACCAAACTAAGCATGAATATTTGACTGATGGCTATCAAGACTTGGTAAATTGCATTGTATCATTTAAGAAATAGTTTAATGCAAGAGAATTGTTGTTACAAATACAGTACAGGTATGGGATCTGTTATGCAGAAACCCGTTATCCAGAAAACTCCAACATATGGGAAAGCCATCTGCAATGTTTTCTTTTTTGTTTGTTTGTTTCAGGCTCAATGGTAATTTTAGAATTATACAAATGTGTGCATAACATCATCATACAACAAATAGGGATCTTAAAAAGTTACAAACAAGGGTATACATAGGATCAGAGGGCCCTGCTCACAAGAGCTTAATGTATATGTGTTTTGTGCGTGTTCAGCACGCATATACACAAGCGTAATTTTGGTTTCCTTTGTTTTGGTGTATGTAAATCCAGCCTTTACTCAGATGCACCCACCCTGCTACTTTCCCTTGAACACAGTGTGGCTCATAATATGGGTTTTTGGTTAGTCGATTTTAGCTTGCCCACCCCTTCTGTTTGCTCTTATTAGCATTAAAGCATTGTTTTATTATTTGCAATAAAGGTAATAGAATATTACAGACAGGGCTGCCCATATTCTACCACTGTGGTGTTGGCCAATGGTGTAACTATAGTTAAAGCAGAACACATGGTCACAGGGTGGCCCGGAGGGCAGGGGGCACAGACGATGGGATCTGTTGAAGCTGTAGAAGCTATACCCATACCCAGCCTCTCGCTCTGCTTGCATCCCCAGCTGCTCCCCTACCTAAGAGCAAGCAGCAGGAGCTGGTGGGGGACATGAGCAGGATGGGCGTTTGGGTGTGGGGGTTAGATGGATGTTGCTGAGTGTGCTGGGCCCCTCCAGAGATTGTTTGGCAGGAGGCCTGGCATTGGATAGTTATGCCACTGGTGTCAACTTTCATTAAAGATATTGGATCAGGGTCTCCCACCTCAAATGTTACTCTGGAAAATGTAACTTTACTGCTTTACAGTGGGAGAAAGCAGAGAGAGGTAAATGTATCCAAAGTACATTTTGGAAAAAAAATATTTCCCTAATTGTTCATCCTTTTATAGTATTTACTCCTGAAAGCAAAAAAACAAGAAATGTGAACTGTTGGAATGACCCAAAGACTTATAAAAAAACATTCAGACTTTTTACCTTATACCTTATTGGCCTATAAGATTTTTGGTGAAATAACAAAAGCAGGGGGGGGGGGGGCTACTTGAAAAAGATGTGTTAAATGAGGCAGATCATTAACATTTTTTAACATTGGTAAAAAGGTGCAAAAATTTGTAAAACTGAGTTCTGAGTAGTCAACACAAATATTTTTAAAAGTGAAGAACAATTTTGACCTGTAAAGAAAATGTAACATTTTGAGAAAACCATGCAGCCTTTGATAAATCACCCCAGAGTTTTTAAATGCACATTTAAGATATTGTTTAACCAGAATAGAAATCTAATGGAGGTCTTTCTGGACAATTCTGATCTGTTAATCTGTTGGTCACCATTTTATAATCTAGTAACTACAGTGACATACTGAGAGAAAATTGACAAAGAATGTTGCAAATTGTGCAAACCACTTAATAGCAAACATTGAATACTTAATGCTTTAAACCAGATTTTACATCTCCCAGTTTAATTTTTTCCTTCTAAATTCTAATCTAAAGTTTGGTCAAGCTCATGTCAAGGCAACAGATATTTTAAAAGATATAACAGTCATCCTATTGTTGGTCAGGAGTATCAAACATGCATAAAGATTTATCTTAACCCAACTTACCTTCAAAATGGTTTCCTCCATGTAAACCTGGAGCACACCTAGAAGAATCCCCCTTGGTTTAGGTATCTCTGCTCTGTATAGACTTTGTAAAAATGCTTTTCCATTTTTCTTTCCTTTAGGGCGCTATAATATACAATTTGGTGCCGAATACCAGTTATGTTCTTCAGGTAGTAGCAATATGCACAAATGGTCTTTATGGGAAACGGAGTGACCAAGTGATTGTTGACATGACTGTAGATGCCCAAGGTATGTCACTTTGTAAGAAGTATTTTCATATTAGCACTATATAATACTCAAAGTATTTCCTTTGTGCTTTGATTGGATATGCTATTGATGAGTTCAATTTCACAACTGATGAGATCAGTTTCATTTTATGTGAAACTATGCTGTTCCTGCCATCATTATAATGGTCATAAGGTTGTAAGCAGGAGAATAATTCTACAAATACATGTATATAGAAAATGCACTATGTCATAATTGGTTGCATAGGTTTTCTTTTAGAAATCATTCATTCCAATACATTTCCTGTTTCATTTCTCATACCTTTGCAAAAATCATACATTTGGTGAAGGCCTTATGCAATGCTTTAATTATTTTTCAAATTATATTTCAAAAATATACATTGCTGTATTTTTAAAAGCAGACAATTAAAACAAAAAAGAAACAGATGGAAAATGATGTTCATCACATCACATGATGTTCATGTGATCACACAATGTATATTACAGTCAATTTATGTATGTTAATATTTTTTTTTATAATTGCATAGGACCTTTGTTAAAAAAAAAGACTAATGTGATTTCTTCATTAAATTGGCATTGGGGCTTTATTTAAAACTGCCATGAGTTTGTCTGCAAAACCGTCATTATTAACACCATCTAATGTTCTAATATTGACATGCATTTCACTTGTTTCTGAAGCATGAACCATGCATCACATTGTAAGCATTCAACCTTAACCCGCCATTTCATCTATTGCATTTGTGTGTGCTGTTTATATCATGTTTACATTGAAGAGTTTGCATAAAATTATGTTGTCTACCATTATTTTTGTCTGTTGTGTGAAACGTGAATTACTTTTTATTGTTGATGTGATTTTCATACACTTGTGATACCATTGTACTGTAATCCTAATATATCATACTAGACAATATGTTTGTTTTTTTAATTTAGTATCATTTCATTAACTGAAATCTGACAAGCAGAGACGTGCAACTAAACTGGTAAAGGGGATGGAAGATTTAAGCTATGAGGTTAGACTGTCGAGGTTGGGGTTGTTTTCTCTGGAAAAGAGGCGCTTGCGAGGGGACATGATTACTCTGTACAAGTACATTAGAGGGGATTATAGGCAGTTGGGGGATGTTCTTTTTTCCCATAAAAACAATCAGCGCACCAGAGGTCACCCCTATAGATTAGAGGAACAGAGCTTCCATTTGAAGCAGCGTAGGTGGTTTTTCACGGTGAGGGCAGTGAGGCTGTGGAATGCCCTTTCTAGTGATGTGGTAATGGCAGACTCTGTTAATGCCTTTAAGAGGGGCCTGGATGAGTTTTTGAACAAGCAGAATATCCAAGGCTATTGTGATACTAATATCTACAGTTAGTATTACTGGTTGTATATATATAGTTTATGTATGTGAGTGTATAGATTGGTTAGTATAGGTTGTGTGCTGGGTTTACTCGGATGGGTTGAACTTGATGGACAATGGTCTTTTTTCAACCCTATGTAACTATGTAACTATGTAAACAGTAACAAAAATGTTGTGTACGTTTTGTGTACATAATTATTTAGTGCCTTTTCTCAGTCATCATGATTTCAAAGTCTGGTCTCACAATTTACAATTGTTTGCATTTTCTCATACCTTATGATTGTACCACAGTACATGTATAAGTTGAAGATGATGGAGCTGTGCAGAATAACATGTGGCCTGTAGACAAACAAATATGCAGATAGGTAGATATAAAGTGTGTAAAGGAAAATATGGGATACACAATATAGACCAAGTGGTATTAAAATGGTTACCAATTCCAGTCCTTTCACTGAAAAGTAAACTTAGTATAAACACAATAAACGCAGCCAAGTAATACAGCAAATTAAAAACTGTAACCATATCATTTAGCATGCATTTATACTATTATGGTGTTGGATGCACTCTACAGATGAATACATCAAACGTTCATTTTCTTTCAGCTATTATTCATTTTTTTCCCTTAGTGAAAACAAATACACATACATAAATTTTAAGTTAGGAATTAATTAACATTAATTATGGTAGAGTACAGTACATATTCCATGTGAATAACGAAAACAAAATACAGTAGAAATACCAAGAGTGAAAAACCAATCATCAAAAGAAGGTAAGATGCTTTTTCTTTTTTTACTTTTTATAGATCAGATTTATTTTAATTGATTTAGCTTTCTGTGCTCTAATCACATGAATTAAAAAAATGGAAACAAAGACAGCTGTCCAAAGAATTAAAACACCAACATGAGTCACTAAATGGGTTTTCTTTGTATTTTTCTAATAAGAGAATAATTACATTATTTTTCTTTATTTTCCCTATTTTCGATGAAGATATCAGTTGGATACAAAAAATAAAAAAGAATAAAATTAAAAATACAGTTAGATATTAAGCAGTTATTCATTCTCTCAACATTAATTATGAAAATGTAAAACTATAACTGTACAATAGTGTTTGTTTGTTCAAAATTTAAATATATGTTCTTTTCCTAACAGTAACAATAAACGCATTGTGCTATATCTAGCTAGCTCATGTAAAGCTCATGTAAAGTAGGTTGTAAAAGTAAAAGCTTAGTACAAAGCAGCACCTTGAAACCTGTCCAAAACATGTTATCTGTTATGATTAATCAAAACACAATACAGTATTTTAATACAGTACATTTGCAGTATATTTTAATTCCATTTCCACGGTCCCCTTTTCATTTATGAGTTTGTTTTCTAAATACCGTGCTGCAGATTGTCTTCCCAATCACATTAGGTTTGCCTTTTCTTGAAGACCTGTATCTACTGAACCAATGACTATTACAGTTTTTTAAATTTTCCTTGCTACACATATCAGTCTTGGGTATTCACATATTACTACCTGAAAAGGGTTCAATTACTGCTTTAGTTTTAATGAAATACAATACAGGTGTACCCAAACCTTATTTTATTCAATTCAACTTGTCTCCTCATAAAACAGCATATCCACTCATTTTTATCTTGTATATGATTCATAGGTACTTTTTCACTAAATACCAATTTTTTTTTTTTTTTTTTTAAATACAGTAGAGAGAGATGTTATGAAATAAAATTCATTAACATGCCTTTAAAGGGAATTTAAAACATCTCACAAACCATAAAATGTTTATGAATGCTATAACATACATACCAGGTCATTTTGAAATCCAAGGCATCTTATGTATTTTCATCTTTATACTATGTGGAAAAAAAGCTATGTTTATTTTATATTTTTGTAGGAACTGATCAATTTACTGATTTTACAGAAACTGAAGAAGACATAGAGGTACTGTTTATTTTAATACTTCTGCTTAATGAGAAGCATATACGATAATTTGAAGCTGCAAATGTGTTTATCTTAATATATTCCTAATATATGCAATAAAAAGAATGCCAGTTTTCCTCTTTACATACAAACTAATGGCATTTTTGTTGATTCATGTACTGCAGGATGCTGTAATATATTATACAATATCAATTAGCATAGAACTAATATCATTTTAAGCCCATTAATGATCTTGGACATTCATGTTTTTCATTCACAAATATTTTTCTAAAAAAATATTACCCTGAATAGTTTTAGTTTAAGAGGTAGATTTATCAAAATGTGATATTAGAGCTCACCACAGAAAAATTCACCCACAGTCTATTCATTCCTGTGGGATTTTTAGAAGCATATTTATTAATGGGTAAAAGGTAGAACTCACCGTTTGATTTATTAAGCTCTGAATTCACATTTTGATAAATCTGCTTCTAAGTCTTTCTGTGCTTAGGCACTTTGATACCACACCATATGTAGCCAGTAACCATACAATGATGAGCAGAGCAAATAAAAAATACTAAAATATATAATCTATGGTGTTGACACCCTGTTATTTTTGTTGCAACACTGTATATTTTTCATTGTGTAGCACATAAAGGGTTAAAGATGTAATTGTAGTATTGTTTCTATTTACGTTTCAGAAAGTGGTGTCAGCACTAGGTTGTTTTTTTTATTCACCATTAACAGCTGTATAGAAATAAGCACCTTAGAAGTTTACATAGGTATAGGTGCCTAGGTGCATAGATGTAGGCACCTAGCAATTCCTACAGTATTGGTGCTAAAGGCAACAGTGGAATGGTTAGAGTGCTCCATGTATAGTTTTGTGCAGATTTAAATTTGCACCTGCATTTGCAACTGCATCTGCAGTTGGTAAATATGTAGGTAGGCAACAAAGCACAAAATTAGGCACAATGAGCCATTTTATGCACTCTGCACCCTGCCTTGATTATGTCTGTACTTTGCTGTGTAGCTACTTCCAAGAATGCAGTGCCGCCTGCATTTGTGTCCCTTAGTACTGTTGCACTTCTGCTCCAGGTTTTGGTAAATAACTCACAATGGAGCCGATTCAATAAAGGTCGTTAACGCTTAACGCATAGTTTTATTCGTTAAAAAGTGTTCAATAATTAAGTACCGGTTCATCAAAGTCATTTTGCATGCGTTACTATTCATATCGCATGCGCAAAATCCTGATTATCGCAAAGCGTTATTTCCATCGCATTGAGGTAATTATCGAATAGAAATAATACTAACGCATAATTCACAGACATATTTGAAGCGTTAAAAGCATAAAATGTGGCGATAATTACTGTAAAACTTAGCGCCTCCCAGGAGTAAGCGCTTAAATAAATAACGCATAAATAAAAAAACGCATAAATATATTGCACGGTTTAAAATATCCCTTTAAAATATGTCATCGCAACATAAATAACAACAATAACATCGCTTCTTCATTCAGACAAGTGTCCTTTTAGTGAATCGATTGCTAACTCACAAAATATAAGAAGTGATAATATTTTTAACGCATGCTATAAATATCACTCGTTTTTTCGGAATTAAGTGAATCGGCCCCAATATCTCTTATTAAATGCAGTGCCAAAAACATCCATGTAGCTTCAACTCTAGAAAAAATTGAAATCTATTGACTTGTAGATCTATTTATTTAAGCTGTATCAAAGTAATGCCTTCCCTTCTGTTTCCTCTTCTAGAGAGAAACAGGCTAAAACACTGTTGGAATTAAAAAAGGGGGGATGCAAAATGAAAGGGGCTAAATTAATAACTTACAAAGTGACTCTGTTTTGGAAAATGTTATCAGTCTTCTGCAATCTGTTTTGTAAATACATCCCATAGTGGAAAAGTGTGAGAAAAAAAATGTATATGTGATAATTTTGCCAGGAAGGAAGTAACCACAACAGAGAACCATAGCCATGGGTTTTATTTTAAACATGTTTTTCTGACTTTTTGTTTTCTGTAGGACAGTGAAGAGGTAGAAGAGGAAAATGAAAATAAAAGCACAAGAATATTTCTGAGCACTGTTAGTAGTACAAACCAAAAACAAGCACAAGGAGGACAAGCAACCACTTCAAGCTATTCTGAAGAAATTACATATGTAACTACAGTAAAGACAGAAGGTGACAAATTAAAAGAGCACCGTGATGTTCTTAAAGCTTATCTCTATCCCACTTTACAAACAACAACCAAAACAATGAGTGATACCACTGTTGGTTCCTCAAGAAAATCTGTGGAACATGCTGTAATGCCACAGTCTGTATCTGAAGCTACAACATATTTAAGTAAGGA
Organism: Xenopus tropicalis; assembly: GCF_000004195.4. Classification (NCBI taxonomy): domain Eukaryota; kingdom Metazoa; phylum Chordata; class Amphibia; order Anura; family Pipidae; genus Xenopus; species Xenopus tropicalis. The sequence continues at coordinate 69,749,028 of NC_030679.2, forward strand.
TTTTAAAAGCAGAGTTGAAATATGGATGCTCAATATATCTGACTCTACCCAAAGTGTAACTGAAGAAGATGAGCAAACCAGTGCTGATAGTGAACTACATACAACAACTACAAGTTGGAAGAGAAGAATTCTGATTCCAACTAGGAATCCCAAGCCAGTTTCCAATCATACTACAGATACTACTCCACCCACAGTGTCAGCAACATTTGTTTCAGAAATTACACCTCAGGGAAATATTGTGTCCTCAGACATAAATGATTACTTTTCTTCGACAAGTGAGGACATAGCAAAAGTCACAGCCCCAGTTACTGAATTTGATTTATATAAAATTTCAACTTCTACCTCGACGTCAAATGTCCCTGTAGTTAGCGAAGAGCAACATCCAACTGATTCTGTCAGTCTTCACATAGATGAATTACTCTCTACATCATTTTCAAGTGGGGCAACAGTGTTGCAGGCTACAGCTTCCAGTTTGGAAGAGATGAATAAAGCTACACTTCCTGGAAAAGAGATGCTGCCGGTTTCAAATACCACTTTTTCCACTCCAGAAGCATTACTTGAATCTGTCTCTGCAAGCTTTGGACATCATGACTCAGAATCATCTGTGAGTGAGGTACTCTCTCAGGCCACACTATCTCAGACAACTCAACCAGTTTCTAATGGTGAGATACCTCTTCAACCCTCATTCACTAGTGAAGTGTTTCCTCTTGTTACCCCCCTGCTCTCTGACAATAAGCTCCTGAAAGCTACCCTTGCTACTTCAGATATTGATCTGATCCTGCATGCCACACCTGTTTTTCCCAGTGTTGATGTGTCAGTTGAACCTTCCCTGTCTTACTATGATGGCGCACCTTTGCTTGCATTCTCCTCAGCTTCTTCCACTAGTAAAGTGTCTCCTCATCTGTATACAGTCTCTGAATTGTTTTCGCAAGTTCCAACAGATACACTCTCCTTGCATGCTTCTTTGGTTTTGACTGAAAGCAATGCATTACTTCAGCCAAGCCACACATATTATTCTGATGTAAAGCCACATCAGACTACCTTTGGTGCTCATGAGACATTGACATTTGATCATGGGGGTGACACTTTTAAAAAGTCTAACAAATTGATCTCTCATCTTGAGTCCCCCAACACTGAATTAAAGATGCATGCACTTTCCACGGTGTCTGAACTTACCTCTCCTTTGTCTAGTGATATGGCTTCTTCGGAAAGCTTTGCTGTTTCATATGACTCTTCAGCATTTGTGCATGATACAGTTGGCATATTTCACCAGGGTACCATAATTAAAAACCTTGGCACTGAAGTATTGTATAGACCAAGTACAATAAGTGTCCCAGATATTTCATTTCAGCCTACACAGTCCATTTTAAATCATGAGGACAGCTCTGATACTTTCTCTGGTAGTGGTTTTTACAATGGGATAGATGATTTGAAAGTACAGGAAGTGGTTCCGTCTGTTTCAGGAGTTGGGGATTTGTTAAAAACAATTGAGTTTATAGAAAACAAGAAAGTGATTAAGAATGATCATATAGGTGAATCCAACACTGGACTGCAGGCTGTATCTGCTTATGGCCCAGTGACTTTACATGCAGGCAATGAAGAAGTGGCAGGCCTTTCTTCATCAGATGCCAGGGATTATATATTTAAGGTGGAACAATCATCACAAGAAACCCCTCCATTGTCCTTTTCTACTCCCAGGAGTTTTGATGCTGATATTAATGCAGCATCAGAAAATCTGCTACCTGTTAAACAAATAAATACTTTACCTACAACCTCTGCCAACATATCACTTACAGATATGCTTCCTGAAGCCTCAGCTGTCTCTGCCTTTTCTAATATGCTACTCTCTCCAACTCAGGAACTATTTTATGAAGTGTCAGATAAAGCAGTTAGTGATTTTTTTTTCCAAAATGTTTTACAGTCTTCAGATGTTAGCATTTCTTCAAATGTGACCCATGCTGAATTATTGAATGATGCATCCCGTTCTTATAATCTTTCCTCTAATATTGGTTCATTATTGTTGCCTTCACCTTCTGATAACTCTATTAAGCCTTTGTTGCATTCTACATATGTAACCCCTGTTGGTAATGCTTTGTCTCCAGATTCTGTTGAGTCCACAGTGTTACAACAATCAGTGTTAGCCGTGCATAACCATTATGTTGTGCCTCATCTGTCCGCTACTGTAAATTCTGGTATATCATATGTTAATGACAAGGCAAACCCAACTCTAGATATTGTACCTTCTTTTTTTTCTAGTTTGCATGCAATTTCTACCCCAGTACTTCCTACCAATACATTAACACAAGATACTACCTTAAATTATAATTTGCCTTCCTATCCCTATGCTACGCATGGCACTCCTGCTGCTTCAAGGACAAATAAGGACATTTCATATTCCTTATCAACAGATGTAACTGTTCATTCTCTTCTTTTACCAACTGTGTATGTTTCTGTTACAGCTGGTTTTCCAAAAAGTGAGAGTCCTAGCACATTAACAATGTTAACAGCTACATCCCAAACATCCTCTGATATTTTGCCTACTGTCAGCTCTGATGCCAAAATGGGGCCTTCTGTAGTAGATGATGGTTTTATTATAGCCAGCACATATTCCACATCACATACAGAAACCCAGGGAAATGTGGTAGCTGACAATAGTAGTTTTGTACACAGAGAGATGCTGAAGAATAAAACTTTTAGTGAACATTCAGAACAATCTGAAGACGGAAGTGCATTTTCAACTGCTGCTGCAGACAATAATATAGATTCTGATATGGAAGGAGAAAGCTATTTATCGACAACAATGCCAATGAGCAGCACTGGACAGAAGCACATCCCGTTCACTGCACCGGAAACTCATGTTCAGACTCTTAATACCCTTCTGGAAAATACTTCTGAATCCCGCTCCTGGGCTGTGCTTACTGATGAAGAGAGTGGTTCTGGTCCAAGCACATCAGATAGCCTTAGTGATAATGAAACCTCCACAGATTTCAATTTTTCTGACATTAATGACAGAGACAAAGACTATGAGGTTGCAATTCAGCCAGGTAAAGCAGATTTAACTCCTGGATCTGAAATGACATCACCCCCATCTGTTACTAGTGAACGTTCACCAGTAGTCAACGTGTCTGAGGCAGGTTAGTGGTGGCTATCCAGAAGGGTACTATTCCTCAACAAAAAGTATTTCATGTTTTTGTAAAACATTTCCAATTCTTCTTTTGGTCTTTATAGTAGTATTGCCACATTGTTATGGAATCTAGAGAAAAAAAAGTGTTTGAGACAAGAACAAATCACATAGTTCATGTCATCCAGGGTTGTTGCAACTTTGGAATACAACCTGAAAAGTAACAGATTTTTTTTTCAAAACAGCAGACTAGGCATGTCAATGGTAAGTCTGCTTTCCATTTCATATGACTGCACGGCATTAGATTAAGTATTGTTTTGAGCTAGATAGTATTTTTTTTCAATGTAACTGATGTCTCAAAAATAAACATGGTAATTAAACATGAGCAACTAAACTGATTTCTAACATAGCTTGCGCTTCCTTTAATCAAACTGGTTAATGTCTCCCTTTTCTCAAAAAATCTTGTGTGTGCTCTGGCAATGGGGTCTTTCCTGCTTTGCTTTTCTATGCTTCTAAATTAATCAAATCAAATACCGATACTGTAAATGCATTGAAGAATGTAACAAGGATGCAACCAATTGTTACATACGGGTGCATGCAGCATGCTAAGGTTACTTGATGAAATACAGACTATTGTTTGCTTTTAGTTACTATATATGAATATATATGAAAGGCATTTTTCATTTTCCATTGAACTAATACAAAATACGTTTTGCCTAGTAGTTGGGTAGTTAAAAAAAAGAATATAATTTATGTGTATATGTGTGTGTATATATATATATATATATATATATATATATATATATATATATATATATATATATATATATATATTATATTGCCCTATCAGAGTAAACATACCAGTTTATGAAGGGCTTCACTGCAGAAGGGTAAGCTATAAAAGCTATGCCAGCTTGATCATTTGACCTTAGGGGAACATGAATACATGAATGGAGGGCCAAGCCTCCCTTCTTGGGTGTCTGTTGAAGGCCTGCAAATTTGTGTCTTCTCAGGTGTTATATCCTGTGCTACCTCACAAGTCAGACACAATTCAGTTACTATTACTCATCATTTACAAGAAAAACTGTTAAAGGTAGAGATCTGCTCCCATTAGGAATGACCCAACTAGTTCCAAAGAAGTCCTTGTTAGCCTTGTGCATTAGTGTATTAATGAGTAAACCAGTTGTTACACAAGTTTATCAGGTCTAGATTACAGAAAGGTTTAGGTAATACCAGGAAAAAATATAGCTTAATATAATGAATATTCCTTACTGAAACACAGCCCACATAGCTCTCTGGAAGAATGTATTATTATTCTTTTTATATATTCTCTATGCTATATATATATATATATATATATATATATATATATATAGTACAGTTCCTTAGAGAGATTCTCACAATTTATCACAATTTATACCATCCACTGCCCCAGTGGAGCAGATCTCTATAACATTCACACAACACACATACACTCACCATTCCACGCACAACAATTTTGGCAATTTCAGCTCAATAACATATGTATGATATCAGATATTCCAAACACATTTTATTCCAAACAATGGTTTTATTTATTTTGTGTTTTAAAGACATATTTCATTATAAGGTATAGCTGGATATATAAATGGCAGTGCAATACGGATTCTAATGTACTCCTTTTTATTTATACATGTGACTGTTTTCTAAATGTACATATTAATAGTGTTAACTTCCTCCAGTTCTTCTGCCACTTATTTGTTGCCTTCATATGCTAGAAAAAATAAGGGCATAAAATATTAATAGATACCAGACGGTAAGAAAAAAAATTGTAGTGCGTGATAAAAACACTGGAGGGCGACATTTTCCATGAAAATGTTATTTGCACATTATATAAAGCTGCTTACAGAATCTCAGAAGGAGTAACATTCATATTTTTTTTTTATTTATCTAGTTATATAATTTATAGATTTAGATTTATTGTATATATTTACATACTTTTTTGTTTTTAAAAAGGGTGTGATATATTTTTAAATATATAAAGTGGTGCAATTTAAATTATGAATATAATATACAAAATTTTTAACTGTGGCCAAGTGGTAGTTAATGAGTATATTTCACAGATCTTCATGAACTGTATCTCTGTGCCATCAATTTGTAGATACAGTATATCACAGATTTGTGTATCATAGTTCATGTGTCATTTTATTTTCATGTATAAGAAGCACTGGTTTATACTTTTGCAGCAAACATAGTCTTAATTGTTAGTCAGCCCCCTCCTTGTTATCATTGTTTCAGAACGAAAACATAAAGGTCTGGAGCTCTGCAGGGGGTATTACTTGGATAATTTGTCGCTTGGTTCATTAAATTGGAAATGCAAGAAAGCTAGATTCCTGCTGGTACAGCTAATCAGCTTTGTTTGGCTTGGAATTTATACCATATATTAAAATACCTACCTGTATGGGGCACTTCATGTAAGAATCATATCTTGCAATTTGTCTCACTTAAACATTGTCTAAACTACCTAGGTTTGCTGAAATGCAGCGTACACTGAAACTCTCCTTAACAAATTTAATCTTTACTTTATAGTGGAATGCAAAAATATACTTGAGGGCAAGCAGTGTCTTGAATTGTGGACAATCAGAGTACAGAATATCAAATACAATTTCTGTTACTCGTGTAATTTATTTTCATTTTCTTTTTGGCAAACAATAGAAGTCCCATCATGCTTTTTTGTAGGGATTCTAGGTATCTGCATCTGATGAACCAGCGCACCAAAGGATAAGGCAAAATCCCTTTTATCTCAAAGCCAGTTGCATAATTACTCCACACTGAACCCCCTCACAAAAAAATCTGCAGAGGGGCTCAGCGTGCACAGCAACTGCAATCCACCTCCCAGTGCCCAGCCGCTCACCCCGATTATGTCTCCCACTTCCCACCAGCTTCCTCCACCGGATCGCTTCTAGGTAGGAGAGCAGCTAGGGAGTGAGGGACTCGAGTGGGGCAGCTGGGTACTATAGTTTCTATAACTATAGAATAAGGAGACCTTGCAGTAAGGGCCCCACAACCATTGGGTCTGCTTCCTCTATAGTTATGCCTTTGCTCATTATAAAGCCTCATTATAAATTACTGCACTGCTGTTTGCTAGTCCTGTTGCTAATTTATCAGTGAGGGTGAAAGAGATAAGAAAAGGAAAGGAAACAGATGAACTGACATATCTCATATTTAAACCTCTAATGTGTCAGAACACCATTCAAAACGTGTATCAAATAAAATGGTACCATAATAATGATGGCAGTATTTCAAACTACAGTACCTGGACACTGAAGCCTTGTCCCTGTGTAGACACTGCATGCACTAGAGAACTCATATGCATGTTGTTAGTCTGCATGCACAATTTACACTTACTCTATTAAATAAATAAGAACAGTTATGATCTGCTTTTTCTTCCCACTGATGAATGTCCAATGACTCCCATCCCTATTTATGATGAATTGAAGATGTTGTTAATCAAGGTGGGTCTCCACCATATATTGCTTTTCTTAATCCATGCTGATTGCATGTTCTGTATTGTATGTTAAGGCAATCCATTCCTGTTTAGTCGCAATGTAAGATTGCTTCTTTTGTTTGCGAAATAACATCCGTGTCATAAGAAAACTGTCAGTCATTATTAGCCATCAGCACTGAGCCATTTAATCTGTAGAAGTGATTCGTTTGTGAATATTTGTTACTATTGAATCTGTGGAGAAGGAACAGTTATGGCCTCATGTTTGTAAATAACACAGCAGTATGGCAGTTTAGCCATTAGCCATTAATCAATAATAGTTCCAACTGACAAAATCAATGTAATGGGTATGTATGTAACATATAGACCTATTGGGAATAAAACTACAGTTATTCTGATTAAACTAAAACTGTTCTGTATGTGCTGGTATAGACATTGTATGATAGAGCAAGCCATTTTATATAACAACCTTATGATATAACAAGATCCTTTATATAGTGCAGCAATGTAAAAGTGACAGCTAAACTAATACAGACTGAAATTACATCTTAGAAAATTGTAGACATAGAACCAATGATATGCCAAGTAAGTTGTTCCAGCCATTCACAATCACTTGCTGCCTGGTTCTTATGGAAAACAAATGTCCAAGGGACATATTAAAAATAGTGATGAGGGATAAAGGTAAAATAAAGTAGCTGGACCAAAATAGCACCAGAGAGACAGGTATAGGAAAATGAAAATACCTATATAAGAAGGAAGGCAGGAAAATAAATTGTTGAAAACAAATAACAAATAAATTAGCTTAATATTCAGCAACTCTCAAGTTTGGAATTTTAGTAACAATGAAATTGTGGCCTCACAGAGCAATAGTCTTTGGCTGCCAGGGTCAGTGACCCCCATTTGAAAGCTGGAAAGTGTCAAAAGAAAAAGGCAAATAATTCAAAGTTGCTAACTGGCTATTATATAATATACGAAAATTTAACTTAAGGGCTGTGGCACACAGGGAGATTAGTCGCCCCCGGACAAATCTCCCCTGTCGCGGGCGACTAATCTCCCGATATGACATCCCGCCATACACGGCGCCTCTTGAGGCAACTTTGGCGATTTCAGCAAATTGCTGGCAGCGTGGATGCCATCCCACTGGCAATTTACATTCTCACCAGCGGGATGTCATATCGGGGAGATTAGTCACCCTCGACAAGGGAGATCTCCCAATGTGCCCGAGCCCTAAGAGTTAAAAAAAAAACCTAATGTGAATTTGGAAAACCAGACAGGCAGTTTTGACCCATTCAAAACTGAATGGGTGGCAACGGTATGACAGACACATTGTAGCTTATTATGAATATTGCCCACAGCATTGTATTACACAATCTAGTCCCTAGCATGTCATGGTGTAGTCTAGCCCTAAAAAATTTGCTGACACAATCAGTCCCCCAGCATTTCATGGTACTGTCTGGACTGGCCCCATCATCAGGCCCGGATTTGTGGAAAGGCCACAAAGGCCCGGGCCTAGGGCGGCACAAGTTTAGGGGCGGCATGCCGCCCCGCCGCAACAGAATTTTTAAAATTTGGCTCCCATACGGAGCAGTCGGGACCTCTCCCGAGTTTAAATGCGCGAATGCGCATGCGCATTGATTGCGCATGCGCACTCAGGGGGAGAGGGCGCCGCGCGATTGCGCACTCGCGGGGGCGGCCTCGGGGCGCCGCCAAGTGAAATCCGGCCCTGCCCATCATTTCTTGATGTGTCCCCAGAATCCATGATTCACACAGTGTGGCACTACAGCATTTAATAACACAGCAGTCCCTTCATTTTATGATACAGTCTGCCCTGTGTGACCCTGTGTGGCCTCCAGCTTTATATAACATCGGTTGGACTGGCCTCCCATCATTCCATGTCCAATCAAAAAATAGTGCCAAAATCACCTCTAAACATCTAGAAATGTCCATAAAGTCTGGAAAAGGATATCCAAAACAATCTTTTTTACTAAGATATAGCTCACTTGTGTAAGTGGGTAAGGGTTAAAAGACATCATGTAGCAATGTACCATGTACCGAAACCATTTTAATGATCATTCATCTTGGATTGTGCAAGATAAAACATTTGCATGATCACCTGCGTTCCACCATGATCCAGATTTTGAATTTGGGATTTGTTTCCAAGTTCTCATGCCTTGTGTACACTATGAAAGCGCAATATTTGTTTTATATTATTACTAAAACAAAATAAACATGATTGGAGGCTTCTTCTGCATCTTATATTACAACATTCTATGATGGAGCATTGAGAGGGTTTTGATAACTACAAGTCTGGTCCCACACTGCTATAAGATGTGGCCTTAACCCTTTATGAATCTCTGCAGCCACCTATACATTCGTTCTATATCTAACACAAAGCTGTTGGTTTGGATATCCTGTGATCTATGGACATATTAAGCACAGTTGGGTGAATCCCTAGCATTTCATGACACACTCACAGTGTGGCCCCCAGCATTTCATTACAAATTCCACTTCCCAATTACTGTTTCCACACAAACTTTTTGCTAGTGCTTACACTGCAATGACCAGCAATATAGCCTACACAGCTAATTGGGTCTTCATGTTCCACATAGCAAGTGGATAAAATTCTCTTAGTCATGAAGACATGATTAGCTGCACAATAAATAGGATAACATGCTAAAAAGCTCCAGTATGAAAAAAAAATAAAAGCATGAGTATCCCAATTTTTTGCACCTGCCTGGTGGGATTCAAATCTAGCAGTTTTAAAAAACTGGCAGAATGGCATCCCATCCCACCCCAATTCAGTTATTGGATATACATCAGAGAAATAAGAAACTTGTATTACCAGGCAATAGAATGCCTTTGAGGTATATTACTGGAAACCCATTATCCAGAAGGTTCTGAAATATGGAAATGCCATTTTAGGTTTTTAAGTAGCTTCAAATTGTGGAATTGATAATAGATCCCATACCTAAAAGTTTGCTTGATGCTGTCTTTAAGAGCACCTATTACATATCCATTTTCCCCTCTACTGAAAGGTATATCCTGAACTACCTGTATCTTTTTGCTCACCAGAGCAACTTTAATCCTGTTTGGCCCTGGCATCAGGAGCGGGTGTTGCTGCACTTGTTGCATAAAATGAGTTTCCGCCACTAGGCATGCGGGCTAACAGACACTCTAGATGGAGAAATCAATAATATATTGTAATAAAAAGCACTCCACATCAGAAAGGACCTTCCAGTGCAGGTAGCCATGCTGGGTTTCATGTAAGCAACAAATGAGTACATTCCCCAGCTCACTTTTATGTGAATGCATGTGATGTAGGAGGAAGGCATCACCATTCTTACATCACACACGTGCACAATAAGCAAACCGGGGCACTCACTAATTATGTTCTTCCGTGTGACCCAGAATTGTATGTGCCACAAAAACTAATATTTTTTCCCCCACCAGGAGTGCAGGGGGAAACAATTTTTACATGACAGATGCTCTTTAACAGCAACACCTGCTCCTGATGCCAGAGCCAAACAGGATCAAAGTTGCTCTGGTGAACAAAAAGATACAAAAGATACAGTCAGCACTTGCAGTGGTGGGCTGCTTTCTGATAGCTGGTGCAGGCCATGGACCTTCCAGCAGGTCGACCACCAGAACTATTCTGCTTAAATTTTCCATGCAATTGGCAACCAGATGTTTAGTCCATTCAATTCCCACCCCTGGTTAAAGGTCTGCAACAAAAATACTTGGATCAAGTACAAGGTATTGTTGATTATTACAGAGAAAATGGAAATAATGTTTCAAAATTGGAATAATTTGTTTAAAATGGAGTCTATGGGAAATGGCCTTTCCATAATTTGGAACTTTCTGGATAACGAGTTTCCAGATAACGAATCCTATACTGTACAAGAATATAGCAGTTTAGTATTAGTTAGTGCTCAGAAAAAATGCAAAGGAGTTTTTATTAGAAATTCAAACTAAAACCTAAAATAAGGTAAATCACATTTAGTCACACAATATGATCATATTGAAGTTTAAATTAAAAATTCATATATGTAAACATTTTTCACTTTAGTATAGCACTTTGAAAGTTGTCTACATATTAGATATCGCAGACAATATCTGACATATTTAGCCGTTTAGCATGTGGAATGTATGTGAACAACATGCAATACATGCTAATATTCTGCCTTAAAAAAAGAATTGTATAACATTGATGAAATTTATAGTAGATGTACCCCCATATTTTAAATTAAATTCAAACACATGGCCAGTAAATGCTGTTGATAAATTGGTTGCTATAGGTGATTAAACCTGGTGCAAACTTCATACTTTTTATTACATAACCCTGGTAGAGACAGAGATTAATGGGCAAACTATCCACAGCAATGATCAGTGTGAACCTCTTGCAACATTTAACAAGTTATGTAATGTTATCATATAAAAATATAAGGGTGATGTATCAAATATCTCTAAAGGATATTTATAAAATTAAAAATAAATCTAATTATTTAAAAAATAATCTAAATTGGTGCCAGGAAAAATATGAACCATTTTTGCAAACAATATTATTGCAGTATCAGTCTGTCCTCACCAAAACTTTTTTTTCTGAAGTGAAAATAGTTCAGGTTTTGTAAAATGTGAATGGTTGGAAATCCTTTATGATCCTTTTAGCACATTTACAAAAGACATTCCTAACAGTCAGGAAAGGGTTAACTAGACAATTTTATCAATGTAGAGGAATGTGTCTCTTAATAGTTAATCAACCAATGCAAATTGTAAGCAGGGATTAAATCAGAATTTTTCCATTCATTAGAATTTGGAAAATGTGTGCCATCAATAGTTAACCTAGGATATTATTGATCTGCACTGCAAGAATAATCTTCCAAAAGAATAAGCATTCCATAAATTGTCATACAATAATAATCTATAAGGAAGCAGAATGCTGCTGTATTTATAGAACTTGGACCAGGTACACACATACCCACAGACTAGCAGCAGAATACTCATTTGCAAATAATATACAGTACATAATAAAAGGGTTGGCAAAGTCTTAATCTCTTAGACTCTGGACACTAAGGTATTCCTCTCTGATATAGGAGGGCACAAACCATTTTAGAGCATCTCTTTAATTTGTCAGTACAAGCATAGCAAAACTGTCATAACCCAAAAGCTAATCCACTTTGTAAGGCAGTTTTAAATTGAGCTACCATTTCTAATCGGTTTATATATAAAGTCAAGCACAAACTTAAAGGAACAGTAACACCAAAAAATGAAAGTGTATAAAAGTAATTACAATATAATGTACTGTTGCCCTGCATTGCTACAACTGGTGTGTTTGCCTCAGAAAGACTACTATAGTTTATATAAGTAAGCTGCTGTGTAGCCATGGGGGCAGCCATTCAAAGGAGAAAAGGTACAGGTTACTTAGCAGATAACAGGTAAACCCCCATTATATGGGGCTTATCTACTAGTTATCTGCTATGTGACCTGTGCCTTTTCTCCTTTGAATGGCTGCCCCCATGGCTACACAGCAGCTTATTTATATAGTAGCTTTTCTGTAGCAAAAACACCAGTTTTTTTGCAGAGCAACATTATATTTTAATTACTTTAAAACACTTTAATTTTTTGATGTTACTGTTCCTTTAATGATTTTCTGTAGGAGTGTCTGCTAGAAGGTTAAGTGGCACTCCTGAGTGTGCAGCAATTAGTCACTTGCAAAAAATGTTCCATGCACTTACTGGAATGCATGTAACTTTAAAAAAAAAGGAAGTATGTAAACCAGGTACCTGTATGTAACATTAGTACAGGTATACGACCCGTTATCCAGAATGCTCGGGATAAGGGGTCTTTCCGTAATTTGGATCTCCATACTAAAAAATCAATACGTTAATTAAACCCAATAGGATTGTTTTGGATCCAATAAGGATTATTTATATCTTAGTTGGGATCAATTACAAGGTACTGTTTTATTACTACAGAGAAAAAGGAAATCAATTTTAAGATTCTGAATTATTTGATTAAAATGGAGTCTATGGGAGATGGGCTTTCCGTAATTCGGAGCTTTCTGGATAAAGGATCCCATACCTCTAAAAAATATGGAGCAGCAAATACAGGTTACCGATAAAAAGAAAATTTTATTAGTGTTTCATTAAAGGATAATGGTTGTCAAGCTAGGCAAGCAACAAGTGGGAAAAGTTCAGCATAAATTAGTAGAAAAAATTGTTGATATATGATTCGTTGATGCTTGGTTGTGGGTAAAACAATGTCCGAAAACACGTGAGTTCTTTAATTCACTCCCAGTTTTTTGGGTTTTTTTTTAAATGTTTTTTTTTTTTTTGCTGTGGGATGTTTTTCCACATTTGGTGACTTGCCATTTATTTATTTATTTCCTAAATTTCTTTAAAGTCATTCAAACCACTTTTTACATAATAATATAAAACCTCATTTCTTCTCATTTCAATGGATTGTTAAAATTAGTCTCTTTAAGGAACACATTGGGGCACATTTACTAATCCACGAATCCGAATCACGAATGGGAAAAAATCGGATTGGAAATGAAAATTTCTGAAGATCGCAAATATCACGAAAATGCTTATGAAAAAATCGTATTAGTCACGATAATATTGTATTGGCGATCCGAAAGTCACAAAATTTTCGTACTGAACAATTGTAAACAGAGGTAAAACCTTTCCGATTTTTTCGTGCAAACGTCCGAAAAAGTCGTGCGGCCGCCCGAAAAAAACGGCGAAAATACGCTCGGAGCGTTCGTGCTTTTGTAAATGTGCCCCATTGTCTTTTTTTCCTGATAGGATTTATTTATCCGGAAACCCGTTATCCAGAAAGTTCCGAATTACAGAATGGCCGTCTCCCATAGACTCCATTATAAGCAAATAATTTTAATTTTATAAAATTATTTCCTTTTTCTCTGTAATAATAAAGCAGTACCTTGTACTTGATCCCAACTAAGATAGAATCAATCCTTATTGGAGGCAAAACAATCCTATTGGTTTTATTCATTATATAAATGATTTTTTAGCAGACTTAAGGTATAGAGATCCAAATTACGGAAAGATCCCTTCTCCGTAAAACCCCATGTCCGGAGCATTCTGGATAACAGGTCCCATAGCTGTACACTAGTATAGAGCAGCAATACATAGAGATTGTATATTTATTTATACCCTTCTAACAAAGTTAAACAGATTTCAATTAAATGGATAAATTGTAATGTGGTATATTGCACAGTGCACAGTACGATATGTAAATACCAGCACAAAAGACTCTTTCTAGAAGTATAAATGTGATTTACCTTATCTGGATTCATGCCTTTGTGTCGACTGGAAGGATCTCCTGGTGAATTAAGTATCACCATCAGATATACATTTCGTGACTATTGTCCAAAAACAAAATAACGTTTTGTTGCCATATGCATTAAAGAAAATCTATTACTCACAGGATAGTGACAGATGCCAGTGCAGAAGAACTGCCTCCAAGCAGGAAGGGACATTATAATGTACTCTTTATAAGATGCAGCTTGTCAGAAATGTACCAGATATGATTTAACTTATGGGAGCAATTGTATAACAGTAGTCAGACAATATATAGTATATTTATTAAATATTTAAATAACATATATATTTAATTAATCCTAAATCTTCATGTGGTTTTAGGCATGACAGAATATTTTATTCTAATGGCACCACAGCATACACAAGTATGGGATCTATTATCCAGAATATTTGGGACCTGGGGTTTTCTGGATCCTAATACCTCAAGTCTGCTTAAAATTATCTAAATATTAAATACACCCAATAGGATTGTTTTGCCACCAATATGGATTCAATCAGCTAAGTTACCTTCAAGTACAAGGTACTGTTTTTATTATAGAAAAAAAGGAAATAATTTATAAAAAAATAGAATTATTTGGTTAAATGAAACCTATAACTATGTTATACATATATTGCATAAAGCAGCTTATATGTAAATCTCTGCTTCATCTAAAAACAACATTTTTATAAAAGTATACTTTTTTAGTAGTATGTGCCAATGGGTAATCCTAAATTAAAAAAATGGCATTTTATGTACTATGGGCTGCCCCTGGGATCAAAAGATTCACAGCATAGCGCACAAAAAAGTCAAGGACACACATATGTTAGGTCACATCAGCCAATTAATGAACAAAGTTCTGTCTTTTATTCCCACACTACTTCCTGTTACAGGTAGAGTTGCATTTTTTCCTGTCAGGTGATCTCTGAGGGAGCACCCAGCCCATCACTAAATGGTGGCTCAAGGGATTAAAATGGAATTTATGGGAGATGAACTTTCTGCAATTCAAAGCTTTTTGGAAAAAGGTTTTCTGGATAAGGGTTTCAATACATTTAATATGGAAACATACCAACAACACATAATCTTTTACAGGATTACTAGTGCTCCATTAGCATTGTTCAAAAAGAGAGCCACTTTTTAAAATGTCAATACCCTGAATAGTATAAAAAAGACAAATATCTAACTGGACCTGTGGTTAAAAACTAGAGGCCATGATTGTACACAGACAAGATAGGAAATGCATGAACTGCTGCTTATATATATATATATAGAAACTGGCTTTAGTGCGCTTGCGGATCATGTATCATATGTGGGGAATCTTGTGTGCATGAATCAGCTCTAAATATTTGAAACTATTACAAATATTTGAAATGCTAAATGTGTCTAGCTGTAAATAAGTGCAATGAGCTTCAGGCAGCATGGCATGGTGGCAATTTTTTGGAATGGAAACTCATGGTTAATGCTTAATATCATTGTTTATATAATTTGGGAATAACACTTATTCTGTCCAATTTTTAACTGCACATTTTAAAACAAATGTAAATATCTAGAAACTGGACAAAAGATTAGATGTCAGTATCTTTGCAGTCTGTACAATATGTAGCATTACATAATATAAATAATATAAATGTACTTTATTAGAATAAAAAGAATATAATGACAAGACTACAATTTGCAAAAAAAAAAAAACTCTCCATAAGAGGCTGAAATACCCCCTATGTAAAGTACCTCTGGGTTTTTTTTGTTTTTTTTACATATCCATTATTTATTTCATTTATTTTTCTTCAACTGTTATTGAACTGCAACAACTGGTAAGTCTGTCACATGATGCAGGGACTAGCAGCTCAACAGCAACAGCCCATTTATTCAGAGGGGTCAGAGGGCAAAAAGACAAAGGAGCACATTTACTAATCCACGAACGTCTGAAAAGCGTCCGAATGCGTTTTTTTCGTAATGATGGGTATTTTCCAATTTTTTCGTAAATTGTTTCGACTTTTTCGTAGCCGTTACGACTTTTTCGCAAAGTGTCACGACTTTTTCGTAGCGTTACGTAAAAGTCGCGACAATATACGAGCAAATTGTAACGGCTACGAAAAAGTCGTGACAATTCGCACAAGACGTAACGGCTACGAAAAAGTCGCGACAATTTACGAAAAAGTCGTAACGGCGACGAAAAAATCGCAAAAAAATACAAAAAAGTCGCAAAATGTTCGTTTCCAATCCCAATTTTTCCCATTCGGATTCGTGGATTAGTAAATGTGCCCCAAAGTATAGGGGAAGACTATAAAATAAACAATATTTCCTTTAAACTGTTCTGGGTACAGGAATGCCCACACATAATTTTATGGTCTTTCTACCCAGGCTATTATAAAACAAATAGGGTGGTAGCTGTTGTTGCTCTGACTGGAACATTTATTACTTTTATTATTATTATATACTACACATTAAATATGTAGATTAGATACAAATACTGACTCAAATAGGAGGTAAAGTGGCCCTGGTCAGTAGGGCTTACAGTTTTAAAATGAAAATGGCATGAGACAAATGTTATGGTATTAAGCATGGTCAGGAGTGAGAGATGTGGCACTGAGTGTGGCACATACTAAGTGGCAGTGGCTTATATTGTATAATGTAGGAATAGTAAGATAGATTAAGTTAGGCTGCTCTAAATAAATATATTTTAAGGCACAAGGAAAAGAGACTGAGAGAAAATCTAAAGGAATGTGGAATAGAATTTTACAAAAGGGGCAGCAAAGTCTTCAACAAACACGAAGAGGTGTTGAGCAGACGGTTATTAAAAAGCACGTATTCTATTACTGTTGTTAATACAGTAACTCTGAATCAAAAAATGTCCCACCAAGCCAAAGCCTTTTCAAACTTTTGGTAAGGAAGTTTGTAGAAATACACTCAAATAACTGAGGCTTATTTAAACTGAAAAACAAGGTAAGCCCATACCACCATTATAAAAGTTGGGAAATTAAAGCAAGAGAGGAAAATAGAAAAATAGACCGACTAGTCCCTTAATAATTTATTCGAGCACAGTAGATCATTGGTGGGAAATTCGAATTATTTTCAGATGAAAGTTCAAACCAATTTGTCTAACATTGTAAACTGTGATATATGGTGGTCATATCATTATATCTATTTCTAGATAATGGTGTCTTTAAGTAGCAGTAAATGGCATGGTACTATTCAATCCTGTATGCAACAATTATTATTAAGATTATTCATTTATCAGGCAAAAGACCAGAAATCATCAGTAATATAAATACATGCAATTGCTCTGCTGCCATATACATAAACTTCATATTGTTCTTTTCTTTTCATTAGTGCTCTAAATAAAGCATGTATTCCCCTACTGTTCCCTGTAGTGGCAGTTATCATGCAGAAACAAAATATTATAAATGCCAAAATATTATAATTACCACCACACAAAATACAATTTGTGATATAGAGATTTTCCCATCATTTGATAAAGCTGGGAGTAATTAGGCAATTAGCTGTATTATAAAGTGCTTCTGCTTCAACAAGTAAATATAGATGGTTTCCATTTTGTCTGACTACAGAGGCAAGTAATAGTAGCCACGAATCTCGTGTTGGTCTAGCAGAAGGTTTGGAGTCAGAGGAGAAGACAGTAATCCCACTTGTTGTCGTCTCGTCCCTGACCTTTATCTGTCTTGTGGTGCTTGTGGGTATTCTTATATATTGGCGGTAAGTTCTCGAATTTATTAGTTGCTAATTTTATATTTCTGGAAGAAATATAGATAATATAAGGATGATCTCTGTATTTGAAATTGTAATAGACAACATTGTTAAACTCTTTCCTACATTTTACAAAAGGGATTTAACCTAAAATTGTACAGTGGATCATTAAGTTATTGCTCGGCAAGGATATTGGATAGATTAAATAATGTGTGCTTCATGTGAAAACAGTAAAAACTGGTGTTCAAGGGCTGGAAATCTGGGCAAGGGCACTTTACTATGTATTACATTTGAAGCATTAGTTGACACGTGGCTTAGCAGCAACACTAGAAGAACAGCTCCCTACAAGATTTACTAGGGTCTGGAACAGCACAACTGCTTGCTGGCATTTCTATGATGCTGCTGATGGGATAAAAATGAAATGTAAAGGTTAGAAAAAAAGTAAACGCAACTGAACAAAATCATTATTTGTCATGCCTCATGTTACATATTGTGTAAGTTAACATGCCTCTTCTGACAAACCAACCAAAATGAATACTTAATGCTTATGAGGAAATGTTAAGAAGCAAAACATAAAAACAACATAGAATCCACCACCACCACGCTTACCAGAAATGCAATTTCATTGGCTGGCTGTTCAACAAAATGTGACAATTGATAAGAATACAGCCTATGAAGTAAAGGGTCTCAGTGAGTTAATCTGACTTTATAATGGGTGGATTGGATAACAAAAGATGAAAATTCAGTATTAAAAAGGTAATTTGGTCTCTGTCTCTAGACACTGTAAGGGAAAATGATTTAGAGGTCTCTTTTGCATTTAAAAGTTTTACACAATCATTTTGTAGTCTAAATTGTTTTATGGAAGTTGGATATTGATGAGAAGTTTACATTTTTGTAACATGTCAACATAAATGATAATTTTACAGACATCAACAGAATCCTACATGTGTCTCAACCAAAAATGTACTAAATGCTACAAGGCAAAAGATATCAATGATTCATGCTCAGGGTTTTATATTATTGCAACTTTTAAGGTGTTAAAGCGTATTGATGTCACCTTGCTCAGGGTCTATTCTGAGTAATTTATTTCTGTTTTTAGCTGAATTCTTAGACTACTAATTACAGGATATTGGCTCAGCTGAGAGTCAACGCCCCTAGGGTTAATGGAATACAGGAATACAGTGCACAAAGTCCTTGACACTCTGGGCCTTGAAAAAGTCTTGATGAGCCAAACCTTCTATTTGTAGTCTTGAACTGTCTAAAACTGCTACTATCTTTGGATAGTTTTAGGAATGGACCTCACAGTCCTCTGGCTTAAACATCATTGAAGATATGTGGGTAGATTATCAACATCCAAGAGAGCCAAGAATATATTGGAATTAGCAGGTTTGCAAGAAAGAGCAGGAAAAAATTCCTTGAGGAACTGCATGACACTTAGCAGTGACACTTAGGTGTTTAAAAGTTGTGATCTCTACCATGGGCAGTGTTACTAGAAACTCTTACTAGGGTGTCCAATCTTTTGCACATGCCACAAGTACTATTTTTTGTTCCTGGGTTTTAAAGTTTGTGAAATAAAATGTAATTGTGCATTCACACTTGTTAATGTTAATATGGTTTTATTTATCATACTTATCCCTGCAGTATTTTTTTCCTACTTTTCGCACACAAAAAATTAACTAAATATGTTATCTGGCAAGGGATGTCCAAACTTTTGTATTCAACTATTTTTATAAATAAGGTTTAAATGTACATTATTTTTTTCAATAAACATCAAATAAAACATATTAGCAAGGACTTTCCTCTACAGGCAAATTTGTTTATCTCCATGTTCATGGGAAACTGTATAAGTGAGAATAGCCATGATTCCTTTCATCAGAAATGCCTTACTTATATACTGTAATAAATGAGCTCCCTTAGCTGGCAAAAGTATGGTATAGTAGAATAATGTAACTGAGCTTCTCTTATCCTTATGTTTGTGAAGATTCTCATTCATCAGGTTTTGGTATACCTGTGGTAATAAGTCAAATCAGCTGGACTTGCTGTGTTTCTCTTGAAAATGTTTTGCCTGTAGTGATGAATGAATCTGTCCCGATTTGCGGTGAAAAATTTGCGAAACACTGGCGGTGCGCAACTTTTTTTTTTACGTGACCACGCCTTTTTTTATGCAACCACGCCTTTTTTATGCGACCACAACCTTTTTTACATGACTGCACCTATTTTGACATTGCCACTATTTTTTTTGCCATGGCCGCAAATTTTCACTGCTAAACAATTTGTCAATGGCGAAATACAGAATTTTGCTGGGAATCCATCCCTGGAGAAAAAATTCACTCATCACTATTCATCTGTCATTCAACTGCCTTTCTCAATTCAAAATGACTTGTACATTGATCTTGCTGGAACATTCCCATTTATTTATTTCAGGAAGATCTTTGTACAAGTCATTCTGAATTAAGAAAGCCAATCGGATGACAAAAACGTCTTCAAGAAAAAAACAGCAAGTCCAGTTGATTTGACTTATTACCACAGATATTCTCTAATCCTTTATTAAAATGTCCTATTAATACTGTGTAATTCAAATATACTGGGCACCGAAGAGTCATTTTATGGGGTGTCACTCATTATTGCCTTCTGTAATAGCAGGTTTTTATTAGGGATGCACCAAATCCACCATTTTCGGATTCGGTCGAACTCCAAATCCTTTGTAAAAGTTTCGGCTGAATTCCAAACCGAATCTGAATCCTAATTTTGCATATGTAAATTATGATATGAAAGAGTTAAAAGGTTACATTTATAACTTCAGTGTTTATGTGACAAAAAGTCACGTGATTTTAAGGATTCGGATTCAGTACGGCCAGGAGCACGAATTCGCCTGAAAAAGCCCAAATCTTGGCTGAATTTAAATGCCCAGTTGAAAAATTGCTAAGAATGGAATAGTCTATAACTGATAAAAACTAAAACCTTAAAGGGGATCTAAACACAAAAAAATAAATAGATGCAAACTCACTCAGGATACTTCTCTGAGCATTTTTGTAATTTCAATTCATTTTCTGTTTTTAGTAGTTTCTGAGAAATTTGAATTAAGCTGTGTAAAACAAATTCGCTGAAAAAACAGCGTAAAAAGCTGTGTAAAATACACGGAGAAGATCACCTTCCAAACACCAGATTTTACGCTGGTATTTTATGGATGTTCCGGCGGAAGAAAACCCACATAAAAAAGATTACGCTGATTTTACGCTGTTTTTTAAACAGCAAAGCTTGGTGATGTGTGGCCCTTTTTTACACAGAATAATAAATATGCCCCTTAGTATGATGTAGAGAATAATATTCTAAACAATTTGCATTAGGTCTTCCTTTTTTATTATTTGTGGTTTTAAATTATTTTGCTTTTTGTTTAGTAACTACCTAGTTTGGAATTTCATCAGTTAGCTGGTTGCTAGGGTTCAACTTACCTTAGCAACCTGGGAGTGGTTTGAGTGAGAGACTGCTATATGAATAGGTTAGTAAAAAGTAAAGATAATTATAAAATTACAGCCTCACAGAGCTATAGTTGTTTAGCTGCTGGGTTAAGTGACCCCCATTTGAAAGTTGGAAAGAGTCAGAAGAAAAAGGCAAATAATTAAAGTAGCTAGAATAGTTAAAAAAGCTATAAAAAAAAATGAAGACCAACTAAAAAGTTGTTTAGAACTGCCATTCCATAACATACTATAAGTTCACTAACTAAATCCAGGAAGCGCATAGACAGTGCATAGAGAGAGTTTCTGACACTCTGGGCCTTCAAAAAGCTGTTGAGCTTAAGCCTGCCTAGCAGTATAAAACTGTGTTAATCTATGCTAAAATTAATGTAATTGCATAAGACCACTTTGAAAAGATTAGACCAATTTACAAGGGTTTAGATCTTTGCTCTAATAGGAAATGTTAAGGTGTCTAGCACACAGTAAACTGCTTAGTGGCACTTTAAAATTAGATAGAAATATAAGGTAAATGTCACAGAATGGTGCAAGTGATTGCACCAAAACTGCAAAAGGAAGCCATTCTTCTATTATCAGTTTTCTTTTATATATATATATATAGAGAGAGAGAGAGCGCAACTACACTGAACAAACATTATTCCATTTTCATTTTTATGTACAAATGCCCCACATTGATAAAAGACAACTGGCATATTATGGTGCATGTATACTAGCACAAAACCGCGTACCTGGTGTTTGAAACAACATGCCATTGCAAAGGATTTTAAATATATATCTGTACCTATTGGTAGCTTTAACATGAAATTAAGTTTTTATATTACATGAAATTAATGGTGTACAAAATGGGCATCTGTTTGCAAAGCACTGGGATACAAGCCAGCAAACTAGTGTACAAACATAATGCAACAAAACTGGTTCTTTTTTACAGCTCTGCACCTTGCCAGTAACATGTCTATTAGAAATGCATAAGGGTAAATATTTGAAGGAAATAATTACATATCAGTACAATAAGACAATTCAAAGAGGTTAGCCTTACAGTAAATCATTCTTATTGCTGGTAGTAGGTACAAGACTGGCTGTGGCTTCTGTTTACTTAAAATTGCAGAGCTTTTAACAGACTTCATTATCATTCGTCATTATCATCATTTATATAGTGCCAGAAAGTTACACAGCGCTAATGAACAGAGGTCTTACAATAATTTAACAAGCAAGGTTTATAGAGTAGAAAATAGGATCAGAGTGTCCTACTCAAAAAGCCCACAATATAATGGGTTAGGGCAGGGATCCCCAACCTTTTATACCTATGAGCCACATTCAAATAGAAAAAGTTTTGGAGAGCAACACAACCATGAAAAAAGTTCGTGGAGGTGCCAATGACAGCTATAATTGGTTATTTGATAGCCTCTATGTTGACTGGAAACCTACAGAAGGCTCTGTTTGGCAATTACATTTCTTTTTTATGCAACCAAAACTTGCCTCCTAACCATAAATGCTAAAATAAGCACCTGCTTTGAGGCCACTGGGAGCAACATCCAAGGGGTTGGCGAGCAACATGTTGCTTACAAGCCACTGGTTGGAGATCACTGGGTTAGGGTCTTAAATTTAAAAGACAGGAATCAAAAATAAGATAATGCCTGAACACTGCTCTTATCTAACGCTGTCATTATCAAAAGCACATTATAAAAAATAGTCGCTCTGCGTAAATCATTTATACATAAGGCTCTTATAGCTATGATTCCAATCACCTAGCAATGCTGTATTTGCTACCCCCTAAAGAGATATTTTTAGCACTTTCAAAAGTGGCCTTTGTGGCCTTCCCTTTAGCTCCAGCCTGCTGCAAATGACTGGTTTCTATTACTGTCTCACAGTGAGCAAAAGTTCCAAATATTGCAACTCTGCAGGTGCTTCCAACAGGAATGCTCTTAACCTTAATCTTAATTTTCGCTAATCTAGTGAGAAAAATATGTTTTCCTGTTCTTGATAGATGGGTGTTAACATTCATAATTCTTTTTAATTGTGATAATTAGTACACCTATTTTACACTTAGCACATAGACAGGCCGTTGTTCACCTTTCACACCAAACAGATGGCAAACTTCATTGGACCTTCATTTACCTATATTATAATTCACATAACCCAGAGCTTAGTGATATATGCACGCTCATGTCTAGTTTATATATATTTATATATATATATATATTAATTTCTTAAGCAGAATTAAAGAAAGACTGTGACATGAAATGCTGATTAGATAGCAATGTAAATTGTAATTAATACCAAATTTTAGTTTGAACTGTTTTCCCTAATTGAAATCCAGTATTGATGGGTGCTAACAATTTTGACAAAAAAACAGTTTGGGTTAAAGCAAGTGACATGGCTGTGTAACTAGTCCATTAGATCCAATTCAATAGTACTGAAGGACACACTCCTTATTACTTACACGAATGATGCTGTAGTAACTCCAATTTTGTTAATTCTATCCCCTTTGTCCACCCATATTCCTCTTGTTCTGCATGGTGTGACCGTGCTGTGCCAACTTAATATTATACTTTGTCTTTCTGTAAAAAACATGCTTTTATCTCGGACAAATATGTGACTATGGGGCCCAAAAACTGTTCAGTAGATTTGTGATTCCAAAATTGCTAGGTCTGATAAATCAATGAAAATCTTAAAATAGTTTAAGCTGTACAAGGCTGAATTGGCAACAGCACCTGAAATGATAAGAAATCCAATAGAATATGCAGAAAGGAATTACATGACAATAGATGGAAGGATATTTTATATATTTATGCATATAAGCAATAAGAGCCAAATCATGAGGGATGAATGACTTCCCTCTGTGGTTATGTGTACCAACCTTTTATCAATTAGAACAATTGGAATTTGTTATTTCAGGAAATGTTTCCAGACGGCACATTTTTATCTAGAAGATAACGCATCATCAAGGGTGATTTCCAGTCCACCAATTCCAGTATTTCCAGTTGCAGGTAAAATGTGTGTTTTTATATATGTTATCCACATGCACACACACACACATACTGTATATAATATGTTTCTGTTATAAAAAAGGAAAATTGTGCAAAAATAGTTTTTGGTATATGAGTACTATTGTGTTTATGTTGCTCTAAATGAGCTGTAAATTTCAGCAGATATCATCATAGCCACAATTATTTGCTTACGTATAAATGAAGAGTAACATCAAAAAATGAAAGTGTTTTAAAGTAATTAAAAGTTATGTACTGTTGTCCTGTACTGGTAAAACTGATATGTTCTTCAGAAAAACTACTATAATTTATATAAACAAAGCTGTTGTGTAGC
Organism: Xenopus tropicalis; assembly: GCF_000004195.4. NCBI lineage: Eukaryota > Metazoa > Chordata > Amphibia > Anura > Pipidae > Xenopus > Xenopus tropicalis. Next base: position 69,773,443 of record NC_030679.2, read on the forward strand.
CATGGGGTAGTTATTCAATCTGAAAAAGGAGAAAGGGCACAGGATACATACTGTAGCAGGTAAGCTTGTGACAATAGTGGTGCAAACTGCACTTTTCACCTTGTGCTAGATTAATAATTTGGTGCACATTTCACTGTTGGACACAAAGAAACCAGCCATATAATTAATGTCCTCCTAAAAAAGGCAGTAAATATAGGTCTTCCCAGCACTGTGTGGCCCTGATGTTGTCTAGCTCACATATTTGAAGAACAAGTGAAAAGAAAAATCTTCAAAATTGATTACATCTTTGTTAAAATAAGGCACAATGGTAAACAGGAGGTCCCTGTTCCGTAGAGTGGGTGGATGAGTGGGTGGGTAACTATTTGGCTTGATAAATTCTGGTTTGAAGAGATGGTGGAATTCTAAAAAGTATTTTGAATGTTAAGTGAGGGATTGTCCAAGTTATTTTTTGCTTAAAGTGAACCCATGATGACATTTTCAACAGTGCAGGACCCAGTTCGCTTTAAGTTCAAAAGCAAAAATATCACCACATTTTATAATTTTATATTATGGATTAAACTGGGGAGAGGTGGGGGTGTAAGAGTCTGATAGGCCAAAGATAGCAATAGTCTAGATGAGATAGGATTGGGCCATGGATTCATGGAAGTCATATTGGAGTCTTATGTGTCTGTAGTATTTTTTATTTATTTTTTTGGGGGGGGGGGGGGCAGTTGCTATCCTCAGGATTAAAGCTTTGTTTCCCCTGATAGCTATGGTTTTTAGAAGCCAAATAATAATACAGTTCTATTCATTCATTATTAGCCCCCAGTTAACACCCAAATACCTTCACCCAAAATATACCATAAGGATGAGTTTTGTAGTGAGTGCTAAGAATTTGCTCATCATGCTTAAAATATACATGCGTGTTGATCACAGGCTATGAGAAGGTCCAGACTGGGAATCCTTGGATTCTAGCAAATGCCAAGGGGCTTCTCTATGATGTCATAGACAGTCACTATTGATTAGGCTTTTTAGGCCTTTGTGTACTTGAAATGGCAGGGACTATATTGAATCCCTATCCAGACCTGACTATGAGTATTTATATTATTACTTTTTTATGTTAAACCTGCATCAAACGTACTTGAGAGATATCAGATATCAATTATCTATGACTTGTTTCTCCTTCTTATGATTTTCTTTTTTCTACATTTTATTTATTTTTCCTTTTTTTATACTGCTGTTTCAGTAAGAAAGCCAGTGTCTGTGTTTCCTTGGCTATTATTTTTAAATACACTATATGCAGCTAATTATCATATATGCACCTGCTGCCAGATGCTGTCTTGCAAGTGTGAAGGTGCAAATACGTGGATTTTCCTTTCTCGGCTGCTGAGATAATTCAATTTTAGTATTCATTTTCGCTCATCTTTGAAAACGAACAGATGGATGTTAAAATCATATCAACAAATTCTTGTTAACCAAAGCTTAATTTATTAGGTGGTCTAAATGGTGAACATCTGTTGATATAAATAAAAGTTCTCTTTCATAGTTTGATTTCTTTTCAAAGAATGCATGTAATAATGCGTATTCAGTAAAAGTGTATTTCATCCAATAAATATGTACAGAACATACTGTAACGCACTAAAATCTGTTTATTAAAAAAAAGTTCAGGCTAATTTCAGAAGTTAAATGCAAGAAGTAGTGTAAGTGTATGTCCTGATGGAGAGCCAGCGAACATATCCCTTTGGATAAAGGGAAGTGATTGCCATTAATCAATGTTAGCCAAGTTTTAAAATAAAACAGACGTTTACAAACTACGGACTACTAGTGATAGGATATATCTCTTTGCATTCCAATATTATATTATTATATTATATATTATTATAATTATTTATATATGCATCCATCACTCAATTACTTATATGTATTTGTACATAATGCTTTTAATTGCATTTGCAGTCCTACCTTGTATAATTTTGTAACATTTTTAATCTTTATGACTGCCATGAGTGTCATTTGATCTCTTTTTGTCACTACTAAGGGGCTGATTTACTAACCCACGAATCCGACCCGAATTGGAAAAGTTCCGACTTGAAAACGAACATTTTGCGACTTTTTCGTATGTTTTGCGATTTTTTCGGATTCTGTACGAATTTTTCGTTACCAATACGATTTTTGCGTAAAAACACGAGTTTTTCGTATCCATTACGAAAGTTGCGTAAAAAGTTGCGCATTTTGCGTAGCGTTAAAACTTACGCGAAAAGTTGCGCATTTTTCGTAGCGTTAAGTTTTAACTCTACGAAAAATGCGCAACTTTTCGCGTAAGTTTTAACGCTACGCAAAATGCGCAACTTTTTACGCAACTTTCGTAATGGATAGGAAAACTCGCGTTTTTACGCAAAAATCGTATTGGATCCGAAAAATTCGTAAAGAATCCGAAAAAATCGCAAAACATACGAAAAAATCGCAAAGTACCGATCATTACGAAAAAAACGCAATCGGACTCCATTCGACCCGTTCGTGGGTAAGTAAATCAGCCCCTAAGTCTCTAAACAGAGTATCAGTTATTGCTCTGCAGAGGGAGCCATGCAGGGTCATTTATGGCATATTCTACAAATGGCCCTAATGTATATTTGTATACCTGAGGTCTAGAGAGGTCCTTAGTTAATAGCACTCTGTCTCTTTCTCACACTAGGTCCCAAGGCTTGATTAAATTGTATTTTAAAACATTAACAAGCCACATTACCAGTATAAAGAAGATGTAAAAATATTTAAATGGCAGATATTTATTAAAAAAATATTTTGAATTAAAATATCCCTTTACTCTCCTACTGTACATTTAGCAAGGGTTATTAGTACAGCACAATTTGGCAGAGGGATTTAGCTATTACAAGTAAGTTCTCCTTATAAAAGTAAGCTCTCCTTCTTCCCAGAAGGATTATTCTTTAAATTTGTTTCACTTGTGCTTATTATAAGTTGACAAATTGTGAAAAAATGTGCATTTGCGTCTTCCTCCAGTTTATTAAAATGTTAGCATTCATAATTTTAGATAATTGATGGCCTGTTTTTAACACTGTTCAAAAGAGCAGCAAGTGCACAGGACTGTAAGGGTGATTGTTTTAATTATACAGTACATAGAAGAGTGTTGTAGTTAGAGTTCAATAGAATAACTTGACAGACAAAGCACTTCAAAAGGATATTAACCCAATTTTTAGTTATGTTTGCTTACAGTTGCCTTTTAATTGCACATTACTTGTTGGAAACAGTGCTCTGCCCTGATAGATTTGTGATTCAGACAGCCATAGGTGGTAGGAGATTTTCACAGCTTTTGAGGGAAATATGTATTATCAACAGTGATAGTACTGATGTCATAAACTTCATCAATAAAGTGATAATGTCAGCATTTTATAAATCATAAGAAATATGTGTTAGGTTACAGATGTGTTTATTTTGCAGAAGTCAAAAAAATAAAATATTAACATTACATTTAAAAAGAGATGGAAATGAATACTGAGTGTCTCTGCACTCTGCAAATTAATTAATAAAATATTCTTGCAGAACTGTAGTTGCCTAGCAATGATAATAATAATAATAATAATACCTAAGGCACAAGGAAATAATCAAACTATACACCCTGCTAGTTAATGAGGCAATAATCATGTCAACATAAACTCTCTGCAGCAGGAAAGTACTTCACTAGCTCTTCTTATGGGTAACAGTATGCGAGGCAATATGTAGCTTTTATCACTCTATAGCTCTATGGATATGGAACAAAATGTTTTAAATTACCCCTCCATTAACATTAAATTATAAGTGCCTGATGCAGCTTCATTCAGTCAATATTATTTTATTAGAAAGAACATAGCCTATGTGAAAACAGACAGAATATGCTTTGCCTTTTTACATATGTCAGACAAGGAGAGATGAAGTAGAGAGAATATTGTATGCCACATTTTTAACAGCACATTTTAATTCCACAATTCTTAATCTTGAATTTTAAAAATGGTGAAATAAAAACAAACAGGTCAGTTGTGGCAGAAAGAAGTATCATTTATAGCAGGAATTTACTAAATAGGAATGTGCAACACAGCAACTATATAAAAACTCTATAGGGTCCCCATAAAAAATTGTAGAAACATAATCTTCTGCCTGTTATGAATTTCCAAGGTTAACTAAATGTCAAGTATAGTTTTATTTACAAAATATATTTTCTTATGTGTCATAGATGATGTTGAAGCAATACCTTTAAAGCAATTCCCTAAGCATGTTGAAGAATTGCATTCAAGAAATGGATTTACTGATGAATTTGAGGTACAGTTTCTGGTGATAGTAACGAAAGAAAAAAGCAGTGTTATCTGTTTTCTGTTGGCTTTGTACTCATAAGATTTTCTAGCTGTGTTTTAGCATGCAATGATCTTAAAACTATATTATTTTAATCTCAAACATAATATTATTGGTTCTTAAACAGGACATATTTATATTAATGACAAGGAGATCCAGGACACTGATTTGTTATTAGTGTCATCGTCATATAAATATTTATGGCTGATATGTGAAAGAGGTTGCTTGGTGATCAATGGCATAGTCATGCACTGGTTACCTACCCTATATTTAATATACAAAATATATGTAATTCAGAAATGTTTAATTTAGTTTTTTGACCTTGGGTCTCTAAATGTTGCAGAATTATAACACCCAGAATGTAAAGCCTACATTTTGCTGCAATGTATATAAGTTGGGCACATCTCCCCCACCCAAATCCCCTCTGTTTGCCAGCACCATCACATTTTCCTAAAGCAAATAGCAGCTTTCACCTGGTGGCCATTTTCTCTCTCATACATCATCAGTGACATTTACATCTGCAAACAGTAAATGTGTGCTGTAAAGTTCATCAATGAAGAATGCAGCCTCACGCAGGCAGAACTTACTTTGATAGAACTTTCTGCTTTGATTAAGCACTGTAATGGTTAAGCTAAGTTCAGGAGGGGAGGTAAGGAGAAAAAAAATAGGAGCAGACAGCTAGAGCTGAGTTTCTATGGGAGCCAGCAATGCCATCTCTTCATTGGCTGCTAGACAGGAGGGTATGTTAAGTAACCAGAGATGAGAAAAACTGAGCATGCCCAGAAGCCAACAGCCAAAGTAAATTCCTGAAAAAGGGTCCAAGTGGGAGGAGAAGGCAATCTAAGTGATTAAAGGGATGCTGCATCATTACTATTAACCTCTGAACAACCAGAGTGGCAAGTATTTAAAGATTTCAAATAGGCTGTTCACTGATTAAATTTTTGTGTGGGGTTTACATGTCCTTTATCACTAGATTTTATGTTGGAGAATGCATGGGTCTCAAAGTTAATAAACAGTGATGTAATTCAGAATGAGTTTGTCCAATTTATAAAACATTTTGCAAACCATGTCCCTTTATGCCATTTATTAATACCCTTTTTTAGTTCTCAGAATTAGGGAGTTTCCAAAATTGTATTTTGGTCCCTTATTACAAGTTATAAATGACTTGTTATGCTGTAGCTCAGCAGCCATTTCAGTGTGCCGAGGATAGCAGTTATTATGTAACTTGGATGCCAGCTTGCCAAGGATAGACAAACTGTGGTTGTCGATGCAGGAGCTTGTTCCTTTAGTTCTCCTAGACTGGATAAGGAAATGCATTACCTTATGACCCCAGTAACCATTTAAACATTTCCAAAATCCACCCAGAAATAAGGCTCTCAAATGCCACCAAAATCCTTATTACCCCTTTCTCTTGCAGATGAAATGTGCTGTGGATAGTTAGGCATTATTCTGTGTTATATTGAAACAGAACATATGCATGGCTGTGAACAGCATTTCTCATACGCTAATGCATGTGGGGCTGGAATTGGCAATGAAGTTTATTAGGTGAAGCTGACATCAAGGGAGCTGTTCTTTTAAAGAGGTTGTTCACCTTTAAATTAACTTTTAGTATGATGTGTAGACAATGATGCTGAGACAATTTGCAGTTGTTTTTCATTTTTTATTATTTGTGATTTTTCAGTTATTTGCCAGTTTTTCAGCACCACTTCAGTTTAGAATTTCAGCAGCTATCTGGTTGCTAGGTTCTTGCCTACTTTAGCAACCAGGCAGTGGTTTGAATGAGAGACTGGAATATGAATAGGAGGGGTCTGAAAAAAGATAAGAGATCAAAAGTAACAATAATAATACATTTGTTAGCTCACAAAGCAAATGTTTTTTGGCTAAAGATGTAGAAGAGGAAGTCAAATAATTCAAAAACTATAAAAAAAATAAATAACAAAGTTATAGGACATTCTATAACATATTGAAAGTTAACTTTAAGATGAACCACCCCTTCAAGGGCTCCCTCCCATTGGTGCATTGTGTATTTTACAACTAGCTTGTATTTTACCAAAGTAAGCACAGGTATTGGCACAAAGTAGGTTTTATCTCAGAAGCATCTTACTGTATCGCCATGAAGTTGCAGGCTTGGGGAGTAGATAGGGTTTTTTACCTTAGGCATTATACTATATCAGACTGTCCCTCAAGAAGAGAATTGATAACAACACTTACCATGCCTTCATTCAAACTCATTTGTCCTTTCATAACCTTATATGACATAGTGTATACATTTTAGAAATATGTATATGTTTTGCTGTGTTTAAGTTGTGTTTTCTTTCATTATCATAATAAGTTAACATTTCAGAAGTCTTTCGAAACCACATCCTCATTGGTTTGCATTGTGAAATTTATTTTGCTCTTTTATTCACTTCCCCATTAGAAACTGAAAGAGTTTTATCAGGTAAGCATATATCACTGATATTTTCATTCTAGCTGCTATTGTAATATATAGACAGTTTAATCCATGTAAATCGTGAGCAAAGTATTTAATGGGAAATAAATTGTACTTTTAGGTAAGGTTTTTTTTATTTCTAAAAAGATGGTTCGGAATAAGGGTATAACTCATTTTGTGCTTAGAACATTCCTCTGCACGTTTGCATTTATATACATAATTCTGTGTTTTCTCTCTGTCCTTACAAAGATTAACGTGAAAATTCTTTATAGACAATAATATAACACTTTATGTACACTTTACAAAGAATGCTTCAACTGATGCAAGCTGTATGTCAGCAGAAAGAGCATTCTTTGAACATTAGAAGCTAAACATTACAATATATATATATATTTAAATATGTATGGAGATTCTTAAGTAACTTTATCTTCTTTATTTTTAGGAGATTCAGAATTGTACGGCTGATTTAGGGATTACATCTGACAATTCCAACCACCCAGACAACAAGAATAAGAACAGATATGTAAACATTGTTGCCTGTAAGTGTTGTAGTTTCTTAGAAGTGTGTCTTTATCTTAATTTTGCAGTTGAAATCAATACATGATTAAAGACAGGGGTGGGCTGAGCCGACCGGGTGCCCCAGGCGATAGTTCATTGCCCCCACCGATTAATGGCAAGTGGCGGGGGCAATGAAAACGGAGCACAGACTAGGAGTAGGCAAGAGAGGCTCCTGCCTGGCACCCCCCCCCCAGTCGTGGGCACCCTAGGCAGCTGCCTTTTCGGCCTACCCCTAGTTCCGGCCCTGATTAAAGATATTGGCCTTATTTTATTGAAACCATTACTACCCTACAGTAAACATCCATTAGATATTTGGGCTCATTTTACAGATGCAGTAAGCAAAGTGCAATTTTGAGTGCAAATCAGTATTTTTTCCCAGAATGCAGTCATCATTGCAGCCACAATCAGGTGTTGTGTCTAATGCAGTTGCGTTCTATCTCATGAAATTGTATCTTTTTTGGCAAAATTAATGCAACATGCATTTCATCACAAATGCAATTACGTCTGTCTAGCATAATTTCTGGTGTTCAGCATGTGAGTGACGTCTGAAGCTGGAGCTACTGCTTAGTCAGGAGGTAGCAGTGGCTGCAGGGTTTCCCTACATCAATTGAAAGGAGGAATAGCTGAGCAGTGCCAAGCACAACTATTCGGAAATGTGAATAGTGTAATTTGGATGTGAGTTCCTTTAATGAAAATGGTGTTATGTGCAACTCATTGCAGGGTAAAGAATTAGTTGCCAACTACATCTGCAAACTTAAATGAGCCCTATTGTGTGCAGCAGGAGAGAGTATTAAATATAGGTAGTGTTTAGAAACAGATCTGCCAGTGTGATTTGCTAAAATATCTGCCAAATGCATACCTATAGTGTTTTTTTTCTGTTCTATATTGTAAAGAACTCTAGTATGCAGCATCTGCTGATCTTTTCAAGAGATTAGTTTTGTCTCCCACAATGCTTCTCTTCCCCAAGGAGTTATTTATAAGCACTGGGGAAATTTGAACTTGGACAGTAACAAATAACAACCAATCAGAGGTTTGTTTTCTTGCTGCCCAACATTTTAAGCAACAAAAGCAGACTACTTTATTACACAAAATGTAAAGACTTGCTACCAAAACACCAAAGCCTTCTTTGTGCTCTCTGTACTGACCTTAAATGTTACTTCTCTACTGTCAGTATTGCCTCTTTAGTATAATGTCACTGCCATAGCCATCCTGACTTTCAAATCCCTGCAATTATTCCAAATTTATGATGGGTTTTGTTGCCTTTTATTTGCTGAAAGACTCATTTATTTATAGATAAAACCATACTAAGCTTTCATTAGTGCATTTGCAATTTAATATTCTAATATTAATCCAATATAATATTCTAATAGAAAGGTCAGAGTTTAATCGCAGCTCTTCTTCTTACAGATGATCACAGCAGAGTTAAACTTTCACAGCTTGGAGAGAAGGAAGGAAAGGCAACTGATTATATTAATGCTAATTTTGTCGATGTAAGTAGTAATTTGCAGGATTTTTTTTTAGCTTGGATAGTAAATACAGACTGCAGAATATGGATTATAGAATGCAAGTTCATCTAGCCATCATTATTAAGGAATTGCAGTATCGTACATTGCTATCTGAACACTTTTGAACCATGTAATGATTAATTGTGCCAAAAGTTTTTCAGCCTAGCACAGTCTTCATGTAAGCCATTAATAGTAAAATGTTTTTAACATTTTAAAAAAAAAGTTTACACCGTATTATTGCCGTATTATAGTGAAGATGACATAAACCTCTCAGCCTAAAAAATATGTTAATGATACCCCAATAAACAAAATAAAATGTTTTTCCAATATATGACTTATCATACTACTCCAGTTTTATTACAGATACTGTTTTTCTTAAAAACATAGCAGCAAATGGGACATTGTTGTGACACTGAGTCAGTGTTTGTGTTACCTCTAGTTTCTTTGCATTGCCTTCTCTAGCATTGGTGTACAGTAGTTTGTCTTTGTTAAATAGATAACACAGTTTGGTCCACATTTTTGCTGTCTTGTTTCTTTTAGATTATATGAGAATGACATTTATGTTGATAATATGTTCATGTCTTGTAATTTTTATCTGATAACAGGGCTACAACAAACAGAAAGCCTACATAGCAGCTCAAGGGCCATTAAAATCAACAGCAGAGGATTTCTGGAGAATGTTATGGGAACATAATGTTGAGGTCATTGTAATGATTACAAACCTTGTTGAAAAAGGCAGAGTAAGTTTTCATTTTTCCAGACCAAAAATATACAGTAGGAGTAACTTGGATATATTTGATTTAAATGGGTTGTTTATCTTTAACTTTTAGTATGATGTAGACATTTTAGAGGGTAATATTCTGAAACAATTTGCAATTTGTCTTGATTTTTTTTATTATATATGGATTATGAATTATTTCATTTTTTGTTCATCAGCTCTCCAGTTTGGAATTTAAAAGCTATCTAGTTGCTAGGATCTAAATAACCCTAGCAACAATGCAGAGGTATGAGTGAGACATTGGGATATGAATAGGAGAGGGCCCTAATAGAAAGAAAAGTAATAAAATATAAAAATAACCATAAAATTGTAGCCCCACAGAACAATAATTTTTTGGCTTCTGGGGTGACCCCCCCCCCCCCATTTGAAAGCTGCAAAAGAGTTGGGAAAAAAGGACAAATAATTCAGAAACCATAAGAAATAATAAATTAAAAAGTTGCAAGGAACTGGTCAGTCTATAACATACTAAAAGTTAATTTGAAGGTAAACTACCCATTTCATGTTTTGTCATAATGTCATAAGAGATTGGGCATATTTATTCACTTGGGATGCATTTCAATTAAAACCTGGAAGAGGGGAACAAACATGGCTGCTCTATGGGTCTGTAATTCATGCTACCAAAATTATGAAGTGAAAAAACTTTGCAGATTTAGTTTATAAGGAGTTTAAAGCTGATACAAATTAAAACACAACAACAGGTGTAAAAAAAAATGTTAATTCTGTACAATGTAGGTCTTTTTAAAAATATTTGGGTACATACATGTTAGGTCAAATCAGCCAATGAATGGACAAAACTTACCAACACAGTTAGAGCTGCAATGACTATGAAGATTTTCATTCATCCAGGTCATGGTATATCTAGTCTAAATAAATCTAAACCAACTGGACTAGTTAAGTAATCATTCAAGACCTTTCACTACTCATCCGAGCAGCGTCTTCAATTCAACTGGCTGGTATGGGAAGTCCTCAGCATATATACTCATCCACTAATCCAATCACAATGGCACTTTGTAACTCTTCAGAAAGGTGACATCTGAAACTAGATGTCAAACCAGAGGCAGAAGAAACTATGGTATCATATGATGTCACTTCACTGTTCACATGTATACCTACCACAGAGGCTATTGAAACTATAAGAAATCGACTGCAGCAAGATAACACCCTCAGCAGCAGAATGAAACTCAGTCCTAACCAAGTATGTTTATTGCTAGATTTGTGCCTTAACACCACATACTTAGGACCAATTTTACAGGCAATACATGGCTGTGCAATGGGTTCACCAGTTTCTCCCATTGTAGCAAACTTGTATATGAAGGAAGTGAAAAGGAAGGCCCTACTCACATTCAATGGAACAACACCAAGTCACTGGTTCAGGTATGTAGATGACACTTGGGTTAAAATCAGATCCAACGAAGTGGCGGACTTTTCAGAACACATTAACTCAGTGGACAATAACATCAAGTTCACGAGGGAGGATGTCCATGAGAACAAACTTGCTTTTTTGGACTGTTTGATATCCATCCAAGAGGGGGGTAACTTGAAAACAGAAGTATACAGGAAACCCACTCACACGGATCAATATCTGTTGTTCGATTACCACCATCCGCTGGAACACAAACTGGGTGTCATTAGAACTCTAAACCACAGGGCGTAAAGTGTGACAACTGATACAGAGTCCAAGGACAAGGAATGCAAACATCTCAGAGGAGCACTAAAAGCATGTGGCTACCCAGACTGGGCCTTTGTCAAAACAACAGCAACTAAGCCCAACAGGAACACCAAAAGGAATAACCGTCTTGAGACAGAGAGAAGGCGAAATATAGTCATCCCATATGTAGCAGGAGTGTCGGAGAAACTCAGGAGAATTTTCAACAAACACCACATCCCCGTGTTTTTCAAACCTAGCAACACACTGAGGCAAAAACTTGTACACCCAAAGGATCCAACACTAAAGGAAAAACAAAGCAATGTTGTATATGCAGTCCAGTGTAGCGAGGAGTGCACCGACCTTTACATTGGGGAGACAAAGCAACTGCTCTCTAAGCGAATGGCTCAGCATAGCAGGGCAAACTCTACAGGGCAAGACTCTTTTGGACAAAGAAGACCGCTGGTTTGAAAGAGGTGTAAAAGAGGCCATTTATGTTAAAGTGGACAAACTTAACAAGTCCAGTTGCTTTAGATTTATTTATACTAGATATTTAGAGCTGCAATATTTCATGTCAGGTGATCTCTGAGGAAGCACAAAACAGTAGCCCATCACAAAATGGTGGCTTAAGATAAAATATGTAAAAGAGCAGTATTTACTGTTATATATATATTTCCGTTTCATAGGATTCTTTAATAGCCCACTTAATATGATTTAAACTATCTGTTGGTGAAGTAGTATTTCTGGGGGTTATGGTTATAACAGAAAAGACTCGAAAATTCACAGGAAACCTTTATGTGCACTAGTACTTACTATCGTGTGTGTTGTATTGCATTCATGGCAAAAAATTTGACCCTGTTTTGGGAATGATTATCCTGGTGCATTTTTCACAATTTAAATGTAATTTTGCTTATGCTGTTTTGTTGTGACGCAACTAAGAAATACTGAATATTCTGCTGTGTAGGGTACATTTTCATTTTACAGAAGCAATATTTGGAAGGAAATTAGTATATTTTTTTTTAGGAAGGCAATATAGCTACACTACAAGTAGGAATTATCTGTAAGAGGCATATATGAGTTGTAAGGCATAGTATCTTTTTCTTATGGCTCTTTACAATGTATACAATGTACATGTCTTCTTGATAAATCAGATTTTAATATGAGACATATAATATGAATAATACAGAAATTGCCAGTATCACAAATAAGAATATGTTTTAGGTGCTTAAAAAACAAAATAAAGTTTTCATACTATACACATAGAACATTTATTGAAACATTTAAAACAATGACATTTATAACAAAGTTTCATTCCATACCAAATAGCACAATTCTTTGCCTATTTTTTATATGGATTAGCAAACTGATACACATTTAGCTGGGCTAAATGAAAACATGTTTTGCTAGTGATAATTGTACTGTCTATGTAAAAAAAATGTTTCTCTATGGCCATCTTTATTAAGATAGGCAAAGTCTGGGACTTCACATATAATTGGTACACTTTTTATTGGATTGAGACCTGTATGTTCTGGTTACTGTAGGGCATGCAGTAGTTCCTAGGTCACTGCATAGTTCTGTAGGTTGTTTACTAACCTAGTCCATAAAGTTGCTGTTTTGTGGCTGTGGACATGCTCCTCTAAACTTAAACCAGGAAATACATATTTTCCACATATTTACCTACCTAATGACACAGGCTCTATCAAAAACACATACCCAAAAATACCTCAAAAGCACAGGACGTGCTTACCAATTCAATTATGATATACAGTAGTTACATAGTTCAGTTGGGTTGATAAAAGATCAAAATCCATAAAGTTCAGCCCCTCCAAATGAACCCCAGTGCACATGTATATTCTACATACATACATTTTTATACAAATCTATCTATATACTCACATATATCAAATGTATACCAATATATATATATATATAAATAAATATTTATATATATACCAATACCTATACAAACTGTAACAATGAAAAATACATCATGTTTCGCCTCCAGTGCCAGTACTTCCAGCTCTCTGAGTAACTTGATAACTAGACTCTCTACTAACCACAATAGCATTCCTCATACCATGACTACTCAGCATTTACCATTCTACCATTGATCCATCAAATGTACAATTTCCCCAGATACCTTCAGTTGCTTGCCCTTGCATTCTTTCCATAAACTAAGATTCTTACCCCTGTATGTAATAAAAGACACTAAGGGCCACATTTACTAATCCATGAACGCTCCGAGCATTCGTTCAAATGCTCCAAGCGTATTTTCCGCGACTTTTTCGTCACTTGCGCAACTTTTTCGTACTTTGAGACAAAATTTGTAAAATCGTATTGTCGCGCAGTGTACGAAAGCTTGGGATTCATTCAAACTTCGTTATCGTGACTTTCCTTGGGCCAGGAGCTGCAGAGTGATTCCTATGGGAGGCTTCCAAAATCATGCACAGAAGGATCAAAGTCGCAAAGGTTTTCCCGCTGTTTACAATAGTTTGGTACAAAAATTTCAGATCGCCAATACGATATTATCATGACTAATACGATTTTTTCGTAAGCATTTTCGTGATATTTGCGATCTTCAGAAATTATCGTATCCAATCCGAATTTTTCCCATTCGGGATTTGAACTCGTGATTTCATGAATGTGCCCTTAAGTTTGCCTAGGAGCAGTTATCAATAGCAACCAATAAGATGCTTGCTTTTAAACAGGTGACCAATAAATGCTTCCTGCTGATTAGTTGCTGCTCCTGGGCAAACTTAGTGTCTTTTATTACATAATCCCCTAAAACATAATTCTGCAACCTACAGTATCTTTTTGGTCTATCTTCTGAACTCTGTTTGCCTCCACCTCCTTCAAACTTGCACCTGAAGGGGTACATAGGTTGATCTATGTCAGCCCACTGAACTTGGCTTGGGAATACCTAAAGCTTGAGAGAAAAATGAAATTGAATGAGAATACAGAAAGGATTAAGTTTAGTACAACACAAAACAGGAGAAAACATCCAAAAGACTAGAACAAGGTGACATAGCCATTCAAATGGCATATACCTGTATGCAAACTGTGACTAAATTTTTGTCTCCTGCATATAAGATATTAATGTTAATGATGTATTCCTTTCTAAATAAATGATGTTTTTTATTGAATTAGAGAAAATGTGACCAGTATTGGCCTAGCGATGGCAGTGAAGAATATGGTTCATTTCTGGTAACTCACAAGAATACAAAGGTCTTGGCTTATTACACTGTACGGACATTTATCCTGAGAAACAATAAGATTAAAAAGGTTAGTAGTAATCCTTAAAACTTTATCTAAAGATAAAAGCACATGCCTCCCATTGTAACAAAGGATTTTTTAAAGTAGGATAGTGAAGAGAGGCATTAAGCTGGCCATACACGTTAAGATTTTTCTCTATTTAACTACCAATTTCAGTGCATCCAACAACTCCGTCAAAGTATCATAAGGTTAGTGTGCACCAAACAATCCTACATCTAGCATCGGGCAGGTTTGAAAATTTTCTTTGTTAACAATAAACTGTTCTATTGCCCTATTGTTTGCAGGACCAAGCAGGTAGTTTTTTTTGGTTAAACAAGACAATGTCACTTAAAATGGTCTTTTCGTTGATGGACAAATCCTACTTTTAAACAATTGTTTCAGGAAAAGCTTGGTCCTATGATAACAAAAACATCTTTTGAAAATCCTTGCGAGTCTTTTTCGGCGATTTCTGGAAATCGCGCCGCCGCGTGTGCCATCCCGCCGGCGACTTACATGTTTGCCGGTGGGATGGCAGGGGAAGGCAATTCGGGGAGATTAGTCACCCGCGAACAGGGAGTTTTGTCGCGGGCGACTTATCTCCCCGTGTGCCAGAGCCCTAACGAGTATGGCAAGCTTTAGAGTTATAAACATGCTGATAAGAAGGGGGTGTTAAGTTTGTTAAGATGTACTTGTTGAAATGTGTTTGGTGAACTTTATCTCCATATGGAATTTGGCATTGGGGTAAAAGTCATTGCACAAGAGTTTAATTAGCTGGACTGCTCAATAGGGTTAATAAATAAATGAACTGGTGTGTAACTATGTACACTCCACTCCAAATGGTCTAATATACCTAAATACAATGCTCTACTTTGAATGGCCCTCTGCTGCATTAAAATCTTTAGAAAATATCTTAATGGGGAAATGATATAGGAAAAAGTGAGTGTCAAAAAGAAAGGAAAATAAAGAAGAACAAAAATGTTTCTTACTTTCTTTTTCCTTTAAGTGCTGTGGGAATGTGTTATAAAAATAAAAGGAAATAAAGAAAAACAATTGTCCTTCACTTCTAATTCTTTATTTATGTCTTTTCCCCACTGAGACCTTATGTGAGATGTCTAATGCAGGAGAGAGCACTTAATCAGAGGTACATGAATGGAATGCCTGCAAGTGGAGGTTTTCTGGAATCATCTGGCATCTACTTTTGTGTGTTTGCTCATCTGCTCTGTAAATGCAGATGGCTTTTTGTTTCCTCTCTACAAATCCTTGACATTCAGTCCCAGTCATAATATTCAATGCAAGCGTTATCTAGTACATATAAGTGAGCTGAGCTTGTAAACCGAAAAATTCACAAAACTGCAGAAAACTTTGCAAAACGGCAAAAAAAATCTGCTGAAGTTTTCACCAACTGTAAATCCATGCCTGGCAAAAAAAATACTTAATATGTTACTATAAAACCATTATTAAATAAGTGTGTATTATTTATACTTATGGAGTCGGACGGGTTAGAATAAATCGTGGAAGGAAGCTTTTGTGCAAGTTTGAGTGCAATATATACCCGAGTATAAGCCAAGGGTCACTTTTTAAGCACATTTTTTGGGCTGAAAAACTCGGCTTATACTCGAGTATATACGGTATTTTTCTTGCCTGTCACCAGTCTGATAAAAGCTACAGAAATACATTTTAGGTGAATTGACATTCTTTGTTTTTAATATTGTTGTGTGTATGGACTATACCAAAGATGTGTACTGGATTTTCTGAGTTACCAGTGATAGGAATGGCTTATTGAATGTATTTTCCCTTATTTGCATAGATTAAAATGTATAATATTATAGTAAATATTATTGCTCAGACAAACGTTAATGTTAATGTCTTTTATACCAGGGATCACAAAAGGGCAGACATAATGAGCTGACAGTGGTGCAGTATCACTATACACAGTGGCCTGATATGGGGGTTCCTGAATATACCCTTCCAGTACTCACATTTGTAAGAAAAGCTTCAGCTACAAAGTGTAATGGTAATGGTCCTGTTGTAGTGCACTGCAGGTAAGTTTTGCATTGAAAACTTCAAATATTTGTTTCTTGTATATTATATTTTACGTTATTACTATTAGAAATGTGATAACAATAATGATCACAATAGTAATATTAATATAGTGCTAACATATTCAGCGTCACTTTTTAGTTTTTTTTGGTTCAGGGCATTATGCAATAATTTTAATAGCTGTCTGTTTTGTATATGTCTTAATGTCAAATACTGTATGTCACATAACTGAACATACATCGGAAGTAGCCACTAAGTTTCAAGGCCATATAAAGGAATAGAGAAATGACCCATAGGTCTAATATCCTTTTTCTAGGCTACAGAATTATATGAATACCCATAGACTGACCTCTGCATGTTAACTGTATTGTGAACTCTGAAGTGAAACTAAGTGATAAGTTGATTATTTGTAGTTTATACTTAAAGGGGTTGTTCACCTTTAAAATAACTTTTGGTATGATGCAGAGAATGATCAAATTGCAATTAGTCTTAATGTTTTATTTCTTTATGTTTTTTTAATTATTTAGCTTCTTGTTCACCTGCTCTAGTTTGTAATTTCAGCTGCTACCTGGTTGCAAGGGACCAATTTAACCTAGCAACCAGGCACTGAATTGAATGAGAGACTAAAAAATAAAAAGGAGATGGTCTGATTATAAAGAAAAGTAATAAAAATTTAAATAATAATAAAATTACAGCCTCACAGTTCAGATTCAAAAACTATAAAGGATAAAAAATGAAGACCAAGGAAAAGTTGCTAAGAATGGGCCATTCTATAACAGTGATCCTCTACCAGTTGCTCACAAACCCCGTTGATGTTGCTCCCATTGAGAGCTCTTACAAATTGAACGCATTTACATCATTTTATGTGGGGTAAACTACAAAAAAGTATGTTCACCCCAGAAAACCATATATTTTTGGAAAGTACACATTGCTCTGACACCAAAATGGGTACCCATGTCTTTCTACTCCAAAGTACCAAGCTGCAAAGCTTTTCCAAACTGGTGATTTTTATGACATTTCTGAAAATCACCTCAAAGCTTCCACTTTGCAGCATCTTATCTCCCACATAGCATTAGGTACCAAGATAAAACACCCTAATTATGAATGCCAGGAGTTCACTGAACAGTTTGATACCCAATATGTATAGGTTTATCACACACATTAGGAAAGCCTTTTTCTGCAAGAACGTAGTACTTGGTAGGTTAATATCAGTAATGAAAACTGAATAATTTTAGAAATGAACCCTTTTTAAAGGAACAGTTTAATGTCAAAATAAAACTGGGTAAAACCTTATAGTTACCTGAAAATGTATTCTATAAAGGCTGGCATGAATGGATGTTTAACAAAATAGCCAGAATTTTTGTTTGTTTGTTTTATTTATTTATTTTCTTTTTTACAGTGCTGGTGTTGGGAGAACTGGTACATACATTGTCCTGGACAGCATGTTAAAGCAAATTCAGCATGAGGGAACCGTAAACATTTTTGGTTTTCTAAAACATATTCGTTCTCAACGAAATTACTTGGTTCAAACTGAGGTAAAAAATTCAGTCCAAACAATATATTTAGGGGCACATTTTCTAATCCACGAACGTCCGAAAAGCCTCTGAATGCGTTTTTTTCGTAATGATCGGTATTTTACGATTTTTTCGTAAATTGTCGTGACTTTTTCGTAGCCATTATGACTTGCTCGTAAATTGTCGCGACTTTTTCGTAGCCATTACGACTTGCTCGTAAATTGTCGCGACTTTTTCGTAGCCATTACTACTTGCTCGTAAATTGTAGCGACTTTTTCGTAGCCGTCGTGCCGAGTACGAAAGTTTCGGATTCATTCAATTATGCAAAGTCGCAAAGGTTTGCCCGCCGTTTACGAGCGCTCAATACGAAAAAGTCGCGACAATATACGAGCAAGTCGTAATGGCTATGAAAAAGTCGCAACAATTTACGAGCAAGTCGTAATGGCTACGAAAAAGTCGCGACAATCTACGAGCAAATCGTAATGGCTACGAAAAAGTCGCGACAATTTACGAAAAATCGCAAAATGTTCGTTTCCAATCCGATTTTTTCCCATTCGGGATTCGGATTCGTGGATTAGTCAATCGGCCCCTTAGTGTAAATACATTTCCTGTGCTCATAAACAAAACACAGCCATTTGAATTATATAATAGAACTGTGTTATAATATAACCATGTACAGTTTAAAATGTAAATACCCTAAATAGTAAAAAGCATCAATATAAGTCCTAAGTACAGCACTCTGCAAGTCTTGACAAAGGCAAAAAGTTCTATTTACCTACTGGTCCAATGTTTTGGTTACACCCAATGAAAACAAATCAGTGTCCACAAGAACCCTACCCCCAATTTAATTAAAAAAAGGCGCTAAAGAAGCAACATTAATTGTCATAGCAAACTAATGCAGAGTATAAGTACCCAAGTTCATCCATGAGCTATCACTATAGATGCACACAAAAGCAAATCACTCCAATTATATATTAAAAAGATTATAAAATATAATATGAAAAATTCATTATGATAATGTAATAGTAAAAAAAGAACCAGTGACAGATTTATGACTGCTTAAGGTTTATGAAGAAACTAGCATTTTACATTAACAAACTTGCATTATTACTAAAGTTCAAAAAGTGATTTCTACTGATTTGGCAAATCTGTCAAAGATTGCAAGAAAGTAAGGAAAATGGATTGCATTATGCTGCAGTTCAGTCTTATACTTTCAATAGACTACTATAGAAATGAATGCCAGTAAGACTATCTGATGAGTGAGTCTAATTAAATGTAAATAAGTATGAGTGTGTGTGCTCTAGGACCACACAGCTTCATATTCTGTAGTATGGATGGAAAATATGTGTCTGACACAAAGGTAAAATGAATAAAGGCACAGCGCCAAATTGTTTTCTATTCTCATTCTCAACTCAGTTTAAAGACCTATCCCTTGCATCCACTGAGTGCATACTGTAATTCAAGTCAATTAAGTGCCTTCTTGTAAACAGCCCAAGACTAGGGGGGAGATTTATTAAGACACAAATGCTCGGAGCGTATTTTAGCCATTTTTTTCGCGCTTGAGCAACTTTTTCGTACGCCTGCATGACTTTTTCGTACACTTGCGCGAAAAATTCGGAAAGGTTCTGCCGCTGTTGACAATCGTTCGGTACGAAAATATTGTGACTTTCGAATTGCCAATACGATATTATCGTGACTTACAATTTTGTCGTAAGCATTTTCGTGATATTTGCGATCTTCAGAAATTATCGTATCCAATCCGAATTTTTCCCATTCAGGATTCGAATGCGTGTTTTAATGAATCGGCCCCTAGGTCTCCAGGTCACAAGAACATACTAGTAGACAAAGCATATCACCTGAGTAAGACAAACATTTCCTATTCAACCCAATAACAGTGCTCATGGGCTTCCTGAGAAACAAGTTCCTATACCGACACTGATAAAATTGCCATAGCTGCCACAACTTTGCCTTTTTCTATGGTAACAAAAAGGTACTTCCTTTTTTAGTGATAGTATTTCTATAAACTCATGACAAGCACTTGGCAGCCCCCTTGGCTTGCTGTTGAGTAAGGTAATGTGTGGATGGATTTTTTAAAAACAAAGAAATGTTGCTATTGTATAGGAGCAGTACATCTTCATCCATGATGCTTTGGTGGAGGCTATTCTTAGCAGAGAGACAGAGGTCCCTGAGAGTCATATTCATGGCTATGTTAATACTCTCCTAACAACGGGCCCATCTGGAAAATCAAGACTAGAGACACAGTTCAAGGTAACCAAATTCTATTCAATTAAATAGTGCTCAAATCAATAGGACTTTCTCATTCTTTTATTTCTTAAAGAATATTAGTCTTGAAGGCAAAGGACCCTGCAAATATTTTACTATAGATTGTATCTTTACTGTGGCTTTTACCTTGAGCTTTGTAAAAAGGACTAATCATATATACAGCACTGGACATTGTAATGTGTACTTTAACAAAATAACAGGCAGAATTCTGTTAAAATGGCACAGGGTACACAATAACTACTCATTCACACTGAATGAATGGAACACGAGAGGCACATTCCTGATTATTAGTGGAATGTGTTCTGAGAGAAAAGCTTTGGTACACAGGAGAAATCCTTGTATGCTTTAACCCTTAAAAGCAGACAATAGGTGCTGGGAGAAATTTCATGAAGCTGAGCTTACATTAGTCTAATATAAATACATTAATATGAGAGATAGAAAGCCATATTTGTAATCATTTAATGACTTTTTGTGTTATTGACAATAAAATATGAAGGTTTTACTGAAACATTTCATATAAATTCCTATACGTACACATTTACAGTGTCATTAAAAAAATATACTGTGACAAGAACCACAAAAATCTTATTGCTAAAATGTATTTTTTTCCCTTTAGTTATTAAGTGAGCCAAACATACTACAATGTGATTACTCAATGGCACTGAAACCACAAAACAGAGACAAAAACAGAACTTCATCAATCATTCCAGGTATTTTATTATTTTTATATTTTATTTGTAGACATCCAGGTAGGCCTTTTTAGAAATATTATGCTTTAGTTATTTTCAATGTATTCATACAATGATGTGGATAACATATAGACATATCAAGATATACAGTATATGGATATATATGAATATATATAGGTATATATGTATAAAGATAAGGATAGATGATGATAGATAGATAGATAGATAGATAGATAGATAGATGTTATACTGTAGAGTGATAGTGCATACTGAATATTCATAATCAGAATGCAAAGAACAAGGTTAAAATGGAACTGGAAAGTGCAACATCTGCAATGCTATAAAATCCAGGATGAACAGATCCTAAACAGTCTGAATAGGAGCTTTACTCACAATCCTTAGAATGTGTCTGTGGCTTGCAGCTTCTTTAGAATTATAAGTCCATACTGATTTGTGCCCAGTAGAGATATCCATGACTATGTAGAGTGATTAAACCATGATGGTTGTTTTATTTGGATGGATCCATTTAGCAAATATGAATTGTAAAGTCTATATTGTGAGTCTAATATTATGTTTTTCTCTTTTAATAACTATAGTTGAAAGATCAAGAGTGGGCCTTTCCTCTTTGGCTGGAGAAGGAACAGATTACATTAATGCATCGTATGTCATGGTAAGACAGATTTCTGTTATGAAAATTAGAGATCATTAGGATTGATTTATCTTGCTTGCCAGAAAATCTTGCGAAAAAGGCAGAGAATCAAAAAAAGCAATAATCAACCATGTTTATTCTTTGAAGGACATTGTGCAACCTTGTAACATGATCACTGCTGCATCCTAATTGATGTAATGATTCTTTTGAGTTTACCAATGGTTTTGTTGATTCAAGTGGGGAATAATTATATCCCTTTGTGATGTGAAGTGCTTATTGAAGGTCATAATACTGGAAGCCTAGCAACGTGGATAAATGATTTGTAAAAGTATACTAAAAAGACCAGAAAAGGTAAAATGATATATTTACACAGTTATGTGTTTATTGCAGCAAGTAAATTAGGTAGTAGCTATAAATGTAACATACACATTTTATACCTTGTAAAAATGAGCAATTGAAACACTTGCAATAAAATATGTGGTTTCAAAGATGACAGTGACTTTTACAATTGCAAAGTTAATTAGCTGTTCATTTAGTCATCATATAAAAATAAATGATATAAAACATTTGCAACGCTGCCTAAAAAGTAATGTTTTGTTATACTACTGTATAATAATGAGAATGTCTTAATGCATGCATTTTTTTTCATGTATATATTTTATTTTTGTAGGGTTATCATGAAAGTAATCAATTTATAATCACGCAACATCCTTTGCTTCACACAATAAAAGATTTCTGGAGAATGATGTGGGACCATAATTCCCAGTTAATTGTAATGCTTCCTGATAACCAGAATATGGTAAGATATTTATCTAATAGCAGAAATACAACAAAATAAATAACTGTCATTCTTTTGCTTTTCTACTTCATGATTAAATCTGGAAGTTCATTAACCTATTAATGTACATTCTCACTGGTCAGTCAATGTGCTGAAAAGCATAGGATTTAGTAACATAAGTAAACATTGGGTTTTACTTGTGTAACTGCTTAAAGTGAATGTTACCAAATTTGAATATTACCAAGTTAAAGGGGACCTGTCACCCTGAGAAATAATTCTAAATTCTTTAACATTGCATTAGTCAAGCAAAATAAACTTTACTTACACTATCTAAATTATATAAAACTTGTTTTCTTTAGTCTTGGAATTCACAATCACCATTTTGTGAACACTGTTATTAAAACAAGCATTGCATCATCCCAAAACTTTGTTAATGCACCAGAAAGGGGGACCAGATCCCCATGCCCATACACTGGCTACACAATTATATATAGTTGAGAAAGGTAATTTTGACTGACAGCTGATTAATTTGTTTCTAGCAACTCTAAAGCACGCTACGCTTGGGGCAAGGGGGTGGAGTCATTAGGGCCAGAGCCTGATTAAAGGCCTTACATGAGAGTGAAAGTCCTTAAGAATGCAGTGTTTAAAGGCAGGAGGCTCCAAGGGACAAAAGAAGTAGGTGCATTGCCGATTGCGATGACCTTAAGTTAGATCCTTGACCCTTAAATTAAAGAAACCCTTTGTATACAGCACCCTATTTGAACTGCACAAACAATGCCAGAGTATTGGGAAGATCATGTAGTTGAGACAATTACCAATCCAGCAGCAAAGATTACAGAACAGCCAATGTTCACATTTATTCACCCAAAATCCTTTAAACACTATGGGCATTAACACACACAACAAAAGGCCAATCTGCGCCTGTTCACCCTGTGTATGCACTGACAAACACAGGATCAGCCTATCAGTGCACACATACAGGGTGACTCACTCCAGAGGAAAACATTTTTTTGTGTGTGTGTGACACTGCCCTAAGGCTTTATAAAAATAAACCAATTTGTAAACCTGCATTTATAACATCGGTACTGTTGAAAAAGAAGTTTGACCTTTCTTTTTCTGTTTTATTTGAAATCAAGGTGTGAATATTAGAATTTGATGATTGCTGATTAATCTGTTTGGCTTTCTGTAACATTTATAGGCTGAAGATGAATTTGTCTACTGGCCCAACAAGGATCAGCCTATCATGTGTGACACCTTTACAGTTAGCTTGGTTGGAGAAGATCACATGTGTCTCTCAAACGAAGAAAAACTGATAATCCAAGATTTTATTTTAGAAGCCACACAGGTAATCACATTTCATTATATTTAGTCTGATGCAGATCACCCATTCATCAGCTGATATGAAAATGCATTTACCGGATATTAGCAATGCTTTAAGGCAGTATCTCCTGCATCTCTGAACTTATAGATCTGGGAATTAATAGTATCAGAATAAGCAACTATTTAGCTTCAAAATGTGGAAATCTGGGAACTTTGAATGCGCTAAATGTAATATAACAAATGCTAGTGCCATTTTTTGTATACATACAATTTAATGCAAAATCTCTATAGATTGCCCTAAAATTTTGTGTAGTTCAGTCAAATAATTTCATTGTCTTGTCCTGCTCCTTTACAGTTATTAGGGAATTTAACAATTGTACGGATGTTTTCTTCCTGTTGTGTAGGGATTTCCGACTCTATAATGATTTTATTAGCCTTTTACGAATATGTTGGTGTTACTTTGCTATCTCTCTTTTTTTTTCAAACTAGGATGACTATGTTCTTGAAGTGAGACATTTCCAGTGTCCAAAATGGCCAAATCCAGATAGCCCTATTAGCAAAACATTTGAGATTATAAATCTGATCAAAGAAGAAGCAACAAATAAGGATGGAACAATTATTGTACATGATGAGTAAGAAATGAACCATTTAAATGGACTACTATCAGAATATTTCTTTATTATGTGACTGTTTCACTGTATTTCTTAAATATAATTAAACACACAGATACTGGAAACCTGATATCTTGAAATCTTCCCATCTCCCATTTAACAAAGAAGTTTTCTTTCGATTATAACTTTTTTCTCTGTAGCAATAAGGTGGTACCTTGTACTTGATGGTTACTAAGCAACATAAATCCATATTGAGCTTATTCAGTGTTTAAATGTTTTTTAGTAGACTTACAGGTCTCAAGCATTCTGGATAATAGATCCCATGCCTGCACTATAATTTATTATAATGACTTGCTTTCACTGTTCTTAAACCCTTATTTCAGCTATTTTTCCTTCAGCACCCAGGATTTTTTTTCATTCTGTATACTTTGGGTCACTTGTACTTTAGAATTATTTGAATCTGCAGTAAACTTTAATTTTACTGATAATGAACTAGAATACTTGTAGTAATCTGGTGCTCTGGGGTGCAAGCCTGACATCATGCAAGTGAATTCCCAAATGGGCTATAGTATGTAGCTTCTTTCGACACCACAGCCTATTGATGACTGGCAATGGAATAGGAGTGTATATAACAGTTTTGAGCATTGCGCTCCAGTTCTTTACAAATCATGGATTGTGTTGCAAGCCAATATGCACTACAGCAATTTTTTTTTTTATTTCTACTTGTTTAACCGAATGTTATATCATTTCAGATATGGAGGGGTGACAGCAGGGACATTTTGTGCTTTATATAGTCTCATGCATCAGCTGGAACAGGAAAACTCAGTAGACATTTACCAGTTGGCTAAGATGATTAATCTGATGAGACCAGGAATTTTCACAGATATTGTAAGTAAATCATATTGTTATGCACATGTTGAATAATCAAGTACATACAATGCATTCAAATTTAAGGAATGCAGAAGAGCTTGGTAGAAACAGCACAGTGATATCATCATTTAAACACAAGTAGCGCTGAACGATTTTACCTTAAAAAAAAGAAACCTCTTATATCTGACATCAAAACAGTGTAGAACATAGTGGATAAGTAAAGAACATATTGGGGGAAATAAATTCAGTTCTACATTTTTCCTATTACATATGGGCCAAAAATGCTCTTTAGATAGAGACCTCTACTGTCTTGTTCTACTATTCATGAACAATGTTTCACCAGTTCTGACTAGGTGAGTGAGATGTAATCCAGTAGTGAGACCCAAGGCCAGATTTCTTTTCAGTGCACCCAGAGGCCAGCACTCTTCACCGATTCTAATGGACTTATTCTTTTCCCACAGACGGAGAATCAGCCTCGTGTGGCATAAGCCTTATGTATACTGTAAAAACTTAGCATCAGTTACTATAAAGAGCAACTGTTTGTTGTAACAAATCTATGTTTAATAGTTTATTTTTAGAAATAGCAATTATTTGTTTCTCATTGTTTTTGAGATATAAATGATGTTTAGTGTGCTTTCTCAATCTAACATTTTCCCCTGGTGCAAACAACGCAAGCATGCTGTTTGTCAGTAGTAAATTGCAGACTGCTGAATCAGCCAATTAAAGCAGGGTAAATATGACAGTGACTCACAGCAGCAATGTGTTGCAGCCATTAAAATAATGCTGGGATGAGGAATGTTAAAGAACTCACAAATATATTGCTTTAGGTGACCATTTGGGTGTCCTTATAAGTCCTGCAAATCTTAAACTACCCAAAAACCAAACCAAAGAATTTACTACTATGTGCAACATTTTGAAATAGATAAGTAATATACCCTCAATCATTATTGTAGTAGGTAACTAAACAATCTTAATTATATATATTATTATTATATAATTATATGTATAGATTCCATTAGCTTACAATGGGTTAGGTAAGTCACGAAGAGCAAAAGTTTAAAAGGAATGTAAAAAGATAATGTGATGGTCCCAATAGTAATACAGTGGCCGAGTACTGAATTCCATGTTACTAGCATAAAATTATTTTCAGATACACATATTTAGGTTTTACATCTCATTCTTATGTTGTGTACTTTGTTTTATGCTATAGGAGCAGTATCAGTTCCTGTATAAAGCCATGCTCAGTCTTGTAAGCACACGGCAAGAAGAGGATTCCATGGTATTTATGGACACTAATGGGGCATCCCTACCTGATGGTAGTATGGCTGAAAGCTTAGAGTCATTAGTATAATTCTGTGGCATTCTATAGCAGAGGCATTTTCATTGTCCAAGCTTGCTGACGAAGATGTGAGCAGTTTGCATTCCTTCGAAAAGAGCTGATTTGATACCTTTGAACTCTCACAATGAATACCTTGTGCCTTGGGGGACAACTTGTTATCTATGTGTCATGTCAATACTAACTCGACCACTTGCAGTGTTTTTATGAATATATTGTCACACATATTCAGTATTAGTTTATTATGTTGAGATTTTAACTTTGAATATATATTTCTAGATGTGTTTTTTTGCTTTGGAAGGAAGGCAGTCTGTAATAGTGTCACAATGAATTGCGCTTTGGTAGGTATTTATGCATTTGCTAGCTTTTGACTTTTCTGTATTCTATTGGAATGTAAATGGCATTTTCCTCTTTATAACATTTCAGAAATGACAACTGTCATAGGGGACAGTAATGTAACACTTACTGTACTGTACATATTGTTATAGTGACTCCATGGACCAAATTTATATTTATAATTGTAGATTTTTATATTTTACTACAGAGTCTGTTTTCTAGTAACCTGTAACTGCATTGGTATAATAATGTTTTTTTGTTATTTGATTTTACCAAAATTTCTGACCTGTTAAATTGCATCTATACACTGACAGCATTTATGTTATTGCATGTAATTTTAGACTGTTAAAAATAAAATGGTTTTAAATATCTTTACATGCCATTGTTTCACTGTTAAATAGGACAAAAGAAAAAGGCTGACAACATTCATAATGCATCCAGAAATATAGACTTTATCTAATGAGGCTTTAAAATTAAGCTATTTTCTGTTAACCAAATGAATCTAAAATATGTTACCCCCTATTAGCAAGTAAAGCAGTGGTGTAACTAGATGTTACTGGGCCCCTCAGCAAATTCAGTTTAGGGCTTATTAATTATGACTTTACTGGGTCGTCTACACTCCTGGGTCCCCCTGCAACCGCCAGGTCTGCTTCCTCTGTAGTTACGCCCCTGATGTAAAGTATTATATGTCAATATTTTAAATATTCTACATCTGAGCATCAACAGGATCTTTATATGTGTTACAGGAGGAATCTCTAAATAACCTCTTATTTAAGTAAGTTAGTTGCCTTTTTCCTCTGCATATTGCAGACTACCACAAACAGAATATTTTCTCCTGTGCCTCACATTGACTTTAATGGGATCTGTGCAGATCAACAGAGGAAAAGAAAGGGGAGCAGAAGGGAGTCGGGCCAATTGACAATAAATGTGTTCTTAGTACAAGGCAAAGTGTAAAGCTGTATAGTGTATACTGAAAAAAACCTGTGTTATGTTTCTGTTGTAACTGTTGCTTTCTTATGTAACAGAGTGGTGGCCTGCACACTGCCAGGTGCGTCAGTTCCACAACTTTATACTGTATATAAAGTTCTTTTTGGAAATATGCACTTAATTCTACAACATATAATGTGCCTGGGGCACAGTCTTCTGCCTTTATTGTAAAAAAGTCACAATCTCCTTAGGCGACCTACCCAGAACACCATACTTCAATGTTCAAGCAGAACCCATACATACAAATAAATCAACCAACTTTTAGTCAATGAAACACTATCAATTTAGAAATCTTTATGTAAAAAGCTACCTTCTTTAAAATTATGGAATCCCACGAAAATATAACCCCTTCTTCATGGATGAGAATTAACTGTAAACACACAGAGAAAACCCCAATGAATGGATCTTTGTATGGTGTCCTTAGAACCACACAGAAATCAAGGTATTTTCAACCCTGAGCATTTTTAGGTTAGAAAAGCACCTACAATATTAGAGATATTCAATGAGATCATCCAGGAGGCAACTATACTGACCTCCATGCTATACATATTTCCCTAATTCTAAAAGATGGGAAGGGCCCCCTATCCTGCTCCAGCTATCGCCCAATAAATCTACTAAACACTGATATCAAGATATTCAGCAAATTCATTCATATTCTACTAAACATAATATAATCATACTAAACTAATTCATACTAAGCACTGATATCAGCATATTCCCCAGGGCAACCAATCAGCAATTAGATTTCAACAGTTAGAAAACCAAAGCAAAGTATTTGACTGGTATGAGCAACATAACCGGTAATGTTTTACTCCACCTTTTACACAGCATGATAAATATACCCCATAGAGTCAAGTCAAGTAGGTTTTTATTGTCATTCCAACCATATACAGTACAGTATACAGAAACGAAACAGCGTTCCTCCTGGACCAACTTGCTACATAGATGCAACATATGAATTAACAATACAACATAAATTTAACGACATAAATTAAAAATATTGTGCAAATAATTGCAAGAGCAGTTCAGGTAGGTATGAACAATTGTGAGATAGTTTTAGATCAGGTGATCAGAGATATGGAACTACTACACAATCTCCTGGGTAACTCGGGAAAATGATAGTATCATTACACATAACATTTCATCCTTGCTGTAGAATACAAATACACCCCCCTATTTAAAGGGGGAGCTGCTCAACTGCATAAGAATGACTTTCTTAATCTGGAAATATATAAAAAGCCACTATAACCTTGTCCAAAACCTCATAGGTGTGTTCCAATATTTGCAAACCCAAATTCCCCCCCGGGTACGATTAAAACCTTCTCTGTTGATTGGAAGAATTATGGTTTAACACAACTGAGAGACTTATAACCCACAAACTTGTAAAATATATGCATTTCAGGATTTACAGCCTAAGTTTACTCTACCAGTATATCCAAATTCAACACTTTGAACATCAAGTTCCGGTACCCAATTACCACTAGAGCTCTCTCCAAACTACCAGAAAAGGTCTGATCTACAATATACTTCACTTCACTTAACACCTGTTAAGAAGCTCTTTTTACTAAGTATGTATAGATGATAAAACGGGAGAGACTGATAAATATTATAACAGGTATGGGATCCCTTATCCAGAAACCCATTATCCAGGAAGCTTTGAATTACGGGAAGGCCGTCTCCCATAGACTCCATTTTAATTAAATAATTACAAAATATAAATATTTATAAAAATTATAAATTAATTTCCTTTTTCTCTGTAATAATAAAACAGTACCTTGTATTTGATCCCAACTAGGATATAATGAATTCTTATCGGAGGCAAAACAATCCTATTGGGTTTAATTATGCTTACTATCCCTTATCTGGAAGACCCCAGGTCCCAAGCATTCTGGATAACACGTCCCATACCTGTATTATTATTATTAACATTTATTTATAAATAGGGAGTAACCCCTTGCTGGATGGACTTTAATCTGGGATAATGCTAAAAAGGCTTCATATTGTGTCACAACACATAAGGAGACAAATTATAAAATATTAATGTAATGGTACATGCAGCGCCGGATTTGTCTTTCCGGTGCCCCTAGGCCACCCCCGTTGGTCGCCCATAAGCGCCCCCCCCCGCGCACGGCCACGCATGCGCAAACACTTAGGGGCTGATTTACTAACCCACGAATGGTCCGAAGGCGTCCGAATGAGTTTTTTACGTAATGATCGGTATTTTGCGATTTTTTCGGAAATTGTCGCAACTTTTTCGTAACCATTACGACTTGCGCGAAAAGTCGCAACTTTTTCGCAGCTTTCGCGCCGAGTACGAAAGTTTCGGATTCATTCAAGCTTCAGTATGGTGACTTTTCTTGGGCCAGGTTGGAGCTGCAGAGTGCCATTGAGTCCTATGGGAGGCTTCCAAAATCATGCTAAGTCTGAAAGTTTCGCCCGCCGCTTACGAGCGCTCAATACGAAAAAGTCAAGATACGAGCAAATCGTAACGGTTACGAAAAAGTTCCGACTTTTCACGCAAGTCGTAATGGTTACGAAAAGTCACGGCAATTTACGAAAAGTCGTAACGGCGATGAAAAAAATCGCAAAAAATACGAAAAAAATCGCAAGATGTTCGTTTTCCAATCTGAATTTCTCCAATTCGGATTCAGATTCGTGAGTTAGTAAATGTGCCCCTTAAAGTCCGATACGGAGCAGTGGGGAGAGGTCCCCATTGCTCCCTGAGGGAGCCGAACTTACACAAATCCGGGCCTGGGTACATGACTCCTGCCAAATTATATGCCATATTCTCGAATACCTCCCCAATGTGCTGAAGGAGATAGTACTCTGTATCACATATTTTGGAGCTGCCTAATCATAAGCGACTACTGGAGAACAGTGTCCTTACTGCTGGAACTGCTACTTGGAAGGAGCCTGCAATCAGACCCGCAGGGATTCCTACTGGGTCATCCATTCCAAAAACTTAAAAATCATGTCCAGAAACTAGCTAATTTGATACATGCAGCAGCTAAATGACTAAATGCTGTACAGCACTGCGTACATAAGTAGCGCTTTATAAATAAAATTATACATACATACATACATACATGCCCGCAACTGGAAAAAACACTCCCACCAACACTAACAGAACTGGAAGAGACATTCCAGAACATTTGCCGCATGGAATATCTAGCTGGTCTTCATCAGTCTCAAATCTCAAACTTCAACAAAGTCAGAACAAAACAGAAATAGAGACTGCATTCAAGCAAAATTTCAGCTGGGGAGCTCAGTCTCTATTTCTGTTTCGTTCTATACACTGTTGGGGCGCTGCCATATGCCTAGGAGACTTTGCACCACAGAAAATTGCTTAAGGTGAGTGCAGCTGTGAACTTTTTGCTTGCTACAATTCAACAAAGTCAGGACATCATGGGACCTGGTATATTCCGACAACTAGATAACGAACCTTACCAGCCATACCATACCACATACCAAGCCCCCCAGACTGGTTAACCCCTCACAAGGAACTCCCCTACTGTATGGACAAAAATGCTCCAAAATCAAACAGCCTAAGGGCTACCAATAAACCCCTACCCCCTGTACTTATATCGTTATTTATTACAAAATGTTGTTGAAGCTGCTAAAATATAAAACATCTAAATAAAAAGTTTAAAAAAAATCTGCAGCAAGACATCAGTTTATAAGTACTGCAGGTTAAACCTTACAGATCTTTCTTCTAAGTTCCTGAAATCTCTCCAGCCCCACCTACCACTTGATTGGTAGCATTTACTGTCTGTAAAAAGAGCAGCACTCTGATTGGAGAAGGAAGATCCAGTGCAGCTGGTTACAACAATGGAAAGGGCTTTCCACAACTGAGATGATTAAACTACAAGCTAATCAGTAAGGATTTATTTAGGTGGCAGCCAGGTTTGGGTAGGCTGCCCATGTTTAAAACCAGTATTCACACAGACTAAGCCACATGGAGATAAAATCCTGATTGGGCAACACAATTCAAACAGAAAAAAACTACCTACTGAGAAAAGAAATTGTAAAAATAGAAACTGAATTTAGATGAGAATTAATATTAAATAAGGAGCTGGAACAATCATGTATGTATAAAAAATAGAAACCTTTTAAAAATCTGTATGACTCACTCAACAGCATATTTCTTGGCAGGTAGTTCCATATCCTCACTTCCCTGGCCATAAGGAGTCATAAATTCTATATATAATAATTCTGTACCATTTCTGATATAATTAAGTTAATGCTTCCTATCCCCCTCTCAGGAATTTCTCTACATGAAGCTTTGTGCTGGTGTTATTAGAAGACAGACAGCTAATATACCATCTAAGCAAATGGAGCACAGACCAATGATGTGTTTGTGTGATACATAGCTACATGTACAGATTGCTGAAAAGCAGAGTGTGTATAATATATATATATATATATATATATATAGCAAGACAATGAGCCACACACGCAGGGACTTTGTTAGAAAACAAAAAAATTTTTAATGCTCGAAACGTTGGATCGTTTTCATTAAAAAAATTTTTGTTTTCTAACAAAGTCCCTGCGTGTGCGGCTCATTGTCTTGCTATATACATGGTTTTTGCAAGCACCTGGGGCATTTGATTACTATTAGGGTGTGCTCTGTTCTTTTCTGTATATTATATTTATATATATATATATATATATATATATATATATATATGCCTCCCTACTCCTACTCTTCATAAATACAGTGTTGCTGCGTGTGGCTAGTGATGAGCGAAATTTTCGCCATTGGCAAATTCATCATTCCAGTGAAGCGAAATGGGACAGTTTTGCTTATCACTAATTGTGGTCAATCTTTGGACTTTGCAAACTGCCTTCCCATAAGCAAATGACCCTACAGGTTTTTTTTTACTGTAGTTATTTTGTCGAGATACAGGCTTTCCGCTAGCTCAATGAATTCATCATGTTTTCTATGACCATTTCTACTGATTAAAATATATTACCTAATTGTCAAAATTCTTTATAGTTTTTACATTCATTTCCATCTTCCTCTGGCTCTTTCTAGCTTGAAAATGGGGGTGACTGACCCCAAAAAAATATTACTCTGTGAGCTTCCGATTTTATTGTTCTTGTTACTTTTTATTAGTTATTTTTGTATTCAGATGCTCTGCTATACATACTCCAGTCTCTAATTCTGACCATTGCCTGGTTGCTAGGGCAAATTGAACCCTAGCAACCAGATAGCTGCTGAAATTACAAACTGGACAGTTGCTTAACAAAAAGCTAAATAATTCAAAGAACAAAATAATGTAATTATATATTGTCTCAGAATATCACTGTCTACATCACATGAAATTTAAGTTAAGGTGAATCACCCCTTTAAAGGAGAAGGAAAAGTAAAAACACTGGGGGGTACCAAAATGTTAGGCAACCCCCAGTAATTGTGATCACTTACATTATACCCTGCGTTGGTGCTCCTTTCTGCTGCTTAGCACTCTGCAGGACGACCAGTGGGACCCCTCCAACGATGCCAGCATCCCTCCTGCTCCGGTAAGTAGCCTTTATTTACACACACATTTTAATGAAGATTGCTTTTTATATTTTGCACACTTACATACGCACTTAAAGGAACAGTAACACCAAACACTGAAAGTGTTTTAAAGTAATAACAGTATAATGCCCTGCACTGGTACAACTGGTGTGTTTGCCTCTGAAAGACTACTATAGTTTATCTAAACAAAGCTGTTGTGTAGCCATGGGGGCAGCCATCAAAGCAGAGAAGGCACAGCTAACTTAGCAGATAACAGATAAACACATTATATTCTACAGAGCTTATCTGTTATCCGCTATGTACCCTGTTCCTTTCTTCCATCCTGAATGGCTGTCCCCATGGCTACAGAGCAGCTTTGTTTATATAAATAATTCTATAGTTTCTAAAGCAAATATGACACTTTTACCAGTGCAGAACAACAGTACACTATATTTTAATTACTTTAAAACAATTTCCTATTTTGGTGTTACTGTTCCTTTAAACACTGCCACAAAACTTTTAGAATTGTACACACATGTATACACAAACAGGATTTTTTTAAACTTATTTTAGCCTTTTGTTTTTGCCGTAATAAACAGTTCATTTTGGCAATGTGACTATTGGATCAGTTATTTTGTTATTTTATTGATTTGCACAATTTTTATGGTCTGATTTAATTTTTATCCCTTCATTATTGTTCCTCATGTGTTTTTAGCTTTGAAGTTGGTAGTTTGGTGTAGAAAGATGTGTTAACCTATTTTGGATTCAGCAGAATGTGTACTTTCCAAATAATCTATGGTTTTCTGGGGGTTCTGTACAGTTAGGGGGTCTTATGACACATAATAAACAGTAAGGGAATCTGTTTGCAGAAGCTTGGCAGACGAGAAAATTCATTATTTTTATTTGATGGTCCATACATACCACATATAGGCATTTTGGGGATCCATCAAACTGTTAAGTAAACCTCTGGTGTTCATTTTTAGGGTGCTTTTCCATTGTATGTCAAAAAAATTGTGTGCGATATATGCAGCAAATTATATATGCAAAGCAACATTTTTAGACAATTTTCAGAAATAGCAAAAAAAAAAAGTTTAAGAAAGCATTGCGATCTGGAAGTTGGGTGTAGAAATACACTGTTACTTATATTGGATTTGTCAGTATGTGTACTTTCCAAAAATATTTAGTTATCAAGAGTCACTGTAATTTTCTGCCACACATATAACTGGCAGGGTGTTTATGAATTTGTGTAAATGTAAGCCATGAAATTTGTATGCACAAGGTATATTTTGGGGTCTCTACAACTTTGATAAACCTATGTACACTGGGCATCAAACTGTTCAGTGGACCACTGGCATTCATATTTAGAATGTTTTATTTTGTTAATGACCTGTAGGAGATAAGATGCTTCAAAGTGGAAGTTTTCAGGTGATCTTCGGAAATGTCATCAAAACTGCCAAGTTTAGCAAAGCTTTGTAGCCTAGTACATTGGAATTGAAAGATGTGTACTTCCCAGAAATCTATGGGTTTCTGGGGTAAAGATACTTTTTTGTAGCTGTACCTCACATAAAACACATTAAATGTGCTGATTTTTCAGTAACTAAAACAACAGAAATGATCACATAGGCAGGGTTTCTTCATCTTGAGGCCCCTACATGACACGTAATTAGGTAAACTTGTACACATTGGACATCAAACTGTTCAGTGGACCCCTGGCATTCATATTTAGGATCTTTTATCTTGGCATTTAATGATATAAGGGAGAAAAGATACTATAAACTAGAAGCTCTGAGGTGATTTTTGGAAATGTCATAAAAATCTCAAACTTTATGAAAGTTTGGTAGTTTGGAGTAGAAAGACACGTGTACCCATTTTGGATTTGGGGGAATGTGTACTTTCCAAAAATATATGCTTTCTGTGGTAAACCTACTTTTTTGGAGCTTTACTCCACATAAAATGGTGTACATATGTTGATTTGGCAGTAGATGCTTAATCTTGTTACAGAAGTGGATTCACATACAATATTTTAGCATATTTTGAAAGCTTAGGTTGTCCTGAAAAAAAATGATATATCTTTTTTCTGGGTAAACTAAGCCCCCTCCAAGCAAAAGCCCCTAAAATGAAAGAGCACAAAATATTCACAAACTATCTGGCAATAAAAGTACCGCAAATGACCAAATCGGCTGGTAGTAAAAGGGTTAAGTAGCAAAAGCTTAAACAGATTTATGCACTGTAAACCAAATAACATAATATAACAAATCCACAGAATCTAATCATCTGATAATAAGATGTCTTTCTTTGAGATTCTAGCTTTACTATGAGGCTACTGCATAAAATATCCTGTCCTAAATCATAAAGCAATTCTTGATTTTAGCTGCCACTCCCATTACAGAGGATAGAGTCAGCAACAACTTCAACAAACAGGACATACCATTTTTCTACTTTATTGATTAAGAAATGACCTCTTTCATGTTTAAATAATTCATTACATTATGGATTATATCTGTATTTCATTTAAACAACAAACACTGTTAAATAACATTATTCATTCTTCCAGTGCAGAGCAAATGCAAGAAACAGACACATTACTTGACCTGAAACAATACAGAATATAGCCCAAACAATAAACCAAGGCCAGAAGTACTCTTTTTTTTTGTACAATTATTCAAAAATGTTTAAATTGTTGTAATGCAGAGAAAAGGAACAATTTGCTGTTAATGTTTTGTTTTACTGGAACTACATGTAAAAAATGTTCTTCTCTTAGAACAACTACTGACTACTTTCCCATAATGTTTACATGGTTCAATTTACTAACTTTCTCATAACTGATAAATATTTTTAAAAAATGAGTACAGCAGTACATCATTCAGTGCAAGTATCAAGATTCAGCAACAAATTAGAATACATTATTAATGTAATAAAATGTATCTTCCCAGCAAGCCAAACACAAACATTTGGTAAGAGAAGACTAACTCAATAGTTACTGAATGCAACTGGGTGTATATACAGCTGAAAACATTGTTTAAAGCATTTTCCAGGACCAAAAGTGTACTACTTATGTTATTCTTTGGTTATGATCAAAGTGAAAATGTGCTCTTTGTGCTGTAGAGAATTCCCTCTTCCTTTACACGCTCCAATATTGGTCCATAGATATTCTTGGTCAGAGGAATTACCAGGCCTCTGCTTTCAACTTCCCCTGAAAAAAGGAAACAATGTTGGCTTTGAACAAGTAAATATATAGGGCGAAAAAAGGGTTAACATTTTGTGATGTCATTAAGTGGAGTGTGGTTTTGATGTTCCTCCTCTTTATACCCAGAACCGTAATTCTTCACTTATGAATAAGTGCAGGACATGAAACACATTGAGCATTTATATACCTTTTTTTACAATAAAGATTTCTCCTTTTAACTAAAGCAGGCCATACACGTGGCGATCTGACGATGTTTCGTGCGACCAAACCGTCAGGGCTGAAACAGCAGATAAGGAAGTAGAAACAATAGGATTTCTACCTCCTTCTGCCGATTCAGCCCTGACAGCAGATTTTGGTCAGGTGCCTTCTATGGCGCCCGATCAAAATTTTCTAACCTGGCCGATCGGCGAGTCGTCCGATATCAGCAGCTTCCTGCGATATCGGTCGACTCGCCGACATGCCATACACGCACCGAATATCGTACGAAACTAGGTTTCGTACGATAGTATCGGTGCGTGTATGGCCTGCTTTAGAATCCTGCATGGCCTGTTCAGTGGCAGTGCCACAGGAGACCGAGTTCCTGTTGTGCCTTTATTATTTCTGGGGAGTTCCTTGTAGCCTTTTCCTGCCTTTTGCCAGGTGTTGCCAATTATCAATTTTGTTCCCTTTAAAAGGTCCCACCCCAACTTGGTCCAGGCTGGATCATTTTGTTAATTTTGTTCATTTGTGGGTTGATCCTGAATCTGTATCCTGTGCTGTTCCTGAATTGGTTACCTTGTTATGTGAAGTGTTGTTCCTGAGTTCTTGGTAATCCATGTTCCTATACCTTAAGGTTTATAGTAAAGTTCAATGCTCAAGATTCTTTGTTCCTGTCTCCTGCTTACCTGCAACACCTAACCTGCTTGATACCTAGTCATGGGGTTTCAAACTAATGGTGTGAACCCACACGGCCATGACCTCCCTGACAGCTTGTAAATAATGGTACAGTGACTTCCAAGAACAATCAATGTCTCCAGATCCTAAATACCATATACAGTGAGAGGTAGAGGTAGTAGTGACATCCCAAACACATTAAATATAGTGGGAACCTTTTTATATTATATACAGTGAGAGGTAATGTTACCTTACCTTTCCAAATATAAGGTTACCTGGGTTTTGCCATAGTGTAGATGAAAGTGAACTCAGAAATAGTGTGTGTTGCTAAAAACACTCCACCGATGTCCATCAAGACTGGAACATTGCAAAGGTAAGGCAACAGCTGCCTAAAAGACCTTGCATTGTGCTGTGCTTTCGGTACAATGCAGACCTTTTACCTTGTTCCAACTAGAGGACACATGTTTAGAAGTAAATCACTATTTTGCTTATATCTGCAAGCAATTGTGACACCTACTGTATGAAAAATATCTGGACTAAAAAATGCAGTACTTATTATTGTTTGCTGCAGAAAAAATATGAACAATTACTTACCATCCAAAACCATTTTAGCTGCAATTGCCGTTGGGTAACCCACAGTTTTAGCCATTGCCGAGTAGCCATTTACATCTCCATATACAACCAAACTAATGTTTTTGCATTCTAAATGCCCAGAAGGATGTCTGATGCCAATATCATTTCGCAAAACAATCATGTCTCTTTCTCCTGGCCCTAAAAAATGAATCCCGAGGTTATACAATTGGTAATATACACTTTAAATAGTACACACTGAAATACTTCAGCTCTATCGTGTTAGGCTTGCAAGCATATCCACAAATAAAATGCTTTTAATTTATTTAATTTTTTATGACAGCTGTACATTCCAGCATTTTTGGCCATTAAAGTGAATATGATGGGGCTATTCAGGGTGCTTGTCAGCAAATTTACTCTGTAGCTTTTACTTCCTGCTTTGCATACCTGGCAGCTGCTACTAAACTTCTCTTGTAACACTACAGTGTGGATTTAAAAAAAATCAAGATCTACAATTTCCCTAAAAAATACATAGTTCTTACCAAATGAGAGCATCATTTCAAGGTGTTTGGCCAGAGCACCAACAATTGAGTCTGCAACAGGCACTGGCTCCTCACTTAGTAATCCAAACCTATTAAAGACAAATGTGACAAAAGATAAATGAATTGTTAGTGGAGAGAAACTCATATAAATTATGTTGGATACTTTATTTATTTATTTTTTTTAAATAACAAAATACATTTTTCTAAACAGATTTGTAACCTGACAGCCTCTGCTTTGCCCAGAGAGTAAAAAAGACAGAGGTGTCCATTTACTAAGGTGTGCTAGGCAGCGATATTGACTTGCTCCAGAACAAACCACAAGAGCAGGTTTACTAAAGTGTGAGCATTTATGCTACATAAGTTGATCTTGCAAGGTTTACTAAAGATTATCGGCAGAATTGTCGCCAAATATAGACAAAATTATCGCCAATTCTTATCGCCACCTGGAGAGTGGCTTTATGTGAAACAAATGAACAGAAGACCTTCCTCGCACACTTTTGGCTCTCCAAAGCGATTTAGCGCTCGGTGCACACTGCTGGAGGGATCGGCACCCTCCCAAAATTCCAAGTAGCAACAAAAGCACTGGCACTCAGAGCTGCAAACGGGACTAGCCCTTTAAAGTTTCTTAAAGGGCTAGTCCCGTTTGCAGCTCTGAGTGCCAGTGCTTTTGTTGCTACTGGTTATGTGAAACAAAGCCAGAAACTGTATAGTGGGAATGATATAAAGTCAGTTTTTATACTTGAGCAGCAAAAATTAGTGATTGCACTGGGGAATAATGATACTTATAAATGTATTATTATTGAATTCATAAAGAATAATGAATATAATGTAAAAATAATTGATTCCAAAAATTACTTTATTGATCTCATATTACAAACTATCCATTAATGAGGGCATTGGCGAAAAAAAAATCCACAAGATTTATAATAGATTATGCAGTTAACCTAAATGAGTGCCAAAAAACTCCCAACTCAACAGAAACGCAAAAACTAAGATACTTGTGTAAAAATCGTCACTTATCGCAAGACAAATCTGTCTCTCCGCACTTTAGTAAACATGGGAGCAGCTCCCAAACAAATTCTTATTTTAATTTGCTCTGGACCTAGACTCTTGTGATTTTATTCCTGACCTTGGCAATTATAACAAACAATTCTGCTTCCATCCATCTCTTCTTTTCATTATTTTCATCTCCACAAAACCTTTCATTAGATTTTCTTACTGTTTGTTACTTCCATGTCTGCCATTTTTCTATCCCTTCCCCTTTGTTTAAATCTTTATCTACAGTATTTTATGAACATCCATCCTCAGATCTTGTTGACTCTAAACAAAGAATTGCATTTAAATTATGAGTTTTGCTCCAAGTGGAGGAATCATCTCAATATTAAACAACAATGCAATCCATCTGTAGTAAAAGTAATTTGTTATGTGATCAAAGCTGCACATAAAAATACACAAATATTACCTACTCATCAAGTAAGTGGATTTAGACTCCGAAAGAAATATTTTGCAAGCAAAAATTTACTAAAAATGGTTTAGTTAAAGAAATAATCATGGGAAAACACATCAGTTAACAGAGTTTCTCCAGTAGAATTCTTCATTGAAATTAATTTTTTAAAAGCACAGATTTCTTTGTATTTAATTTTGAAATTTCACATGGGGCTAGCCATATTCTTTATTTCCCAGCGTGTCACAGCCATGTGACCTGTGCTCTGATAAATTTCAGTCACACTTTACTGCTGCACTGCAAGTTGGAGTGATATCACCCCCCTCCCTCCCCCCCCCCAGCAGCCGATCAGCACAACAATGGGAAGGGTGCAAGATAGCAGCTCCCAGTAGATATCAGAATAGCACTCAATAGTAAGAAAGCCAAGTCCAGCTTGGGACTCCTCCAGTTACATGAGAGTAGGAGAAACAATAGGTTACCTGAAAACAGTTCTAATGTGCAGCGCTGTTTCCTTCTGAAATCTCAGACTCAGGCACAATGCACTGAGATGGCTGCCTACACACCAATATTGCAACTAAAAAAATATATTTGTTGGTTTAAGAACAAAATTTTTAATTGTGGAGTGAATTATTTGCTATGTAAACAGTGTAATTTAGAAATAAAAAGTACACCATAAAAAAATCATGACAGAAGTGAAAGAAATAGGCATAAAAGCAAGGTAGTAGAGTGTGATTATAATATTTTATCCTAGGGTCTCTATTGGATATAGATAATCCTTACAATTCGAATAGTCAATTAAAAAAAAAAAAAAACAAATCTTACCACTCAAGAGTTTCCATGTTACTATCATTCTTATCTAACTTATTGTACACCAACTCTTTAAGAAGGCCGATGCTTGTTGACGATGAAACATTCATTAGATGGCATAAAAGTTCCCTCTGCAGAGATAGCAGAACATTTTTTTTTTCAGTGTCCAACCGCCATTACAAAACATGCAAGCAACCCCCACTTATAAACAGCAGTCTGTAGCAGTTCTCTATGTGGTGTCTTTGAAGTCTAGCAATGCATTTATCTTAAAAACTGTAGGAAGATGAAAATCTATAATTTATGAACTAGATGAATG
Source organism: Xenopus tropicalis (assembly GCF_000004195.4). Lineage (NCBI taxonomy): Eukaryota > Metazoa > Chordata > Amphibia > Anura > Pipidae > Xenopus > Xenopus tropicalis. Next base: position 69,814,581 of record NC_030679.2, read on the forward strand.
TCTCTGTGGTGTCAAGTTTATTGCATGTGATTCAACTAAGTTGTATTGTGTGAATCCACTGTGTTAAGCACATGAAAGTCTCACATCTCTACCTTCAGTCCAATTCTGTTGCGGACTTTGCGCAGAACCGCTGAAAATTGAAGTAAGTTTAAATTAAGTTATATTTAAATTACATGAAATATTATGATGGCCCAAGCAACACTGCAATGTCAAAGCGTTTTTATATGTATTATTAATTAATATCACTGCTTGTCACATTAATTGTACTTGATGGTTGGTATAAGATACAGTATCTTCAGTAATGATACTAGAAATGTATTATGTAATAGCAATGGTTTAGTTACATATTTACCCATGTTATAGCGGAAGCATTCATTCCAAGTAGCGGACATGGATCAGAATTTATTAATCCCAATTGCACAAATCCACTCATTGCATTACAAAACCCCTGAAATCATAAAAAACACAAACACGAATTTTTACAAGCCATGATGAACTGCATCTGCTAAAAATTGCTATCTACAACACCCCATTATTAGGCTAACAGCAGACAGGTCATTTTTTCTGCTGGTATAATAGCAAGCTGTTCCCACTTTATCAAGCCTTGGTGTGAAGGTCTGTGGGATATACTACATAGTGCAGACCTTCTACTGCGCCAGTTATTAGAGCCTCTAGAAGCACCTCTAGGTTTTTAGTGTAATAACAGGTTGAATATAATGTGTGGTTCATTTGCACTGAAGACAATAAAGATAAAAGTCAGACAAAGAGACCTAGCCTGTCAACTAGAGCCAACAGTATTTGTTAGAGTTGATGGTAATTTTAGGAATTTAAATCATTTTAACAATTCTAATCCAGTCTATCACTGTTAAAAGTAAACTAAAACAAACTTTCATGGTATTTTAAGCTTTTATTGTTGGGGAGAAACCACACAGTGTCACAATAATTCTCAGCCTTCTCAAGATATTTAAGCTCCTTGACCCATTTTAAGCGAAAGATAAAATGGATGCTGTCAGTAACCTTATAAATTTTCTTCATTTGATTTGACGGGCTGATGACAAAAGATGCTGCTAAGTACAGGAGTTTATATCATGACATCGGAACAATTCACAACTTGAAATATTTTGTAACTTTATCTTTAAAAAGGTAAAAAGTTTCATATAACATTTTACCTTAGATTTTTTTTACCTTATATCTGAGAGTTCCTCTCATTAATGTATGTGCAGTCTGGATACCATAGGGTTCCGCATATTTTGTGCTGTCCCTGTTTGGAAAGCCTTCTAAATTAAGTCCTGGGAAGCAGTCCATTGCAGTCACAGATTCAAGCAAGGAGCCTCCTGCTGCGATGTTAACAATCTATCAATTAAGAGAACAATAAAATTTAAGTCAGATAATAACTTCGGCTTAGGCCGAATCCATGCTCCAGGCCAAACCGAATCCGAATCCTTAAAATCACGTGACTTTTTGTCACATAAACATAGGATTTTTCCGCCATGCTGCACACACAGTTCTCTTTAACCCTTCCTTGTCCTATATGTAAATTAGGATTTGGATTTGGTTCAGTATTTGGCCGAATCTTTCATGAAGGATTCAGCCAAATCTGAAAATAGTGGATTTGGTGCATCCCTACCAGAAACCTAGCCATCTGCTCATACAGAAAATAGGTATTGCAGACTACTCCAAAAAATGCAGGTCCCTGGTTTAAATCCAGACAGGATAGCACAATCTACTATGTGTGCTCCTGGAATCATTTCTCTAGTAGAGCCTAATTCACACCAGTGCAACAGCCCAAAACAATCAAGCCCCTTGATTTCATTTTCTAACTGACAATAAGCTGATCAAAACTAATTATTAATTGGTTGCTATGGGCATTTGACGTGAAAATCCACAATTTTAAATCATATTAATGATTCATATTATTACTTTGGTTGATAGTAATGAATTACTAATAGTTTCACATACTACTACACAGTTCTGGAGAAAGTATTAATTTATGTTATTCAATTTTTTACCTGCCCGTCCTTCAGATATGTAGCAGGTTGTACTGTATTAAAGAGAACAGCAAGTGGACTCCAGCTGAATTTATATCTTAGGGGGTTGTCTGAAAACTCAGGAGCAGGTAGTCCTCCACAAAAAGAAATATAAGATTCCACCTAAAGATAAGCAAAGCAGATTAGAGTAGATTTGCTTATATTTTCCTTAACACATTACCTATACTTTAAAGTACTAAATTAGAAAAAGCATTATTCTACAAAACAGATGCTTGTTTTTCCAAAGGAAAAAGTCAAGTTCATATAAAAACACTATACAATTTACAGGTATGGGACCAGTTATCCAGAATGGTCAGGACCTGGGGTTTTCCAGATAAGGGGTCTTTCTGTAATTTGGGTCTCCGTACCTTAAGTCTACTAAAAAATCAAGATTTTAGTCATGTACACCGTAATGATTTATTATTAGAGAAAAAGGAAATCATTTTTTAAAATCTGAATTATTTGATTAAAATTGAGTCTTAGGGAGCTTTCTGGATAACGGGTCTCTGGATAACAGATCCCATACCTGTACTGAATATTCTATTAGCTGTGTATTATGTGTGTACTTGGTAATGAACAGAACATGATCTGAATTTTAAACCAATAAATTCTATTTATCTATCAATAAACATGCTTACCTTTTTTCTTTTAAATACAGCTAATTATGCTAACCATTTCAACCTTAGAATCACACGGTTAGATAAAAAAGGGACAGTCCAAGCTTACAAGTTTATCGCCTGACAATAAGAACAGTAAGTATTAATGACTACGGAGGATAAAATATAAATGCAATATAAAGCATTATTAACTTTTGCTGGTAGCATTTTATGTTTATTTTCAAAGCACTAATATTAAATTAAGATAATGGCCTGTTAAAATAAAATGGCTCTGGGGCCACTGGGCAGTTTGTAAAAATGTTTTATAGTGCCAAATCCAACCACATTAGGGGAAGTATTTATGAATGGGTTAAAATTTCTACCACACTGAAATATCAGTGTCTGTTAATAAATGAACAGAGGAAAGTTTAGGAACACTGTAGCATAATTACAAATCATATTGACTCTACTGAGAATGCCCTTACAGACATTGTTACAATTTTATAGAATTACCTTTGCTCCAACATCTTTAGCTTTGTCAAAGCATTCCATGGCCAACATGTGATCAAGACCAGGATCCAAACCCATTTCACCAACAATTATAATGCCAGCATCTTCTGCACTGAAAGAATATATTTGGAACAAATAAATATCTTCTAAAAAAAATCAGGATTCTTATTAACAGAAACTAGTCTCTCTTTACACTTACAGCATAACTTTGTCATTATGAGAACCAGCAATTGACCAATTAGACTTCTTAAACAGAGTTTTATTTGGAATGCTCATGGTTATCTGGTGCTAGTTACGTTAACGTCAAGGACAAGGCACAGTTTTATAATTATTATTATTTCAGGGAAAAGCTAATCAGTCAAGAATATATTATTGTTTGTGTAAAAAGGAATTTAAGAGAAAAGGCATTTCTGTATTGTGGAGCTTTCTATATTTCCTGATACAGATTCCATACCTGTAATTTATATAATAGAATTTTATAGAAATTAGTGTTTTCATCAAGAATTTAATATGTAGTGTGATGTTTACATACTTTTTAGCATAAAGTTTCATTTGGAGCCCAATATTAGATTAAATTCCTATCCTTTTAAAACATTAAGACACAGAAGATGTTTTAAGTACAGAAGGAAAGCAAGAAGGTACAAATGTATCCAGATAAATCAATGAGTATTTAACCCAAACCCCCCTTATTCACTGTTTTTTTAAACTGAATGATGGTAGCTCTGGTTTAAATTCAGGCATAACAATCAATCTACAACCTTGATAATATACCAGTTTAAAGGAACAGTAACACCAAAAAATGAAAGTGTTTTAAAGTAATTCAAATATAATGTACAGTTGCTCTGCGCTGGTAAAACTGGTAAGTTTGCAACAGAAACGCTACTATAGTTTATATAAATGAGCTGCTATGTCAACACGGGGGCAGCCATTGAAGCTGGGAAAAAGGAGAAAAGGCACAGGCACATAGCAGATAACAGATAAGCTTTGTAGAATATAATGGGGTTTTATCTGTTATCTGCTAAGTAACCTGTGCCTTTTCTCCTGTAAATGGCTGCCCCCGTGGCTACACAGAAGCTTTATTATATAAACTATAGTAGTCTTTCTAAGGAAACACACCAGTTGTACCAGTACAGAGCAGCATTACATTATATAGTAATTACTTTTATACACTTTCATTTTTTGGCGTTACTGTCCCTTTAAGCCTACTGTATGAAAAAATAGAACATTCAGTGAATATACACATATAAAAATATATAGCTATCCATACTGTTGGAAATTCTAAAATTAGAAATGGTAGTTTAGTTATTATAGTATAAAAAATGAGACACAAATTAGTTATCTGATGTAAACCTAGAAGACATGGCATGGAAGAAGATGTAAAGCCAGAAACAACAAAACTGAAGCAAAACCATTGTCATATTAAAAGTATAATGACAGCTTCCACATTTAAAGGGAACATGCCACTAACCCTTTAATAAGCAACTCAGTGTTTTTTTGTTTCTCTTGTGCTCTAGTTCCTCCAAGACATTTAATGCTCCATATTAGTGACATAATTTACTCACAAAAAATGAGCTGACATTGGGTTTAGGGGAGCAGTTCTAAGTCCTAATAGGTTGGGGCATTGGTTTCAGCCTTTTGAGACTTTGCCCTGCTCCCCACATCCAACTTTGGCTCCTGAGACAGCACAAGCACAAGCTGTTTTGCTAAGTATTGGGAGCTGTAAGGTGCAGGGGGCACAACAGGAATGTGGGATTGGCATGGGGTAGCTTCTTAGTGAAATATTCCTGCTAAATTCAGAATGGGCCACTGTCCCTAAAATATTCAAAAAAAATCTCTGCAAAATAAACCAGCCCAGAACAATACAGCCCTGTGTAAAAATGAAACAGCAGAAGAACAGATTAAAATGTATAGTGTATAATGGCAATGCTTGCATTTCACTGATTAACAACAAGGCTTTAAAGGGTGTTTTTTCTGTATTTGTGAAATGGAAATAATTACTTTTCCTCTTGCTCCTGTTAAGATGCTACTATCATAACTTGCAATTTTTAGACTTTCATAACACTCTATTCTTCTCTGTTGTGCCACATCCTCCCTAATCTGCTGCCATTACCTCACTGTAGTCTTATAATATCCTAAGAAGAAAGCAGCAGGGGGCAGGCAGTCAGAACAGATGGGTAATGGAAAACTCCAGGCAAAGCAACAACAGGATTTGCTTATAGTCCATACTGAAAAATGTGATGTACACATAATTATTCCCCTTTAATAAGCTGAATTTAGCAGGAGATTTCTAGCCGTGATATAGCGGATGCTGAAATCTAGCAAAGCTTCTTTAAAATGGTTGTTCACCTTTATGTTAACTAATAATATTACAGAATGAACAATTCTAAATAATTTTTCAACTGGTCTTCATTTTTAATAGTATTATAGAATTATTTGTCATTTTCTTCTGCCTCTTTTCAGCTTCCAAATGGGGGTCACTGATGCCAGCAGCCAGTACCTACAGTTTTATGGTTATATTTTATGATTTATCTTTCTATTCAAACCCTCTCCTATTCATATTCCAGTCTCTTATACACACCACTGCTTGGTTGCTAGGGTTGCTGACATTCCAAATTGAACAGCTGCTGGAAAAAAGCTAAAGAATTCAATAACCGCACATAATTAAAAATAAAGACCAACTGCAAATTGTCTAAGAATTTCACTCTCTACATCATTTTTCAAATTACCTTAAAGGTAAATAACCCCTTTAAATATGATATACTTACTTTGGATTCTACCAGAATTTGAAACAGGTACATATCTTCTAATATATAAAAGGTTACAGCATTAAGATTACTGGCACATGAGGGCCATGGGTTTAAAGGAGAACTAAAGCTAACTAACTAAGGAAGTAGGCTGGAAATGCTGCACATTATGTTTTGAGTTCTATACCAACCCAAGGCAACCACAGCTCTTTAGCAGGGAAGATTTGTACTTCAGAAGATGCCCCAGTAGCCCCCCATCTTCTTTTCTGCTGATTCACTGAACATGCTCTGTGCTGCTGTCACTTACTGAGGTTAGGGGCCGACTCACATATACTGTATATATAGAATATATATGTCACAATATAAGGCTGATTAGTATATAACACAAATAATTAGTATATGGGAGCTCTGAAACCAGTGTACTCGGCATCAGGTTTTAATAATGAGCCTCAGCTTATGTGACAGACAAACCTAATTTTCTGCTTGATAATTTGTGATGACCCCTATTGCTAAGCTTCTTGGCAGCTGCCCACAGCACACTAAGCATGTATGTCTCCAATAAACTTCTAACAGATTCCAGTATGGTGACCCCCTGTGACAACTTTAAAGTACTGCTGCTATAGAGATTAGGCTGGTTTATTTGTCCTTTAAAGTTTTTAGATTTCTACTAATAAAAATCTAGAGAAAAAAAATCTTCCCAAGCACATTTTAATAAATATTTCTTAATAATAGAGTAAATACTAATAGTATAATAGTATTACTACACTGCCATCCTGTTGCACAGAAAATGTATTACAAGAACACAAAGGATGTGTTTTTTACATTCAACAGCGGGTGCTGGATGAAGGTGGTAATACATTATTCATCTGATTCACATCACTTAATAGCCAAAACTGGACAAATTAAACCATATACTATATATGGACACCAGAGCCACATGAGTAATTAAACCGGGGCTGAATGGTATTTTCTTTTCTGAATGCCTGTAACCTTACTAACCTATGCCTCAACTTACGTAGAATTTACCTTGCTGAAAATATATGACTCTGAAAAAAGTGGAGGGTGTCTAGGAGTTTTAACTGTACCAGCTGGTACTACCAGAAAGGACCTGCATACAAAACACTGTGTAAGCTTCAAATCTTTAACTGCTGCAATAGATGTAAAAAGCATTTCATTCAGCAGTGATGGAGGCCATCTTAATATGTCAATAAACAGAAAAATGTAAATGTAAAGCATATATGTGGCAGACATTTTTACTAACAAAATAAAAATAAACGACTTACCTACTGATTTAAGAAAGCGACATTGAAACAAAACACAGGAAATGCCTTTAAATAACAAAACCAATACACATTCTTAACATATATACTTATTTATGCTACAGTTGAAAAAACATTTATTTACCCTTGCTGGAGTTCTTTCATGGCGGGAGAGATGTAACTGGCTGTAACCAAGTTTACTTTGTTCTTGATACACTTCTTGGCCACTGATGGATGCGCTGAATAAGGCAGCAAACTAAAGAATGCAAGAAATCAATTGTTACACAAGGTGCCTATTTATATTAGATTATAGAAGAATAAAGTATTCTCTTCCTTCACAAATAATGTTTCAATGTTAAATGCACTTATCACATGGATAGTGTTGCAAATTTAAGCCCCAATATACTATCAATACCATTGTACCAAGTTAAATTTAGCAAGCACAGCTACAGTGCATCCAAATATTAACTGATGCCTGGGCTGGAAATAGTTGTTCGAGAGTCTAGTTAAGTCAGACCAACCTATAACCAAAGACTTGAATGTTACAAGTTGCAAACTGCAAAGCAAGAATCTCTAGCCCAAGCAACAGGGCATTATACATGGATGCCATTTTTCAAATGTCAAACAGACAGAAAATGGGATATTTTTTGCAGCAGGAAATGATAAACTACCACTTCTTCTTAATGTGAAATGGTAATAATGTGTTAGGTCAATCATTCATGCCCCTTGTATTTCCAAAGATAATTTAGATTGTACTGACCCTGTGTAATTTAAAAACACACAATGCACTGACTCTTTGCTTTTTTAAATTTAGTTAGCAAAGACTAATCTACATGACACAGGAAGTGAACTATTTGATAAGCTAGAGACCATGAGTGTGTTGTTGTGTTGATGCACCTACTGTATGACAGCCTACTATTTTGGTGAGAAAGAGACAAACAAGAAAACATGTACACATGTAAAAAAGCAACCTGACTACGAGATCATGCTTCTTTATTAGTGCCGAAAGTTTCTCTTCATTTTTAAAAATATCCATGGCTATTGGAGTGGTGTTATGGTATCTTTTTGACAGATGATCGACCTGATCTTTTACCATTGATACTGTTAAGAAACAAACAGAATTGCATACAAATAATGGAGCAGATGCAAATTTAAACAGATTTTAATTTACACAATTCTAATTATATACAGTGAAACCTCAACTTTACATATGATGATTTCAAGTTTTCACTAATTTTACACTGTTTTTTGTATTTAATGAAGAAATGGACAAAACTGCCCATGCTGCCTCCCCATTTACTTTAAGAGTTTCTAATAACATTAAATTAAAATCACCATGGCTGATGTACCTGGAGTACTGATAGAGCCCTATTGCATTGAAAAACATATTAAACGGTAATTGGTACTGATAAGGTAAACATATATATATGTGAACATTATATTGAAACATAGGCCTCATTATGCTTTTGGTGGTGTTTTGCAATATGTAAATAAAAACAATAACATTATTGTGCTAATAACTGCTCTACCTAGATTTACCTGCAGTTATTTCAACATTGGGATCTCTTGTGAGGTAATTTATAACTGGTTCAGATACATAACCAGATCCAAGCACCAATATCTTCTTTTTTGTTCCTTGGGTCATTAACTGTGCATGCTCTCTACAATAAACACATAACATTAAAAGTTGTATTATTATATTATTTTTATTATTATAGTAACAAATGGCACATAGAGTTTACAAGAGTCTATCATCTGACTTTTTATTGTTGACATTTGCCTTGTTTATTTAAAAGTGAAAATTTCAGAGCAGTTTTTCATGCCTTTTTACAGGAAGCAATGAAATGCAATTATGGGTTAGCCATGAGCTTTTTTTTTTTTTTTTACTGCCTTCCTTAGTGCTTTAATGGTTATGTAATAAAAGACAATTTTTGCCCAGGTGGAGTAACTTATAGCAACCCATCAGCAGGCAGAATTTACTGGTCACCTTTTTAAAAGCAAATGTCTCATTGGTTGATATTGGTTACTGCATCTGTGCAAGTGCCTTTAATTACATGGGGCTATTGAGTTCAGTTACAAAAAAAAGCTAAAAAAAAGGAGGCATGGCCAGCATTCCAGGGGTATGTACAGTCAAATGGCAACATAAATGGAACTCGCAGACAACTTTGGTTTTCATAGCCTGTAAACACACATGTAATATGGCCCTTATAAGTAATATGGTTTTCAGTAAAGACCACTTTACCGAAACAAAATTATATCTCATTATATACCCGTGGTTGAAAAGAGGAAGGATGCAGAAGTATGCCATACCCCCCAATTTTTGTCAAATACTATCATTCTTTGGTATGTATGCTTTGCTTTTTCTTATCCCATGCTCATCCACTGCATCACTGGAAAATGTAAAATGTGCCATGAAAATCAAACTTTCCATTCTGCTCTAAGCACATGCTAAACTTGTTCAGTGACAGAGGGCATAAATAAGGCAGAACTAGGGGAAGGCAGATGAGCCCTTGACACACAGTGGAACTTGTTGGTGCCCGTACTTCCCCAGACAGCAGCCCAACAGTAAGTTCCTTCATAAAATGGTCCTAAAAAACCAAACCAGCCATTAAACTACTACAGACCCCAACTGTTAATGGTTCAGACAAGAAATGGCAGTAAAGCCTTCCCTTTTGTGAGGACAGAGGCCCACTACTTATTTGCAGCAGGTACAAGAACTGGAGAGATGCAACAATGAGATGTAATTAGCTTAAAATTATGTATTTGAATTAGTACAAACAAGGAGACCTCACCTGCTCTCTCTCAGCTTCTGTATGTATTTGTATTTTGGAGTCAGACTCCCACTAGATGCAATCACTGCCTAAATCAGTGCAAATAAAAAACGTAAAAATCAGGTCAAGTAATTCATGGGGTAAATGGTTTTCTTTAAAAAAAAAAAACCAAAGCCTTACATTCCGTACAACTGGAGAAAATGTTTGCTGTTCCATGGGTTTGGTAGCATTAGACATCAACTACACAGAAAAAAAGAGAAAACATAGTTTTGCATTAAAGAAACATAGATTTGCAAACGCAGTTCTGATCTGCTATAGATTGCTTTTTTTGCCTTTATTGGACCATAATTGAGCTCTGACGTCACTGTGCAATAATTTTTTGCTGCTCGATAAGACTTTTATGCGGTTATGTAATAAAAGACACTATGTTTGCCCATGTACAGTAATCCATACCAACCAATCAGCAGGTAGCATTCACTGGTCACCTGTTTAAAAGCACACTTGTTATTGGTGGCTATGGGTTACTGCTCCTGGGGAAAACTTAGTGCCTTTTATTACATATAAGGGTTAGTAAATTCAAACTATAACGCAATGCATAAAGCAAAACCTTTCCCATAACAAAGAGGCCATCAATACCGTGCCAAATTATGCTGTATGCTACACATATCACTGGCAGTGTTAATGATTAAAACATTTAGGTCCATCAGTTGCAACAGGATTCGCTGGCCTAGGGGTTAACTGCTACAAAGAGGCCAGGGACTCTATCCAGGGAAGCAATCAAGGACAGGTCAAATTATATGAAGCAGGTATGCAGTGGGTCTCGGCAGAATGCTACACCAACACAGCTTGATTTTACAATAATCTATGGGGCCTATTTGTATAACTGTGCACCATGGTTTATGCTGGAAGGCAGCAACAAAGTTGCACCAAATACATAACATATGTTTAAGACTTTACTGTTATTGTATTCCCAATTTTAAGGTATGCCTGAAGACAGTGTAATCTTTTGGGGCAAACATAACTTTTTCAGTATTGCAGCAAACCAGAGCTTAAATGCAGGGAGAAAGAGAAAGAAGGAAAGAAAAAAAAGTGTAGTATTTTTCTGTTAATGCAAACAGACTGATATTATTACATACTAATTGTGGTTGTATAATAAAGTGCTAGTGCTCAATTTACCAATAACACTTAATGCTGTAGATCATATAGTGCTAATATCCATAGAATGAGAGTTGTAGTTATACAGCAACCCCTATGACAAACTATAAAATGTGCTAGAATGTGCTAAAAGATAATGATAATAACGAATAATCAATAATCCAATTATACTGTGCCTAATGTGCTAGTGCCTAAAAAGTTGTAGTACAATAACAATAACTGGAATACTACAATGTGCAAAAATATTCAGTCACACTATAAGCAGTTTAATGTAAGTCACAATGTAAGTGAAAACAGTGCCAAAGTTCATGTAATCTAAAATCCCAAATCCATGTACAAGTGTAGTAACAAATCCGTAACAAATCTGTTTAGGCTCTCATTTTACTTAGAAACTTTAATTGATTTGATTGAATATCATTATAGACCAGGAACCTTCATGTCTCCTCTTGTGTAGTTAATATAAAAGAGGAAATCTTACATAAAAAGTTAAAAAGTGTGCATCAAATCCAACCCAATCTCTAAGTTGAGTTCATGCAGTCCTACTGGTAAAGCTCCTGGTGGCTTCCTGTCTCCCTCCAGTTTCCCACAGTGCTCTTAAGGCAAAAAGAGGTTCATGACCCAAGCAGCACGTTTCCCCGGCATCCTCCGAACACAAATGTGTTTCGCCTACAGCTTTCGCAAGGTGCTTACTTATTCAGTAAGAAGTTTTAAAACATACACTGCACACTGGCACAAATTCTAACATTCTCAAACTTTCTTCCACTGTCCGTAGCAGTTCCAGGTTCGCAAAAGCTATACAGCAATGGGACTTGTTATCTAGAATGCTTGGGAACTGGATAAGAGGTCTTGTAATGTAATTTGGATCACCATACTGTTGACTAAAAAAAAAAATAATTTAAATGTTAAATATCCCAAATAAGATTGTTTTTCCTCCAATAAGGATTAAACATATGTTAAGTGGGATCGAGTATATGGTATTGTTTTATCATTACAGAGAAAAAATAAATATTTTTTTAACGTTTAAATTATTTGCTTAATATGGGAGAAGGTCTTTCATTAATTTGACCTTTCTGGATAACAGGTTTCCAGATAAAGGAATCTATACCTGCATTTAATTTGTGCAAAGGAATATTTGTTCATGCAAAAGCATACATTTTTGCATTGCAAATATTTTTCTGTTACCAAATTTTATTACATCCCTCCAAAAGAGAGGTGTGAAATGTAATTAAAAAAAAGTTCCAACTTTGTGGAATTGTCTAAAAAGCAATACACTGAAGAGTAAAGAATAAGGATATATCGATCTCAGTGCTGCAGAATATGTTTGCGCTTTATAAATACGTGATTGGTGTTAGTAATATTTGTACATTGTGTGTGCAGAAGGTGGTTGTTGTGGTAGTTAATAATACATTATCTACCTGTAAAAGGGTTCCTCATATTCTTTATTGGGTCCATTTTTATTTTACTTGTATGTATTAGTGTTTGCAGATGACCCAAAGCTATACAGCAAACAAAAAAATTCCGAAGCTAAACAGCCCAATTAATTCCATCCAGGATGTGGCATCCTTGCAGCAGGATCTTAACAAACTGCCAATCTGGGCAGCTAAGTGGGAGAGGAGATTTAATGTAGATAAATGTAAGGTAATGAACCTGGGATGTCAAAATATGCAAGTCATAATGAAAAAAAAATACATTTGTAGATAATAAACTTGGCTGTAGCAAGCAATGCCAGTAAGCAGCTGCAAGGGCAAACAAGGTTTTGAGCTCTATTAAAAAGAGTAGAGATTTGTGGGAGGAGGGGGTTATTCTTCCACTTTACAAAAGTGCTGGTAAGGTCTGATCTAGAATAAGTAAAGCAGCTTTGGTCTCCACTGATGAAAACAGGATAGTATTGAGTTACAGAGGGTCTGGAGAAGGGCAACTAAGCTGGTATGAGGTATGGAAAGTCTCAGTTATGAAGAAAGACTGGCTAAGTTAGGTTTGTTTACACTGGGGAAGAAGCACTTAATGAAAGACATGATAACTATGTATAAATATATAAGGGGACCATACAATAAACTTCCTGATTCCTTATTTACCAGATCCTTTCAGCAGACAAAAGTACACCCAATCGATTAGAAGAAAGGAGTTTCCATCTTAATATCCAGAAAGGGTTTTTTTACAGTGAGAGCTGTGAAGTTGTGTAATTCTCTCTATAAATCGTATTGGAGGGTATGTTACATAAAACCTGCTGGATGGCTTTTTAGCAAGTGAAAAAATACAGGTTATTGAAAACAGATCTTAGAACAAGTTGATCCTGGGACTGGTCTGATTGCTATCTTGAAGACAGGAAGTGATTTTATTTCAAATCTGTGAGGCTTCACAGGGGTTTGGTTTTTTTTTTGCCTTTGTCTGGATCAAATAGCAGTTAGACAGGTTTTTATACATTAATCTCAAGTGAGGAAACACAAATAATTAGATTTAGGAACATTTACCCAGGTTTCAATCCTGGCATATTATCAGTATTATTAAATATTTTCCATTTTAAAAGTAATTTTGTCATAAATATACAACAAAATAATAATTTTATAAATAGACTATATAGTCCCTGAGAAATTCACATGAGAATGTGCTAGACTGAAGTATTAGGTTCTTAAAAGTTTGGAATTTATCATCTAAGTGTTTTTAAATATGCCATTTAAAAGCTGTCAAGGTCATGTAGAAGTCAATGGGAGCTGTCCAAAGCAATATTTTGCGGTCTTTTTATTTCAGGGTATTCAAGTTTTTCCCATTTTTGGAGAGCTATTCGTCCTCAAATGTGATGCAAATTCACAATGAGTTTTTTTGCATATTGTTTACGCATTTCCATGCCCACGATTTTTTGTGTTACCGTTTTTAATAAACAGTAGACGTTCATGCTTTTATTAAGTGTGTTTATTCGTGGTTAACAAAACACTTTGATAAATGGGCCTTTAAGGCCTCGGAGGCATTAAGCAACTACACAGAAAATCCTAAACTCCCTAGAAAGTGCTGTAGAATTACATCTTAACAACCCATATAAATTGCCTCTCAGACAGAGCCTGTGTATTAGCCATGCATAATAAGGAATTCACTGGAAGGAATTATATGTATATTATATTTAGAAACTACCATCTACTTTATTGGAGAAATGTTACACTATTATTTCAGGTTTGTTCACTTCCAATTCCATTTGCCCCAGCAACTAGTACCATAGAAACATTGCAGATGGTAATCCTAGATATTTACAGAACTTTAGAAGTATTGTTAGCAAGCAATAAAAAGATATGCATAAGAACAGGTTTCTTCCAAATGTCATAAAATGTAAAATGTTATTTTGCTTCTTACCATCTCTTCAATATAAGGAAAGAGCATGTCTCCAAAATATTCAGTTGCTTCAATTGGGAGCTGAGCAGGCAAATTGTCGATTGAGCACATAAGAATCCCACAGCCTTCCACACTATAAGACAAACGGGATTAAAATAAATATTGTACCACAGCTATTATGTTAATTATAAGGCAGAAAGTAACTCTCTCTCACCTGTCATGAATGATATGCTGGTCTGCATCATACATACAGAATGGCATATCAATTGTTGTACACTCCGTCATAAATTCTATGGATCCACCAGTGTCAGCAGAAATGTCACCAATTGCCAAAAGCCTGGGAATGTGAAGAGTGCTTAGAAAGACTATATTTTCATAAGCTGATGAGTTTTGTTTAAAGGGGAACACAACTCTTAGTAATAACTGGGCCCCCCTCCTGAACTGTATCACTTCTCTTCTAAATAATTGCCAGTTAAAAACCAGTTCTGCATCGGTTTCAACTGTGCATGCTCCTGTTAGAAGACTGGCAAAAAGACCTAAAGTGGTGCAAGATGGTGCCCCCAACACTGCGCTACTTTGCTTTATAGAACAAAGTAGAAGTACTAATTTAGATCGTGGCCCTCTATTGCATTTCTGAAGTTTGTGATTCTTTACCCCACAGTTGTAGCAGTATAAATGAAGTAATATAGGTGAACATGAAATTACTTGTACCTGCACAGATGAAATCATTTTTAAAAATTAGAATTATTTGCTTAAAATAGCTTCTATGTTAAATGGCCTTTCTGTACTGGATAATGGGTTCAAAATAAGGGATCCCATATAAAGGGATGCCCTATAATTAAGAGAAGGGAAATGCATTCTGCAAATGTTGTGGTAGAAATAACATTGAGAAAAAAAAAAAAAAAATTATATATATATATATATATATATATATATATATATATATATATATATATATAACAGAAGGGGTTTGGTAATTAACTGAACCTTACGTGCTTAGGTCAGTTTAAATAGCTACACAATTGAAAAACACTTACAATATATCTACAATCTTTCTCTAAGGTTAAAGTGTGTACAAGAAGTGGTGATGTTTAGAAGCAATAAAGATCTTCAAAAATATAATTTCTTTCCTACAGGTTATATTTGAGGTTATTTCATGAAAAAAAATATTTGTTGAGCTGGATAATGCCTACTTGTGTGGGAGTTCTGGACAGCCTTCTGTTGCAACTGTAGAGGACTTGACTGGAGCTAAAAGCCTTTGAGCATCCTGACGCGTTAACAAACGTGGAGTATGTGGATCCCAGTATATTCCATTAATTAAACATGTGGTGTATGGAGCTATCTGTCATGGAGGAAAAAATCCACAAACAGCACTAAACAAGGAAGTAAAGAGAGGTTCCAAAAACACGCAGCTAACATTAGTATCTAACATGATATAATCATACATCCAAAGAGAAAAATCCCTTTTCATGCTGTGAATAGGGAAACTGATGTTTTAAAATGTTTACACCTTACAATGAAAGTGACTGTGTCTAACGTTTGATAGAAAGCATCTACAGAAAATGCTCACTACAGAGCAGCAATGAAGCCATTACTATTCTACAGCATGCTAGCTGCAATATACATGTTTTCAAGAGCAATTCAGAGATCCTAAAACCAATTTTCCATCTCTTAGCATAAGCAGCAGCAATTGTTTCATTCTAAACAAATAAAAGCTTGTGTTGAAATATATGCAACCTGGGCAAACTGAAGCATACTCTTGATGTAAAGGAAAAGGTTTGTATGCATGGGAAAGCTGAGACTGTCTGTTAGGCTTATGGCACATGCTGGGAGAGAAGTGCCTGAACCTGACCAGTCAAAAACCAACGACAGTCTCCATGCGACATAAGATTTAAGGTATAGCTAATAAAAAATACACACGATATATGGTTAAAAGGAAGTAATTTGCACATCATTGCAAAATATTTGCTGCTCACAGTATTATTCTCAGATGTAGTTACACAATAGCTGTGATCTGCTATTTTATACCTACATGTCTCAATCCCTTTACATTTATTTAAACTCATTTAATGAAAATAATGTATGCATCCTTACATCTGTGTTAAACCTGGAAGTGTATAGTTCAGGATTCTTGTCGTATTCAACAGGGTCATATACGCCATCTGTTTTCCTAACAAGATGGTGGTGACGGCTTAAAACTGTTGCATAAACTTTCCTTAGATCTAGGAGAAAATGTGACAATTTGAAATCTTCTTTATTTTGTTTTTGGGAAAGATGACTCTAATGATCAATTGGATTGAAAAATACCTCCAGTCTTGGAAACTTCTTTTAATTCATGAGGTTCAACAAATTCACAAGGCAGCTCATTAAATATTTCCTGTGCACCCTAAAGCAAAAATGCATATCATGTTATGTCTGAAGGGAAAAAATAAGGTGTACACAATGCATTCTCTCTTACACAGAGACACACAAAACAATACCTTAGTGGGTCAAATATACAATTGTGTACATCTATATATAGGTATGGGACCTGTTATCCGTAATGCTCACAACCTGGGGTTTAAGGCATCTTTCTGTAATTTAGATCACCATACATCTGATATGAATATTAAAAAAATATTGAACATCAAATAAACCCAAAAGGATTGTTTGTCTCTAATAAGGATTAATTATATCTTAGTTGGGATCAAGTAAAAGGTACTGCTTAATTATTTTAGAGAGAATAGGGAAATTGTTACTTAAAGGGGACCTGTCACCTTAAGAAATAATTCCAAATTGTTTTCTATTGTGTCAAGGAAAATAAACTTTACTTACACTATATAAATTATTTTAATCTGATTTTTTTCAGCCTTGGAATTCACAATTGCAGCAAGCAGGCAGGGGCCATTTTGTGGACACGGTTATCAAAGCAGGCATTGCATCCTGCCAAAATCTTGTTTCTGTGCCAGTATGGGGGGACCTGATGCCCATGTCCATGCACTGGTTACAAAATGACATGGTGAGGAGGAAGGGGGAATGTTTGGAGTGCAGCAACACCTAAAAAGTTCTGAATTGAAAGTGAAAGTTATTGTCTGCCCCACCTCTATGCCTAAGGCGTAGAGGCAGGGCAGGCAATATATGATTGACAGCTGGGATTCTTAAATGCTTTTATAATGGGTATGGATGTGGTAATAAAAAAATGATTTGGGGTTACATGTTTAATTTGAAAAGGACTTTTATTATACAGCTTTTTATGTCTGGGTGACGGGTCCGCTTTAAATCAGTTAATTTTAATCAGTTACTTAAAATGAACTTTATGGGGGATGGCCTTTACATATTTCAGAGCTTTCTGGATAACGGATCCCATACTTGTGAGTGAATATATTTTTAAAAAGTTTCATTCAATAAAATCATAGATACCCAGAACTGCAGAATGAGTTGCAGCATTTTTTGTATTGAGTTATATTTTGTTGCCAATGTATGTTAATATGCAGATATCACCAGATGTTTATCTGGTACAGAATTTGCACCTCAATTTTATACAGATTAAATATGTTCTGAACTGGAAACAGGAGTACACCCAGACACACATTCCCAGACACACATTTCTAAGAAAATTCTGCTACACTGCAGGTTGTGTTGAGTCAAGAAAATTCATCATTACTTGTTCAGGTAACACGTTACACATTAAGCACATTTGTGTTACCTTAGAAACATTTCCAGTTCCTGTGAAAACAAAGGTCAGGGGTCCAATTGATTTTGGCATTAATCCAAGCGATATCTCATATCCAGCATCTCTCACAGCTTGCACAGCCTGACTACTGTTTCTGTAGTTATGGGCCATGCCAATGTGCTAAAAACAAGCATAAATAATGTAATATATCAAGTACCAACACGAGCAGTTGTAAACAGAGAAAGTATTCAATAGAATAAATTATTATGCATTATATCTAATAGCTGACAATCTAGTTTTAATTTTCAGATAAAAATTCATAAAAATTCTCCATCTTTTTGCAACTGCAATACTTTGGATAATAGTCATGAAGACAAAATGCCACATCTAATAATTCCTTTATATGAAACAAGGAAGAAAGAACGAACAGAAACATTTTACAATAGGTATTAGGTAAATCAAAATTAAAAGATGGGGTAAAATATACAACAGATGCCACCTTAGGAAGCAGCAGGAGCAGGGTACTACTGGGGCATCAATATAAACCTCACCAGTCTGTACAAGGTCTGTACATAGATCACCAGAGGTCCATTTACATGACACACTTGATCACCACCTACCTACTCAATACAGAAATTATTCTACTTGGGTTTAATATGTTGCCAAGTGTAGTGTAGAACATTATGGGAAACACAGGCATATTAGATGACGGTATCCTTCGCTAAAACATCAACAGTAGATCACAGAGCAGTATTTAACAATTACCATAAATGGGGTGTGATGTCCAAGGGCAAGAAATCGCAGACCTAAACCATGCAGCATGTTGATCATCCCTATATTAAAAACAGAAGATTCTGGTTTGTAGATGTTGTCATAGCAATATTTTAAAATACTGAACAATAAGATAAATAAATATTTTAATGTTTGTTTTTGTTTCTTTTTTAAATGTTCCCCCAACCCAATAAACGGTACTATAAATAAATAATAATTATCTCTTAATATAAATTAAGAGATGCCATGCTTAAAGAACAATGCAAGCTAAAATCATTGGGGCACCAGTCTACACTACTTTAACCACTATGGACCACCATGAGCGCAGTGAGTGCAGTACAGTATTTCTTCAGCAATGTTGGTACTGCACATGTGCACACCTTTGTTCAGCACATAGAAGCATAAAAGAAAGTCTAGAGAACTATCAAGTTCCATGGAGGATGGCATCTACACTCCATTCAATTGGCCATGCCCATCATGTCCGTGGACTGTTGGACAACAGTTTATTTAAGCTTAATTTATTATAAAAATAAGCAGGCCTGTGGGAGGTAATAAGGAAGTTACTTAGGCAATGATAAAATTGCCACTTGATATGATGACAGAAGGAAATAAAGCTATATTTTTAACATTTCTATTGGTTAAATCAATAGGAATATATAAAAATAGATATACCAACAGTAGATAAACACAGTATCTTTACATCCAGTTAGTATTTCTCATATTGCATTTACCTGTCATTTCCCATAGCTGTATAAATTAATTACTTATTGATGTCATGTCATTTAGTTAGGAATAAGTAAAAGTAAACTGTTTAACCCCCGTTGCAAACTTATTAGGCATCCAAAGAATATTTTGATCCAGGGGAGTTGTGCAGCGGACCTCAAAACTGCTGAGGGGCCCAAGGAAAACAGAAGCCCAGATTGGCTGCTGGGTCTGCTATACTGCAGTACTTTCTCCCAGTCCCAAAGCATGTATACATGCACACATGAGGTATAGTCAGCGAATGCTGCACTGGGGGGGGGGGGGCATTTACATTTCATTAACATTTATTTATAAAGCGCCAACATATTCCGCAGTGCTGTACAATAGGTGGGTTACATACATTGGACATACAGAGTAACATATAAAGCAATCAGTAACCAATACAAGAGGTGAAGAGGGCCCTGCCCAAAAGCGCTTACAAGGGGCAACATTTTCTTTTGCAGAAGGGCTGTTAACAGACTGTTATGCCACTGTACAGATCAGTGTGACCAGTTTTAAACCAGACAGGACTCTATTAGATTGATGTGGTGATCAACCAGTCACTGATTTCCATGTCATAACCCCACCCCTGACATCATCGGCAACAATGTCACCTGCCCCTGTCTCCATGATGTAGCCGCCTCCCGCTCGGGTTTTCTACAACCCTAATAGAAGCAGAAGACCAAAAATAGAGAGGATTAAGAGGCAGGGAAATGGTAAATGTAAAATTTTTACATAAGTGCCTAAAACAGGTTGGGTTTGGGTCTAAAAAGTCTATAGTGTGGGTGCAAGTACCTTCTACTTGCAAGGTAAAATATGATTTTTTTAAGGGATATATAACATTAATTTAAAATGTATTTGTAAGCAAATCACTGCAAAATTTTTAATTTTTTTCAATTGAATTTTTTTGTTGTATTCAATTGATAATTCACCTTTAGGGTTTGAATTCTGTTAGGTTGAACATTGCAAAGTGTGCCGAGTTTTGCCAGATCCCAAACTGAATCCTGGAATTAGCACATCCCTACTTGAAACTGGAAATGTGGAATATGTTTATGCTTTACAAATGTGTTAATAATGACTGGATTATTTCATTAGATAGGTCTATAGTTGTAATTAACTTTTAGCTTATGTACAGAAAAAAAAAAATCCAGCTCCAGAATTAGAAAAGGCTCCATATAAAGCAACATTTATACCTGCCACTCCAGCCCACTGTCCAAAAGCCACTACTCGTACTCCTCGATGATCCACCATCTTTTCATAATCAATCAACCGAATTTCCTATACAAGAAAAATTAACAACTGTACAAATGTATTAAGTGTTATAATAAATATATTATGAATATATTTTGCATGAAAACAGACTCTGTACAATAGGTAGATTTTGTTGATTTGTTTGTAGATAAGTTGCGATCACGTGAAAAAAGTTGCAGTTGCGTCAAAAAAAGTTGTGAGTCGGAAAAGCGGCACAGTAGCTGCATTCCATGAATTTTCAGCAGTTCTGCTAATTTTTCAGGGAAGTGAAATGCGACAGATTCGCTTATTACTATTTGTAGACAAGTCAGTATAATGATTGAAGTCTCATTGTTTGGTGCTCTTTTTAAAGCCTCAGAGAGCTCTTATTCTAGGAATGGTGATACCACACACTTCAACAACTCTAAGGAGAATTGGAAATAGAGAATGGATAGTTATGTCGACTTGACAGAAATGCCTACTTAAGGCTGTTTCTGCCAAATGATGGCGATACCAGGTATTAGAGCCAAAGTTGTACTTTACCAGAAGAAAATGACATATCGGTTAATAATTTTGTCTAAGACATACTCCAAGTACAATTGTAGGTGGTTCTAAGATTTCGGAATAAATGTCATATGTTAGAGTAGAGATATCAATTGCCCATTTGTCATTAGGAGAGGTAGAATACCTTACAAAATCATTTAATTTTGCACATAGCCAATAATGATTTAGAAGGAACATTGCCACCCACCCCCTAGAAATACAGCACTGCCTAAAACATACAGCACTGTATTCACGTAGCAAACACAGGTTTATGCATTCGGCAATATGGGGCAAAATGTGCAAAAAAACATGGCCCCTTTTTAAACATTGCACCCTGCCCTGAAAGTATTAAATGAGCCCTAATTTTCTTGAGTTCTAGTAACTGAACCATTTTCCTGCCACAAACACTTCTCTCGTGCTGTCAATCCCAGACTAGAAGTAGGAACACCTACATACCTTCATATACAATATAAAAAAATTGCACAGAATGAACTAATAATACTAAACTGTTTCAGTATCACTGGAAGCATTCCTGTTTACATTAGTTCTTAGATAGTGAAGTCTGTAAAAAGAAGGTTGTGTTTTTTCATGCTTTTGAGGATCTTACTGTAATTCCAAGCAAATAGACACCTCCGAGTTATAACATAAATTCTTTGAGAACACAAAACAAGGACAAATAAAAATGTATAGAATCGGAATCAGCAGGTGCTTGCCCCATGAAAGTGTGTATGTTTATATTGGGCTTACCATCTTAAGGATTTCATCCAATAATGACATATTTGCTTCCTGGGCTTTTATGGTGTGGGAAAAGAATGCATAGGTCTTCTTGGGTAGGAGCTTCTCCTCTGGAGGTCTCTTAACACCTACAATCAGAGATGCTTCCTGTATATCTTCTTGAATAATACCGCCTGCTTTGATATATTCCTGCAAATTAGTAACATATAACATTACTATTCAAAGGGAGGCATACCCCTGTATGCACCATATGTAAAAATAATAGCAATCACATAACTACATGCATAATTATTATTCTTAAAGAATGCTTCTGAATGTATTGATCAAACCAATGGCTCCATAATTCAATATAAGGTATCTTGTACAGTGGTTGTTGAAAGTTTGTGAGCAGTTTCTATATTTTATATGAATGTGACCTAAAACATCCTCTGGTCCTAAAAGCGGATAAAAACCTAATGAAACAAAAATTATTATATTCAGTCATGTTTTTATTGAAACAAAAAAATCCTATAACGTATCTGCGTGTGCCAAAAGTAAGTGAATCCTTAGGATTGTTATTCAAGGTGAAATTAGAGTCTGGTGTTTTCAGTCAATGGGATGACAATCAGGTGTGAGTAAAAGACCCAGTTTTATTTAAAGAACAGGGAACCAGCAAAGCCTGATTACACATACAACATGGATGTGTTTCATGGTTTGAACAAAGGAGAACCAGAAGAATACTAGAAGAATGTTCTGTGGACAAATGAAACCAAACTAGAACTTTTTTTCTTAAAAGAAGAGAGTTACATTTTTGAGAAAGAAAAACTCTGCATTCCAGCATTAGAACCTTATCCAGCATTAGAACCTTATCCAATCTGTTAAACATGGTGGTGGGAGTTTTCTGATCTCGGCCTGTTTTGCTGCATCTGGGCCTGGATGGCTTGCCATCATTGATGGAACAATGCATTCTGGACTATACCCAAGAATTCTAAAGGAAAATGTCAAGAAATCTGTCCGTTAACTGAATCTCAAGAGACAGGGGTCACGTAGCAAGACAACAATGAATGAGTGAATGTTCTGGAATGGCCAAGTCAAAGTCCTGACCTTAATCCAAATGTTGTGGAAAGACCTAAAGTGAATAGTTCATGTGAAGAAACCCACCAACATCCATGTGCAGGACGGATCAACAGTTACCGCGGATGTTTAGTTGCAGTTACTGCTGCACAAGGAGGTAACACCACATACTGAGAGCACGATTCACTTATTTTTGCCACATGCAGATATGTTTTTGTTTTGTTTTTCAATAAATACATGACCAAATATAATAATTTTTGTTTCATTTGCTTAACTAGGTTTTCTTCATTTGACTAGGACTTGTTTGAAAATCAGATGATGTTTTAGGTCACATTCATATAAAAATATAGAACATTTTAAAGGGTTCACAAACTTTCAAGCACATAAAAATGCAGATCCATAAAAAAATTCAAAATCCATAAAAATTATTATAATAAAGATTAATTTTAAATGGATTGTTGTAAGTATGGTCTTAAAAAGCAAGGAAAGGCTTCTACTATAGCCCTTAATGTATTGTAGAGCCCCCTTGCCTGTAGCAAAACGCCAACTTTATTTTTAAAAATAATGCTCACTTCTCCCAAAAATTGCCTTGTAACTTTGCTGTCTTGGCCTCCATCTTGGATTTCCCCCGCTCGCACCCCCCCCCCCCCGCCGGGTGACCAAACAACCCCCCCGCTTGCAGCACCCCCACAACCCACGGCGCTCGCCTGTTCCTTTTGCGCTTCAGTGTCCTCTGTGTCTGTCTGTGCACGCTCACAGGGGCCAGGGTAGGGGAGAGGAGGGGAGCTCTTTACCCAGCTCAGTGTTTTTTCTTCCTGTTTGGCTTCACATCTTCTGAACAGGTGAAATATGGGGAGACTTAAGGGCACTATTGAGACAACTGACGGTATGCCTGCAGCTTGAGATTAACTCTTTGGTAGCCTCTTATTCTCCTTTAAAGACCATGGTCACAGCAGGGACTAATTGGAAGCCTGGTACAGTGGTGTACCTATACAAGAAGCAGACACTGTGGTTGCGGGGGGGCCCAGACAGCGGGATCTGCTTCCTCTATAGTTGCTGTAATCACCAAAGTTATGCACGCCCGCTACAAATATTCAGCATCAGGCGCACATGCATGTTAGAGTAAGCAGGGAGGGGGAAGTGGCCAGGTACCCGTGCGTGCTCGGCCCCACTGAAGATTTTTTTTGCAGGAGCCTGGCGCACTGTCAGTACACCGCTGACCTTGTACATGGGAACAGAGACAATGGGTTTACAAAGATTATGCTGTACTACAGGATTGTAAAGCTTTGAGCATTTAGAAATTAGAGAATTTGGTTTGACCCTGGTACTGTATTGCAACCAGTATGGCCTACTCGACTACTAACCTACCAATTGTACAAATACTGTACAGATATACTGTAGGATCCTTGATCTTGAAACCCATTATCCAGAAAGCTTCAAATTATGGAAAGGTCATCTCCCTTAGACTCTATTTTAATCACATAAATTAAATGTATGTCCTTTTTCTCCGCAATAATAAAACAGTACCTTATACTTGATCTCAGTTAAGATATAAGATAATAAGATATAATTAATCCTTATTGGAGGCAAAACAATTCCATTGGGTTTATTTAATGTTAAAATTATTTTTTGCAGACTGATCCAAATTATTGAAAGACCCCATGGGGAAAACCCCAGGTCCCAAGCATTCTGGAATTTGCAAAAAAGATATAATTAACCATGAACATTAAAATAATGAATCCAGTCTGTTTATGTAAGGTACCTGCTCGTCGTGGCCGTCCACCTGGTCGCAAGGGGGCGCGCTCTGACGCTGGCGCACGCTATGACGCCGGCGTGCGTCTTGACGCCAGCGCGCGTCTTGACGCCGGCGCGCGTCTTGACGCCGGCGCGCGCCTTGACGCACGCGCACGCTCTGACGCCGGCGCGCGCCTTGACGCACGCGCACGCTCGGACGCCGGCGTGCGTCTTGACGCCCGCGCATGCGCCTTGCGCTTAAAAAGACGCCAGAGGCCTAGGATCACTGCGAAGTGATCATTTTCCTTGTGAAAGACGCCAAGCATTGTTTCCTGATTGATATTTGTTATTTTGACCCGGCCTGACTTCCGATTCTGAATCCTGCTGCCTGTACCGACCTATTGCCTGCCTGACCATCCGATTGCCTTCCGTTTTTGCCTAGACGCCTGGTTCGGCACTCCTGCCACTCCTTCACTTGGCTCCAGTCCTGTTTCACCCCCAGCGGCTGTGTTCCTTAGTGGGAGGTGTAGGAGAGGTCCTTCCTCAACGACTTCTTCCAGTGACGTTTCCTGCTTAGTCGTGACAGTATCACTTCGCCAGTATGGAAGGAGCTGAGGAAATCCCGGCCATGCAACTGCTGACTCAGCAAATGACCGCCCTCACTCAAGCGGTACAAGAACTCCAAGCCGGGCTGCATTCTGTCCAGGCTCAATTACAGCCTTTGCCTGGAGATCCCGCTGATGTCCCCGCTGCTCCCTCACCCGGGGCTATTCAGCCAGCGACGCCCAAGCTCAAGCTTTCTCTGCCAGAGCGCTTTTCTGGGAACCGCAAGAAGTTTCGGGCCTTTATGAATAGCTGCAAGCTGGAATTTACTTTGAACCCCTATACTTATACGACTGAACAGTCTAAGGTGGGGTTTGCCATTTCGCTTCTATCCGGGGAGCCTCAGACATGGGCCCACCGTCTTCTGGAACAAGACAGCCCGTTGTTCAGTGA
Source organism: Xenopus tropicalis (assembly GCF_000004195.4). Taxonomy (NCBI): domain Eukaryota; kingdom Metazoa; phylum Chordata; class Amphibia; order Anura; family Pipidae; genus Xenopus; species Xenopus tropicalis. Next base: position 69,840,419 of record NC_030679.2, read on the forward strand.
CTCTACTGCTTTCTTTCAGGCGATGGCTGTACTGTATGACGACCCCCAAAGAGAGGCTTCAGCTGAAGCTGCGCTCAGATCCCTCTTCCAGGGTAGACGCCCGGTTGAGGAGTATATCACAGATTTCCGCAACTACGCTGCGGACACCCAATGGAACCAAGCGGCTCTGAAACACCAGTTTAGAATTGGCTTGTCGGAAGTTCTGAAGGATGAGCTAGCTCGTGTTGGGGTTCCTGACGAACTAGAATCGCTTGTTGGGACAGTGATCCAAATTGATCGGCGTTTGAGGGAGAGGAGACTGGAGAAATCCGGGGTCTCGCAACCAAGCTGGTTGCTCCCCAAAGCACCCCTGTTCCCCAAATCTACCTCAACACCTCCCATGGCCGCTTCTTCGTTGTCTGAGGAGCCTGAACCCATGCAGATCGGCCTCATCCGCTCTCCATTAACACCTGAGGAGAGACTACGCAGACGACGTATGAACTTATGCCTCTATTGTGGTGCTTCGGGCCACCTCCTTCGCAGTTGTCCTGTGCGACCTAATAGTAAGAATTCAGCACCAGTTCTTCTCAGTGCAGAAGGGGTCAATGGACTTTCACTTATGTCTGTTGTTGCTGTTTTACAGTGGTCCGGAAAGACGCTCCAGGTTCCAGCACTGATTGACTCCGGGGCCTGCGGTTGCTTTATTGATCGGGAGTTCGCCCGATTGCATTGTATTCCTTTGAAACCCAGATCCAGCCCATTGATGGTGAAATTGGCAGATGGATCTGATATTTCTTCTGGTCCAGTTTTGATTGAGACTTTTCCTTTGTTAATAAAGATTCAGAAGCACAGTGAGACTCTTTCGTTTGATGTAGTTTCCTCCCCATTGTATCCCCTCATCTTGGGGTTCCCGTGGCTGAAGGCACATAATCCTCTCATCAATTGGGACTCTAATCAAATAACATTTCCTTCCGGCCAATGCTCCCGTCATGACTGGGCCTCGAAGGAGTTGTCAGTCCTGTCTTCAGATCCTCGGCTTAAGCTCATTCCGGAATCCTATCACGAGTTCCTAGACGTCTTTGATGACAGACTGTGCTAAGTATGTTACTTCCTGTCAAACGTGTGCCCGGTTCAAGAATTCACATTCACGCCCAATGGGTCTTCTTCAGCCCCTCCCTGTTCCTGAAAGACCTTGGGAAAGGATCTCTATGGACTTTATTGTGGATCTTCCCAAGTCTGCTGGGTTTAACACGATTATGGTAGTGGTTGACGGGCTGACTAAGATGGCTCATTTTATACCCTTGTCTGGCTTACCATCGGCTGCTACAACGGCGGAGGTGTTCATTAGAGAGATCTTCCGGCTCCACGGCCTACCCAAGGTGGTAGTTTCGGACAGGGGATCACAGTTCACCTCTCGGTTTTGGAGATCTTTGTGCCAAGGGCTTCATATTCGCCTCGCTCTGTCTTCCGCATTCCACCCTCAAACGAATGGGCAGACTGAACGCACCAACCAAACCTTGGAGCAATACTTGAGGTGTTTTTCCTCTTATTCTCAAGAAGATTGGTCTACACTCTTGCCCCTAGCGGAGTTTTCGTATAATAATGCTATACATACCTCGTCCAAACAGACTCCCTTTTTCTCCAATTATGGCTTTCACCTCACTTCTCTGCCAGGTCTATCTGAAGTGTCGGTTCCTGCAGCTCAAGACAGACTTTTATTTTTAAATCACAATTTTGACTTTCTTCAACAAGCTGTACGAGAAGCACAACTTAGCTATAAGAGACATGCTGATAAAAGACGGAAGCCAAATCCCGAATTTAAGGTTGGTGACCTTGTCTGGTTATCCACTCGCAACCTTAAGCTCTCGTGTCCTACCAAGAAGTTGGGCCAAAAGTTCATGGGACCCTTCTCGATTGTTGAACAGATCAATCCCGTTACCTTCAAATTAAGATTACCTGCTAATCTTCGGGTTCACCCTGTCTTTCACGTCTCGCTACTAAAGAAGGTGGTAGGAAATCCATTCCCTGGTCGTGTGGAGATGCCTCCGGAGCCGGTAACTGTGCAGGGTGTGGAGGAATTCGAGGTCCAGGCTATCCTTGATTCCAGATTCCATAGAGGGCATTTGCAGTACTTGGTCCAATGGAAGGGTTACTCGCCGGAGAATAATTCCTGGGAGTCCGTAAGAAATGTCCATGCTCCTCGGCTGATTCGATCTTTCCATAGGAGATGTCCTGGAAAGCCCGCTCCGGTGCACGTCCGGAGGCCGTGCCTTGGGAGGGGGCAATGTAAGGTACCTGCTCGTCGTGGCCGTCCACCTGGTCGCAAGGGGGCGCGCTCTGACGCTGGCGCACGCTATGACGCCGGCGTGCGTCTTGACGCCAGCGCGCGTCTTGACGCCAGCGCGCGTCTTGACGCCGGCGCGCGCCTTGACGCACGCGCACGCTCTGACGCCGGCGCGCGCCTTGACGCACGCGCACGCTCTGACGCCGGCGTGCGTCTTGACGCCCGCGCATGCGCCTTGCGCTTAAAAAGACGCCAGAGGCCTAGGATCACTGCGAAGTGATCATTTTCCTTGTGAAAGACGCCAAGCATTGTTTCCTGATTGATATTTGTTATTTTGACCCGGCCTGACTTCCGATTCTGAATCCTGCTGCCTGTACCGACCTATTGCCTGCCTGACCATCCGATTGCCTTCCGTTTTTGCCTAGACGCCTGGTTCGGCACTCCTGCCACTCCTTCACTTGGCTCCAGTCCTGTTTCACCCCCAGCGGCTGTGTTCCTTAGTGGGAGGTGTAGGAGAGGTCCTTCCTCAACGACTTCTTCCAGTGACGTTTCCTGCTTAGTCGTGACAGTTTATTAACACAAGCCATTCATTTCTTATTCAAGTAAAAAATGAAGATTTGTATCTTATTATTGGCACAAAATCATATAACGGCTTTGTATTGTGCATTGAGAATAAATTATTTGATACTGAAAGAAATATGTTCTTTGGTTTTCTTGTGCAGTATTTTCCTATTGCTAAAGGCCTCTTTCTGCAAGAAGAAAACTTCCCTTTCCTTGTGTTAATACCATAGTGGCCTTGAATTATAAAGAAGAATTGCTTTTTCTGTGTCATAGAACAAAACATCAGCCTCAAAATACATGAATGCTCAACAGGATTAGGCCAAATAGGACATTTAACTGAATAAATTCAGAGCTGGCCTTACACTTAGAATATTCGATTGTTTGGCAGGCCAACTCAAGTCCGTTGGAAGAGGACTGCATCAATGCAAAAATTAATTATGTACTTCTCCTTTGTAAAACATAATACAGGTATGGGATCCGTTATCCAGAAACCTGTTATCCAGAAAGCTCCGAAATACAGAAAGCCCACCTCCCATAGACTCCATTTTAATCAAATAAATAAGATTTTTAAAATAGTTTTTTTTTTTCTGTAATAAAGCATTACCTTGTATTTGATCCCAACTAAGATATAATTAATCCTTTTTGGATGCAAAACAATTCTATTGGGTTTATTTAATGTTTTGTTGATTTTTTGGTAGACTTAAGGCCGTGGAGATTCAAATTACAGAAAGACCCCTTATCCGGAATACCCTTCGTCCTGAGCATCCTGGATAATGGGTCCCATACCTGTACAGGTATGGAACCCATTATCCAGAATGCTCAGGACCTGGGGTTTTCCGGATAAGCGGTCATTCTGTAATTTGAATCTCCAAACCTTAAGTCTACTAAAAAATCATTTAAAAATTAAATAGGAGTTTTCTGCATCAAATAAGGATTAATTATATCTTAGTTGGGATCAAGTAGAAGGTATCATATTTAAAAATTAGAATTATTTGCTTATACTGGGGTCTATCGGAGATGGCCTTCCAGTAATTCGGAAATTTCTGGATAACAGGTTTCTGGATAACCAATCCCATGCCTGTAATATGAGAAGTTACTTTGGATTTACATGACCTATATAAAACCACTTGGTTTGTGGCCTCCTGCCCTGATATGGTCATAACTCCCAAAGGTGTACATGCATAAATAAAATTTACGTCAATTAAAGCTGTTCAGCTGTTTTAAAGTTCTTTACAAATGTTCTAGATATTGAAAGCAGTTCTAGATATTAAAAACTGTTTTTGTGTGAATACCCCCTTTAATGTCACAGACTATATGCTATATCATCATGTGGCATATTGTATTTCCAGTGTACTTTTGCTGCAAACATGTCTATTTTCCTTATCTTTTAGCATCTCTTAACACATCCATATACATACAGATCCCTTGCTTATCCTGTAGCAATAAATTTGTTTTCACAATACATAATGGTCCTTGTTAGGTGTTTAACAATTCTATAGCATTAAAGTGCTGCAAATAACACTTCCCTACAACAATACAAATGTGTTTTGAGTTCCTGTGCCTTTATTTCCTTGGTGTTGTAAATGTATCAATAACACAACACAATTAAAATGTATGTGAAATAAATACATATTAATTTAACACATATGCACATGATCATATGCTTTCTAAGCCAACAATCACATAAAATGGGCCACCCAAGCAGACCCATCAGGCCCCCATTCAACAGGATTTCCCAGCTGTTCCAGTTGATATCTGACCAAACCCAGATCAGATGGAGGCCATTTGTTTGGAAAATACAGATGCCAATACACCGCAACTTGGTCAGACTAATTTAAAACACCAGACTAATTTAATTGCCTTTTATGAGGAGGTGAGCAGGAACCTCGATGCTGGAATGGCAGTGGATGTCATCTACTTAGACTTTGCTAAAGCGTTTGATACAGTACTGCACAGAAAGTTAATGATAAAATTGAGGAATATTGGAATAGAACATGATATTTGTATTTGGATAGAGAACTGGCTGAAGGTTACAAAGAGTGGTGGTAAATTGAACATTTTCTAATTGGACCAGTGTGGTTAGTGGAGTACCGCAGGGGTCAGTTTTTGGTCCTTTGCTTTTTAACTTGTTTATTACTTGTTTATAGAGAGTACTGTTTCTATTTTTGCTGACAAGTTCCATGCAGGATGCTGCTGCTTTGCAGAGCGATTTGATGAAATTGTAAAATGGAAAATGAGGTTCAATTTGTTCAAAGTGCAAAGTTACGCACTTTTATAGAAATAATAATAAAGTTATACACTAAATGGTAGTGTGTTGGGGGTATCCTTAATTGATAAGGGTCTGGGGATTTTGCTAGATAACAAGTTGTCTAATTCCAGGCAGTGTCATTCTGTGGCTACTAAAGCAAATAAAGTGTGGTCTTGTATAAAAAAGGGCATTGACTTAAGGGATGAAAACAATTTTGCCTCTTTATAGGTCCCTGGTAAGGCCTCACCTTGAGTATGCAGTGCAGTTTTGGGCTCCAGACCTCAAGGATATTAATAAGCTGGAGAGAGTGCAGAGACATGCAACTAAACTGATCAAGGGAATGGAAGATTTAAATTTGAGGTTAGACTGTCAAGGTTGGGGTTGTTTTCTCTGTAAAAAAAAAAAAAAAAAAAGAAGCTGCTTGTACAGGTACATTAGAGGAGTCTATAGACAGATAAGGGATGTTCTTTTTTTTCCCCATAAAAAGGAGCAGCGCACCAGAGGCCACCCCTTTAGATTAGAGGAACGGAGCTTCCATTTGAAGCAGCATAAGTGGTTTTTCACAGTGAGGGCAGTGAGGTTGGGGAATGCCCTTCCTAGTGATGTTGTAATGGCAGATTCTGTTAATGCCTTTAAGAGGGGCCTGGATGAGTTCTTGAAAAGCATACCATCCAAGGCTATTGTGATACTAAAATCTACAGTAAGTATGGATGTTTGTATATATAGTTTATGTATGCGAGTGTGTAGATGGGTCAGTATAAGTTGTGTGTGCTGGGTTTACTTGGAAGGGTTGAATTTGATAGATTGTTTTTTTTTCAACCCTATTTAACTATGGTCAGGAGTTGCTGAACAAGCAGCCAGTACTAGTGTGTGTATGGTTTATTAACTTGTAATGCAAACACAATACATAAAGAGCCTTGGTACAGGTACAGGATTGATTATCCAAAATTTTTGGGAATTGGTGTTTTCTGGATAAGGGGATCTTTCTGTAATGTTTGATAACAGGTCCCATACCCGTGTTAATTTACAATCAACATGGACTGAATACAAGCTTCTGTATTATTACTACAGAGAAAAGAAAATTAAAAAAAAAAGTTATGATTTCTAAAGGCAACTTTAGGCTACTATGGAATGCCTAGGTTTTACCACCGGCAACTGACTTTAGTCCCTGTAGGAATGTTATTTCTGACTGGATGAGATTAGGCACGGACCACAAAATGCCCCATCCAGCATTACCCTAAGAGGTAATAGTAGCCTACAGAGAGGACAGGTAATACAAATTTAAACAATCAGCACTCATGATCTTTTTAAGACTGGACAAATTGGCATCAGTATTAAAAGTTCTTTTCTCATTCATCTACATTTTGAGTTTCATCCATGTCTACAAGCTCTTACTTCAACATGTAAAGAAATCTTGTGTCATGCTTCTGAAAGCAAAGCAATTTGAATTAAAGACCAATAATGTATAAAATGGATTTATTAATTTGCTGTCATTTGATAACTAAGCTCTGTACCTTTTCATGGATGGCTCTTCTGTTTGATGGTTGCACTAATACTTTGTACCCCAGACTGGTAAGTTCTTTTACATGTTTGGGTGCAAGGGGGGCTCTCCTTTCCCATGCATTGATGTCTTCTCTTCTGATAGCCAACACAGCCTTGTGATGGTGTCTCGCTAAACAAGCGAGCAATGCATTTGTCCTTCTGCACTTGGAGATTTGCCACATGATCAGACCTAGTGAATAAAAAACAAAGTAATCAACTCAGCAAAAAAAAATAGTTACAAAGTTTTCATAACATGGAGATAGAAGGCTATATAACTAAACATAGGATGCTGGCAGTACTTAAGCAAAATAGATTAGCTGTGCTAACCCATAGCAATATACTGAAGGAAAATACAACATTTTGTGCAAAAAGCTGCTAAATAAATGCTCACTTCTTTAAACTAAACAGTTATTATTTGTCAGTATATAGCAATATGTTGAAGAAGGCCAGCAACATAAAAATCATTCCTGTTCCAGCAACTAACCCCACCCCCCTTCATCCGAGTCATTACAATATTCAGCATTTTACTATACATATATCTGTAACTTGCTTATCAAGGTTAAAATTCCCAAATCTATTGCCTCCTGTGTATAGCTTCTGGTCTGTATAATTGATATGGCTCAGGAGATCACAGTGCTTCAAAAACTCCACAATTCAATAATTATCATAACTGATCTTTATTGGAGGCAAAACAATCCTAAGCAGTTTATTTAATCATTAAATGATTTTTCAGTAGTAGTAAGGAGATCCAAATTATTGAAAGACCCTTTATACGAAAAACCCCAGGCTCCAAGCATTCTGTTTAGCAGGTCCCATATCTGTACCTGAAGCCTTTAGGCGTTTTATGTAAAAATTACTTATTTTTCTCACACCTTATTGTTTTTATTAGTACTTCTAATAGGTCTACAAATAAAAAAATATGAGTTAGAATCATTTAAAGTTTTATTTATCCCACATTTTCATGTTTGCATTACAATGAAATAATGGCGATATGCTTACATACAATCCTATTTTAACAATAAATCGTTTATCATAACAGTAAACCTGCATGAAAACAGAAGTACACGGATACTAATACACTACCAGATCAACACTATACATCCAATGTAGCAACATAGAAGGTTTATTACAGAAGTATTTGCCTTTGCTAAACCACCACAGTCATGTGATGGGATGTAGGTTTTTACTAGTATCAAGTGTCAATTCCTACTTTGTTAGTAAGACTCTCTCGGAACACGTGCAATCCATCTGTCATTTTTGTCACCTTCCCACACTATACCCAAGTATAGAAATTGATAGGAAAGCATACTTCCATGTAATTTTTTATATTTCATTTTTACAGCAGTGATTCTTCGTTATAGGATTTTGTAAGCAACTCCAAGTAACAGATACTGGACTAAAATGCATACTGCCCTAACAAAAAAAAACAACAAAACAACAAATTATATTACAGGTATGGGATCCCTTATCCAGAAACCCATTATCGAGAAAGTTCTGAATTACGGAAAGGCCATCAAAAAATTATTTATTTTTCCCTCTGTAATAATAAAATAGTACCTTGTACTAGATCCAGACTAAGATATAAATAATCCTTTTGGCGGGCAAAACAATCCTATTGGGTTTATTCAATATTTAAATTATTTTTAGCAGATTTAAGTTATAGAGATCCAAATAATGGAAAGATCTCTTATCTGGAAAACCCCAGGTCCCGAGCATTCTGGATAACAAGTCCCATACCTATTATATATATATATATATATATATATATATATATATATATATATATACACACACACACACACACACACACACACACACAGACAGTGGATATAAAAAGTCTACACACCCCTGTTAAAAGGTTCCTGTGCTGTACAAAAATGAGACAAAGATAAATAATTTCAGAACTTTTTCCACCTTTAATGTGACCTATAAACTGTACCACTCAATTGAAAAACAAAATCTTTTAGGTGGAGGGCATCTCCTGTGCACAGCCCTCTTCAGATCACCCCACAGATTTTCAATCGGATTCAGGTCTGGGCTCTGGCTGGGCCATTCCAAAACATTAATCTTCTTCCGGTGAAGCCATTCCTTTGTTGATTTGGATGTATGCTTTGGGTAGTTGTCATGCTGAAAGATGGAGTTCCTCCTCATGTTCAGCTTTCTAGCAGAAGCCTGAAGGTTTTGTGCCAATATTGACTGGTATTTGGAACTGTTCATAATTCCCTCTATCTTAACTAAGGCCCCAGTTCCAGCTGAATAAAAACAGCCCCAAAGCATGATGCTGCCACCACCATGCTTCACTGTGGGTATGGTGTTCTTTTGGTGATGTTCAGTATTGTTTTTGCGCCAAACATATTTTTTGGAATTATGGCCAAAAAGTTCAACCTTGGTTTCAGCAGACCATAACACCTTTTCCCACATGCTTTTGGGAGACTTCAGATGTGTTTTTGCAAAATGTAGCCTGGCTTGGATGTTTTTCTTCGTAAGAAAAGGCTTTGGTCTTGCCACTCTACCCCATAGCCCAGACATAAGAAGAATACGGGAGATTGTTGTCACATGTACCACCCAGCCAGTACTTGCCAGATATTCCTGCAGCTCCTTTAATGTTGCTGTAGGCCTCTTGGTAGCCTCCCTGACCAGTTTTCTTCTCGTCTTTTCATCAATATCAGAGGGACGTCACTGTTGTGCCATATTTTCTCCACTTGAGGATGACGGTCTTCACTGTGTTCCATAGTATATCTAATGCCTTGAAAATTCTTTTATACACTTCTCCTTACTGATATCTTTTAACAACGAGATCCCTCTGATGCTTTGGAAGCTCTCTGTGGACCATGGCTTTTGCTGTGGGATGCGACTAAAAAAATGTCAGGAAAGACCAACTAGAGCAGCTGAACTTTATTTGTGGTTAATCAGGGGCATTTAAATGATGGCAGGTGTATGCTGACTCCTATTTAACATGATTTTGAATGTGATAATTCTGAACACAGCTACATCCCCAGTGAGAAGAGGGTGTGCACACTTATGCAACCACCATTATATTTGTAAGAAGCTTTGTTTCACATACACCTGGTGGTGATTTTTAGTTACAGATGAGATCTAAATATATAAAGAAAGCTTCTCAAAACAAAACATTTTTTGGCTGAAACTATCATATCCTAGGATACAGGGAAATGCTAACCTGCAACAAAAAAGGCAACTGTAAATAAAAGAACAAGTAACTATAAACCAATTCATGGGCTGTGATGCAGACTTACAGATTTAATGTGTGTCTCTTTTTTGATTGAAATAGAGCAGTGGTCCCCAACCAGTGGCTGGGGAAAACATTTTTCTCACCAACCCCTTGGATGTTGCTCCCAGTGGCCTCAAAGCAGGTGTTTATTTTTGAAATTCTGGCTTGGAGGAAAGTTTGTATAAAAAGGTTGCATAAATTCCAGGTGTCAAGCACAGCCTCCTGTAAGCTGCCAGTCAACAAAGGGGCTACCAAATAGCTAATCACAGTCCTTATTTGGCATCCCCCATAAAGGTTTTTGCTCTCCAACTATTTTTGCATTAGTACGTGGCTTCCGGGTACAAAAGGTTGGGGACCTCTTATATAGAGGGAATAGGAATATATGCTGCTCTTGGGTGGCACACAGCAGAAGCCCTTTTTCAGTTTACCCAAAGACCACTGAAAAGCAGAAATATAACATAAAAAAAATTTAGCAAACTGGGGAAAATGCAAAAGTACAAAGAACACATTTAATAAAGATGGTGGTCTCACAAATCAGAAATAATTTGGTGACTGCAGCTTTAAAAACTGTGTGCTTAGGTCAGATTAAGCACAATTTTTGTGTTTTCATACAAAATTCTTTCTGCACAACACAATTTGTTGTCTGCTTTGGCCCATGAAATTTTTGTGCATAGACATGAGTAAAACATTAGATTAGAAACTTAGATTGTAAGCTCTACAGGGCAGGGACCTCCTTCCTACTGTGTCTCATACCACATGGCACTTATTCCCTGTGCATTTATATATTTATTGTATTTATTTATAATAACACTTGTCCTCCTTGTGTGTAATTTTGTATTTTGTAAGATTGTACAGTGCTGCGTACCCTTGCGGTGCATTATAAATAAAGTTATACATACATACATTGCTTGTGAGCACTAAGACACCCACACGAACAAGAACTCCAGATGCAGGTGGCCATGGATAGTGACAAGCATGTCAATAATGAGTACTGTATATACTCGAGTATAAGCCTAGTTTTTCAGCACCCAAAATGTGCTCACCCTCGGCTTATACTCGAGTCGGGTGCCATGGGTCCCTCCAAACTAGCACCCTCTGTCCTTTGTGTGCAAATTAGGCCACCCACAACCAGACCCTCCAGTGCCCTGGCCAGCTCCCAAATTTATCTTCATCTACCATCCTCACCTGTCCCATTCTGCACTAGACATTTCACTTTATATTCTATATAAACTATATATAGTTTTGAAGGATTTTAACTCTTTGTGTTTTAGCTTGGTTGCGGAGTACTCTTAAGGTATCATTGTTGATAAAACAATTGTTTTTGTTGACCCTCCACTTACAGAGCTAGTTTACAGTTTTTATTTGAAAGAAATATTTAAAAACTTATACCCCACTGATGCCTCATTTAATGTAATTTTATTGGTATTTATTTTGATGAAACTTAGCAGAAGCTGCTGCATTTCCCACCCTAGGCTTATACTCGAGTCAGTAAGTTTTTCCAGTTTTCTTAGGTAAAATTAGGTACCTCGGCTTATATTCGGATCGGCTTATACTCAAGTATATACGGTAAGTCTCCCTGCTCACTCATTTTGGGCATGCATGTGATGTAGAAACTGTGGATACCCCCACCCCCATCTCATGCCACACACATGTGCATAATAAATGAACTAGGGCCCTCAGTGACACTGCACATGCTCAGTGTGCTCTTGGCTGCATTTGGTTGCAATCTTTGAAAATTCCCAAGCCCCCTCCCACTGTGGGTGGCTTATCACTCATGAAAAGCAATTTTTTTATATATTTATTTTAAATATATTCCCCCTACTGGAGTGAGGGCTCTATTAGACCAACTTCTTATGGGGGAAAATTTCTCAATGATGGGTGCCCATATAATGAGAACTAAAACTCAACAAAGAATTAGTCTTGACATGCTGTGCTATAGTCTTGTTTCAGACCAAGGTCACCACAGGTCTTTAGAAGATCTCTGCCAAAGACACTTACATTCTTACATTCAAGCCAATTAACCCGCCTGTATGTGTTTTGTAGTGTGGCAGGAAACCAGAATACCCATAGAAAACCCATGCAGACACAGGGAGAACATCATCTGGGCTGCTGTCAGTTATTTGAGTTTAGGGGCTGATGCACAATATATAATTCACAGTGCAAGTCTGATTATTAATAAATTCAGATTCATAAATTACAAGGCAGCATAAAAACTAGTACTTTATGCATCTGAATTAATGATCGGTCTTCTTGTATTAGTTACTGTTAACCTTCTTAAAGTTTTGGTAATTTTCAATAATCCAAAGCTTAGCTTGTCAAAAGCAGAACAAAAACATAACCAAGCTATCTAACAAAACCCAATAAGGAAAGTTACTATGGGCAGTTTTTGAATCACGGATAATTACTGGCCTGGTAAGTAAAAGTGATACTGACACGAAAAAAACTTTTTAAAATATGAATATAGGTATAGTTACCTATAGGACATGTTGATCACTTTTCACCTATAGGACTGCTTTTGTAATTAATTGTTACTTGAAGTTCCTAAACCTGACTGTCCCTTCTCAGCCTGACAGTTATAGCTTCTACTAATGGACTCCTGCTGCACAAATATGGCAGCCCCCTCATAGAGGAACATGGGAATCAGATAGGTAATGTACAAGCATCAGACAAATACTTTTATGGCAAAATTATAAATAGTAATAGTATGCAAAGACAATGTTATGATAGATGTAAAAAAGGTTTCATTTCTAGTGTCAGTATCTCTTTAAGTATATAAAATAAAGCCATTCAGCCATATTTTGTCCGCGTTTAATGCTGGGATATCAATCTGGGTTCTTCCAGTTTCTGTTTCAGTGCCATTACAATCACCCCGATAGCTGCTAGGTCAGATCTGTAAATCAGCAGCAGGTGACAAGACTCTCTCTGCACAAGTAGAAAATAAGCCAATTCTGCAGTGAGGCCACAATTCCATACAAAGTGTAAATTCAAGACGTTTAACGCCCCTTATTATATGAGCAATATTTTTTTGGCCTTTTAATCACACACAATGAAAGCCAGTAAAGACAGGCTTACAAAAGCGCTGTTTTGCTTATGCGTGTTTCCTCTCAAAAAATCTGCAGGAAATAAAAAGGCGACATGTTTAGGGAGCTCTCCTTAACTCATTACCTCCGTAAGAAAGATGAACAATAAATACCTTATCGCTCCGCAGGCCTTCAGATTTCAGTATAGGACTATACCAATATCAGAAACGGAGGGGTGTCACACACCTACTGCTCACATTATTATCTCAAGTTACATGTATTTCGGAAAAACACAGATCTAAACGTGACCCAAACCGCACTTCACCTACCCTGTGATCCTGGGACAAGGAGACCAGGAACAGACTTGGATCTATTTGCAGAACTTTAAAGGGCTTTAGTACGCTGTCCTTGGAACAGGCCAATCAGCATGCGAAATACGGGAACAGCCTTCCTATTTGACCAATAAAGGGGGTAGGAAGCTCCTGACGTAGTAAGAGCTACTGTGTGAGGACTGACAATGTGCTGGCTGCGCGACAGCTGTGTATTAGGTATTGCTGTGCCCCCCCATTTTGGAAGTTGCGGCTAAACTGCCGTAGACTCGCCGCTGCTTTTATCTGTACTACTTCAGTGTAGCTAAATAACAATGATGGAAACAGCGCGGCGCTGCACTTGCCTGGAAATCTGTCTACAGTGGTTACTTCATTAGCCTATCAATCAGTGGTGCTGGGTCGCCTGTTTTTTCTATCCCCTCCCCTTATCCTCTCCTGTCCGGGCTTCTCCACTCTCGCAAGACCTCGTTGCTTCCTCACCATTCACTCTGCATGCTAAAGCAGGGCGAGGGGCCATAGAAATTTGAATCGGTGGGCATAAAACAAAAACTGTAGTACCCTGTTAGCCAGTGTAAAAAATAATAAAAAAAAACCCACAAATACAAGAGTATTGTAGAAATGATACCTATATTGGCTAACAATAAAAATACATTGCAAGCTTGCGGAGCTCTAAGGCCCCTTTATCAGGCATTGAAAACAAAACACTGGTGTATATACAAATCATGCAGGTGTTTTGTTTTCAAATACACCTGTATCTTGGGCAAGCAGAACCTTATTGAAAGTGGGGAGTAAAGCTGGCCATACACGCACGATGATGGTTTCCTACGATATTCAGTGCGTGAATGGCGGCTCAACGAGGAGACCAATATCGCCACTGAAGGTGCCCGAGCAAAATCTACGTTCAGCTGAAGTCACAGGTGACCAGCATCTTAATTTCTTAAGTGAGTAGGGGGGTGCACATGGATAACTGAACTATCTGGTAGTTAATTGGCTGCACAATTCAGGGGATGGTGGAGGTAGTGTGAATTTGCATGGATTATAACTTTAAAGAATAAAGTTAATTTTAAGTTTGTTTTAAAATATCCTATTTGTAGCAATTGTTTCATTGGTCTTAATTTTTTTTTTTAATTCTATTAATTTTTTAACTATTTGCTGCCTTTTTCTGCCTCTTTATGCTTTCAGACAGACAGCCAAAAAACTATTGCTCTGCTCTGCTATTGTTATTCAGTACCATATCTCACCTGGTTGCTAGTTTAAAGTGGACCTGTCACCCAGACATAAAAATCTGTATAATAAAAGCCCTTTTCAAATTAAACAAGAAACCCAAAATCATTTTTTTATTACCACATCCATACCTATTATAAAAGCATTTAAAAATCCCAGCTGTCAGTCATATATTGCCTGCCCCGCCTCTATGCCTTAGGCATAGAGGTGGGGCAGACAGTTACTTTCACTTTCAATTCAGAACTTATTAGATGTTGCTGCACCCCTCACATTCCCCCTCCCTCCTAACCATGTAATTTTGTAACCAGTGTATGGACATGGGCATTAGGTCCCTCCATACTGCCACAGAAACAAGATATTGGCAGGATGCAATGCCTGCTTTGAACAGTGTCCACAAAATGGCCCCTGCCTGCATGCTGCAATTGTGAATTCCAAAGCTGAAGAAACTAAGATTAAAATAATTTATATAGTGTAAGTAAAGTTTATTTTGCTTGAGAACCACAATAGAAAATAATTTGGAATTATTTCTTAAGGTGACAGGTCCACTTTAAACATGATCTTAGCAAGCAGATAGCTACAGAAATACCAAACTGGAGAGGTGTTAAATAAAATGCAAAAATTAAGTGAGAAAGAAAACTCCTTATGCACATGATTTATTGCAGTTTTAACCCCATATGTAGCGATATATATGAGTAATAGGCCGTTGCACGTTTATATGTGAGCTGCTTTGATTTTTTTGCCAGGGCTGCTTTTTACCTCCAGTCTGGCCCTGGAGGTGAGCGACTTGGGCCAATTCTGGAGATAGAGTATGAGAGAGATAATTATGTATATATATAATTATGGACCTTTAATGCTGATGCATTGTGATTGAAGGGATTGTACAACTGTCCTATTATAATATAATATTGCTGTCTAACAGCAGAAAAATGATCAATGCAGTGAGAGATATTTGAATTTTCAGCATTACCAATGCACTCAAGGCATGGCTTTCCCTCCAACAGGTTACACAGTGCTCCTGGCCTTACAGCTCAACATACCTTGCTTTTTGGCAAGGGAGAGAGTCAGCCAGTGCTTGGGGAGATGCTAGAATCTCAAATGTTATAATATGCATGGAGTGCCTGTGCTCAATGCTTCTTACTATATAATGTATTTTTGATGCCAATGGCTGCTTTGTTTTATTGATATTGTGCTTGGAGTGCCAGTATTTGCTGCTTCTTACTATACCTCCCAACATTTGAAAAATGAAAAGAGGGACCAAAAGAAATGGTGTGCGTAGCATGGTGAAATTTTTTTGACCACACCCCTTATGCTACTCCCATGTTAGAAAATTTGGCAGGTTATTTAAAGTTTGAACATGTTTGTTTTATGTGTTATTCCAGTTTTGCTAAAAAAGGTGAAATTGCCCTTTAAGCTGCCAGTCTCAGTTCCCCCAAGAGACCTGTTTAGCTTATTAGTTACATTTGTATCTAAGTGCAGGTGAAGCTTGTTAAAGGAACAGTAACACCAAAAAATGAAAGTGTTTTAAAGTAATTGAAATAAAATGTACTGTTGCCCTGCACTGGTAAAACGTGGGTGTTTGCTTCAGGAAAACTACTATAGTTTATATATTGGCAGAGAGCCCAGAAATCTTAAAGGAACAGTAACACCAAAAAATGTATATATTTCAAAGAAATTAAACTATAATGTACTGCTGCCCTGCACTGGTAAAGGTTTTGTGTTTGCTTCAGAAACATTACTAGAGTTTATATAAACCCTGGTGTGTAGCCACGGGGGCAGCCATTCAAGCTGGAAAAAAGGAGAAAAGGTACAGGTTACATAGCAGATAACAGATAAGACACCATTGTATTGTACAGGGTTTATCTGTTAGCTGCTATATAACCTGTGCCTTTTCTTCTTTTGCATGGCTGCCCCCATGGCTACACACCAGGGTTTATATAAACTCTAGTAATGTTTCTGAAGCAAACACAAAACCTTTACCAGTGCAGGGCAGCAGTACATTATAGTTTAATTTCTTTGAAATATATACATTTTTTGGTGTTACTGTTCCTTTAAGATTTCTGGGCTCTCTGCCAAAAGCTACTTTTTAATTAAGTTTGAATCTTTTTTTAGCGTTCAGTGCAGTAGATCAAAGGGAAATGAGGGACTTCTTTGTAAGGATCTGGGACTGTGGTTGAGCTGTTAAATGAAGGACTGTCTCGCGAAAATCGGGACAGTTGGGAGACATTTCTTATTGCTTATAGTGCTGTAATCCATTGGTTCTTGTGCATGCACTGAGTGTGCCAGTGCCCTATGCTTACTACTATATAATGCTTGCGGTGCATAATTTCTCTATGTTATGTCTTTGGAGGATCAGCACCCACTGCTTCTCTCTGTATATAATGTCCTTGGGGTACCCCACAGCTCCTGCATATAATGTACTTTGGGTGCTTTCCTCTAATAGTATAATGTGCTTGTAGTGCCTGCATTCACAACTCTCAAAGTTAATTGTACCTGTGGTATCAATGCCCCCTGCCAGCCCCTCTCACTACATAATGTGCTTATGGTGCCAGTCTTTGCTGCCAAGCGCTGACTGCTCTAACCGTATATATGTTGATATGCTGATGCTATTAACCATTTCTGTGTTAAGGAGTGGGAAGTATTTATAGTTTAGAGCAGGGGTGCCCAGACTTTTACCCCCGGCAATCTACTTTTGATCCTCCCCGTGTACGCACGCATACCCAATAAACGCACCGCACTTCTGCATCCCTGCCGCACTTACGCATTTCCTAGCTTCAATGCGGTCCACCAGAAATTCACGGGGGATCGACTGGTGGACTGCAAGTAACGTTTTGGCCACCCCTGGTTTAGAGTGTGTTTGACATGGTGAAGGCTCTGTGGGTCCAGGGAGCTGCAAACTGCTGAATGTTGGGGGAGGTACAGAGCTTTATCTGGTCTGTGTGCGTAGGGGGCTTTGTCTGGTAGGTAAAATGTCATATCTCTTGTCTGTCTGATGAAGTTTGGTTGGGTGGGAAGGGGTTAAATGTGTGTCATACTTAACCTGCCCTCCTTACTACAACTCTCAGAGCTTAATTATATGCAAGAATATACTACCTGCGTATCCACCCCCAAATCTTTATGCTGTCAGGCAGTGGGGTAGTCATCCCTGTTCTGGCTACATGATCACTACCAGCAGCAGTCTCTCTGCCTGGAAACATTATTATATACATTGATACCTACCTTGCTGCCCTTATCCTATGTTGTACTGCAACTCCCTGCTCTGCTACCGTATTGGTAGAATGAGGTGGGTGCATGCAGGGGTAACCCTTTACAGGCCATAGGGAGTCTACATTGGATCCCCATATATTAATTTACAGGGAGTGTGTTGTAACTGTGGCATTGTACATATAGTAAGGCAAGATGGTGTCAGGTATGGGACTGTAACTGTGGCGTAGTGGGGCAAGGTCTGTGTGAATTGTGGCTGTTTTGAAACTGAAACTCCCAATATCTGCCAACATCAAAACGTTTTAATGGGCCACTGGGAATTATAGGAGCTGGGTACCTGCAGGCTGCGTTATAGATTTCTCCCACATGAGTAAATTTGAATTTTCTCAAGCAGGGTTGGGAGGTTGGTAGTTTTTCTGCCAAATTGTGTGTGTACTTGGGAAACATGACAGTTTTTTCATGTTGGGTAATGTAGTTTTTTTGTAACGTTTTACCTACTTCCAAAAGTTTGTTTCTCTCTGATCACTTCCTCTCATTACTAGTTGCTGTACATATGCCTCTTAAACCCAGTATTTTTGCAGTATTAAATCCCAGACACAGTTTAATACATTCTCTCCAATCTGCTGCCATTACTGCACCTACTATGATTCCTTCCTCTCAAGCCCCATGAGGGGCCAAGTTGATGCCGCCCCTTCTTGCATCATTTTTTTCAAGTCTGAGTGGGTCAAGTGGGGGGGGCATTGCTAGAAGAGACAACATCTAAAAATAAGGATTTCAGCTCTTTAAGTCCCCTGGAGTGGCTTTTTGCTGCTCCTGGTAACTTGCAGGTCACTGCCGCATAAGGTGAGTTTCTCAACTTGCTTTATGGCAGCAACATCCCTGCTTTTCTATTACTTTTCATCAGTTTCCAGCACCAGGCTGATCCTGTCTCCCCAGCCCAAATCCAGCATTGTGCCAGCATTAAGTTTATTTCCCAGCTGCAGAATGCTCCCATCTCCCTAGCACCTTGCCATTGCAAGCTTATAACACTTTCTGCACCAGCGTGATCCATTCCACCTAGTCCACTGTCTTGTCAAGCCTTAAAGGGTCCAGTCCTAGTGTGATCTCTTCTCCTCCCATTGTAATTGTTTTATGTGTGTAGGGACCCATAGGGTTAAGCTCCCTATGGCTTTACAACCCTACCTCTTCACATCTTTACTGTTATTGGGTAAGAGCCCATGTACGCAGGTTACAGTTATAAAACAATCCCTATAAGTTTAGTCTGGTTGTACATGCTTCCGCCTCCTCTTTGGCTGCCTCTGCTTCTCGGGTGAAAGACCACTGAGCCTGGGAGCAGAAACAGGCCTCAGTAAAGCCATTTTGCCCCAGAGGACACCATCCCTCTGGAACGAGGCCCCGTAAACAAGGTTTTAGTAAGCATAGCAGATTTGTAATAGCACTCTCTAGGAGAAGTGAGATAGTTAGCATCTAGCAAGCAAGGGCAGCCTAATAGCCCCATCAAAGGAGAATTAGTATTCTGGAAGTATCCTTCCATCCGGCAATGTTGCCTCAGCAATAGGGCCATGGAATAGAGATAGGAGACAGGTTAGAATAAACCCTGATCCCTACTCACATGGAGGACTCTCAAGCTAGGGGTTATCAACCTGAGGAATAAGGTATCTATCCATTCCTGTCTCCAAAGGGGTATTCAGCTGACAGGTGCATTTACCCTACCCAGACTTTACCAAGAGGTGGGATAAACCAGTGTACCCTCCTTTGCTTGTCCTAAAGGGATATTGTTATCTACCCTCTATATCTGCATGCCTTGTGAGTATCTGATAACCCTGCCTCTATATGTGTCTTGGACAATAAACAATAAACTTGTTACTAGTTAAACAGCAATAACCTTTCTGGTGTCCATTCTTACCAACTGCACTACACAGCTACAGTTAGCAGTAGTTCAACTACACCTTCATTTCCGGTCAGGTCTCTTCCACCTAAGCAAAGGCCCATCCTAAGAAAGAGAGTTGCATGTAAACCATGCTGTCATATTACTACTAGCCTGATTTTAACCCTTTCATAGCCAAACAAGTGTTACATATGTTTTGGCCTTACAGTTCTCTGGAAACACAGTCACTTGCAGTATAAAGCCATGTCATGATATTTGCACCAGATGAAGAAGAATACATCTATATGAGTTCTTCAGCTAGCAGTTTGATGACGTGGTGGACTCATCTAAACATCTAAACTAGATAACAGATATTTACCAAGATATCAAGGATTATGTTTAGCAGCTGAATGTCCCTCTCCTCAAACCAATGGTGCACCTGCAATGATTGGGTCAAAACTTGTCTTTACTTGGTTATGTAGAAATGATTCATTTTCTGAACTATCATTGTGTCACTTTGTTCCAAGCTTATTGATTTCATCATAAAAGCCAGAGTGAGGATTGTGAATTCAATTTGTGCCAGGCCACTTCAGCACAGGCTGTTCAAAGCCTTCCTGGATGAACTTGATGCAAGGACTTCCTGCTTTACTGTTGCCTGCAATTTCACAGTTTATAGAAGAAAAAGATTACTCACACAGTGAATTATGTGACCCTCAGTTGCTGGCAGATTTGGCATTTTAACAGACATGACTTCCAAATTAAATAAGGTGAACCTTGAGCTTTAGGGAAAGGGCAAAACTGTTACACAAAAGTTCTGGGCAATAACTGTTTTTAAGCAAAAGTTAAACATGGTTGTGCCAGCTGAAGAGAAATGTGTTCCATCACTTTTCCAGCTTACAAAAAGGCAGGAAGAGATTTTAACTTTTGAGACAGGTGCTGTAAAAAGCTAATAACAGACTATGATTAGCACTTTGCTGATCATTTTCACATAAGTTTCAAACAACTGAGCCAGTTGTGACATATTCCTTTCCAATCAATTCATGGAAAATCCATGTTGTATGTAAAATTGCAACCATATTTTAAGTTAATATTTTAGATGTGAAAATGAACTTTGATCATTGATAAAGAAATTGAAGGTTTACCACCCTTAAAATAAACCTCTCAAAGACTATTGGGTTTTCTTACCTTTGCAAAACTAGATTTTCAGGGATGAAAACTTTTAAAATCTAAATACAGAACACATTAAAATGATGATCATATGGGAGATTGCTTGAGGCTGACTTTTACAAGCTGTACACTGGATTGTCAAAAAATGGCTGAAAACATGCCATATTCCCACTGATTTTTTTTGTCTATTATATATAATTTCTATATATTGTATATGATGATGATTATTATTATGTGTGTGGATCTATTCACATATTGTGTTACTCACGGGCAAGTTTTGCATTTGAGTGCAGCTCATGGGGTAAAAAAGCTTGGGGACCCCCTGTTTTAGGGGAAGAAACTCTCAAGACAAGCAATGGCTAGTGCACCCTAATTACCTTCTAGCTTTTTATGGCTTATGGGATTCATCTGAGTGTGCAAGGTTTGTTTAAACTTAGAAAGCCGATAAGTTATTGCAGTGCCATTCTTCTAAGAGCTAAACTATACGAGAGATTTTGTAGGATGGCATTAGCTTGACAGAACACATCCTACAAGTTGTACATAGTTGCATGTAGTCAAAGTATAATGGGACTGATAGAAAAATCTGATGTGTAAACTACATGGAAAATTTGCCACAAAAATCTGATGTGTAAACTATATGGAAAAATTGTCGTCCTATGTAATACACCTTGGATGCAGAAGCTGTATCCTGCATCTAAAATCTGATGGTGTCTGACTTTTTCTTCTCATTGAATTAAATTGACTGTCAGATGCAGACTCTTAGGCTGATGCCACACCAGGCGTAGGGCTGATTTTTTCGGCAAGCGGAAAAACGCTTGCCGAAAATTCAGCCCTACGCCTGCTACTTGTGATTGCACCCGAGCGTATCCCATTCATTCGGGTGGCATCAGCCTTAAACAAAAGAAAACACATGACTTTATCTGATTCAACTTTTATTGCAGCTGTGGGGATCAGATTGTGATGATACCACAAAATCATGTGCTGTTGCATGACAAGTTCCCAGGTTCTTAAAGTTCTGAAATAAGTACATATACAATAAATTAATTCAAATGGATATAAAGCCTTCTAGGCAGTTCCTACTGTGCCTGGCTTTTCTTAACTTAGATTCACATCATGACACGAATGTTTACTTCTGAAAGAAATCTAGGGCCTGATTCACTAAAGGGCGATAAAACATGCTATTTTTATTGTGCGCTAAAAGTGTTTTGTTTTTCATTAAACTTATACCCCCTTCCCTATAAAATTAATTGAAAAGGTTATATGGCAGGTTCATACAAGTCTATTATCTAAAAGTCTCTTGAAGAAAAAATGCCTTTTATTTTAACCGGAAGCAGCAGGTGAAAAAAAAAACCGCCGTTTTCTTCCATATACAGTTCAAAACAACAAAAAATGCTTTCAGCAACAGTATTACAGACCTCTGGACAGGCAATTGGGTGTGTACAGGAACATAGATTTTTTTGTATGTCGAGTTTATAGACCTCTCTCTACTTCTACCTCACTTAGAAACTCCCTGTAGACTCACCAGCCAGCTGAGGGTATTCAGGCTCAGTCGGTGTGTTGCACTTACTCTGCTACAGATGATAAAGAGTTATGGAATGAAAGCGTTTGTTTATTTATATTTCGCAGTCTTTTAAATTAGGTGCAGCTCCTTAAACAGAAGTATTATCTGTGGAATTCTGATGAAGGTCAAAAGAACTAGCAAATACTGTATTTTACTTCTATGAGGAAGTTAGAAAGTGAAACTAGTTTCATCTTCTTATTTAGTGCAATGCTCGAACTCGAAGGTTGATAAATCTCCCCCTGTATGTTAATTTTGTCAAGGGTGTATACTTCCCCTTTAACTGTATTTTTTTAAGGACATCATTATAATAATTGATCTGCTCATATACAGTTAAAAGCTTAACAGATACAGGTATAGGACCTATAATCTAGAATGTTTTGGTTTTATTTATTCAACTTTTATTTCGTGATCAGATACATACAGTTTCATTTCACATTGTTATACATTCCTTACATATATTGTAACACTGTGTTTAACCTTTATTTTGTCTCTCTCATATCTAGTTATATCTTTGGTTTACTTTGCATAATTATTACCATCGAAATAAAGTAACATGAAAAAAAGAAAAGAAAAGAATTAAAGGAAACTTATCAACATAATATGTAAGTAGTACAATATTCGCCCTTTCCTAATTAAATTTCTTACTATTTTGTATGGTTAACTATCTCTCTCTATTTTCCCTTTTTTCAGGTATCTGCTGTCCGTTTTTGCTTGTTCTGGTAAGTATTTTTATTCTTACTCTTGATTTCTCTCTCTTTTTTGTTTTTTATATCATATAGGTTTATATTTTGGTTTCCCGCCTTAGAATGGGGTCTTGGGATCTTCTATTTACTCTCTTTCCCTATGAACTCCTTCCAAGTCTAGAATGTTTTGGACCTAGGTTTTCTGTATAAAGGGGTCTGTCCAAAATTTGGGTCACCATACCTTAAATCTGTTAATGATTTAAGCATTACATAAACCCAATAGGATTGTTTTGCCACACAGCTTTGTTACCATCAAGAACAAGGTACTGTTTTATTATTACAGAGAAAAAGGGAAACGTTTAAAAAAATTATTTACTTAAAATGAACTCTATGGAAGATGGCCTTCCCATAATTCTGAACTCTCTGGATAACTGGTTTCTGGATAAGGGATCCCATACCTGTAATAAAGTGTGTTGGTTTGTTCAGACTTTAGAGCAGGGGTGGGCAAACTACGGCCCGCGGGCCACATCCGGTCCGTCAGCCCTTTCAATCCGGCCCGCCGTCTCCGGCCCCCTTAAAAGAATGACGGGCTCTGATTGGTTGCGCCCCGTGCGTGCGCACAGCGTCAGCACACACGGGGCGCAACCATATAAAAGAATGCACTGGGGAGCCGGGGAACAGAAGGACGGGACGGAGGAAGCAGCGGGTCGCTGGGGGGAAGCTGAGAGGCCCCATAATTTTTGATGGCAGCCCCGGGCGTAACGCTGTCCCGGCCCGGTCCAGCCCGTCTGTTAGTTAATGTGGCCCCTGAGCCAAAAAGTTTGCCCACCCCTGCTTTAGAGAAATAGTGATGGGCGAAATGTTTCACCAGGCATGGATTCACGGCGAATTTCTGCATTTCACCATTGGCGGATTGTTTCGCGAAATGGATGAAAAAATTTTCTGCAGAAAAATTTGCAGAGTGTCCAAAAATTGTCGCCGTCGACAAAAGAATAGCCGCTTGACAAAAAAATAGCCGCGGACGGCAAAAGAATAGCCGCTGGCGACAAAAGAATAGCCTTGCGACAAAAAAATAGCCGTGGTCGACAATTTTTTTTGACGTGCGACATTTTCGCCGTTTCGCAAATTTTTTGCTAGTTTGGAAAGATTCACAAATTTTTCAGCAAAGCGAAACGGGACAGATTCGCTCATCACTACACTTTTATATAAATAGTGTGCAAATACGTCAAATTACAAAATGAATGAATTCATAACTGGCACCCAAATCTTTTACCTAAAACAAACGTTGACCCGGGTGTATATACCCCTGGTCTTCCGCTGAAAATTTTCAAAGCTGGCACACATACAATAGATGTCACGTTAGTAAAGAAGCACTCACCGATGCCGAAATCTGATTCGGGTGCTTAGAGCCCTGAACCCTTAGCCCAAGGGAGCAAGCTTAAATCTCAGAAGAAAAACGGCTCTTGAAGCACCACAGCCAGCCAGAGAATCGATAAAAAATTAAATTTTTATTTACATCTTTAACCCTTTTACTGCCAGCCGTTTTGGTCAAAGCTTCCAGTCTATAGTATCTTATCTCCTACAGGTCATAAAGTAACCAAATAAAACACCCTAAATATGAACGCCAGGGGTACACTGAACAGTTTGATGCCCAATATGTATAGGTTTACCTAAGTATGTGGCATGTAGGGGCCCCAATGTGAACATACCCCCATATGATCTATCATTTCTGTTATTTCAGCTCCAGGAAAATCAACACATTTACATCATTATATGTGGGATAAAGCTAGTAAAAAGTATGCTCACCCCAGAAAGTCATATATTTTTGGAAAGTACACATTCCCCCAAATCTAAAATGGGTACCTGTGTCTTTCTACTCCAAAGCACCAAGCCGCATAGCTTTTCTAAAGTTAGCAATTTTGATGACATTTCCAAAAATCCCCTCAAAGCTTCCACAAAGCTTCCACTGCAGCATCTTATCTCCCACATAGTGTTAGGTACCAAGATAAAACACCCAAAATTTGAACGCCAGGGGTCCACTGAACAGTTTGATGCCCAATATGTATAGGTTTACCTAAATATTTGGCATGTAGGGGCCCCAATGGGAACATACCCCCATATGATCTATCATTTCAGCTCCTGCAAAATCAACAAATTTACATACTTTATGTGGGATAATGCTACAAAAGTACACTCACCCCAGCCATATATTTTTGGAAAGTACACATTCCCCCGAATCTATAATGGGTAAACATTTCTTTTTGCTCCAAAGTACCAAGCTGTAAAACTTTCCTAAGTTTCAGAAAATCGCATAAAAATGTTGCAATTTGCCGCATTTATCTCTCACAATTTCTTGATAAAGATCAGATAAAGGCAAATCACCCCAAATAGGAACACCTAAGGTCTACTGAACATTTTGATGCCCAATATGCATAGATATACCAAAGTCTGTGGTATGTACTGAACCCAAAATGAAAATAGCGCATAAGGATTTCTCGCCTGCCAGCTCAGCTTTTGCATACAGAGCCCCCTGTCAGTGTATTATGTGCCGAAACTTCCCCTAACTATACAGAGACCGCCAGAAAACCATATATTTTTGGAAAGTATACATTCTGACAAATCCAACAAGGGTAAACAGTCCTTTCTACACCAAAGTACCAATCTGCAAAGCTTTCCTAAAGTTATTGGTTTTTATGACATTTCAGAAAAATGTTGCCAATGTTGCAATTTGCCGCATTTATCTCACACAATTTCTTGTGTACAAAGGCAAGTCACCCCAAATAGGAACACCTAAGGTCTACTGAACAGTTTGATGCCCAATATGCATAGATATACCAAAGTCTGCGGTATGTACTGACCCCAAAATGAAAATAGCGCATATGGATTTCTCGCCCCCTGTCAGCGTATTATGTGCCGTAATACCCCCTAACTATACAGAGACCCCCAGAAAACCATATATTTTTGGAAAGTACACATTCTGATGAATTCAAAATAGGTAAAGTTATCTTTGTACACCAAAGTTACACATGGCAAAGCTATGCTAAAAACAGATTAGGAACACTTATACGGGGATAAAAATGCGATAAAACCACAAAAATTGTGCAAATCAGTGAAACAACAAAATAAGTCACACAACAGTGTAATTAGTGGTCAGAATATCTGATCCAATAGTCACGCTGTCAAAATAAACAGTTTTTAGGTAAAAGAATTTAAAAACAAAGTGGTAAAATGAAAAAAGTGTTTATGTATACATGTGTGTACATGTGTAAAAGTTGTGTGTATATGTGAGTGTATATAAAAACCTGCTAAATTGTGTGCTGTAATTGTGTATAAATGTATGTAAGTGTGTGTGTAAGTGTGTAAGTGCAAAAAAAAAAAACACTTTACCTGTCCTGAAGCACCGATCACTTGGCTCTGTCCTCCAGGCTGCAGGATCTCAGTGGGCGGCATCGTTGGGGGGAAGCAGGAAGCAGCAGACACGATGCGATCACGTCGCAGGACCCACATGACAGCCCCCCCAGCTCGTTGCCCAGGGGGCCGTCATCGCTAGAAACTCACATGCCGCCGCTGCAGAGAGAATCGTTCATCTGCTGACGACATATGGGACACGTCGTTGGCAGTTTAAGCCCTTTTTCTGCCACGGCGTATCCCATACGTCGTTGGCAGTAAAAAGGTTCAAAAACCCAGACCGCCTGGCGCGTTTCGTGCATTGGAGCACTTAATCATAGGCATGTTGGTTTGTTCAGGCTAATATCAACTACAGTAGACCTAGACCTGTCTGGTTAAATTAGCTTTTCGAACACTGAAGACCAAATTTATCAAAATCAGAATTTTGGATCTTAAAAAGTACATTTAGACAAACCACCCCCAATTGAACATTGGTGGTATTAATACAGGTGTCTCTCCAGTTTATACAAACTGCAGACAGGTAGTTGGACACCTAGGTCCTGCCTAGTAATTATTGCATTATGCTTTTGTCCAGTTTGTTAGACAACTTTGAGATGCCAGCCAGACAGCCAGGAGGATGACAGGCTAAACAAAACAGAACATGCAGAAACAACAATAACACAGATATCACCAAGAGTGGGAGTAGCCAAAACAGATGCAGAGGAGTCAATTAGAGCACAGAATTATAGTGGGTGATGTCAACAATGGGTGCTTGGAAATTACAACTTATCCAAGACTCATTCATCCTAATAATTGTCAGCACAGCCACACTGCCAGTGTATAGCCAATTATGCTTTTCAGTGACCAACCCACCTGCAGCATTAAATACGCATTCTAATAAGACACTGGCAGGGGGCAAGCAAGTACCTCCAGCTAGTATTGTGCCATTTCTGGTCCTGGTTTAGCCTATTGCTTCTGTTATGTGCTGTCACAGCCAAAAACAATAATTAGGTATCTGGGTGGTGTATGCCCTGGCTCTGCTCCCCCAGTCCTCCTCTCCTTCAGCTTCTTCATCAGGCAGGCTCTTGTCATTTTGCCTTTCTTCTTCTTCTGCCTGTAGAGTGAGCCTGCCCTCTTCCCCCTCCTTTAGGCCATCCTGGCAAAGTAATGACTGCAGGGGATTCACCAATTAGGGGCAGCACAAGCAATCAGCTGATGGAAGGGAGCTATGTCAGCCAAGCAGATAGAAACTGTATTGCCAGCAGCTTTGTCAGGTGCCAGCTGAGCCTTCTTACATGACTGTTACTCACGAGTAAGAAAGTTTGGGGACCCCTGCTCTAAAACCTCTTCACTTGTTCCAGGAGATGGGAGCTGGCACCCTTCTTTAAGAAATAGGAGGGGAGGAATCATGACTACCTGTAACCTGCCACACTGGTGCTGCTACCATGTCATTCTGTGATAAGCAGTTTATTGAATAGAAAAACAGAAGATTCACCAGCCACCACCATTGACATGCAATAGACACCATACAGATAGGCCCGGATTTGTGGCAAGGCCCGGGCCAAGCGTGGCACAAATTTAGGGGTGGCATGCTGCCCCGCCGCAACAAAATTTCTAAATTTGGCTCCCATACGGAGTACTGGGGAACTCTCCCCACTGCTCCGTATGGGACTTTAAATGTTTGCACATGTGCGCTCGCGCCCGTGCGGGAGGATAGGGGCGCCAGAAGTAAAGAAGTAAAGGCACAGAAGTAAAGGTACCACTTGGGGGCCTATTCATTAAAGGCCGAATGAGTACAAATGAGAAAAATCCTTATTTTTTCTAATCTTTAGAACTTTGCGTTATTTCCACAAAATTTCGTTAAATTCTGTGGTTTGCGTTAATTTCCGCTACAAAATTGTATTTGTTACAATGACTACGAACATTTCGGAATTCATTGAAGCTTTGGTATCGTGACTTTCTTTTGGCCAGGTTGGAGCTGCAGAGTGCCATTGAGTCCTATGGAAGGCTTCCAAAATCATGCACTGAAGTTTCAAATCCGGAAAGGTTCTCGCACCATTTATGATTGTTCGGATACAAAAATTTTGTAACTTTCGGATCGCAAGAACAATATTTTCATCCGACCACAACGCAAATTTTTGCGCAATTTATGCACATCAGAAATTATTGAGGTTCCTCCGAATTTTTTCCAATCGTACTTTTAACAATCCCAAATTCGTGCTATGATAAATCTGCCCCTTGGTGTCTCAAAACTACCTGTTATCAATAGTAACAATATTGTCATTCAATGCATAGTGTATATGGGTGGTTACTATTGATGAGCAAATCTGTCCCTTTTTGCTTAGAAGAAAAATTAGCTAAAAGGCAAAAATTTTCAAAATGTGTTGGAGACAATGGTAATTTTTTCACTGCAACTTTTTCCAAACCACTGTTAGGACTTGCTGGTATTGGATTCCTGCTCTGTTTTTTTAAACTGTTGGTGCATTAACCAGTTGAGCCACTGGAGGTCCTTAACGCTGTCCTGTCTGGTTTTCTTATTGTTCTTGTTATATTCCTGCTATCTTTGTTATCCGTGTGCTTTCCATTAATCAATTTAGACCCTTTATAAGCCTTTATAAGTTGCTCCGTGCTTGATCATTAAGCTGTTTGCCATGATCTTGCCCTCCTGTGTTCTGATATTCCTTGTGCCTGAGATTTCATCTAGATCTTAGTACCTGAGTCTCAACCTGGTTTATTGGCCCCCACCTTGTTTCCTAGCCCTGTTCTGGTGGATCTCCTGGTTTTGTCCTTTGGTCTGTTCCTTATTCCATTTGTCTGCCGCATGGCCTGACCTTAGATTCAATACTGGACTTCACTTGACTGTTGCCTGCCCCGCCTTCTGGCCCACTACTTTACTTTGCCAAAGCCTGGCAATTACTACCACTGGCCTGTATATTTATTCTTGTTTTTCTTTTGCAGCTGTCTTGTTTTGCCTTAATTAAACTTTTGCATTCACTTATCATTGCTTTTCCTCTTGGTTCTGCCATTTACTAGTATATTCCGGGTAACCCAGTATATAGGCTCCCATCTGCTTGCCTCTCTACAGTGACTGAAAGTAACAACCACATGACTGGAGTATATGAGCATTTTTTTACAGCAAAACTTGGTGAAAAATGTATTTAGTGGAGCTCTTATGTCATCCTGTGATGACACTTCATATGGGAACTTAAGGCTGTAGTTACCATATAAGATCCTGGGTGCACCCTACATAGCCTTTGGCAGCAGAGGTTGCAAACCACAACTGGTCATCTGATTGGCACCTGAAGAATGCCTACACTGCCACAGCCTTCTCTTTCTCCTCCTTATTAAGGCCTTCCCTGGTCCCCTTTTACTTTAGTCATTTAGTATCTATGCAAGCGCATATATTTTCAAAAACAGAAGATATTACAAAGATATGATCATAAAATCAGTAGCTTGCAAATTTGCTATTAGTAACTAGACCATTAATTACATTACCCCTTAAATAATGAAACTTTATAAAGTCTGAGACAAAAATATGTAGCTTAAGTGATTTAAATTCACAAATAATCATTTTAAATGTAAGGCCATTTGATCAATACGAAAGTGCATGTGATCTCCTGGCATGGCTCATTTTTACACAAATAGAAAATAAGCACATGTGAAAATGTGTGGCCTTTTTGCAGCTGAAAACACTCACAAGATAATTTTCAGACCAAAAAGTGTGATGTGATGCACCTTTCAGAAGTTCACCATCTTTATTTTTCACACACAGACTGACTTTCTTGTTTCCTCCTACTGCTTCTCAAGGCAGCAATATTGTAGCATGCTTCAAAGCAAATTAACTTCATAAAATATAACACAATTTATGTAGATATTTAACATTTCCTTCCCCTTTTATCCTTCAGAAATGTTTAAATATCCTATTTTGCTTCAGATCTTGGAAACATTATACAGTACATAGCCCGATGCCTAGGTAAAGCGTTGATACGTGCGGAACCTCGGCCAACTTTGTTAGCCAGTTTAACATGTTTTCTAGGGTTTGCGGCTGAACAGCAGGATTGGCAGAAATGTCAGTAAGGGGCATTGTCCCACATATGCTAAGGTTCTGGAAGAGGCACTAAACCACTCACGTGCCAAATAATCCATCCTATAGCTTACTTGTTTAACTGACTGTGCATACAAATGGGATTGATAAAGTGGGGTTAAATTGTAATCGTGTTGGTATCTTATTTCCAGCCATTGTCCAGCATTAAGGATACTTCTGTTGCTAAAAATATTATAGAATGCAGTCTTAAATTCACATCCATCAGCTTCTCTCAGCCAACAGAACATAAGGGCATATACAGTTAGACATCTGAACCGAATGAAAAGATACTATAAAAATCACCACAAAATATTTTCTGTATTGGGCCCACTTTTGTTTAACATGTCCATTAATTAATTAGGGGAGGGTATTATAAGTAATGTATCAGTGTTTGCAGATGACACAAAACTCTGCAGACCAGTCAATTCTATCCAGGATGTGGCATCCTTGCAGCAGGATTTTGACCAACTGGCAATCTGGGTGTCTAAGTGGCAGATGAGATTTAATATGGATAAATGTAAGGTCATGCACCTGGAATGTAAAAATACACAAGCAACTTATATATATACTTAATGGGACTGTTCAAATCCATAATGGAGAAGGACCTTGGAGTCCTTGTAGATAATAAACTTGGCTGTAGCAAGCAATGCCAGGCAGCATCTGCAAGGGCAAACAAGGTTTTAAGCTGTATTAAATGGGGCATAGATTTACAGGAGGAGGGGGATATTCTTCCACTTTACAGAGCACTGGTAAGCAAGGGCATATTTAGGTCCAGTGCTGCCCTAGGCACCAGACCTAAATATGTCCCTACATTCTCCTTGTAGATTGTAAGCTCTTTTGGGCAGGGCTCTCTTCACCTCTTGTATCGGTTATTGATTGCTTTATATGTTACTCTGTATGTCCAATGTATGAAACCCACTTATTGTACAGTGCTGCAGAATATGTTGGCGCTTTATAAATAAATGTTAATAATAATAATAATCATGCATGTGACATCACACCGGCATCACGGAAGTGACATTACATCACTTTCCCAAAGTCCGCGACCCCCTACCCCCCAGCTCTGTCACCAGATTTTCTATTTAAATCTGCTACAGAAGCTGGGGCATTTTTTTTTAATTAAAAAAAATATATATATATAAAAAATAAAATATATATATGCCTTATTATAAGTACACCCCTGCTGGTAAGGCCCCATCTAGAATATGCCACACAGTTTTAGTCTCCAGTGCTTAAACAGGACATTATTAAATTAGAGGGTCCAGAGAAGGGCAACTAACTTGCAAGATGGTATGATAACTATGTATAACTATGTATAAATATATAACACTAATATTATTATATATAATAATATCTCTAATGCTTTAGTAGTCCTTCCAACTAACACAAGGGCACCCATTCTGATTAGAAGAAAAGAGGTTCCACATTAATGTTTGGAAAGATTTTTTACTGTGAGAGTTGTGGAATTCTTTCCCTGAATCAGTTGTGCTGGCTGATACATTATATAGCTTCAAGAAGGGGTTGGATAGCTTTTTAGCAAGTGAGGGAATACAGGGGTATGGGAGATAGCTCTCAGTACAAGTGAGGGAATACAGGGTTATGGGAGATAGCTCTCAATTTTAGACGTGCAGACTTTGCCAGTATAAGGGCATCTCTGCAATGTGTCAACTGGGAAAGGCTTTTCATGGGGTTAGACACAGAAGGAAAATGGAACATCTTTAAAACATTGCTTTGTAGGTATACGCAACAGTATATCCCCCTAGTAAGCAAGGAGAGGCATCGCAAAGCAAAACCTTTATGGCTGAATAAAAGTGTTATTGTCGAGGTTGGTAAGAAAAAACGTGCTTTTAGGGCATTCAAGTTAGCTGGGACAGCAGAAACTTTCATCAGGTACAAGGAAGCAAATAAAGCATGCAAAAAAGCTATCAGGCAAGCTAAAATAGAGATGGAAAGGGATATTGCTGCTAGGAGTAAAAAGAATCCAAAATTATTTTTTAATTATGTGAATAGTAAAAAAATGAAGCAAGAAGGGGTGGGAACTTTATTATCACGGGGGGGTACGTTGGTTGATGAAAACGGGGAAAAAGCTGAAATTTTGAACTCTTATTTTTCATCTGTCTATACATCTGAGGAGCCAGATAATGAAGGCTTCCCTTGTAATATGCCCAGTTCTAGTAATTTAGCTACTGACGCATGGGTCACTCGGGAGGAAATTCAAAAGAGACTTGAACATGTAAAGGTAAACAAAGGTCCAGGGCCGGATGGGATTCATCCCAGGGTATTAAATGAGCTGAGCGCTGTGATTGCCAAACCTCTTCACTTAATTTTTCAGGATTCATTGAGGTCTGGCATGGTGCCAAGAGACTGGCGGATTGCTAATGTGGTGCCGTTATTTAAAAAGGGATCCCGTTCTCAGCCTGAAAACTATAGGCCTGTTAGTCTGACATCAGTAGTAGGAAAACTTTTGGAAGGGGTAATAAGGGATAGGGTACTTGAATACATTGCAGTTCACAATACTATTAGTTTGTGCCAGCATGGTTTTATGCGTAACAGATCTTGCCAGACTAATTTAGTTGCCTTTTATGAGGAGGTGAGTAGGAACCTTGATGCTGGAATGGCAGTTGATGTCATCTACTTGGACTTTGCTAAAGCGTTTGATACAGTACCTCACAGAAGGTTAATGATCAAATTAAGGAATATTGGCCTAGAACATAATATTTGTAATTGGATAGAGAACTGGCTGAAGGATAGAGTACAAAGAGTGGTTGTAAATGGAACATTTTCTAATTGGACCAGTGTGGTTAGTGGAGTACCGCAGGGGTCAGTCCTTGGGCCTTTGCTGTTTAACTTGTTTATTAATGACCTGGAGGTGGGCATAGACAGTATTGTTTCTATTTTTGCTGATGACACTAAATTGTGCAAAACTATAAGTTCCATGCAGGATGCTGCCGCTTTGCAGAGCGATTTGACAAAATTAGATAACTGGGCAGCAAACTGGAAAATGAGGTTCAATGTTGATAAGTGCAAAGTTATGCACTTTGGTAGAAATAATATAAACGCAAACTATCTACTGAATGGTAGTGTGTTGGGGGTTTCCTTAATGGAGAAGGATCTAGGGGTTTTTGTTGATAACAAGTTGTCTAATTCCAGGCAGTGTCATTCTGTGGCTACTAAAGCAAATAAAGTGCTGTCTTGTATAAAAAAGGGCATTGACTCAAGGGATGAGAACATAATTTTGCCCCTTTATAGGTCCCTGGTAAGGCCTCACCTTGAGTATGCAGTGCAGTTTTGGGCTCCAGTCCTTAAGAAGGATATTAATGAGCTGGAGAGAGTGCAGAGACGTGCAACTAAACTGGTTAAGGGGATGGAAGATTTAAACTATGAGGTTAGACTGTCGAGGTTGGGGTTGTTTTCTCTGGAAAAGAGGCGCTTGCGAGGGGACATGATTACTCTGTACAAGTACATTAGAGGGGATTATAGGCAGTTGGGGGATGTTCTTTTTTCCCATAAAAACAATCAACGCACCAGAGGTCACCCCTTTAGATTAGAGGAACGGAGCTTCCATTTGAAGCAGCGTAGGTGGTTTTTCACGGTGAGGGCAGTGAGGTTATGGAATGCCCTTCCTAGTGATGTGGTAATGGCAGATTCTGTTAATGCCTTTAAGAGGGGCCTGGATGAGTTCTTGATCAATCAGAATATCCAAGGCTATTGTGATACTAATATCTACAGTTAGTACTAGTGGTTGTATTTATAGTTTATGTATGTGAGTATAGATTGGTAGGTGTGGGTTAGGTGTGCTGGGTTTACTTGGATGGGTTGAACTTGATGGACACAGGTCTTTTTTCAACCCTATGTAACTATGTAACTATGTAACTATGTAACTCAGTACAAGTGAGGGAATACAGGGTTATGGGAGATAGCTCTCAGTACAAGTGAGGGAATACAGGGTTATGGGAGATAGCTCTTAGTACAAGTGAGGGAATACAGGGTTATGGGAGATAGCTCTCAGTACAAGTGAGGGAATACAGGGTTATGGGAGATAGCTCTCAGTATAAGTGAGGGAATACAGGGTTATGGGAGATAGCTCTTAGTACAAGTGAGGGAATACAGGGTTATGGGAGATAGCTCTCAGTACAAGTGAGGGAATACAGGGTTATGGGAGATAGCTCTCAGTACAAGTGAGGGAATACAGGGTTATGGGAGATAGCTCTCAGTACAAGTGAGGGAATACAGGGTTATGGGAGATAGCTCTCAGTACAAGTGAGGGAATACAGGGTTATGGGAGATAGCTCTTAGTACAAGTGAGGGAATACAGGGTTATGGGAGATAGCTCTTAGTACAAGTGAGGGAATACAGGGTTATGGGAGATAGCTCTCAGTACAAGTGAGGGAATACAGGGTTATGGGAGATAGCTCTCAGTATAAGTGAGGGAATACAGGGTTATGGGAGATAGCTCTCAGTACAAGTGAGGGAATACAGGGTTATGGGAGATAGCTCTTAGTACAAGTGAGGGAATACAGGGTTATGGGAGATAGCTCTTAGTACAAGTGAGGGAATACAGGGTTATGGGAGATAGCTCTTAGTACAAGTGAGGGAATACAGGGTTATGGGAGAGAGCTCTTAGTACAAGTGAGGGAAAACAGGGTTATGGGAGAGAGCTCTTAGTACAAGTGAGGGAATACAGGGTTATGGGAGATAGCTCTTAGTACAAGTTGATCCAGGGACTGGTCCGATTGCCATCTTGGAGCCCGGAAGAAATTTTTCCCTCACTGAGGCAAATTAGAGAGGCTTCAGATAGGTTTTTTGCCTTTTCTGGATCAACTAGCAGTTAGGCAGGTTATATATAGACATAAAAAGTTAAATTTGATGAATGGGTCTTTTTTAAACCTAACTTACTACGTTACTATGTGTAATGTAAGAGACCTAGAATAGAAACACAATTAAATAGAAAAAAAATCTTATCTTCTCTCAAAGCACTTTAACTCAGTTGTAGTAATGTCAGTTGGGTTGCCCACTTTGGTATATTTCTTGGCTATGGTGGCATCAATTTATGATATTTATCATAAAACAAATGAGATACTAGAACAATCATGGGGGTAAACCACCAGTATAAGAGGCAACAGTGTGATCATTCTTTCCTATTCAACCACATACCATACAATACATTTTTGAGGAAATATTTTTTCCTAAAAACTATTTGCTCCACTCAAAATGACCCATTGTTCTTGGACAAAATCAAAAATGGTTCTTTTTGACTGGTGATTAATATTAACTATAATACTGCTAAAATAAGTAAACAATGAGAAGGATGAAAGGTCATAAAAAAGTTCTAACTCCCACCGAATGTCTTAATGTTCTATATATTGATAATGGGTGAGTGCAGAGGATCTCTTGTTGTTGTTTCTATGTATTTCGTGGTCACAACCTCATTGCACCTCCGCCTAATGGTTTAAAATTTAGTGGTTGAGCACAACTTTCCCTTTTTTTGCTATAGCTTATACAGGAGCAGTGGCCAGCTCCTTGTTGTAGCTCCCACCCTTCCCAGCTGCAGTCAGGTGATCCCAGTGGAGCCAATAAAAGGGCAACCATATGGGGGTTTTAACCTTGAAAGCAAGTAAGTTGCAGGTAAAACTTAGTCCCTTGGCTAAATGTATATTGAAGCAGTAGAATTCTTAATGAATCGCATAAGTCAGTGTAGGAACTGGTCAAAAGGGATGACTTTGACGCAGTTGGCCAGCTTGAAGTATATTGCAATATATGGACAAACAATCCCTGTTTTGCTTAAAGGGAAGGGCATTTCTTAGTAGCTTAAATGCACCGAATGTCTTAATGTTCTATATATTGATAATGGGTGAGTGCAGAGGATCTCTTGTTGTTGTTTCTATGTATTTCGTGGTCACAACCTCATTGCACCCCGCCTAATGGTTTAAAATTTAGTGGTTGAGCACAACTTTCCCTTTTTTTGCTATATATATAATATATATATCTATATATATATATTTAATGTATATACTCCCTTGTCCCCCCATACACTGCCCCATGAACTCCTCCAAACATAATTCCCTATATTAACCCCAACTCCTTTTTGCCTCGCAGCCTGCTTGTGATTATACACAGCGCTTATTAGGAAAATATTTAAAATGTTCTCATCAGTGGAACAGCCCACATCATAGAAGCAACATTACAAGTAAAACAGTTACACCTTAGGAAAGGGTAATTAGCCACTTTGGGGTTTATTTAAGTGCTGTTAGTTAAATGTTGTAAAAGAACACGTTTTGCCACTAGGGGGCACATTTACAGAGGCGCTGACTGGAACTGCCGTTGTTTCGCTATTTTATTTGTATTGCTCTGTTAAATTGTTAAATAATTAATAGAGTTTTGCAGGGATTTTAGATGATCTATTTATGTTAGTTGCAATATGTAATAAATGCGTTCCTGTGTGGATTATTGTATGATCATTATATGATCTCTGGGGGCCTTGTTTTGTATTGTTTTTGTTTTGTATTGACATCTGTACTGAGGCTCTCATGGTGTGTATTCATGCCGCTATTTTGACATAATAATAGTGCCTCTGTAGGTTTCATGTGACACTGAGATGAGTGGCAGCACAGGAGCAGAACCGGGTTCATTTGTTCTCCTCGGAGAATAGAATCTTCCTAAATAGTCATTAAATTGCAAAATTCGCACCGATTAGCGATTACAGGGATTTAATGGCAGATATACACATTTATGTTCACAGGTATCTAGTGCAAAACGATACACAATACAACTCCTGATGCCATA
This sequence comes from Xenopus tropicalis, assembly GCF_000004195.4. Classification (NCBI taxonomy): domain Eukaryota; kingdom Metazoa; phylum Chordata; class Amphibia; order Anura; family Pipidae; genus Xenopus; species Xenopus tropicalis. The sequence goes on from NC_030679.2 coordinate 69,877,568, forward strand.
TGTTAGGGCTGAATGTGATGGGCGTTTGGTTTATTTTTAGTGTTTTATATGTCTATTGGCTTCAGATCCAGGATGTACAAATCCTTGGCAGGCAAAGCGATTATGCTTTATTGAAGGAATCATGTGCATTTGAAATGTGTAATACAAAGTAATACATATTTGTTTTTCCACACTGCTTATAAATGTAGGAAGTGGCTTAGCTAAAAAAATGTGTTCATGGTGAAATCTTAATAAGGGTCTTCTAGTTTGTGTGTGTGATACAAGTAATTGGTGGGAAATATGCGCAAATGGCAATTTACTATCGCTTTTGTGACCTTTTCAATCAGTTCTGCCAGTGAGAAAAATGTGCGTTGGGCTCAGATTTGCAAAGGCAAATGTTTCCTAAATTTTAAGCCCTAATTTGAAATGTTTCCTAAAAATAAGGAAATATTGGCCAAATAATTAAGGAATATACATTGTGGGCGAAAAAGTGTATTGTGGGTACTAAAAGTTAAAATGTCAGGTCAGACCTGTCTTTATTTTCGTGCTTAAAGGTCTAGGTCAGTTTTCAAACATCGCTTTGCCTCCTTTTGTCACTTAGAAATAACTTGTTTTTTACTGTTTTTCTAATATGAAGTTAAAAGTTTCTGTTTTTTACCTTCTCATGTCTCCCGAGAGCGGCTCTGGTTGTGGGTCACAGATTCTGTAAACCGTTCTGATTTTCTTCATTAGTTGCTACATGTTGTTATGATATTATCTTATTAAGCATAATCCTTAGTAAAGCATCTGATATAACCGATACAATGGTTGCTCACAACCCACAAATGCTGCTGAGGAATGTATCAACTAATATAGCAAATTGTAACAGTTACCTGTACCTGGAGCAGCCACACTGAAACACCAGGGATGGCAACATTAAAAGTTACACTTCAAATTAAAAAAAAAAACAAAACAGCAACTAAAACAACACTTTATTACTAGTGTAATATCTGAAACCAACTGAACTAGTAAAAAAGTACTTGCACGGAAAACTACTCTTTAAAGGATAACATTACTGTTGGATGCAATATCCTCTACAAGCAACTTTATTGCCAAAACACTCGAAAATTATTATACCAGTCCCACAATCATTCTTTAAAGATCAGTGTTTCTGAAAAATATTTTTTACATATACCAATTGAGTGAGATTTTATCGGCCGATATTTCTAGTACTAATAATGCATATTACATGCATTCTTAGCAATGGAACGAAAATGAGAGATACAATGCATTGTGGGTAACAAGTTAAACTATAACAAAAACTATTAATAGTTACCCACCATTGTACTGAGGAACATATAACTATGTGTGAGTGTGTGCAGTGATAGCTTGGTCCATTTTTAATAAAATGTATTTTTCTGTATTACACCTGGTCTGAAGGTCAACAATTTTCAAGGAATACTGTCAGGGGAAAACATGTTTTTTCCCAAAATACATCAGGTAATAGACCTTCTCCAGTAGAATCCTGCATTGATCTGTTTTTTAAAAGCACAAACTTTTTTTTTATATATTTTATTTTTAAATTAATTCATTAATTTCACATGGGGCTAGCCATATTGGTCATTTCCCAGGGTGCCATGTGACCTGCGCTCTGATAAACTTCAGTCACACTTTACAGCTGAGCTGCAAGTTGGGGTGATATCTCCCCAATTCTTCCCCCCCCAGCAGCAGATCATTGGAACAATGGGAAGGTAGCAAGATAACAGCTCCCAGTAGATATCAGAATAGCACTCAATAGTAAGAAATCCAAGTCCGACTTGGGACTCCTACAGTTACATGGGAGTAGGAGAAACAATAGGTTACCTGAAAGCAGTTCTGAAAGTTCAGACTCAGGCACAATGCCCTGAGATGGCTGTCTAATCACCTATATTACAACTAAAAAATATATATTTGTTGGTTCAAGAACAACATTTTAAATGGTAGAGTGAATTATTTGCTATGTAAACAGTGTGATTTAGAAATATAAAGTATACCATAAAAATCATGACAGAATCCCTTTAAGTACTATCCAAGTGGTGCTTCCAGTGAATCTGGACCTTTACAGTTTGCAGTGTATGTAACAAAACTATATACAGCTCTAAGCAAGTGTTACATAGTGCTATGTGAGCAGTAATAATTTGCAGTGTAAAAACTGTCTAATAAAAAGTGTTACATTATGATGTATTTTTTTTATTTATTCTGTTTTTTTTTTCAGTATTACAATCTTTGTTACATCGCCCAATGCTTTGCAATGTATAAGTAGCAATATATTATGTATAGTATAACAATGGCACAAATGTGTGGCATAAAAGTGTTTCTTTTCTTTTTTTTTATTTTTATGGTATACATACAAAGTTGTATATAGGCCTACAGTTTCACTGGTTTGCCATAGATAACAGAGGTTTGGTACCACCAAATCAATAATGCTTTAAAGTTGTACTTCTGAGAGAATATATGTATTGTATTTTGATACTGGGGTTCCCTTCTGCCTGAATGTCCACATGTTCCATAATATGTGGTGACTTAATATTGCGCCTTGATCTTGTCTAAGCCTTTGCCAGCTAGATTTAAGGTCCCTGTATGTTTGCGTTATATTCCTGCAGTAATTCTGGTGTATAGAGCCGATCTCTGACTGGGAATGCATTTCTGCCCTCATATATTGGTCATATCGGTGATTGCAGGTGCTGTTTTGCTATTTTCTTGGCATCTGCACAATGCATACAATTGTTAGAGACCACTGGCATTTCTCTTCTGGACAGCATGCAAAGGAATAATTACTCAAACTCCTGCATTTAGGAGCATATGGAGTGCCTAATCTTGCCTGTTGCGGATATTGCTGAAAGTGCTCTGCTTCTTTAACATTTGTATTTTGACTCTAAGTAGAGATCAGACTTGCATGGCTCTTGTGAATTCTAAAATAATAGGTTGTGTATAATATTTATGCTTAATACCATCTTCAGGTTACCGGTCCCAGTAGGTGCAGTGCCTGGCCTCCAACTATAATATTCACGTACAGTTTCACTCATTCTGCTGGCAGTCAGAGGAAACTTAAAATAATCGTAACGTTTCCCAGGTAGCACAATGGAATAGATGCCGAGTGTTGGCACAAACTGCTGCAACAACCGAATTACCTAGTGATAATACACTAGTAAAGCACATTACTCTTGGGCCACACGTTGCAATGCACCTGAAATTTTGCACATATGCAACTTAATATAGATGGGCTAAATTACCTTGATTGCATTGAAAACATTGCGTTATGGAAGCATTTATTTTCTTTTGTGCATAATGAAAGCGGATTTATGGTCTATAATTAAAGTTGGAACTTGGAGGGAATCTTGTTCTCTTCGGTAGGTGGCATTCCCAGAACTAATATGAGGAGCCATAGGTAACATAATAGAACCCAGTATTTAATGTAGTTAGTGGAAGGACAAAGTTGTGTTCAGTGTGGCCCTGGTGTATATCAGGTGAGAGAAGCGTGTGCCTAGTAATATACCCCCCATGTAAGCGCTAGTGGCCGGGCTCAGTGGCGCAGCAGAGTGCGCTGTCCGCAGTACTAATTACAGTCATTAGTGCACTGTGCCCAGGTTATTGTGGGACAGAAATACACTGCTGCTCCAGCTGTGCGCATAGGAACAGGTGGAGATACTCAAAAAGGGCCATTGTGGAAGAACCCCCCCCCCCCTATTAATAAACGCCGCAGTTTAAAGTGAACTTCAGGAAGGGGAATAAGTCCTTCATCATTAATTGGCAATTAGCAGCGATCCCTTTTTGTCTCCAATTCGTGTGTGATCATATTCCTCTTCTTTGTCCCTGTCTGCCGCGTCCGTCTGTTCCTCCCAGTGCAGCGCAACCTGGCTTTAACCCTTTCTGCGCTGGGGACCTCCTTGACATTTCAACAGCTATTCAGAGTGGAACCTGAGATCCCACACTGAGTCCTTTATACACTGGATTTGCCTATGATCATTAAGCAATATGAAAAGGTGGAGGACATGACAGATTGCATCTTTGGTGTCACCTGCCAAGTAACCGTGATTTAGTGCAAATATTTTGAGGGTTTTTTTGATAAAACAAGCTAAATTCTAAATAGCAAACTACTTACTTATGATTTTCCAATTTCTGTGCAAAATTATGTGAATTTGCGCCTGGCGCTATCGACATGTGTGTTACAGTATATCAAATTTGTAACATAAATGGCCATGACTAACAAGATCCAATATTTTGGTGTGAACCGTTACTTACCTTCCCAGTGTTATAAAGGGAATTGTCTCTTATATATCTTGTGGATTTATTTATGCTCAACTAATCAAATCATGTTCAAATAATAGCACAGCCTTCACTTGGCTCCCAACATAAATCTTCATGTTGGTTCTCAAGCGAAAAAAGCTCATTTAGATTTATATTACAAACTGAAGAAAAGTGCATTGCATTGCTTTTGTATTCCCCAAGTGTGTCTATAGTCCCTATATTCCTCTCTATATATATATATATATAAAGTATATTTTAGAGATGACGGTGGATTGCATGCCATATAATGGTGAGCGCAGATTGGTGTCGGTATGACAACGCCTTAGCGACAACTTAAAAATATAACAGCCACTTACACTCTCCAGTCCAATTAAAATAAAATGATGTTTTCAGAGGGCACTCGCAAATACACTATAACATTTGCGCATTTTGATTATAGATTCTTTTGGGATGAAGACATATGATGCTACTAGTAGCAGCTACTTTTTCACGGCTACTAAACGCCAAAAAATACCCTGCCATAGACAACACTGAGAATTGGCTCTGCTAAAACACACTTAGAGACAATTAAGTAAATGATCAGCATTGTCTATTTTAGTAGCCACTACAACTAGCTGCTACTAGTAAGAGTCCAAAATATACTAAATGTTAATTAAGAACGCAGGCCAATGTCCTTGTTGTTTTATTTCAGCCAAAAACCTAACATTTAGCTTTGATGAAATATTAACCAGCATTATTTATTTATTTTATCATTATCCTAGTCATTTATTTTTAGACTAGGATCTATTCAGTACAAATGATAGTTGTTTGGGATGTGCAGGCACATAAACCTCAGATTAACGATCTAATGTTAACCCTGGCTGTTAATACAGCGCATTTAGCGTGAATGCGCAAACATCAACTTCATTATCCACTTAGTGCCCTTTTCATCCGCACCGCTTTTCATGGTTGTTAAAAGAAATTGGTCTTCAGAAAATCTGAAGTAGGAAAAATGTGTATATAATTAGAATATTATTCCCTGGGAGTGGCTGTCATTATTAGTGCTAGAATACATGCATGTCTATCAAAGCGAACGATGTGAAAGTCGGTGTATTCCCTAACACCCGCTGTGTAAGTGCCACCTGTCAGCTGCTTAGGTTGGAAATAATTCCTTGCAATGTTTGGCTGCAGTTTCATCGTTTTTCTCTCATTAATGTAATAAGCAACGGATCATTAGTAACGTGCAAATGTGTTTTCATGAAATAAACAGCGTGATTATATATATATATATATATATATATATATATATATATATATATATATATATATATATATATATAATATATGTTCCTTTTTTCTTTTTGCAAACTGCACCTAAAGATGGATTCATAACAGGTTTCACAGACTAGTAATCAAAAAAGAATTTCAGATTCTAAACATCAAATTAGATTCTAAAAATCTGAAAGTGGATTCAGCGCCAGGCTAGAATTTGCAGTAAATATTTTTTGTTTTCAAAATGTTGTCCTATTTTTTTTTTTCAAGCAACTATGTTGCAGAACTGAGATTAAAGGTATGATAAAGGTAAAAATAAAGCAAACCATAACCAAAAAATTGGGCGCTCGTCATTTTAGATTGCTAATGTGAGATGTTAACATAATTAATTTAGGTTTTCTTCCCCTTTAAACAAGTCTCAAATAATGTTCAAATATCGGTCACCAAGTTACTTGGTACAATTAATTGCATGGGGGTTGTCTAGTGTTGCTATTATGGCAACTATGGTTGGGTAACGAATAACTCATAAAGTAACCAGTGGGTAAAATTCTGCTTCATTTACAAACTAGGATAGCTTATTAGTTTCTATGTGCTGATACACCCTGTGTTTTGGATTTTGTTAAAAGCGATATGTTGGCTTTCGCAGAGCAAGCTAATGGTATAATAGGAAGGCTTTGATAGATCTGCACTAATTACCCTTCTTAATGAATGTATTTAACAGTTGCTTGAGTGTTTTGGCAAGAAAAACAAGAGGAGTTGTGCACTGAAACGGTACTGCGTGTAGAGCAGATTGCTGGTTTAACACTCTCATTCATGGACCTGGCACCGACATTCTATTTGTTTTATCTGTACTAAAGACTAACATTTCACTATTTCTCATTTTGGTTTCTAACTGATAAGCCGGCGATTCTACACTTTAACTAATCTCAACACCACCCTAGTATTCATAGAAATATTATTTAGTGCCTTCAATGGAACATTCTGATATCTTACCACCATGATAAAAGGAATTTATTTTCACGTGCAAGAATAAAACTTAGATGCAATAATACATTTCTTTAAAACGCTCTGTTAATAGATGAGCTCTCCTATTATACCTCAAAAAACTTGACTGGGGGGGAAATTAAATAAGAATCAGGAAAGTGAAAGAGTGCTGAACAAACACAACGAAAATATACTTATTTAAGGATCTATGTATTTACATTAAATAGAATAAAGTTGTGCAGCATTCCGCAAGGAGAATAAATACATCAGATCAAATATAGCATCAATCATGTTACCTCTTGTGATCCAGGGAAACAGAAATGTAGGACCTTTACAAAAAAAAAACACCGACAAACAAAATAGTCCAACCACAAAAACCGCTTATGTGTATGCAGATCAGGCTTGCTCAATGTGTGATTAGCCGGCTGCTCTTGAACTACACATCTCTTCATCACAGAGCTCGGCAGTCTAGGAATGTCTAGGGGACGCTGTAGTTCAGCAACAACTGGTCACCTCAATATTAATGATCCCTGCTTCAGGGCATAATACTCAGATAATATTTAACAGGTGCATGCAAAGACACGAGGTAAACAAAGGGCCCCTTGAAAAGGATCCAGAAGGGGATTTGAGACAATCGATGGAAACTCTTAACCGACCTCCCATGGAATCGTCTCCTGCCCATTACTACAAGTGCAACTGGGATGCCACCAACTTGCGACGTGACAGGCTAGTCTGTGAGTGGAAAGTGCATGGGAAACTACTGCTTTCTGCCTCCTCCGTCCCAGCAGTAAGGCTATCAGTACCCTGACTTTTGGAGTTGTGGGCTCTGGATTGTGGGGGACGGCTCCCTGTTTGGTAGAAGAAGCTCCTCCTGTCCCGTACCTCCTATCGCATGCGGAGCGGCAGTGTTGCTGTCGTGCAACTTGCGCACATGTTTCTTTAAGTCAAAGTTCCTACAGAAGCCTTTGCCGCAGGTGGGGCAGGTGAAGGGTTTCTTGTCGTTGTGCGTGTGCATGTGGAAGGTCAGATTGTAGATCTGATGGAAAGCTTTGTTGCAGATATTGCACTTGAACTGCTTCTCCCCGCTGTGAGTGAGCTTGTGATTCTTGTAATTACCTGGGAACAAGGAACAAGAGCAGCGATCTGAGTGTCAGGCTAACAGGCTAAGTGGCGCCACAAGCGATCGTTACCCAATAAAGCTGCCCCTCACTGTAGGGATTTGCCTTCCCAAATCTCAAGTGCCATTACTCCCGAGCCTCTGGCAAATGGAGCCAGTGAAACAACAATGAACTCATCCCACACACTATTAATAACATGAATAAGAGGCGCTAGGTAAGGCAAGCCCGGTACCTTTCTGGTGGAAGCCCTTCCCGCAGAATTCACACACAAATGGCTTGTAGCCAGCGTGGATCCGGGTGTGAGTGTTCAGCGTGGAACTTCGATTGAACGCTTTGCCGCATTGGTTGCACTTGTGTGGCTTCTCCTGCAAGAGATACAGTATCATCATTTCCCTTCCTCTGGTAACAGGTCGGACCAACCTGAGTAAAACACAGTGCCTATCCTCCAGCCTTCTCTTTTTGCTTTGTAAAAATCTATGTAATATGTTGGCTTTGTATTTATAAACTCTAGCACAATAAGCTCTGCGCAAGGGAGCTGTGCCCAAATATCTGCGGCTCCTTTAGGGAAATCTGACAGTGGGTTACCAGAAACTGCTCTGTCATACACTAAAAAGAGAAATGTCCATGTTCTCACTTTACATGTGATGAACCCAAATATTAAAATATTGTTTCCCTGCCATAATTCTACAGTTTTTATCCATCTTTTCTTTTTATTCTATTTTACTATTCTTTCTTGGAATCTACTAGTTGCCTTTATCCTAGTTTACTTACTCTAATGATCTATCATATATCATTCATCTATCTATCTATATCTATCTATCTATCTATCCATCTATCATCTCCTTTATTTATATTGCTCTATGTGTACACACAGCATTTCAAACAACATTTTACTACAAGAGAGAAAGGGAACAAACATTTAAATAAAGAAATGTAAATATACACATACAAAAGATAAAATGCTCAAGTTAAAAAAAAAAGATTCGAGTAAGGAGATCCCTGTCCCGCAGAGCTTCCAATCGAATCTACCTGTCCCCATCTCTGTACCTGTGTATGGATGATCTTGTGCCGGCACAGGGTGCTCGCTTGGCGGAATCCTTTGCCGCAGATCTTGCAGACAAAGGGCCGGGCCCCGGTGTGCACCGGCATGTGCCGAGTCAGGTTGTAGTGCGCGTTGAACACCTTTAAGAGAGAGTGAGAAAGAGAGATGTTTATCACCCATAAAACTGTTGGTGGGTGCCACAGCCAGGAGACATAGGAATCGTACAAAGGAACTTGCCTTTCCACATACTTCACATGTAAAAACTTTGGGTTTGTTGCTGGGGGAAGCGCTGCTGAATTTGGCAGAAGTTTTAAAAGTGATCTTGTCAGAGAGGGAGTGAGCACCTTCCTTCATGTAGTGCTGGAACTGGGCTTGGGACAAATCCTTAAATGTCACCCCTGAAGAAAACTTCTCCACGGAAGGGAGCACCAGCTTGTTCCTCTCAGCCAGATAGGATTTGGGGGCTTGGTGCAAGGGGGAGCCCAGGAAGTAGGAGGCCACAGGGTGGATATTGATACTGGCCGGCGGGTGGCACTGACTGTCTCCCCTGTTGAAGTAACAGAATGCTGCCCCCATGGCATGGAAAGAAGAGTGATTTACTACTCGAGGTCTGACCAGTTTGTACTGCTGCAGGGGCAAAGCTTCCCGTGGAAAGTCCCCCTTTAGGGTCAGGGCACAGTTCAAGAGATCATTGCAGCTAAATGGGGGAGAGGAATCCAAATGGCTTTTCCTCAGCTCAGCACCAGAGATGCCAATTTTGGGACAATGGTCATAAGCAACCGGGACAAAAGGGATCATGCAGGGTATAGATGAGGAGTTGATATGGAGGGCTTGTTTTTGGTCCCCTTTTGGCACAGAACCTTGCAGCAGACTGGGCACTGGGAGGCATTTGGGCTCTGGAGTCCTCGACATGATCCGCTCAATAGAGAAAGCAAGTGGTTTGGCACCGCTGATCATGGTGACCCTGTTGGACAGAGAATCTCTGGACGCTTGAGATGGGAAGATTTTGGTTGTCTTGTGCTGAAGGCTACTGTCCATGTCTTGGCTGTGGGATGAGAAGAAGTGTTCTTCCCAGGATACCAGCTTCCCTCCTTGTCAATGTTTCTCAGCGAGGGGTCTGGCCATTAGCATGTAGGTACTGTGCAGAACCACCATTATCAGCCCAGTGGACAGATGCCAATCCATTACAGATTACATGGAGAAGGAGACACCGGGGCAATCACTGCTTATTGCTACCAGGCCTGCTCAATGGGAAGTGTTGTGTCAATAGCGCAGCAAAGATCTCACCAATCGTTAACTTCCAAGAGGAGAAGGTAAACTAGATAATTGCTCAATTCGTTTCCAACTGCCAACAAAAAAAAAAACTTTTCCCCCCCCTAAGCGACTACTTTTATTGGCGATTAGAGTTACCCGCCCAGAGAGGGGGGAGGCGCCTCCTACGCTGCCAGTGAGCTCTTCCATGTCAGATGCGCTCTCTCCATAAGGCTTCATGTACCAAGCTAGCCCGCTGTGCCTGGGCAGGGCGCACACTGTGGCTGCTGCTTCTCCTCATACCAACGATGTGCAGTTTCTATGTGCTGACACCTAAACACCCCCTACACACACACACGCTTACTCCATAACTGCTACATTTCAGGCGTAGGTGTGTATGCGCCCTATAAGCCTTTCATGCCACAGTCTCTTTCTTTCTGATGCAGGCAGCCAAAAGTTTCCTTCAGATTGCTCGGATTTCGCAGCCAGGAAAAATTGAGGGCACGGAACCCCACAAAAAGCCATTTCTAATCCATATTAATTATCCGCATCCAGTGCCCTCTGGGCCTGGTATCCACTTGCAGAGATCCGGCTCTCTAACAAAGTTCGGTTAGGTTATATTTAACATATTTCATGTATTATGGAGAGTCAGGATGTATGACAACCATCCCTATATTTCAGTCCATACTCTATCTCCCGGCTCCGTATATATGTACATATCTTAATAAAGTCCGATTTATCCCTATCAGTCTGCTCTCAGCAGTCTGTGTATCACTGGGTGCGAAACTGAAGGGAGTTTGTGCTACAGAGATGGAGAAAAAGACATAGGCAAAGTGGGCTGCAGAGAGAAGGCAGGGACATGCCTAATAGCTGGGACCCTTCAGGGTGACACACACAGTGTAAATGAGGGGGGATGTTGCTTAACAGGACTCTCCTTTCATTCTCTTCCCTTTATCTCCTTCTCGCTCTTTGTCAATCTCCTCCCCAGCAAACAAAGGCAATGGCTGAGCCCAAGAGCTGAACAGCAGATGGATCTTAGTTAATACTTTAATTGCTGCCTTCCCAAGTATCGGATGCACAGTGCTGCGCTGGCCACGTCCCTAGAACCTGTTGGCTAATATGGCATTTTATAGTCCGTAATGGGCACTTTGCCACAAACAGAACAATATAAACGTAAAAAGCTACGAATTACTTATGATAAAGCATACTATTAACATGACAGTTTGGAAAACAAAAGTTATTTTGGCCACACGAATCTCCTTAAGATTTGTCCCTTTGTTCTACAATTCTCCTCCCAAGCAATGTATTTTTGAACATTTTATAGCACAGTCGCAGAACATATGTCTGTTAGTGTGTGTGTGTGGGCTGCCATGCAGGTACCAAGCATTGCCTCTATGTCTAGGTGCCAGTACTTGAATCCTCAGCGTAGAATATTTTCGTTTCATGTCCCCTTTCCAACAGATTCATGCTATTAATTGGCACCTACATCGGGAGAAATAAAGCTAGAAAATAGAACTTCTGAATTTTAAATAACCAACAAACGTATTCTGCATTTATTTTCCCATTTAGTATTAACGACTGCGAGCGTATCAGTACTAATACATAAAACAGTCTTATGTATAATAAAATAGTGAATACGAAGGGATATGGCAACACGTTTATAAGAGTTAGATCCTATGACAAACCAATGTTGAGTGTGTTTTGGGAGACCCAGTTTTGCATTTTGAGTCAGTAGTTTTGCGCTACAATTGCGAACTGAAATGAGATGTAGAAAAGACAGGAATGCGGCGCACTGGGATCAGCGGCGGGTGTCAAGGTGAGAGTCTGGATTTCCCGAGACACAGAGACGCTGTGATACTATAAGCGCATCCAACCTCTAATCTTTCCTCTATGCCTGCAGTGAAACACATAATTCCTTTGGGCCGCCTCAGCTTAAGCAGTGGGGCATTATTATGCTGGATGCTCTTCTCTTGGCCTCTATTAATTGCTGACCTGTATCTTAACCATTGGGGAGGTATCAGGGTGCTTAATTGGGCTCTGGATCTCTCCCAATCTCACAGATTCCAGCCTGCGATCTACCTGCCATTGTTGAACTGCAGCTACATATCTGGGTTATGAAACTGTAGTTTTTGTTTAGAAGTACAGTGGGACTCATTTATTAACAGTGAACCATTTTATTGCGCTAGCCTAGCATAATATGTTCATGTGAACATTAATTCCAAAGAAAGCATTTGATGAGATAATTTGGCTGCAGTGATATGTGTTGATGCGAAACTGCCCAGGTTTACTAAATGAGCCCCAGTGTCAGCAAATAATACATCGTTTATTACAGTTTTGCTTGTTTTCTATGATGACTTACCATATCCCTATCATATCTAATAGCAAGCCCTATCTCCACTTTGTGTTCTTCTCTGAATAACATATATATAAAGTAGCAAACAAGGCCGATGTATGGTGGTAACAGTATAAACAGAAAAATCTGTCTCTTATTTAATAAATAATAATGTAAGGGTACCAAGAGACAAATATATTGTTAGTGCTTAGGTAAGTATATATATTAAATATATAAATATTTTCTAATTGGTAGAGTAAGTGGAAATTTCAGCTCATAGGCATATTTGGCATCAAGTGTGGTGATAATGAAAGTACTTATTAGCTGCCAGCTCCAGTATATTACTGCCATCAATTTGGGGCTAGAATGGTAATCATTCATCTTGGCTGTGTATCTTATAATTCCATCTTCTGATTCCCAGTGACATAATTGCACAGCTCATTGCACTATATTTTTTATAAAATTGATTTCAAAATGCAGATTTTTTTAGGTACCCATTTGGTTTATAAACTCTTTTCCTTCAATTTGTTTTTAGGGGTAGATCACCTGGGCCATATTTATTAACAATGCATTTTGCCACAATTTACACAAAATCTTGGAAAAAAAATGCAATCTAGACTTTATACTATGATTTTTTTAAAAAAGAAAATAAAAAAAATCAAAATTCCACCATTTAAACCAGCTAACATCCCACAGGAGTCAGAGAGAAGTGTAAACTCAGTATTGAAGCAAGTTGATAATTAAGTTTCTTTCCCTGTGTTTTGTATGCCAGCTTGCTGGAAAATAAATGGAAAAGTGCAATTTGCATTTTTTTTTGTTGAAACTTAACATGATTGTAATGAACGCATGGACCCATGAACCCAAGGTTGCAGCTTGAAATAAAGTCTGTTAATAAAGTGTATATTTGCTACTTGATTTATGGATTATAAGTAAGAAATACATAAGTACAGGCATAAAGCCATGACAAAGGCCACAAAGAACTGGATATACGTTTTTCAGTTACAAGAAATGTTTTTCCATTGTAGTATATGTAATCGTTGACAGCAAGTACAAGTTCATTGCTATTGATTTTGGTGTATACGACAGCACAAGTAATTTAAGAAGAAGACTTACTCTGAGCTTTACTCCATTTTAAAAATGTCAGGAAAAAAGGTAGTTTTTTTTTTAACAACATGTTTACAAATAGTCTGTAAACTGTCTTTCTTTTACCAAAAAATGAAAAGTGGTTGAATCAGTATTTTGGTGGATTTCTGTTTGTGAATATGGAGAAAGTATCTTACACAAGTTTTAACACTACTTTTATCTATATTTAACATCACTTTCAGAGTGGAACTGGGTCAGCGCTCCCCTGGGCCACTAATCTGCCTCCCCTAGGCCCCTGATCCCCCTACTCTGATGTGCCAAAGGTAGGTATACTGTACACATGTTTGGGGAGGGGGTTAGGCAGGTGGCGGGGTCCCCTTGGGGGTGCGGTGGGCCCTGCACCCCCCAGTCCAACCCTGATCACTTTTACTAATGCTGTCTCCACTTTTGTGCATTCCTCCCAATAAGTCATTGTGTTATGCTTTATGGCCTGATAATTTTAGTTCACTATATTTATTGTCGCATTTTGAGTTTGATTATTCTTCAAACATTTATTTCTCCTTTAATGAATGCGCCCCCTAATAAATAACACATTGCAATTTATTGCCTAGCATGTGGGTACACAATAGCCTTTTGTTAACAAAGAAGCATGAGCCCCATTATGTGTATTTTTGTGTTTATATTTCAGATTTATTGACATCATGTATTTTGTTATTGTTTTCCAATACAATATAATATTTAAAAGCAAGATAAGTAATATTTACCAGCATATTCCGTTCTGCTAATATAACATGTAAAATGTTGGCTGTGTATAGAAAAAAAATCATTCAAGGCAACAAATGAAAAGACAATTTTTAACTAATTTTTTTCAACAATGAAGACAAGTATCAGGGGTTCTTTGTTGTTTTCTCCATCCAATATTGTTCAAAATGTGAACACATTTTCCAACTATATTACCAGTACTATGCTTTCAGTACTACCTTTAATCATGTATGTATTCATAAATGTCCAGCTTACTCTCACCTTGTTGTAAAACCTCTGGTCCAAAATAGCATTTGTGCACCACTGTATTTAAGCCACTGGAGAAAATCACTATCTCTATCCATGCTGCTTGTCCTTCATATGAATATCAACATCCTTTCACTGATAGGAACAGGCACTTAAAGGAAAACTATACCCCCAATCAAATAAAAATATATTGCCTAAAACACCCTATATGTAAAACCCTACTTCATCTAAATAAACCATTCTTCCCTAGGATCATATGATCCACGGTGACAACAAACAAATGAAGGGCACACATACATGTTAGGGCATATCAGCCAATTAATGGACAAAGTTCTGTCTCTTCCTGTTACAGTTAGAGCTGCATTATTTCTTGTCAGGTGATCTCTGAGGGAGCACACAGCCCATCACACTATTGTGGCCCAGGGTAAAAGATGTGAAAAATGCAAAATGTACTGATATATAAGTATAAGTATATAAGAAAATGGTGTCTAAAGCTGCATGCTTCAAAAAATAGATTTCTGATTAATCTAGAGTAACCTATTGAATACAAAATGGCAAATTGACAACTTTGGGCATCTGCACTTATAAATGCAAACAAATTCCTTTATAGATGTAGGTATTACTCAGCATGGTCTATTTCAAGATCTTGCAGAAATGAGCATTTTGTACACACTGGGAAAAATATTTACACCATCACACACTTACCTCCTCCAGAGAATTACTACTTGGTGCACAGCCTAGAGAGTCGGCACTCTCCACACAGTCCGGTCAAAATATTTCAGCCAGCACAACAAGTAAAGTGCAAGCAGGGCTTGGCCCCTGCGTGTTTATTCAAAATGCATTTTGAATAAAAACGCAGGGGCTAAGCCCTGCTTGCACTTTACTTGTTGTGCTGGCTGAAATATTTTGACATTTTGTACACACCACATATTATTATTGCTCTCTGTTCTGCCTCCTGACAAGAAGATGCATTATTATTGGTAGACAGTGGTCTGTTTGAACTTTTGTATGCTTGAAAATTCTGGAGTTTATTCTCATTTGAAGTGGTTTCATTTAAATTACAATACAAGAATTGTCACCAATTTATGGAAAGGAAGTTGCCTAAGAAGTTATAATATGTGTTATAATACCAAAAGCCACTGCTTCTGTTCAATAAAGCCTTATATAATGACCAAATGCTCATATGCAGAAAATACTGCAAAAGTTTGTGTTTTATTGCAACACTACATGTTTCGAGTTCTGATTGTTCTAAATACTGAACACTTAAAAAAAAGATCACAGCTTGAAACATGCAGTCGTCAAAAAGTTCAGGCTGCTGATTGTAAGGAAAACACAAAGTAGCCCAAAGTTTGGCCTACTTCAGAAAGCAGTGGCAGCCTGTTTGTTTCCATGCAGGCAATTTACATTAGTGTTCCCTCTCAGGCAGTAACATAACTAGTCATCCCAGGGCGTGCAGCATCCTACCCCATGCACCTGGGCCCCCTCTCAATGCATTTTTACTCCAAACTCACTCTGGGGCAAGTGTTCGGCGGACCCAGAGGAGGTGCGGGCCCAGGGATGACTAGTTATGTTAATGCCTTAGAGGGAACGCTAATGTAACTCGCCGGCAGGTATATCACCTCGGTAGTTCTTCCACTGCTCTCAGGATGTGAGACTTGAGGACCACATATCATGCTTTCTTCTAAAGTGCTGTAGCTCAGATATTGTTTGAAAACGGGATTGTCTACAGGTTTGGGTCTTTCTGTAATTTAGATCATCATACCTTATGGGGCAGATTTATCAAAACATGAGTTCGAATCCCGAATGGGAAAAATTTGGATTGGAAACGAAAATTTCTGAAGATCTCAAATATCACGAAAATGCTTACGAAAAAATCGTATTAGTCACAATAATATTGTATTGGCGATCCGAAAGTCACGCAATTTTCATACCGAACGATTGTAAACAGCGGCAAAACCGATCCAATTTTTTTGCTGTGTGGTTTATAAGAAAATGTCCGCTTTGTTTCAGCCATAGAAACTATTTAGAGCAACCATCAGAATCAGAGTAGTACAAAGATACTGGGGCCTTAAAGGGGTGGTTAACCTTTACATTCACTTTTAGTATGTTATAAAATGTCCTATTCCTAGGAATTTTGCAATTGGTCTTCATTATTTATTTTTTATAGTTTTCAAAAGATTTGCCTTCCACTATTATGATTTTCCAGCTTTCAAATGGGGGTCACTGACCCCAACAGCCAAGAACTATTGCTCTGTGCGTTTACAAATTTATTAATATTGTTACTTTTTATTACTCATCTTACTATTTATCCCCTCTCCTATTCATATTCCAGTCTTTCATTTAACCCACTGCCTGATTGGGTAAACAAGACCCTAGCAACCAGATAGCTACTGAAATTCCAAACCAGAGAGCTGCTGAGCAAAAAGTAAAATAACTGAAAAACCATAAAAAATGAAAACCAGTTGCAAATTGCCTCCAAATATCAATATATGCATCATATTAAAAGTTGTAAATGTGAACAACATATTTAATAAAAAAAAATTCAGTTGTGGGAGGAATAATCAAACTAAATCGAATGGGCCTGGGGCAGTTAAAGGTGTCAGTTAAAGGTGTCAGTTAAAGGTGTCAGTTAAAGGTGTCAGTTTCTGTTTATGGAGAGCAAAATACTTGAAAGTTAAAGGGCAACAAGAAAAATATTGTGAGAAAGTGAAAAGTGTTGTAATTCATATAATCTCCATTTAAATAATGCATGCATATATATATAGATATATATACTGTATACACTTTGAGAAAGGCTGTGGACATGGCCGAAACGTTAGATTGACGTGTTTTCATAAATAAATATAATCTTTATTTTTCACTAAGTCCTGTGAGTGCGGCATCTGATTCGAATTGTGCTACATTTATCTATTATACTGCACCCAGGCACACTGTGACTTAAATATACGTGAGTGCCTACTCCCTAGGAATTCTTTATATATATATATATATAGAGGGTATAGGACCCATTATCCAGAATGCTCGGGACCAAGGGTATTCCGGATAAGGGGTCTTTCCGTAATTTGGATCTCAATACCTTAAGTCTACTAAAAAATCAATAAAACATTAATTAAACCCAATAGGATTGTTTTGCATCCAATAAGGATTAATTATATCTTAGTTGGAATCAATTACAAGGTTCTGTTTTATTTCTACATAGAAAAAGGAAATCAGTTTTAAAATTCTGAATTATTTGATTAAAATGGAGTCTATGGGAGACGGGCATTCCGTAATTCGGAGCTTTCTGGATAACGGGTTTCCGGATAAGGGGTCCGATACCTGTGTGTATATATATATATATATATATATATATATATATATATATATATATTGCAAGAAGACAGGCACTCACGTATAAGTAGGTCCAAGGGAGCCTGGGTGCAGTCCCAAAATAATAGATGGAGTAGCTGTAGAGAGAGTCCGCACTCACAGGTCTTAAGAAAATATAGAAGTTTTATTCAAATCAACATCTAACGTTTCGGCTGCATCCACAGCCTTTGAGAAAGTGCTATGTTGTGAATAAAAACCACTTATTTTCTCAAGTAAGTCCTGTGAGTGCGGTATCTTCCACTTGGTATATATATATATATATATATATATATATATATATACAAAGAAAAACAGAGCACACCCTAATAGTAATCAACTGCCCCGGGTGCTAGCAAAAAACATGTACCTGTATATAGCAAGACAGTGAGCCGCACACACAGGGACTTAGATAGAAAACAAAAAAATTTTTTATTAATGAAAAAAATCCAACGTTTCGAGCACCAACTGTGCTCTTCCTCAGGGACAAACCAGATTTGTCCCTGAGGAAGAGCACAGTTGGTGCTCGAAACGTTGGATTTTTTTCATTAATAAAAAATTTTTTTGTTTTCTATCTAAGTCCCTGTGTGTGCGGCTCACTGTCTTGCTATATATATATATATATATATATAATCAGTAAATATTGCCCTTATACATCCGTTCCCTTGAGCCACCATTTAGTGATGGGCTGGGTGCTCCCTCAGAGATCACATGACCAGAAATAATGCAGCTCTAACTGTAACAGGAAGTAGCGTGGGAATAAAACAGAACTTTGTCTATTAATTGGCTGATGCAACCTAACATGTATGTGTGCCCTTTGATTGCGTGTGAGCACATACAAGCCAGCAGGCATCCCTTAGTAGTTAAAATAGAAATTTTAGGATTATGCAAAGGCACATACCACTAGAAAAATACATTTTTATAAAAATGGTTAATTATATGAAACAGTGCTTTACATGTGGCATGTGATATATTTTATAGGGACCTGCAATGTTCAAGGGTACAGTTTTATTTCACATTGCTAACTCTACTTGTGCCTGTGCTCTCAAAGGAATCAAGGCATTTGGTTTCAAATCAATCAGGGCTTGTTTCTAAAACACCAGTGTAGCGATAGACTGAACTGTAATACTATATAAGTACTAGTATACCCATTTCTATTAAACATATCATTTGATTATCCCTTACAATTAAACATATAAGGAGTATGCTATTTCAGACAAATGTTTATAGCTGATGCACCGCCCTTTATCTTTATGGGACCTGAGAACATCTCTTTTACCATCAAGCCCATCTTTCTGCTTGTGTCTGCTGAAAGAACCTACTGGTAAATAAAGCATTAGAGATATTATTATATTTGATACTTAAACATAGTTATCATATCACTCCTTAGCTTCTTTTCCAGCATAAATAACCCCACCTTTCTATATAACTGAGACTTTCCATACCCTTTACCAGCTTTGTTGCCCTTCTCTGTACCCTCTCTAACTCAATAATTTCCCATTTGATTACTGGAGACCAAAACTACACAGCATATTCCAAATGGGGACCAGCACACTGTAAAGGGGAAGAATAACCCCCTCCTCCCGTGAATCTATACCCCTTTTAATACAGCTTAAAACCTTGTTTGCCCTTGCAGCTGCTGCCTGGCATTGCTTGCTACAGCCAAGTTTATTATCTACAAGGACTCCAAGGTCCTTCTCCATTATGGATTTGCCTAGTGCAGTCCCATTAAGGGTATAAGTGGCTTGCATATTTTTACATCCCAGGTGCATGACCTTACATTTATTAACATTGAATCCCATTTGCCACTTAGCCGCCCAGATTGCCAGTTGGTCAAGATCCTGCTGCAAGGATCCCACATCCTGGATGGAATTGATTGGGCTGCAGAGTTTTGTGTCATCTGCAAACACTGATACATTACTCTCCTCTAAGTCACAAAAGTGAAACCAATACAGAACCCTGAGAGACCCCAATAGCGATGAGTTGTTTTTTTTGCCAGGCATGGATTTGCTGTGAAATTCCGCATTTTGCCATTTACTGAGTAAAGGAAAAAAAGGTTGGTATCGTGTCAAATAAGTTGTTTGCTTCAAAAAAGTTGTGGTTGTGTCAAAAACGTCACGATCATGTCAAGTAAGTCTTGGTCGCCTAAAAAGTTGTGCGCATCAAAAAAGTAGCACAGTAGTCAAATTTTTTGCTGTTTCACAAATTTTTCAGCAGTTTTGTAAAATTTTCGGTAAGGCAAAAGACTAGACCCCACTAAGAGCCTTACTCCAAGTAGAGAATGTACCATTAACAACCACCCTCTGTACCCGATCCTGTAGTCAGTCCTATCCATGTGCAAATAGATACATAGTTACATAGGGTTGAAAAAAGACCAATGTCCATCAAGTTCAACCTATCCAAGTAAACCCAGCACACCTAACCCACACCTACCAATCTATACACTCACATACATAAACTATATATACAACCACTAATACTAACTGTAGATATTAGTATCACAATAGCCTTGGATATTCTGATTGTTCAAGAACTCATCTAGGCCCCTCTTAAAGGCATTAACAGAATCTGCCATTACCACATCACTAGGAAGGGCATTCCACAGCCTCACTGCCCTCACTGTGAAAACCACCTACGCTGCTTCAAATGGAAGCTCCGTTCCTTTAATCTAAAGGGGTGACCTCTGGTGCGTTGATTGTTTTTATGGGAAAAAAGAACATCCCCCATCTGCCTATAATCCCCTCTAATGTACTTGTACAGAGTAATCATGTCCCCTCGCAAGCGCCTCTTTTCCAGAGAAAACAACCTCGACAGTCTCACCTCATAGTTTAAATCTTCCATCCCCTTAACCAGTCTAGTTGCACGTCTCTGCACTCTCTCCAGCTCATTAATATCCTTCTTAAGGACTGGAGCCCAAAACTGCACTGCATACTCAAGGTGAGGCCTTACCAGGGACCTATAAAGGGGCAAAATTATGTTCCCATCCCTTGAGTCAATGCCCTTTTTTTATACAAGACAGTAGCTTTAGTAGCCACAGAATGACACTGTCTGGAATTAGACAACTTGTTATCTATAAAAACCCCTAGATCCTTCTCCATTAAGGATCCCCCCAACACACTACCATTCAGTAGATAGTTCGCGTTTATATTATTCCTACCAAAATGCATAACTTTGCACTTATCAACATTGAACCTCATTTTCCAGTTTGCTGCCTAGATTTTTTCAAATCGCTCTGCAAAGCGGCAGCATCCTGCATGGAACTTATAGTTTTGCACAATTTGGTGTCATCAGCAAAAATAGAAACAGGACTCTCTATGCCCACCTCCAGGTCATTAATAAACAAGTTAAAAAGCAAAGGACCAAGGACTGACCCCTGCGGTACTCCACTAACCACACTGGTGAATGACTTCACTAAGACCAATAGACCTTAGTTTAGAAAGCCGTTTGTGGGACACTGTAACAAACTCTTTGGCAGAATCTGAATAGATCTCATCTACTGCATCCCCACTGTCCAGCTTTTTGATCTAACCTCATCATAAAAAGCAATTAAATTTGTCACGACCTAGACTTCATAAAGCCATGCTGATTACTGCTCATAATGCCATTCTTCAGAACATAATTTTGAATGTGATCCCTTAAGAACCCTTTAAATTACTTGCCCACCATAGATGTCAAACTTAATGGTCGGTAATTGTCTATATTTAAAAAAAAAAAAAATCCCTTTTCAAATATAGGAATGACATCTGTTTTCCTCCATAGGTAACAGATAAAGAGAGGAAATACAAAAAAGAGGCCATGCTAAAACTGAATTAAGCTCTCTCAGTACCCAAGGATATATTCCATCTGGCCCTGGTGCCCTGTTCACATTAATTCTGAGTAACCCTTTATGTACCATGTACCTGTGTCAACCACTGACTAGACTGAGCTGAGCCAACAGTGCAGCTATTGGGTGGGTCTTGGCTCTCTGGCTTCTCAATTATATATATACTGAAGAAAAAAAACTAATGTAGCACATTTACCTTTTCTGTATCTTTTTGAATTATGGTAACAATAAATTATAAGGAGCCACACTCTCAACATGCATCTTTTTACTATTAATATACTTCTTTTTTTTTTTCTGGGTAGCCTAGCCTCTGCCACAATGCGCTCCTCATTTTATATCTTTTCCTTCCACCTTCTGTTTACAGCATTTGTTATATTGTTTATATGCATCTAATGCAGCTTCTTTCCCCATTGACTTGGGTACATGCAGGCAAGCAATCCTCTTCCTTTCTTTTCCTTTTGTTGCAATATTGGGGCCAGCGCTTGTACAATAGAATCAAAAAGTGGACTCTTTTCATTCTACTGCACATGCAGTTTATAAATTGGTTGCCATTAACTGTCCTGACAGTATCATCACTTTATCCTTTATATTGGCTTTTAAATCCTGCTTAACAGACATACCCCTCCTCTAAATCTATTACCTCTGTCCCTCTGAAACAAAATATAGCCTAAAAATAGCCTCTTATATTTACTGCCCAGCCATGTTTTAACAACACCAATCACATCATCAAAATTGTGCAAAACTATAAGTTCCATGCAGGATGCTGCCGCTTTGCAGAGCGATTTGACAAAATTAGAAAACTGGGCAGCAAACTGGAAAATGAGGTTCAATGTTGATAAGTGCAAAGTTATGCATTTTGGTAGGAATAATATAAACGCAAACTATCTACTGAATGGTAGTGTGTTGGGGGTATCCTTAATGGAGAAGGATCTAGGTGTTTTTGTAGATAACAAGTTGTCTAATTCCAGGCAGTGTCATTCTGTGGCTACTACAGCAAATAAAGTGCTGTCTTGTATAAAAAGGGGCATTGACTCAAGGGATGAAAACATAATTTTGCCCCTTTATAGGTCCCTGGTAAGGCCTCACCTTGAGTATGCTGTGCAGTTTTGGGCTGCAGAGAGTGCAGATATGTGCAACTAAACTGGTAAAGGGGATGGAAGATTTAAACTATGAGGTTAGACTGTTGAGGTTGTTTTCTCTGGAAAAGAGGCGCTTGCGAGGGGACATGATTACTCTGTACAAGTACATTAGAGGGGATTATAGGCAGATGGGGGATGTTCTTTTTTCCCATAAAAACAATCAACTCACCAGAGGTCACCCCTTTAGATTAGAGGAATGGAGCTTCCATTTGAAGCAGCGTAGGTGGTTTTTCACGGTGAGGGCAGTGAGGTTGTGGAATGCCCTTCCTAGTGATGTGGTAATGGCAGATTCTGTTAATGCCTTTAAGAGGGGCCTAGATGAGTTCTTGAACAATCAGAATATCCAAGGCTATTGTGATACTAATATCTACAGTTAGTACTAGTGGTTGTATTTATAGTTTATGTATGTGAGTGTATAGATTGGTAGGTGTGGGTTAGGTGTGCTGGGTTTACTTGGATGGGTTGAACTTGATGGACACTTGTCTTTTTTCAACCCTATGTAACTATATGAGTCGAGCCATCTGTAAACTGGTTTCTGCACATTCATATGCATATGGTCCGATTCCACAACATTTTGTAGAAATAACAGTAAAACACTACACTCAACCAAGTGATAAATCAATGTATTTCGTGGCACAGTTACTTTTATAGTGCCTCTGAATAAGGCCACATTTATAAAGCATTGCATTTAAAATGTTAATAATACTAGATGAACATAATCTGTGTCAACTACCAGACCTTATAAATCAGCATTATAACTTTGTCTCATTATTACTAGTTTCAAGTGCATACTGAAGTCAGTAATTTATCTAGCTTTTTATAATATTTCCAATTTTCTTTAATTTTTTTCACCTTGCAATTATTCCTTATATTTAAGCATTGTGTGATTTATAGGGATTAGACTCAAAGAGTAAGCAAGCCACAGTCAAATGCAGCATATGGTTTGTCCTTCCTCCATTAGCAGTGGCAGTAAGTAGAAGTCACCTCTAATTAGAATTGTCAGGTAGGGAATCACTGAACATGGGGGGAAAAAGCTCAATTATTGCAAAATTCCCCATGGAGTTATGTCTGGCTACTGATTTTAAAGCTGGGAATGTGTGAATTACTTTAAAGAGATACTTGGTCTGTGTGAAGCTACATTTTATCAGTTCAATTAATTGAGATGTTCACTTCTTTCCCTCTCTGAAACATATTTACCAAGACATTATTATTGCATATAAATAGTAATGGAAAATTATTTTAATAGATATTTGCATTTCTAGCACCCTTTCGTTCTTTAATATTCATCTCGGTTGTAAGGGAACTGTTCCTAAAATGGAATATCACTGGACCAAAATGAAATGTAGTCACTAGGGTGGCAAGCACAGATCTGAATCTGCACTCCTCATATGGCAGCACCATCATGGGAGACTGGGTTTTCTCTATTATAAAAACATCCCTCCTATAAAACATGAAAGACATAAAAAGGACTGCAAAGGTAATTTTAGGTAAGAGATGTGATGCTTTAATCAATGGGGAAAGTGGCATCTGCCTGGGGCTCTTTGGCAGTCAATCACAGGGTAGCATATACTGGCAACCTGTTTTAAAGCAAACATCTTTATTGCTATTGGTTACTGCACCTGGACAAACATTGTGCCTTTTACTTCGTAAATCCCCTATAGTAGCTAAGAGTGACCAACTGTTCGATATAGCATTAGCAAGATCTCCTGTCCTTGCTTATACACTGCAGCAACATAGTCCTGCTTAAAGATATCCACTGCATGCATCTTTATTTGTGTCATATTATCCAAAATGCTTGGGACCTGAGGTTTTCTGGATAAGGGGTCTTTCTGTCATCTGGAGCACCATACCTAAAGTCGACTAAAACAATATTTAAACATTTCAAACCCAATATCAAAGTAGCTTAACTGTAGAGGAAGCACACCTCACAAGCGGGCGGGGGGGGGGGGGGGGGTCTGCTTCCTCTATAGTTTTAGAATGATTTAAGGCACCCCTGCATCATTAGATAAGAAGGAAAGGTAAAAACTAAGTAAGCTTTATCAGAAAGGTCTATGTAAATACAGCCATAAACATTAGCAGAAAAGCTGCACTGAGTCCTCTGTCACAAGAAAAATAGGATTTCTTTTCTCTTTTTTTGTAAACATGTTCTTTGTTATTAGACTTCCTCTCTCATAAAAACCCTTTATTCCAGGGGCGGGATTCTGCGCAGTTCCCCCCTCCCATAAGCATTCAGAAGAATTCACCTCCCCCCCCTTCAATCAGAATGTGTGATCTATGCTACCAACGGCTAAAGCTGCAGCAGGAAGCTACAGGAGACCAAGCTAAAATGGCAGCTGCAATCTTAAACAAACAGAGAAAGCACTTTACTCAGGTATGATAAAGCTTTCTGCAGAATAAATATAGTGCGAATATAGGGCGAATCTATTGGCAGTAAAATGCCAAAATGACTTACCGTAATTATATATTATTATATATATCATTATTATATATTATATATCATTATTATAGCGAAAAATTTAAAATTTTATAGACTTTCTGGGAAACAGTCTTTTCTTATTTTGAAGTATTCTGGATAATAGATCCCATACGAGCACAATACTCTGATATTTTATATATTAAAGGGGACCACCACCCAAAAACAAAAAAAAATATGAACATATAGTTCTTAGAAACTTTTTAGTATACATTCATTAAATATTGAAGGTTGAGTTAAAGTTATTTCTAAAGGTACAATATCTATATTTCATTATATAGCAATAATAAAGTTAACTAATGTGCTTTAATTTTAACAATGTGGTGCATGAAAGACTATCATCACCAATATAGAAGAATGTGGTGCGTAGTTTAGCAGCAGGAAAGAATACATTTGAATGTTTGTAATTTAATTAAAATCCATACATAGCATAATTAAATTTAAAGACGCATTTTCCTCTCCACCTCCTGAGGTGTTAAATGTAAAAAAAAAGCCAATAGGCAAAACAAAGAATGTACAGATGTGTGGAGCATTTGTCTCAGGCAAACCGTTTAGAGGAGTGAAAAGTGCAAAGTGTCATTATTACAATGTAAGTACTCGTTTCACACAAAAGAGAGCAGAATCTACTGCACTATGAACTAGTGCTGCATGTTGCTCCTACACATTACTACAAATGGATGTTTTAAGCAAATGGCAAAGAATTTAATGTGATCGCTGAAAGTTGCTTTATTCTGTACCCTCTCACCTGCAAGGAAAAGGTCAGATTTATTATAGAAGGAAAGTACAGGCTTTTTATCCTGTAATTGAGTCAGTTTCCAAACAGTTTTAGCTATTTCCTTTTTTTACGTATCATTCATATTCATTTAATATATTCTGCATCACTGTATAATTAACAGGGCAGATCGCAGTCAGTCTGACAGGAAGAAACAACAATTATGGACTTTGGAACATGCAGGAGGGACCTTGCAACCAGTAGAATAAATAAAGGGGAAAACGATCAATAAATTACCTACAATATTTAAGCTTTTAGCATGTTGTAGATAGACTATTGCTAATGTCTTCCTTTATTTTTTTTTTCCTGTATCATTTTTGATTTATTAGCCTCCCTGTTCTCTTCAGACTGCAAGAACACTACCTGGCTGCTGTGGGTTGGGGGGCCCCTAGTTCTTAAAACCCTAACCAGTGGCTCGTGAGCAACATGTTGCTCGCCAACCCCTTGGATGTTGCTCCCAGTGGCCTCAAAGCAGGCGCTTATTTTTGAATTTCTGGTTAGGAGGAAAGTTTTAATTGCATCAAAACCCAGTGCAATTGCCAAACAGAACCTTCTGTAGGTTTCCAGTCAACATAGAGGCTACCAAATAGCCAATTATAGCTCTCATTGGCACCTCCAGGTACATTTTTCGTGCTTGTGTTGCTCTCTAAAACTTTTTCCATTTGAATGTGGCTCACAGGTAGTAAAGGTTGGGGATCCCTGCCTTAAAACCAAACACTGATAAGCTTTGATTTTGTTGTTCTTTTTATTGCTTATGATTCTATTCAAGCCCTCGCTTACAACCTGTTGCCAGGGTAATTTAGCCAAAGCAACTAAATTTAACAAATACAAAAATTAGATAATGCAGAGAACACCCCACACACAGAGAAAGTAGATTTTAAGGTAAAGAACCCTCTACATATATTGATATTGGGAAGATAGAGAATACAAAGAGCTAGTGAGATAGAAACAGTGGAATGGATTACACATAAGGGACAGCATGCTCGTGCTTGCATTTTAATGATTGCTATACAGTAGATAACCATCAGTGTAACTAGGGGCAATTTGGTATTTAGGTGCCATCTTTAAACATTGTGAAAATACAATGGGCAAAAGCACCAAATAATTAATTGATCACTATAATATATAATTTATATGATCACTGAAATATTGCATCTACTGACTTTTTCTCTAGATGCCATTTTTAATAGTCAGTAATATCCTCACATTGACCACATACATTTTTATGTCAGCACCAAACCTTGAGTTTCATTGCACTATTCCACCTACTTTAATTTATATATACAAATTGTTCTGTTACTTCTGCAATTTTTGCCATTGTTAGTTATTTTGCACAACCTTTCTCCCATAATTAATCCTAAATCCTCCTGTGGTTCAAATGTATCCTCATTTTTCCCCATCTCTCATATCCCTCTGCCACTTTCTTCCCCCAAATTATGCATCTAAACTCTCTCTGTTTCCATTCTCTTTCTTCAGCTTCAGCAATATAACTCTCCAATAAGATCCCAATCAGCCTCTCCCACCTTTTAGATTCATTAGCCCTGTATGTTTCTCTCTACAAATTTACCAACATCTGCAACAAATGGCCTCCCCATTAAAAATATGCAGGTGCTGCAGGTCTATATTTTATGCCTAAAATTGTGAACTATTAGGCAGATAGTAGCAGAATATCCAGTGTAATCAGCCAACACTGTGTAAAAGATGTAAAGTAAAAAAAAACTTCATCTGATCATAATAGCACACCAACTACAGTGCCCACATGTTAATATTCATTTACAGAGGGCAAGTGGTGCTTGCCACTACCCTGAAATTTTCTTACAATCAAGTGCAGGGATTAAGGAATTCGTTTGGTTAAAAATATTTTAGTTATTATTATTTTATTATAAGTACGTTCGATAAAATGGTGAGTTATATGTTGGGGTTTGTATGCTTAGTATAGGCTAATAGCTAAAGGGAATAAAGTGCTTACTACTACACTGTTACTATATATATTTATAATGAACTGGTGCAAAACAGATCTGTATTCACTTATAAAGGAGAAGGAAAGGTAAAAACTAAGTAAGTTTTGTCAGAAAGGTCTATGTAAATACAGCCATAAGCACAGAAATGCTGCACGGAGTCATTTATCAAAAGAAACACAGGATTTATTTTCTTTTTTTGTGTATACATGTACTTTGGTATCTGACTTCCTCTCTCAGACAAATCCTTCATTCCAAGGCCGGAGTCTGTCCAGCTCTCTCCTCTCTCCCTTCTCCTGCTATATTTATTCTTCTGCAGAATAAATACAGCGTTCTAGGTGGCACTAATGTGTCAAATCTTTTGGCAGTAAAATGCCAAAATTACTTTCTATCTCCTTTAAAGGGATCATTCACTTTTAATATGATGTCAGTGATATTCTAAGACAATTTGCAGTTGGTCATCTTCTTTTTATGGTTTTTCACTTATTTAGCTTTTAATTTCAGCTGTTATCTGGTTGCTAAGGTCTAATTTGCCCAGGCAAACATGCAGTTGTGTCGATGCGTGTGGCCCAGACAAAACAGGAATTTTGTTAAGAATAATACATTCTAAAACATACTTAAAAGTTAACCTAAATGGATCTTGTAATGATTTTTATGCTGTACATTTTATTTCTAAATTACACTGTTTACATAGCAAATAATTCACTCTACCATCACAAAACATATTTTGAACAAGCAAATTAATTTTTTTAGCTGTAATATAGGTGTATAGGCAGCCATCTCAGTGCATTGTGCTGAGTTTGAGCTTACAGAAGGATCCAGCGCTACACATTAGAACTGCTTTCAGGTAACCTGTTGTTTCTCCTACTCCTATGTAACTGGAGGAGTCCCAAGCCAGACTTGGATTTCTTACTATTAAGTGCTATTGTGATATCTACTGGGTGCTGCTTTCTTGCTACCTTCCCATTGTTCTGCTGATCGGCTGCTGGGCGGAAGGGAGGGGGTGATATCACTCCAACTTGCAGCTCAGCAGTAGTGTGACTGAAATTCATCAGAACACAGGTCACATGGTTGTGGCACCCTGGGAAATGAGGCTAGCCCCATAGGAAATTTCAAAATTAAATATAAACGGATTTCAATGCAGGATTCTGATGGAGAAGCTCTATTAACTAATGCGTTTTGAAAAAAAAAAAACAAAAATATATTTTCCCATGACCGTATTGCTTTGCAGTTGAACAACTGCCCCTAAGACTTTTTGCACAAAAAGGCTACAAAGGAAATTGCCTACCCTGTAGACAAAATAGGGAATGTTTTTCCATCCATGCAAATAAAAATCACACCTGGTCTGGTTAGTCCTGTGCTAACTTTCACCTGATTAATGCAGAATTTCACCCCATAAAGTAGAGACTAGTTACAGGTCACAAATACCACTATACCCACATATTACACGCAAGCATAATAACAAAAAGACCCCTTTAATGCATTTGTATAGTGTGTGTGACAACGATTACGTGAATAATACAAATTTCAGGCACAAATACAAACATTTTATTTTGAAATAGTAGTAGGTTTTATGAAAATACTAGCGCTTCAGAAATGAATGATACACATTTTCCAACTTAAAATACTTTTCACAATCATGAAAATTGTGCCCAACATTACAGTAAACAATTCCGATTAGATGATTTAAATGACAAATATATGGTTAATATCAAACTTTCTTGTAAATACATAGAAACAATGTTAGGAACTCTCTTGGCAGGCTAGTGTTAGGGTGATGGAGAATATATATATTGGAGTAAAAGTAAAAGGAAGGGTGGGGGCCAACACCAACAAATGAAATACAAAGTACTTTAGGATGAAATGGCACAGTCAGCCAAATGCATTGGCATTGTTGATAGGCTGTTGAGCTCTCTAATAAGAGATTTTAAACGTAAAAAATCAAGCTTTTTAAAACACAAAAATTTACATAAACATTTATATTAAAAAGATTCTGTTTTGAAAAAAATGTACAGGTATACATAAGGGATTGGTAGCTGATACTTGAACAACTCCTCGCAGATAGAAATCTTACCGTTTCAACCATCTGTTGCATTAGTTCGATTCAACCTGAAGCTTTTTCTCTCTACTACTGGGTCACTTTCTGATAATGGAAATATACATCCTATTTTAAAGAACTGGCCCCTTCCATATATTATGGAAATCTAGCATTCCCATTCTTCCATATTCCCCAAAGAAGTCATATGTATAAGAGTAACAAGGTCTGCTGCTTTGTTCACTACCTTTAAGCTACACTGTAAGAAATATTTAGAGCAGCAACCTCAGCAAGAAATTCATGGTCTTGAGAGAAGGCAAGCAATGAATATGCCTATTTTACATGCTATTTATGGGAAAGGAATTTTCTCATTAAATGACCCGATGCAAATGTTTTGATGTTCTTAATGACACCCATGGCACAATACAGACATGGGATCTGTTATCCAGAATGCTTGGACTTGGGGTGTTCCCAAATTAGAGAGTTTCCCATTATATGGCACAACATTGCCTTAATGTATATAAACATTAAAAAAAATATTTTTTTGTTTTTAAATCACCAAAAATGTATACTTTAGTTATTTTTATAGATTAACTATCATAGAGAAAAAGCAAATACATCAAAAATAAGGAATTATAGGATTAAATATGACACTATGGGAAATGACAAGGCCTTATTTCAAAGGTTTCCAGATAACAGATCCCTTGTATGTACCACAACTGCAGTGCCAATCCCTGCTCAGTTCAATTTATTTTATTCAACAGAATTTATTTAACAAACCCATTAAAAAACAGAAGGAAAGTGTTTGATGCACTTTTTACAATCTATTACCTGCCAATAATTGTTGTTTGTAACCAACATCTTCAGATTTACATGGAGTCCTGGACAGTTCTAGGTTATGTAAATTTGTATACGAAGAAAAGTGAAACAACAATGAGATTAGATGATGGAACTTGCTAACATTTATGGGTGGATACATATGGCATGTCAATCATCTTCATCATCACTGTCTTTCATAGTAACTCCCTGAAGCCCTCCTCTATCAGAGTCAGCAACCGTGGCTTCTTCTACTGTTAAACGGTGGTGAACAGTCTCATACGTTTTACTATTTAGTGTTCCATCCATCACACCTTGCAGCCTGAAATCTCTGTAGGTTTTCTGTGAAGAATTAAGAGGATATGGATTAGAGAGGATTAGAATGCTTGTGTGCAAATGTCTATCTGGCTGTTGCTGTTTTTAAATTTGAAACAATAAAATATTATTTAAAGGTTTATTAACACACTAATGACCCTTGGGGTTATAAAAAAAAATTCCATAATGTTAATATACTAATCAGTTAGGGCCTATGTCTACTGAAAAACTTTTTTTTTCACAACAAAAAACTAGGAGAATAATAATAATAAATGATATTCGAAGCACCTTTTCCATATACAATATTTTCAGTGCAACAGAAGCCAGCAGTAACAGACCTGGAGGAGAATGAATACTGGAGAATGAAACATTACATTAATGTATACTGGAAAATGATTTTCATTTCTTTCTATTAGTCAAAAACTGTTTTTGCCAAAAGTTCCTCTTTAACACATCTTAATATACTTGATTTACTCAAAATATCTTTGAAATCAATCAAGTGGACAAACATGACTTTCCCCCATATGTAATAAGAGGCACAAAGTTTGCCCAGGAGCAGTAGCCCATAGCAACAGATAAGATGTTTGCTTTTAAAAAGGTGAGCAGTAAATGCTTTTTGTTGATGGGTTGCTATGGGTTAGTTACTGCTCCTGGGCAAACTTAGTACCTTTTATTACATAAACCCATTTGTCTAAAATAATGATTAATATCACTTTTTAAGCACTGTTTGTGCAAATTTTACATTTGTTGAAAAGCATGCAGTTTCCATTAAAGTAAATGGCAGGCTGTGCCATCAGGTTCAAGCTCTCCTCCACTGAATGAAAAATGCATTCTGCCTTCCTATTGACTGAATGCATTTTGGTGAAATTTTGCAGGGAAAAGCTCTCAGTTCACCCATCACTAGAAAACATTGTACACTTCTATGCCCTGTAAGGGGCAATATACAAACAGTTCATCTTTTTCAGTTTGAGTGGTTTGTAGATAACATGCGTTTAGTAATAAACCAGTAATCTCAAATTTGTATTTAGAATCACATGTGAATCTTGCCAGTTGTTTAGTTCAACAGAAAGAAAACGCACAGGTGTGCTCTCAGTTTGGCCAAGTAAATAAATATTATCACAGTCACATTATATCTACAGGAAACTTTTCTCTTTTTACATTTTGATTTTGCTATTCATGTTTTTCACACATTGCTAAAGAAATTTAGCAAAGGCTAACATTTTTCTCACCGCTTCACACTTTTTTTTCCCTTCTTTAAACTAAAAACAACCATCTGGAGATAGTTTACATCTTGGTATAGTCAGCTTATGTCAGTCAAACTTTGTGTGAATTGAAAAACGCATTAGATGGTGGATAACAGTTTCTTACAGGTTAGCCAAATTATAGAATTCTATTAACCCGCTCAAAACAAAGATTACATATTGCAGTTTAAGTGCCCAAAATATGCTTTAGTCCTTTTGCATAATAATTTGACTCTGTAGTCTAGTTCAGTAGTAGGCATGCTCATGGTTCTTTGCAAGGAATAACACACTTTTTTGCAGCACACAGAATTATAACTAATGTGTATATACTGATATGTCCTTGACAATGTATTTCAGATTGTCAACTAGTGTTGGAAGACCAATACTTGCTATCATAATGGAGAAGTAAGGGCAGTGTGCAAAATACAATTTCAGGCACAAATTTACTTTTTTTTTTTTTTTAAACTTACAATGCAGCATTTTCCCCCACATTTCTACCACTATTGTGTCTAAGCAGACTTGTGTTGGCTGATATTGTATCCAATATATCAAAACAAGCACAATAGTGTGAGGATTTGTTTGTGAATCTGGGAGCAGTTACAGCTAAATTTGAAATGGGGATGGCGTCATTTCCAGCATATGGTCTTGACTTGAAATTCTTTGGGTGCAAGTCTGGTGAGTCTATTGATACAATACTCTGAGGGAAACCTGAAATTCAGGGTGGTGATTGCTCCAGGGTTCCCCAGTGTCAGTAGGCACATATGTATACGATTTTACCTAAGGTTAGGGGTGAAAAAATGGCTCCGCTGAGCAGCAATGCAGAAGTGCAAAAAGCAGCTTTAGTTGCAAGTGCCTTTAATGAATGGTGCAATGACTGTGGCCATCTTTGTGCAACCACAACTGCAGTTGTGCTTTCTAAATGAACCTTCCAGTCTCAACAGATGGTACTCACATTCATGAATCATTTTCAGTGTCCTTACAAATGTATAACTAACTTGCACTGATTATATTCAACACGTGAGAACTGGGGAACCCTGCATCTGCTGCCACGACTGGATTAACCAGCTAGCTCCAAAATGAGCAGAGAGAAGCTACCAATGGCTATCCGATAAAGAACATAAATACTGAACTGTGGGTTATTCAGGCAATATAATCACTGAACTGCTTCATCATAGGTACCTGACAAAAAAATGATTTCAGATATAATTTACAGGATGTTTTGACTGTTATATATAGCTGTGAAGGATAAATGTTAAGCAGGTCCAAAAGGTTCAGTTTATGGAGATGGAATACATATTTTTTTTCTTTTCTATTTCATTTCTACTGATTTACAACCTTTAAAATGTTAAAAACATCTTAATGGCGGATGCTTAAACTGCACAATATTGTCCTTATGATCAGCTTTGGTTCTGCTTATAATGTAAAAGTAAGGTTTTTTCAGTAGGATAAATCATACAGATGAGTAGAATCAAGTGTTTTTAGATGCTAGGCAATTATCTGATCATTTACTGGTTGAGTCCTTCTAAATGTTTCGACCAGTTATTCTTGCAAAGATGTGCTTAGTGTTTAGGGATATCAATTTTTGAAATAAAGCCTAGGCACAGTTGCTGCATCAATGCATGTATTTATTACACGTGTGCTCAGCTCAGCTGGAAAGAGAGAATCAACTTGTCATCATTTGGGAAAAAATGATTCTGAAACAAATCACTGTAACGCATAATGCAAGCAAAAATGTAATGGAAACTCTTACTCCAGGAAAACAATAGGTCCCAGCTGCTACAACAATGCTTCTCGTTGTTATTTGTTATTGTTTTTTATTTCTCTTATTTACCTTTCCTTTTTTCTATATTTATATACATATATATATTATTATTTATGATTATCTAACAACTGTTTTGATGACGCAGAACATGGCATTACGCAGTCTGCTAAAGCTGTAATGCAAAATAACAAACAAAACCAATAAAAATTGCCAGTTATAAAAAAAAAATGTAACGGAAATGTGCTTTAGATGTTAAAATGCTTCATGTTGTAAAGTAACGGTAATAGCTTTGAAATATTTTAGGATTGCCTCTTAATTGCAAAAAAAAAAAATTAAAAAAACATAAATGAATAAATCACATCACTTCCCAGATTGGGTGTTTAATCACTGGTTGTCTAGATGGTTTTACGGTGTAAACCAATGGGAGGGGAGGAAAGTATTTTTCTACCACATCCACGTAAAAATGCGAGAAAAAACACAGTGTTGTGTGCGTCTGTGTAGAGGGATACATGTATAGATGTGGCACATGAACTTTGGACTGCTGCAATTTAGTCATTGTGACAGATGATCAAAAACAAAATAAGAACATATCCCATATCCAACACACTAAAACCACACACAGGCAAGTTTATTGGCTCCTGATAAAATTGGGCCTTGTGAATGTGATAGTGACCTTAGATTGTATTCTCCACTGGGGCAGGGGCTGATGTGAATGATGTATAATCTATAATAAAGTGTTGCAAAAATGTGTCAGGGCTATATAAATAACATAATAATTTACTAACACAGGTTCCTGGGCTCTGCCTGCAGTCACTAGAAACATTGTCCCAGTCTGCGCACAAATACGGTTATGTGTAAATGTAAAATTTTATACTTTATAATATTCTTTTTTATCTGTCAATAATATAGTTAGTAAGGACATTATTAAAACATAAACTTCCACAGATTTGGATTTAAAATGTGACCCCTTCATAAAAAAATATTTATGCATGATTGTGCCTTTACATAGAATAAGCAGGGTTTACCTTTACAATCTTGATGATGGTTTTTAGCTGATAAACATGCAGTTGAAGATCTAGTCTGTCAGCCAGCCACACACATATGACTTTTATGGAGCTGCTGTACCATTGCTGGGAAAGAGACAGGAAAAAAAAAAAGATTCTGCAGTATGAATTTAACAGATACGGTAATGAGTACTAATGAAACACTCTGAAATGATGACAGAGCAGCACTCAAAGTCAATAATGCTATAATTTCCTGAAAAGGAACTGTATGTTTCGCCAAGAAATCAAGTGTGCTGACCTGGACTGTTCTTTATGTGAATTAACACTAGCTGTTCTGCTTGCAAGCACTAACATTACAATTGGCTTGACAAAATGTAGTAAAAAGCATGATTAAAAGATACAATTGTGGAAAGAAAATAAAAAGAATTTAAACCAATGTCAAACACAGTTTCATCTCATTTGTAGGTACTTGGTTGCAAATTGTAGCAATAAAAGAATGGAGGAATAGCAGCTTGTTAATGTGCAGGGCTAGACTTCCCTGCCTTACCTGCACCGCTTTTCTTTACAGTGGATCAGTAATAGCCGATATTTGCCTTTCATTTATTTTTCATATCAAACAGAAGGACATAGATTTTTTTTTTACTCTACTCACTCATTCAAATGAAGTTTAAAGAAAAAAAAACAAAAGCTTGCGAAGGCTTAACGCAATATTGTTGTGTCTTTGTTTTTCATATAGACAGAAAGACAACTGCTTCTCAGTCAGACTCAAAAGAGAAAGGATGTGATCCTGTTAAGTAGTAAGAGATTACATTTATTGAGATCTGCTGTCCCTGCCCAGTTCATCGGGAGTCTCTCCACAGGAGAGGGGCTTAAATCCTTTCCTCATGTAATTTCCTGTTTTTCTAACAAGGTGCACAGAAGTGTAAATAAGAGTAGCATTGTGCATTCACACACAAGATGAAAAGTTTCAGCCAAAACCCAGCTTTGGCATTTTTTTTTTTTGCATAGGGAACAAATCAAAGTCCTTTAAATGCAGCCAGAGCTTCTGCAGGTGCAATTAACAGAGAAAAGATTTATCTTCCGCAACAATCACTATATAAAGGTTGTGACTCTGTTTACATCATACATCTATTCCTCTTGATATCTCAATTCTTTAATGGAGCACAGCTCTTTTGCCACCTATATTTCAGTGTACTACACCAGACTTCTCTCTTTATCTTGCTTTCAGCCACAGGGTTAGGGAAAGCTATCATGGCAACCCGCGCCGGTGCTAAAAAAGACTTCCTAGCATCCCTCATATTTTCTGGCTGTAGAAGGGTGCTGGAAGTTCTAATCTAGAAACAGCAGGTTTGCCACCAATTTGAGACCACCGCTCTACAGTGCCTTTGGTTTTCTGTTATGTACTGTTATGTCTTCTATTTTTTTCTAGCATGCTCATGGAAGACCACAAATCTAATTCTCTTTTTGAAACCTTAATCTGACCAATAAATAACACTTTGCTACAGGTGATTAAATGTATAGTAACCTAATAGATTTTATATTGAAGAACAGTCCTAAAAAGTTGTACTGCATACAAAATATGCTTTGCACACATCATTTTAAAACATAGGTCTGTCCAACTCCAGGCTTTAAGTAGGCAGATTCAATCTCATTATTGAGGCCACATAAATGCATATTACAAATGACTCATCAGTAGTAATTTAAGAAACCTATGCAATGTTATGTAGAATTACAAATGCCACAGACTGAATGGCCTATTTTCCGGCAAGCAAGGCATTTTCTGTAGAAGCTTTCGTTCTTGCTGTTATACTAGTGCAACATTGGTCCTTTAACTGTAGAAGGAAAGAAAATTGTAGTTCTTTAATCCCTAGGCCTTAAATTGTGCAGCATACTTTTCCTAAAGTGTCACAGGGTACCATTTAGATATATGTATACTGTGATTTAATGTGTCGTTAACAGGTAACTATCTGTGAAATCACATTTTTCTGTATTTAATGTGACCATTACCACAAATGCAACATGGGTGGGTTTTCATTTGCCCAGAAACATCAGGTTAAGCACAAAACAACAATTATGTCTATACCTTTAAGTTCTTATATAATCAAATGTACACTTGGTATCGTGACATACACTCTTAGCCCACATTTTCTGTGGGCTAAATAAGATACACATACCTATAAACACACTGTACCGGCATGAGGAGTTAAATGTTTAGCAGCAGTTATACAATAACGCCATGCAGAAAATGGAGCAATTTATTTGTCTGCACCACAGCACTCATCTCATCCTAAGGGAAAAAAAGTAGTTGACAGCTCCAAACCACTTTAAAAAAAGAAATGGTATTGTTTTGTATCTTATTCAAAGCACACCAAGCTCCTGTAAGGGCATGCATTATTTTCCCGACAAGTAAAAATAAGAGAAAAGGAAAGGCTAGGGTTGATTCTGTGAGACCCTTGTATTTATTCACACTTATTGTGCATGACTGTAGACTGGTAAATCATATTAGCAGCCTGTCTCCCCATCAAGCTGCTACTTGCTTTCCAGCCCTGCAAAGGTTCAACAAATCAACAGGAGCACGGAAAACAGAACATCAGTCTAATCTAGTGTTTAAGGTGAAGTTTTCAAACCAATCTAAAGAGAATCTTTAGAGCAACCAACAAGCTGAAGGGCTCAGAAGGTGGTATTGACAATGGAATAGGGTTGAAATATTGAGAAGCGCAGTGCTTGTGCATTTTAATAACAAGTGGGTCAACAAGGACACAGCTCCCTCAGAGCCAATAGTTGCCACCAACTATGGAAACTGCCACACCAAGTCCATGAACGCTCTCAGTTCATCAGCTTTCTTAAAAACCCTAAACCCCCTTCGTGGACCTTTAGTCTTGAATTAACAAATCAAAGCAATGAAAGAGGGTGCAGTTTGAATGGCTAGCATTGATCCCCAACTGTGCTCAGCACTGCAACAGGCACTGAAAAACCCTCTCTCTATTGTGACCAGAAATTGACAAACCTTCTCTTCTAAAATAGTACAGCTGAGCCAGGCAGGATCCATGCAGCTGTAAAGGGCTCCACTCTCAGGACATTAGAACATTAACAATAGAACTAGCATGAGCTCTTTGTCAGTCCCAGACTCTGCAATTTTCTAACAAGGATTGGAGTTGTTTCACCGCAGTGCTTATGAAAAGAGATTTAGCAACATACCATGCTTTCTTCCCCCATCTATTTTAAAAAGAATCAGTTAAGGAATTTCATTGCTCCATTGGCCAGTGGCAGTACAAAACAAATGCATATAATATAAGGTTATTGTTGCCTATTAGGGGAATGATTCAATTAAATGCAATACATCTAAAGCAAATTGCTTCCCCCCTCCTTACTTTTCTTTTGCAAGTGCACTTATTCGGCTATGTTAAAGGAAGAAAAATGATTTTCTCGCAAGAGACCAATACAATATTACCCAATCTCACAGCAGCCACATTAATGTTTACATAACTTTAAAAAGCTGTGATGACTTCTCAAAGACAGTCATGGAAAGCTGTGAGCATTGGCTGCTATGTATCTGTGACTGAAATCTGTTGCTAAGTGTCTGAAGTCAAGAACAAGACGGCTTTGGATCAAAAATGCAGCTGCTATGTGATAGTAAAGGGCACCAAATGTAACTGTTTTTTTTGTTTTTTTTTTCGTTTTAGAGCTTTGCCATTTTTAGAATATAATTTTCTGAAAACAAGTAAGATAACAGTTACTATTCTTCATGTTCACAAATAGTTTATAATTGCAGGGCAACACTGCATCTCCAGTACAACACAGATTAGACATTCAGTAAGTTCCATGTTTACAGATATAGAAAAGCAGTCAAAAGATAAATCTTTGCTACCATGGCCAACTAATGTGCTGTGTGCCACCAGCCTTAGACCAAATTGTATTTAAATGTGAGGTTACATTCAGTAGTATTAAAGAGATAGGAAGTGCATAACAAGAAATTTGATTGAAGAAAGACTGTGCTTTTGTATATGGGACTTGCTGAATATCCAATTTGTGTTATACTGGAGGAGCAGTGTTTTCCAAAGTCACCCAAAGCTGCCTCACGAGGAAACTTCAGGTGACTTCAGAAAACTGAAGTGGTGCATATGCCATACCACTGACGATTCACTCTCTTGCCGGTGCGATGGCATACACGCCGAGGCAACTTTGGAAAACTGTAGGTGACTTATCTCTGTGCCACCAGCCTAAGCCTAACTACAGCAGCTATTTTCTTATTAACTCACAATAAGGTATACTCTAACAGATAATTAAAGGCCATGTAAATACAATACAACCTTTTTCAATGGTGAAGCAGATATTAGATCTCCTCTAGCCAAGACCCATTTCCCACAATGCTTGCATGTACCTCCACATGTCTCTTAATCAACTGGATTCTGCTACATTGTCATAATCGATAGAGTAGGGAATAGTAAAGGACAGATAATATTTTCTACAGTAATCATGTCAACAAATAACTTTAAAACCATTAATAACGTGCAATAAATATATATTGGAAAATTGGCAAGATTTTCCTATTTCAGTAGAAAATTTTTATTTTTGGTTGACAACACTCAATGGATGTTCCACATTGGTCCCCATATCTCCTAAATTTAATATCATGCAACGTTTTGCCTCAGTATTATTGGACCTTGGAGAAGCTTACATGATAAAAAGCAGTAAAGCAATATATTAGTGTACTACTATTGTTTTAATTTTAGAAAATAATTTTGCAATATTTTTCTCCAGTTTGTCTTTAATTTGATATAAATAGAAAATTCTGCATTTATGTTGGGTGAGTAGAGCAGGAGGTTCACTTTAATTTCTCCTGCTCACCTCCTCCCTATTAAGCAGTACAACAGGGACATAATATATATTTAAGGATCAGTGCTAGTGTACATATATTAAGGGTGTGCCTTAAGCAATTAATTGTATGCTATATGTGGTAGAATTTACTTGCTACTAACTGTAATGCAAAATTATGAAAATGTTTTATTATAACAATTGTTTAGGATGATTTGTTCAGACTTTGCAAGTAGTAGTCAGCACAGCAAGTCGTATAAGCTTTGGGACAGTGCAGGTTATTCAGTGGCCACTTCTCATTGGTACATCAAACTGGAAAGAATTTGGAGCAGCACCACTCTTTATCTTTTATAAAACACCTTTATTGCACACTCTCAGGGCATTACTGATAACTATGATTTGTTCAGACTACCAACAAAGACTTAATACTACAAAATCTACAAAACTGCAAAATCTTGTCCATACAAATATAGAAAGAAAATTGGTAAATTCAGATATCAATCTGGCAGGTCTAAAAATACTGTTGGGCGAGAACCTCATTGGTACATTAATGTAGTCCTCTCCAAACAGCTCTCCCTAAACCCCAATTATGTCAGGGGGTCCAGGGGCCAAACCATTGGATCATCCTCACTGGGCCCAGAAAGTTTATGGCCAAATTGGTCAAACTCAGTGTACTCTACAGAATCTAAATAGTGCTCCTAAGAAAGAAGATTTCCGCTATGTGATAGAATGAATACTGTGCTGATCAGGGATAAAGCTGTGTGCATGATGTAATACCTAAGGGAGTTACCTGTATGTTTAGGAAGGCTTTTATATCTGTCCACTTGCTTGAACAAAGGAAATGCTGAAAGGTTTTGCTCCTTGTCAAAAGGCATTCATTTAAAGATTTGGCTTAACCCTGTAACAGGATGAAAGCATATTGCTAACAAACACCATTCCCCAAACATCCCTGAAAGTAAAACACCTTTTCAATCAAAATGTATTAATGAATTTTGATATTTGAACTGTTCTTTCAATTTCTGCTTCAAGAATGTATGCATATTAGGCATTAAAGTGTTGTTGAAATGTTAATTTCATTATCAGGCAATGCCTTGTTGGTAGGATGGGACAAAACTATGTGTAGAGAAAATGTCATAGCTACAGTATTACTACAACATTGCATGTCAGCAACTAGTTTTTATTTTACTAGCTTTCTACTTGATTTGAGATTCTGTTTTTATTTGCCTGAGCTGTATTTTAGATTTCTTATGAGCACTTAAAGTACAATTCTCACCTCAGTTCTCTGAAGAGGGCAGGGGTAGAGACCTTAACACATAAAGGTGAGCAAATATAAAAAGAACTAGGATGGAATTTAACAGCACATCTAAGCTGTACTTGCCTCTTGAATTGCTTTTCTATTTCTCAGGCCTTTTAAATGGTTTTCAATGGCAGAGACATTTTTCTTGATTAGTCACAGCTAATTAGTGTTCTGGCTTAGACAAGTAATCAGAAATGTCAGAGCTGTAAGGCTACATCTCCCTAATCCTTTGATAATAATTTAGCCTCCTGGGAGGGCCTCAAGCTGTGGTAAATAGTGGCTCACAATAAGGCAAAATTAGGTGGGCAGTAGACCATTAGGATAGAAAAATAAGAAGCACTACCAAAACCTGCTGAGCGCCAACAGGCTAGTAAATGCACTGCCAGATGAGGAGCCTGTTTAAGCCTGTGCTGCTAATTAGCAGATTCTAGCAGACCTGCCACATATGTCCAGGTGCATCATGCAAAGATGTGTATATTTGGGAGCTTGCCAAATGATAATTTTGTTCAGTGATCACATTTCAAGGCTCTTATTGAGAAATGCACATATTTCTTTGCCATTATGATAAATTATGAAAAAATGAGACAATGAACAGTCTACAGTATATTGACTTGTTGAATTCTTTTTTTGGAATTAGGTACGCTCCTATCAGATTTCACAGATCACAATTCACAAACAGCTAAAGTTGAAACCAGAACTTTGTGTCCCACCCACAGCCAAAACACAGCCCAAACAGTTTGTTATGGTTGCTTTCAAGCATTCCTATGCCAAGTTATTACTTAATAACATAATGGAATCATTTAGACTAATAAGTACATAAAACACTAGTCTGCAAACTTTTTTTTAATTAACCCCCTAGATTAGAGGGGGAAACTTAAAGGCTGCCTTAGTTTAAAACACCATGTAGCAATTGTGCCCCATAAACACCCTTTTTGCACATATTGTTAGGTATAAATATTGGTTTGTAGATGTTTTAAAAAAAGAGGCACAATACGTATTTAGTGCTATGGTGAAAACAAACCTGAAAATATTTTGCTTAAATAGGATATATTTTATATAATTTTTATGATATTTTCATGTCATT
This sequence comes from Xenopus tropicalis, assembly GCF_000004195.4. Lineage (NCBI taxonomy): Eukaryota > Metazoa > Chordata > Amphibia > Anura > Pipidae > Xenopus > Xenopus tropicalis. The sequence goes on from NC_030679.2 coordinate 69,919,761, forward strand.
ATGGAATCCAGGATTTATTCTGTAACCAACCTTAAATATAACCAGCACCCCTATTTGTTCTAATTATGCTTTTTTACTAAACATTGACCATTTTATGGTTTAAGGATTTTATGGAGGCAATTAGAACATTTTATTAACAATGGGAACATTTTCCCTAATTCAATAAGCAATGGCAACCAATCAAATATGTGTTTTAGGTGTTCTTCCAAGTATATAAATGACATTATGCGTTACTGCTCATGCAAAAAGTTGCTTAGTGTTAGTAACCAGTTAGTTATCAGAGTCAAAAGGCGAAGGGGGGAAGCAAAAAGTTTATAATGACTCAATAAAACGTGTATTTTATGTATATAAAAATAAGATTTTTATACATTAGAATGTATTAATACATGTTTTTTTTCATTTCTTTCATATTTCTGCCCAACAAAATATTAGCAATACAACTTAGGTTTTACACTTTTTTGTGCTAATGCTTCCTATATTTCCTCTTTTTGTTGGGCAGTGAAGTGCACTTAAAAAGAAAAATCCTACATTGTCCATAAAAGGAAAAAGCATTTGCCACACAAATTTAAGCTACTACCCTAAAGTACTAGGAAGAACTATATAAGTAGTCTGCCTCCGCAACAGCAAGGGCTGACAACATTATCAGACATTTTTGCTAGTTGTCTGCCATTTTCTTTTTTTTTAACTTTGTTTTTATTTATTTCCAAAGAAAAACAAATTAAGACATTACAATATCAGTGTAAAGGTACAGTATCCAGTTTTAAGGTTGCCATTTACTTTTTTTTTTACCTTTCTTTCTCTCTAGAGTTTGGTATCCTTTCTTTTTTCTTAAATCTTCTGACCATGAAGCAAGACCATATTAAAAGCTCAACTTTATGTCACAGCTGGCATATTTTTCCTTGGAGTTTCAATTGCCACAGGGGAAATCAACAAAAGACTCAAAGCCAATTGCTAGACAATATATGCTGCACAGATCAGATCACATCTAACCTGTTGCATTCAGATGAAGAATGAGTTGTTTATTTTCTGAAATTTGCTTTTTCTACACAGTTGGATGCCATCACCACATTTTGGTTTTACCTCTCCTTCTCTTGCCTCATTATAATTATATTAGTTACATTTTATTTCACAAACTTTAAAACACAGGTCCAAAGAAAATGGTAATTGTGGCATGTGCAAAAGTCTGGGGACACTAAGGAAGTCAGTCTCAACTGAAAAAATGCATGCACTCCTTTTCCTGTAAAACCAGTAAACAAGCTCTTCACCTTCAAAAGCCACATCATTTGTTAAATGGAGTCCACCTATGTGAGAACTTTATATAGCAGTACTAGGAGGTGCAGCACTGTACAGTTTACAATACACACTGGTAGGACAAAAAACACAGCAGGAAGGAGGTCCCTGTCCTGTAGAATTTAAGCTGTGTGCAATTCACATGACCACAAAAGAAATACACCTGCTTATAGAACATTAGATCATGGTCTTAATTGGTTATCAAAACAAGTCTGAGAAAAGGTTCTGGAGGCACCAATTGGCATATAAAAAAAAACGCCAAGCACTGAAGGGCCGTCAGAGCACCTATTATTTAAAAATGTAAATAATTAGGCACCACTGCAACTGTCTTGAGAAGGCTGTTCAAGGATGCTAAGACTGATTGGTTAAAGAAGTTATCAATCAAAGAAGCAACCAAAAGACTAATGGCAAATAAAAGGATCCAAACTAAAATGGAAAAAGGACAACTGCTACCCTAGACATTCCACAAAGCTGGATTTTACAGGAGATGGAAGATGCTCATAGAAAAATCCATATAAAAGATTTAAAGGCATGTAGAAGACACTGCCAATGTCTGGAAAAGGCTCTCATGACCAGAACTAAACTTGTTGGTCTTAGCACAATAAATAGTTATAGGTGGAAAGCTGATGCAACTTCCCATGCTGGTAAAGCATCCTCATAGTGACTTAATGCTGGTGGTAGCATCATGTGGTGGGCATACCTTTCATCGGCAGGAACTGTGAAACTGGACAGTACTGAAGGCAAGATGGATGGAACCATTTACAGATCAATTTTAAAGGAAATCCTGTTGAAGAATACAAGACACAGGGGCACAAAAGAACAACACTAAACACCTATAGGTATGCTGTAATTGTTGAAAAACAAGAATCTGAATGCCTTAGAAGGGACCAGTCAAAGTCCACACACCAATTAAATTGAGAATCCACTGAAAAACCCGAAAACTGTGGTTCGCCAAGGGTTCCCACTTGGTAGTGCTTGGGCAAATGCACCAAATAGAATCTAAAGAGCCAGATATGCAAAGCTGGTGGTGACAAAGACTTACAGTTGTAACTGCAGCCAAAGTTGCTTCTACCAACTACTCACTCAGTGGGTGTTATAACTATTTGTGAATAGTGATAAAATGTAGTTGATTAGGAGAAAGGTTTAAACCTTTTCCACACAGCATTTGTTTTATTCATGCAATATTTACCCATTCACTAAGGCATATATTATATGTATTTGTCCAACATTAAGACTTTGTAAACAAACTATTGGTATATAACATTGAATTTTCATTTCCATTTTTTGCCAGATAATAATGAAGGTATATGAAATATTTTCTGACAGATCTCTAGTGTATAGCCAAATCAGAGCAACAACTGTGAATATGATTTTCCTTTTCTGTACAGCTGCCAGCTGGATGGATGAGTTATTTTTCAACCCCTGCAAAGTATCGTTCTTTTCACAGATAAACACTAAGATTTAGAAAAAGCTTATGTAAAAAATTAATGTACTGAAAAATACCAGGCATACAACAAATCTAGGGAATGGTTCATCTTTCAGCCAAAATGCCAGATTTATTTGCAGGATTTGGATTTACAAAAGATCCTAAGTTGTCTGGTCCAACAGAATCTGAACCTTTAATTGTCATGTTAAAGTACAGGACAACTGAATGAAAGCTGTTGTGGTCTTTTTGTTTTCAGAATCTTTTATGGCGGATTCAGCATTTGGCCAAATTCACCAATATTCAGTACACACCTAAAAATACTAGTCCGAAAAACATGTTTTTATCAGAAGAAAAACTTGGGTTATAAACATGCTGGAGTATAGCACATATCAAACCATAAAATAACTGACGTGGTCACTAATATATATAGACCTGGATAAAAGTTTGAGGAACTCATTTGTAAATGTGTGTGCATTGAAACAAGGCGATGACAGAAGGCATCACTGATTCCTATATAGGGAAGCTAGACGTTTGAATGTCACTGGCCTCTATAAAATATACTTCATAAAATAGTCCATATATAAAACACTGTTTTATTTAAAGCCCTTTCATGAAAAATGTACTTTTTCTAGTACAGGTATCGGACCCCTTATCCGGAAACCCATTATCCAGAAAGCTCCCAATTACGGAAAGCCTGTCTCCCATAGACTCCATTATAATCAAATAATTAGGATTTTTAAAATTGATTTCCTTTTTCTCTATAATAATAAAATTGTACCTTGTAATTGATCCCAACTGAGATATAAATAATCCTTATTGGAGGCAAAACAATCCTATTGGGTTTAATTCATGTTTTATTGGTTTTTTAGTAGACTTAAGGTATGAAGATCCAAATTACGGAAAGACCCCTTATCCGGAATACCCTTGGTCCCGAGCATTCTGGATAAGGGGTCCTATACCTGTAGTATGTACCATGGATACCAAATAGAGATACTGCTTTATTTTTTATTTTCCAAAAACTTCACCACAGCTTGTTTATGAATATATATACGTTAAATAAATGCATAACATGTCAAACACCTGTTTGTTCCAAGCTTGAGAGAGTAGTGGTATAAAGTCGAGGTAGAAAGAGGAAAGGTAAGAAGGGGGAAGAGTAGGGGGAGGGGATATGGTTGAGGGGGGAAGTAGAGAGAAAAGAAAAAAAATGGGGTGGAAATAAGTAATTAGAAGTGAAGAAAGTACTGCTTTTTTTTTAAGTAATATCCATGCTCTTAGTCGTAGGAGGCACTGTGCTCACACACAAGCAAAGGGCACACATACATGCTAGGTTGCTTTAGCCAATGAATGGACAAAGTTCTGTCTTTTACAAACATGCTCCTTCCTGTTACAGTTAGAACCTGTATTATTTTCTGTCAGGTGATCAGTGAGTGACACCCTGAACATCGCCAAATGGTGGTTCAAGGTGAATGGTTATGTATTAGGATATAAATTAAAGGTTGTTCATTATGAAGGTATAATTTTAATTTAAACTGTGTGCATACATAAGGTGGCTCTGAGCTGTGTCTACCAAATACGATAAGTCTAAAACAGAGCCATGGCTGAAATGCAAGGTGAATGTCCTGATGTGCACTTCAGCCAACCTATCTAATCCCGCCATGCCCCGTTTCACAATCTACACTTTTTCTCTTTAAAAAGGTGTATGATCACAGTGCTATTAAACTGAATAGTATGTCCTAAGTCTCCCATAACCTTAAAGGAGAATGCAAGTCAAAATTTAAAAAGCATACTGCCCAATAGTCCTCCTATTGTTTAGTAAAAACGCCACACTTTTGGCTCACCTAATCAAATATTTACTCAGTCACACTTCACATTTTCTAGAACAGACAGCCATCTCTAAAAAGGTATTCTCCCTTCCTTTCCCTCCTTGCTTCATACTGCACATGTGTTTCATTCCCCCCCCCCCTGCCAGATCCGCTTCTGATTGGCTGGTGGGCATGTGTAGCTCAAAACAGGAGACAGGATCAAGTTACACACATGCTCAGAGAATAGGAAGGCTGCCGCTGGCAGCCTACAGGAAGGGGAGAGAGATTTCAGTGATGTTACTGTAGTCTTCACACTGCTGTAGGCTGCCAGCACCATATCTCAGAGAAGCAACCAGGGATCTGGGAATTTAGATATGCAGTAAGTACTTAAAAAGAATGCCTTTAGACTTACTTTTAATTTATATTAACCTTTCATTGTCCTTTAAGATTCTCTCTCACTGAGGATAGGAATAGTGGAAGTTGAGTAACACTGTGCCTTTATTTACCAGTCGTCTTTATTTTACAGTGAACCCACAGTGGAGAAAAACAAGATGACTGAAAACATTTAACATTTTTGATAACTTAGATTATAATATTAGATTAAATACTTGCAAATACCTGTAAAATTCTAGATCTACTGTAGCAGATTTCAGTCAAATATCCCTTAGAGGCAGATTAAAAAAAAAAATGTATTATTTTTATCTTATTATTATCTTATTAATGGATTAATATTAGTGGTTTTGGAATTAGTCTTATCGATAATGTGTATATAAATAATAAATTACAAGTTTACAGAGTATTTAAACCTAATTTGTCATCTACACGGAGGCCTAGAAGGTCAAACCCTCGGCTCCTGCGATATTATGAACTACAGCTCCCACCACTCAGTATCAACTAGAGGAATGCAGGGAAATTTGGTTACAAAAAAGACAGTGTAGGGAGCTTGTTACTTTTTTTTACATAATCATGTTACCCTCTTGTATTATCCTTTACTTACTAATATTACTAATAATACTTACTCATATACTGCTGGAATATTCCAGTGAATAACAGAGTATGGGTAATTACTCACAGTCTCTGCCCCAGAGGAATCTACAATCTAAATTTCCCCACCACAGGCACACACACATACATCAGCTTCATCCAGAGCCAATTAACCTTGCCTATGGGGGGAAACCTTTGCAATCCCAAAGCACATGCAGACTTGACAAAAATAGCACCCTGGTCAGCATTAAATCCAAGACCACAGCTTTGCAAGGCAAGATTGAAAACTACTCTGCTGGAGAAAAACTTTTTTACATTTGTTATGCACATAATTTGCAATTTTTGAGTTTGGCTAAATACGTAAACCTCTACAAAATATCGGTCTTAATACTGATCCAAATCCAAAACTAATTTAAAATCTAGAAAAATTGTATGTAACAAAATAATTATGTTTAGTTGTCACACATTTTAAGACTGGGTTCTGCTTTGACTAAATTCCAGGCAAGTGCTGTATTTGGCAGGGTATTCTAAGACGGCAAGCATTAAAGACTAAGTTGTAGGCTGTCTTGTATTTGTCTTGTGATTTCTGTCTTATAAAGGCACATACAATGCTTTCTCAAAAGTCCTCACACTTCTCTGTTTACAACACAATATAAATAAATTCTTTGCACCAAAAACATAGTGCTCTATTTTCTGTCATTTTCTTTACTAGCTGCAATATCTGTCGTCAGAGACTGGCAGACTTAGTGGCAGACAAAATGGCTAATCAATATTTAAGGCAGTGCTTCTCAAACTCTGAGGTTCAAACCTGCCTAGTGGCCAGCGCTGTCTCAGGGCTAAGTGCAGATAAGTCAATGCTTGTGCTAAATTTTTTCCTGTTGGAGGGTCATATCACTAGTGCAGAGAGTGCAATAGCTAGAACAAAAATGATGGAAACAGAACTGGATTAAATCTGATGGCTGCAACAAAGGACATTCAGTGCACTTTAAATGAAGTTTAATTTATTCTAATGCTGGTTTGGCCCTTTAGTATTTGTGCGATTTTGCCAGCAGAAGTGAAATGAGCATGCCAAGGCATATTGGAAGGGATATCACTTTCCAACATCAATGACATTGCTGTGTCCTGGAATGGGCAAACATAGTGTGGCATCATTGCGCTGCCCCAGTTTTAATAATGGATAGGCAAATACTGAAACAACAGTACATCAGCACTGCAAAAGTCAGACATGTTGCAACAGCATTGGTATGTAAATCTAAACAGAAATACGTTGCCATATAAACATAATGAAAAATCTCTATGGTGTTGCACAAACCAGAATATACACATTCTACAATAAACTAAAAATAATTATGCATGCATAATATGCAAAATGATAGAAATATTCACATAATCATGTAAAAAGGCAAGAAGGGTTAATTATGACAGCAAGTTTAGTGGGGTTAAGAGCAATTTTGAGTGCAACTGCAGTCTGCAGGGGAAAATGATGCAACTGCAGACAATGGGTTAAAATTGGTGCAATTGAGCTTGCACTTTAATGTCAAGCAGAACAAATCATTGTCCCAATTCTGTGTCATTACAGAATGACAGATACACCCTATTTTTTCAGCACAATTGCACCACAGCGAATGACATGGGCCACTGTGGCAACTGCTACTAGGGCTGAAACTAAGGATAGGCAGGTGCCATTGGGGGGGGGGGGGGGTTAAAAGTTAAACTTGTTGCAATATAGGTTTTCCTTTTTCGTTCCAGTTTATATATTTAACAATTCATTTGTCAGTTCCTCATTCTTATTCAGGCTAAAATAAACACTTGCATGCTGTGAGTTGCTTACAAACGTAACAACGTTTGAAGATGGCCACACACTGAAGGTAAAAACTAAGTAAGCTTTATCAGAAAGGTCTATGTAAATACAGCCATAAGCACTCACAGAAACGCTGCACTGACTTCTCTGAAAAAAGATTAGTTGTGTCTGTAATTCCTGTGCCACAGACACACAGCTTTCTGTTCTCTGCTCTTTCCTGCTCCCCCCTCCCTGAAGAATGCTTAGAACTCACTCCCCCCCCTTAGGAATGTGGATCTGAGCCAATCAGCAGGAAGCTGACTCATAGTCCTACTAACTGAGCATGTTCACTTGATCTGGGTGTCTGTGCAGGAGTGAGGCATTATGGGAACTTTCTTTACACAGCTCAGCGTTTTTTTCTTCCTGTTTGGCTTCAGATCTTCTGAACAGGAGAAATATGGGGAGACTTAAGGGCACTATTGAGAGAACGGAAGGTATGCCTGCAGCTTGAGATTAACCCTTTACTAGCCTTCCTTCTCTTTTAAAGATCTGCTATTTTGGCACAATCGTAAAAAAAAGCTGATCTTGTGGCTCCTATGTGCTCAATGTGGCTCCTATGTGCTAAGCCAAATTGGGCTGATCTGTTTGTTTGGCCCTTGGCCAATAGTCACATCATAATAGAGGTCAATGCAAGTTGGCCCTTTGGCAAACAACTGGCATGATTCAGCAATTTGCAGTGCACAACTGACAAACAGCATGGTGTGTAAGCATTCATACATCCAGACTTTTCCCATTTAGCTTTTAGTATTATGTAGACATAATAATGATTGCCAGTTTGTAGAGGTATTGTCTTGTTTTCTTTTCTATTCTCTCTCTCTCTCTCTCTAACCTAAATGAAAAAAAAATATATATTTGAGGCTGGATTTTCATTTTAATTTATATCACTTTTTTCTATTCAAGAACTTTCCTGTTCAAATTCCCATCTGCTAATTCCTGGTTAAGACCATAACAGTTCAAATTCCAAATAAAAAAGAGTTGTAGAACAAAACTATAGTATACACACACAAAAGACTGTATAACAATATTATATATCTTACTAAAAGTTAATTTTAAGGTAAACATCTGCTTTAAAAAACAAACAAAATATGTGTTAAATGGAATGTATTCTTGGGTCAGTTACATAATGTTCATGGGTTAGAGATCACTACGGGATATTGTTTTAATTCAGAGGCAGTTAGATTAGTTAATGGAGACATTAACTTGTGAATTAAAGGCCTGACAAACTGGCAATGTGACATGTAATAGACAACATAAAGAACATTTGTGACTGGCATATCAGGGAACACTTGGACCTTCCTCCAGTGCAGTGGGAGGGTGGTACTATGGTGTTCCAAATTATTTAATCAGTAAACAAACATCCCACAGAAACCACATTCTTAGTACTTACGTAGTAGTAGTAGTAGTAGTAGTAGTAGTAGTAGTAGTAGTAGTAGTAGTAGTAGTAGTAGTAGTAGTAGTAGTAGTAGTAGTAGTAGTAGTAGTAGTAGTAGTAGTAGTAGTAGTAGTAGTAGTAGTACTACTACTACTACTACTACTACATAATCATTTCATTTAATGACATACAGTGGAAATGGAATCATAGTACACTTTACAATAAAGCAATCAAAAACAAAAGCTATGTTGCACTTTACAATCACCACCAAAGACATCTTTTAAGTATCCATTAAATAGTATAGGTACTTACATCAAAAAACTTGTCTATGTAGACTTCTTCATTAACCTTTTCGCGCAAAATGTCCTGGTTTTGACGAACAAATGTGATATAAGTATCTGCAAGGTCCAGGCCTGGTTTCTAAACGTAAATGGAAACAATGAATGCATAAGTATACTGGAAGTAACTTATGGGTGCATTAGCTAAATGTGTCTGAGAAACCCGAAGGTGAAAAATGTATACAAAAAATCTTGAAATACCATTGTACTCTGAGAACATTATGTAAAATAAATCCTCACTCAGATTTTCAAAGGTGCACTAACCAATAGCAATACTTTGCTTCTGTGCTCATACAGAGGAAAGCTAAAATGTCTGTAAGTCTTGTTTTTTGTGCAAGTGAGAACAGCATAGAATAAGAACTCAGGAGTATTCGAAAGTCAACAGAGGGAATTACAGCAGAGCAACTTGTAAGCAGCGAGTTGGTTGTGCGTTGTGTAATGCTGTTCAGTGCCACTGGGAATTATAAGGTGAATGAATAGCTGGGGGCTAGTTGGCGGATGGACTAAGAATGAACATTTAATAGGCCTTGTTTACTAATGGCTTGCCAAGTGCCCAATATCAGGCTACACTGCCATGTTTTCTAGCCACAATGCAGCATTCTTCTCCCAGAATTTAGTGTTACTGCTGCTGCAACGTATTTATCAGTGGAGGAAAGTTAGAGTTTACCATTTGATAGATATGCTTCTAAAAATACCATAGGAATGCATAGAAAGTGGGTGAACTATAATCTCACACTTTGAGATCTGCCTCTTGGTGTTCTTGTATCTACAATTTTGTACACATTTTATTAACTAGCACTGCAACCATAATTAGTAACTGAGGCAGGATATACATTGACCAGTTTTTTTTAAGATGAAAGTACTTATTACAAATCAGATAATCACAATGGTGAGGAAATTGTGGTAAAAGTCACAATCATAATATTTTCTGTGCTTTTTCACGCCAATAGAGCATCTAAGGGTCTCATTTTCATGAAAAAAAACCTCTTGCCAAAATCTGAAAATAGATTTCCCTTGGCGACAATAGCATCTCAACAATTCTTATCTTTCACGGTCACTTTCTTTTTAAGAAACCAATACTATGTTTTTAAAAAGTTGTGGTTGAAACCAGCCATGATTTTTGATAAATGAGTGTCAATGAGTGTACTAAATGTTATCTTGGCTTTGCTGTGTCATTTTAACTTACAATCCAGAAAATTAAATTTTATAGAATCTATAGAAAGGCAAAAAAAAAAAGACTGCAGCTAAGAAGCTATTTGAGTATATGAGTACAACTATATGAATAATCAACACAAAATCTTTCCTGGAAACTAATTCACAGATTTACCCCCCCAAAGACACAAAGGTATCAAGGGTAATTCAAGCAAAGATTCACAGTTTGCACCTTAATAATTAAGTATTTATTGAGTGCAATGGCAGTAACTAAGGGGTAGATTTATTAATATTTTTTTAAACCGAAGAAAAAAAAACACTACCACAACTTTTTCCACAATTTACTGAGATTTTTTGAGATTTATAAAAGAAAACAATAAAATATCAAGAATTCAAAATCTGACAGATACCAGTCATTATGTCCTTTTGGTGGACCCCAAACAAAGGCCAATAAGTTGCCTACTTAGGTTGAAGGGACTGATTCAGCAGCCTTTATTGGCCTGTGAATGGCCACCTTAAGCAAAATTATTTGCATAACATACATTTGTGTAATGGTTTTATCCATTTGTATCTGAGCATAAAAGTGTAAAACCTTGTTAGCTTTAAAAAAACAAAAACACACAAACAAAAAAACAAACATTACATAAGAACATAAGACACAGTTTACATCACTTTTTCCAAGAGAAAACCATTGAATTTGTGCTATTGATTAAAGGAGAAGGAAAGGCTAATAAAGAGAATCTCAAGCTGCAGGCATACCTTCAGTTCTTTCAATAGTGCTCTTAAGTCTCCCCATATTTCTCCTGTTCAAATTATCAGAGCCTCATAGGAAAAAAAAAAACCCTGAGCTTTGTAAAGAAAGTTCCCATAATGCCACGCTCCTGCACCAAGACCAAGACCGGTGTACATGCTCAGTTTATAATCCTGCTGATTGGCTCAGATCCACATCCCTAAGGGGGGGGAGGGAGTTCTTAGCATTCTTGAGGGAGGAGGGAGCAGGAGAGAGGAGAGCGCTACACAGACACTGCCACAGGAAAACAAAGACAACAAATCCTGTTTCTTTTAACAGAGAACTCAGTGCAGTGTTTCTGTGAGTGCTTATGGCACTTTCTGATAAAGCTTACATACCTTTCCTTCTCCTGAAATAAATTTCAGTGATGTTTGCACAGTACAAAAGGAGTTAAACCAATAATCTACATTAGAAGAGCATAGGTGTATAGATAAGAAAACATTATACCCGCTTTGGTTGCTATGCTGTTTTAGGATCAATCTATTTTAAATCATGCTTATAAGGAATGTTTTCCCCAGATTATACCAATCATAATAAATAGGTTAAAGGTATATATGAATCCATCTACACTTTTTTTCTTTCTTAACAGAGCTAATGTATTAATCTTCATAAACATCCCACTGGAATAGTGAGAACAAGATTTGTTAATGAAAAAAATAAAGTAACCTTACAAAACAACTTCTGAGTTTAGGCTTACATCACTATACAGAAGAAAATGGGTTTTATTTAAGAGTTATTATTTCATTTTTGGAACAAAAGCACAGACTAATTTAGAAAGCATTTCCAGAACTAAATAGATATGCCATTCAAGAAAAGGTCAGAGGCTATAAAATAAGTACTTATACATGTGAATTTGGGGAGGAACAGTAAGTTAATAATCTTCCCTCTATTTCACAGCTGACTAAACGGTCTTATAAATAGAAGCAACTTGTACTTTTGCTAAAGTTTTCCTTTACAATATTTTCCAATAAAACAAAAAAGTTAAAATTGTGTTTTCTTATTTGACCTACTATTAATGCTAAAAAAAAGTCAGTTCACCAGCAGTAAACATTTGTTTGATGTATAGGTAAGAATGTAAAAGGTACACAGAAAACTTGCCAACCAGCCTTGGCTATATGCCAGCCATTATTTCTTTTCACAAAAGCTTTCAGCACTGCTGAGCATCCCTGACACGTTTTTATGGTTCATTTAGAACTAAACAATGGATGGTTATTAAATATAGTAAGAAGTACCTAGTATGCATTATATATATATATATATATATATATACACACACAAATATCTACCAGCATGCAGCACATCCTCAATCTGTAGAAAAAGAACTAGAGAAACTAAAGACCATGTGACCCAGAAGAGAAAACATACCCTTTTTATCAAGTAAGAAGACATTTACAGCACAAATCTCAATAAAGAAAATATATGAATGGCTATACTGCACGATTCTATAGGCAGTCGGCTTTTTTTTTTTTTTTTAAAAATAAAAATAACTATTCTAAGCCATTAGGCTATAGTGTAGCAAGTTTAATGATCGAGAACCCTTACCTGTTTAATGGTACAGGTAGAGGAACTCATATCTAGAATGTGGGGGTTTCAGATAAACAAGCGTTCTGTAATTTAAATCACTATACCTTAAGTTAGCCAACAACTATTTGAACTTTATTTAACATTTAATAAACCAAATAGGATTGTTTTGCTACCAATATGTATTTATGCAGCTTAGTTACCATAAGAACAAGGTATTGATTTATTATTACAAAGAAAAAGGAACTTGTTTTCAAATATTAAAATTATTTGTTTAAAATGGGCCCTATAGGAAACCTATAGGAAATGGCCTTCTCGTAATCTGGATAATGGGTTTCCATAAATAAAATTCCATACCTGTATAATATTTCAGTTAAATATGGTTGTCTGCAAACTCACTAATCTGATTCAGCACTGGAACAGCTTATCTCTTATAATAATAATGATAGTAAACCAGCATGCATGGGAATAAGACTCTTATTCCCCTTCATTTAAACAGAACACATTTCTTATTTAAAACAACACTTGGAAAGGATACAAAAGAAACTAAAGTATATGATTACTTCCTTTGCAACTTCCCCATTATCTTCTCTGAACCTCTCAGTTGCTCATTGCTTCTATGCATTTTCTTTACTGTAGCTTTTTCATACCTGCGGTCATGAATTCTAATAACCTTCTGTTTACACACTAATTTTACCAATCAACTGGAAAATTCTCATGATATAGTACATTATATATATATACACACCTTGAATACAAGCAATATTTAATATATTTAATAATTATTTAATTTAAAATATGGGGTAATATATGAAAGAACCATGGCTAAATGCAGAGAGATGATTACTAGGAAATGGTTGTAAATAATATACAAATAATAATTCCCATTTATTTAAGCATTCACCTCTCACAAGACTTAGGGGAAGTTTTATCAAAGTGTGAAATTGGAGCTTACTACAGCAAAACTCTTTTCCCTCACCCACTTACCATTTATTACTATGGGATTTTTGGAAGCATATTTATCAAATGATGAACTCTAATATTTACCCACGCTTCTAAAAATCCCATAGGAATAAATAGAAAGTGGGTGAATTTTTCTGTAGTGAGCTCTAATTTGATAATTTGATAAATCTGCCCCTTATTTTCCGTCCTTGAAAACTAGGTTAGGAAACTGTCATTTTAATACCTGTCCACAAAATAATTACCCTACCTTGCTTCTCTTAAATTAAATCTTTGTTACTTTTAGTGTTTACATCTAACTGCAGTTCCAAACCAAGCTGGCTTTTATTTCTGATATGGAATGCAATGACAGTTAGGGTTTAGCACTTTCTATTTTAGAGAAATGCCCTTTATTGTATTACATCAGATATTTATCTTTTACCCTCTATTTATTTTATTAAGGCAGTAGACAGAAGATAAAATAGACTAGCGTGGCACCACTGAAGCATGAAAACATAAGCATATTAACAAATCAAACAATGTCTAGGACTACTTTGTCATTGGTTACACAAGTAACTGAATACAGAAGGGCAAGCTTAATAAAGGCGCAGACCGCAATAGATTCTTCCAGGAGTTAATCACTAGTTAACCTAACATGAGGTTGATATGCAGCCTAAAAACAGGGAGGCAAAAATTCTTTCCTAATTATATGCTGTAAATGCTCTTACTTCCTGCTGTTGCACCTAATCCCACAGGTGTATGTACAAGATAATGCTTGGCAGGGAGGATTTCAGGGTCATTTTTCAAAGCAATCCATTTAGATACACAAGAACCAGCTTAGCTATTTAGAAAAAGTTAGAGGATGGACAATTTATATATTCTATTTATTTTGTTAACTACATAACATGTAATTATTAAATGAACGTAAAAATGAAGACTTGTCCATTTGAACATTTTTGGCTAGAATACAGTTAGACCTGCTGAAATTGTATGTACCTACTACTCAACTACTAAGATTAAAAAAAAAAAAAAAAAAGATATATATACTACTGGCATTGCATTTCTTGTGGAAGTGAATAGAGGTCTTAATGGTCTGATCTTGCCAATGGCTAGAAAGGGGCTGCATTTATTAGTGTTTTGCTACTTACTAACCAAATGTTTAGATAGAAAATTAAAAGTCCTTCATCAGGGCCTCTAAAGGCAGTGACATGGGCTTGGGAGGGGAGTAAAAGCAAAAGAACAAGTGTTGTAAAAACGGAAAAATATGAAAACCTAGATTCTGCATAAAAATGTCTTCCAGTGAAAGACAGCAGAGTTACTGTAGTCACTGGCCAAAGGTGGGATATATATAGTGTTAATTTGAGATCTACAGCAGTCACATAGTTCTGATCTACTGTGAATAAACTGTGGAACTGAAGTTGATTAAAACCATCCAAATGTTTTGGTGTTAGGTTAAAGAAAATGATTTTTTGTAAAAATAGGTATTCACCCTAATTTGAGGATTCCAGATCAGAGACATCCCTCTTGCTGCTTATATATCTGCCTTAAGTTCTGAACCATATTGCCCAATATGCACAGTAATTGGGAAAAGTCTGAATTTTTCCCATTTTGGTGACGGTGACTAATAGGGATCTAGCAGTAAGGCAGTTGATTTGTTCAAAGTATTCTCTCTCTCCTATTAATCTAAATATCCTGGGGTGTAAACACACTGTAATTGTCCCAGTTATAACCTGACCATGTGTTGCTTTTATCATACTGGCTGTATGGGTCATGTGGTAAAAGCAGGAACAATGTCAGGCCAGTTTTTAACAATTCAAAAACAAATGCTATAGATCAGGAATCAACTCTTTTTGCACATATCTTGGGGCAATATTAATATGCTCAGATCATTGGACTGTTTTCAAACCTAATGAATTTAACCCATCAACACAATCTTATACCTTATGTCAGTCCTGTAAAGCTTCTTGAAACATTCCACTGATTAATTGAGCTATTGTTCACTTACTTAGGAGGTGTGACGTTAAATGTTTTCCCACCACAGATAAGTAGCTTAATATAGTTTTGCCCTTTAAAATAAATATTTGAAGCAATGAGCTACAAAAATGACAATGTTTTAACAAAGACCCCCAAATGTCATACCCCTTCCCACTGTAGGAAGCTGCAGGGTAGCAACTGATAAGGACAAGGCAGGGGAGGGGGGTAGGGTGTCATGAAGAAGGTTACTCTTCCAAGGGTTACTTGAACTGAAAAAGTTTGACAACTACCATCTACTTTTATTTTGGTATGTGCCAATGGATAATACTACACATACATCTACAAGCATTCACCCCCAAATAGGTTTCTATATGGTATGTGCAGCACTTTGGTTTTTCAAGAGTCTGCACAACACTTTTAACTGACTAATATACTATATAATTAATGTGTTGGTACATTATGCACTATACAATGCATAAACTATTAAGGTGATGGGGAAATTCCTTCTTCTGCACTTTATTATTGTTAGAAACTTTTTTTCTTATGATTTCGGGCAGTTACACAATTAATACGTGTTATTACTGGCAATTCACACTGACGCCATTGCAAAGGTATTTTCGGAAGATTTGTTGCTTGAGGGTAGCGCAGATTTGCCTACAAGGGATAAATCTCTCTAACTGTCATCACCCTAAATGTATGATTTCCACCAGTTACTTGGTTTACTTCTAGTATTGGAAAGATCTCACCCAGTATAAACATTGGGGCAAGATCTTTTATCAGTGAAATTTCACAGTTAAAGCGCAAAAAAAAAACCCAGCTGTACCAGGATATTAACAATACCTGTCTCTATTTGTAGATAGAAGACAAAAAGGTTTCATTTAAATACTAAGGTAGTGAAGATCAAAAGACAGTTTAGATGTAATGTATTAGTTTCAGGTTTGGCCTTTTTTGCCAACCAGAAGGATTAGCATTTGTGTAAGTTGCTAGGTTACATCTTTTCCCCGCCCAATTTACTGAGTGCACTGAGAATAATCCAAATTCTACTCTACCCAGGTGGGAATATGGTTCTGTTTTAATACATCCTAAGGGAAACATTCACTCTTTCAGAATGAATACTGTTTACAAAACACAATTAAATACTTCCTTATGGATGTTTTCATAAGTTTTCTTGTATTATTTCCATATCAGTTGAGCACAAAAGAATTCTTAACATTAATATTAAGCACAATATTTTAATAATCCATCTATTGTAGATATTTTCAACTAAATTATGCAAGAAAGATGTAAAGGTCTATGGATTAGTTCTTGCTGCCCTACCTTGGTAGTAAGGAAAATGTAATTCCAAGTCACTTCTTTTTCATTTCTCAGGCAATTTAAAAAAAAAAAAAAAAAAAAAAAAAAAAATGAAAGACCTTTTTTTCTGCCTTAGGCATATTAATGGTAGCCAGGTTCGGACTGGGGGGCCCCAGGGGCCCTGCAGGTGCCCCCACCGGCCGTGCCCCCTAACCCCACCCCCGCAGTGCCCCTACCAGACGTCCTCCCCGAGCGCGTATAAAATTAACGTGTTAGGGGAGGAACAGTCAGGCAGGGGGAGCGCCGGAAAGGGTCGGACTGGGCCGCCGGGGCCCACCGGGATTTTTCCCGGTGTCCCGGCGGCCCAGTCCAACCCTGGCGGTAGCCCAGAATCATGGAGCAAATAAGAGGAAAAGCTGAATAACTTAAACCATCAATAGCACCCAGACACAGAAAGGATTAGTGTTGCTGCCAGTCAGTAAAATGTAACATTGTCCCCTATTACAAATGTAAGTGTGGAAGAATTTTGGAAGATGCCATTTATATCAAATGAGTCACACTAAGCATATCATATGTTTTTATTTAACTTATGTCTATTTTACAAAAAATTCACCACTGACAAAAATAGCTACAAAACTCATAAATGTCATAAGTATGTAGTGGTGTTGAAGTTTTGTCTATGGAGAATTTTTATGCTTTGCTCAAAATAAGGTAAGTCATGTACAAGCCTTTTATAAACAGGTAGTCTGAGATGTCTGCAGACAGCACGCTGGGCAGAAAAATGAAATTCTGCTTCACAGAAACACTTTATCATGAACGGCAACAAAATTGGTTTCTTAATTGCCAATAAGTAATAGGAAATGGCAGTTAAACAAGGCTTTTAGAACTCACGTCCCTTTCAAACAAATAGTTTCTGCCTCCTTTTGCAAGTACCTTAATTTGTGCCAGTGCATTCCAAATAACTTTTTTTCTAAATAATGATTTTGTATTGGTTATTTTAAGTATACAAAAATACTGTACGTACAGATATACTTAAAAGTGGAGTGCTACCTGATACTATCTTAGCAGCAGAACAACATATAAAAGTCTATTGCACATCCAATCATCTTTTTGTAAAAGTTCATGCAATAAAATCTAAGAGGTACAAGTACAACAGCTCCATGGATGCCTAATGAATTTTAGACAGCTGGATCCTTAACTCTTTTACTGCCGTGTCTCATACGTCGTTGGCGTTTAAGCGCTGCCCTCTGCAGCGGCGGCATGTGCCGCCGCTGCAGAGGGCTTCTAACAATGACAGCCCCCCTGGGCAATGTGCCAGGGGGGCTGTCATCAGGGTCCTGCGAGCCGATCGCTCGCAGGACCCTCCAGGAAGCAGCAGACGCGATCGCATCGCGTCTGCTGCTTCCTGCTTCCTCCCTCTCCCCCAGCGCCGGCCCAAATGAGGAAGGAGGCGATCGGTCTTCAGGAACAGGTAAGGAGTTTTTTTTTTCTTGCATTTACACACTTTTACACACTTATACACACATTTACATACATTTATACACACTTACATACATTTACACACACTTACAGCACACATTTTAGCATTTTTTTATTTATTTTTATTTTTTTTCATTTTTCACACTTTTATACACTTATTTACACTCATATACACACTTACACACTATCACACAACTTTTACACATGTACACACATGTATACACAAACACTTTGGTTTTTTTTTGTTTTGCTTTTTTTTTTTTTTTTTTTTTTCATTTTACCACTTTGTTTTTATTTTCTTTTACCTAAAAACTGTTTATTTTGACAGCGTAACTATTGGATCAGATATTCTGGCCATTAATTACACTGTCATGTAACTTATTTTGTTGTTTCACTGATTTGCACAATTTTTGTGGTTTTATCACATTTTATCCCTGTATAAGTGTTCCTGATCTGTTTTTAGCGTAGCTTTGCCAGGTGTAACTTTGGTGTACAAAAATAACTTTACCTATTTTGAATTCATCAGAATGTGTACTTTCCAAAAATATATGGTTTTCTGGGGGTCACTGTATAGTTAGGGGGGGTTACTGCACATAATACACTGACAGGGGGCTCTGTGTGCAAAAGCTGAGTTGGCAGGCGAGAAATCCTTATGCGCTATTTTCATTTAGGGTTCAGTACATACCGCAGACTTTGGTATATCTATGCATATTGGGCATCAAACTGTTCAGTAGGCCTCTGGTGTTCCTATTTGGGGTGACTTGCCTTTGTACGCAAGAAATTGTGTGAGATAAATGCGACAAATTGCAACATTTTTAGGCTATTTTCTGAAATGTCATAAAAACCAATAACTTTAGGAAAGCTCTGCAGATTGGTACTTTGGTGTAGAAAGGACTCTTTACCCTTGTTGGATTTGTCAGAATGTGTACTTTCCAAAAATATATGGTTTTGTGGGGGTCACTGTATGGTTAGGGGAAGTTTTGGCACATAATACACTGACAGGGGGCTCTGTGTGCAAAAGCTGAGCTGGCAGGCGAGAAATCCTTATGCGCTATTTTCATTTTGGGTTCAGTACATACCGCAGACTTTGGTATATCTATGCATATTGGGCATCAAACTGTTCAGTAGACCTCTGGTGTTCCTTTTTGGGGTGATTTGTCTTTATCTGATCTTTATCAAGAAATTGTGAGAGATAAATGCGGCAAATTGCAACATTTTTATGCGATTTTCGAAATGTCATATAAATCTGCAAACTTAGGAAAGCTTTACCGCTTGGTACTTTGTAGCAATAAGAAATATTTACCCATTATAGATTCGGGGGGATGTGTATTTTCCAAAAATATATGGCTTTCTGGGGTGAATGTACTTTTTTTGTAGCATTATCCCACATAAAGGATGTAAATGTGTTGATTTTGCAGGAGCTGAAATGATAGATCATATGGGGGTATGTTCCCATTGGGGCCCCTACATGCCACATACTTAGGTAAACCTATACATATTGGGCATCAAACTGTTCAGTGGACCCCTGGCGTTCAAATTCAGGGTGTTTTATCTTGGTACCTAATGCTATGTGGGAGATAAGATGCTTCAAAATGGAAGCTTTGAGGGGATTTTTGGAAATGTCATCAAAATTGCTAACTTTAGAAAAGCTGTGCGGCTTGGTACTTTGGAGTAGAAAGACATGGGTACCCATTTTAGATTCGGGGGAATGTGTACTTTCCAAAAATATATGGCTTTCTGGGGTGAGCGTACTTTTTTGTAGCTTTATCTCACATATAATGATGTAAATGTGTTGATTTTGCAGGAGCTGAAATGACAGAAATGACAGTATATATGGGGGTATGTTCACATTCGGGCCCCTACATGCCACATACTTGGGTAAACCTATACATATTGGGCATCAAACTGTTCAGTGGACTCCTGGTGTTCAAATTCAGGGTGTTTTATCTTGGTACCTAATGCTATGTGGGAGATAAGATGCTGCAAAGTGGAAGCTTTGAGGGGATTTTTGGAAATGTCATCAAAATTGCTAACTTTAGAAAAGCTGTGCGGCTTGGTACTTTGGAGTAGAAAGACATGGGTACCCATTTTAGATTCGGGGGAATGTGTACTTTCCAAAAATATACGACTTTCTGGGGTGAGCGTACTTTTTTGTAGCTTTATCCCACATATAATAATGTAAATGTGTTGATTTTGCAGGAGCTGAAATGACAGAAATGACAGTTCATATGGGGGTATGTTCACATTGGGGCCCCTACATGCCACATACTTAGGTAAACCTATACATATTGGGCATCAAACTGTTCAGTGGACCCCTGGCGTTCAAATTCAGGGTGTTTTATCTTGGTACCTAATGCTATGTGGGAGATAAGATGCTTCAAAGTGGAAGCTTTGAGGGGATTTTTGGAAATGTCATCAGAATTGCTAACTTTAGAAAAGCTGTGCGGCTTGGTACTTTGGAGTAGAAAGACATGGGTACCCATTTTAGATTCGGGGGAATGTGTACTTTCCAAAAATATATGACTTTCTGGGGTGAGCATACTTTTTACTAGCTTTATCCCACATATAATGATGTAAATGTGTTGATTTTGCAGAAGCTGAAATGACAGAAATGACAGTTCATATGGGGTATGTTCACATTGGGGCCCCTACATGCCACATACTTAGGTAAACCTATACATATTGGGCATCAAACTGTTCAGTGGACCCCTGGCGTTCAAATTCAGGGTGTTTTATCTTGGTACCTAATGCTATGTGGGAGATAAGATGCTTCAAAGTGGAAGCTTTGAGGGGATTTTTGGAAATGTCATCAAAATTGCTAACTTTAGAAAAGCTGTGCGGCTTGGTACTTTGGAGTAGAAAGACATGGGTACCCATTTTAGATTCGGGGGAATGTGTACTTTCCAAAAATATATGACTTTCTGGGGTGAGCGTACTTTTTACTAGCTTCATCCCACATATAATGATGTAAATGTGTTGATTTTGCAGAAGCTGAAATGACAGAAATGACAGTTCATATGGGGTATGTTCACATTGGGGCCCCTACATGCCACATACTTAGGTAAACCTATACATATTGGGCATCAAACTGTTCAGTGGACCCCTGGCGTTCAAATTCAGGGTGTTTTATCTTGGTACCTAATGCTATGTGGGAGATAAGATGCTTCAAAGTGGAAGCTTTGAGGGGATTTTTGGAAATGTCATCAAAATTGCTAACTTTAGAAAAGCTGTGCAGCTTGGTACTTTGGAGTAGAAAGACATGGGTACCCATTTTAGATTAGGGGGAATGTGTACTTTCCAAAAATATATGACTTTCTGGGGTGAGCGTACTTTTTACTAGCTTCATCCCACATATAATGATGTAAATGTGTTGATTTTGCAGAAGCTGAAATGACAGAAATGACAGTTCATATGGGGTATGTTCACATTGGGGCCCCTACATGCCACATACTTAGGTAAACCTATACATATTGGGCATCAAACTGTTCAGTGGACCCCAGGCATTCATATTTAGGGTGTTTTATTTGGTTACTTTATGACCTGTAGGAGATAAGATACTATAGACTGGAAGCTTTGAAGCGATTTTTAAAAAAAAATCACAAATTTTGATAAAAACCAATAACTTTAGGAAAGCATTGCGACTTGATAGTTTGGAGTAGACAGACAGTTGTGCCTATTCTGTATTCCCCAGAATCTGTTCTTTCCAAAAATGTACAATTTTCTGGGATAAACCTTCTGTTAGTGGAATTTTGGCCTTGAAATCCAAAGTATGCAGTTTTTTTGGAGCAGTGCTTTGGGAATTTGGTAGTGTACTGCTGGGAGTTTTTGACCTATACAAGTGAGAAATCTCCATAAAACTATATATATTTGGTATTGGCACGTTCAGGAGACATGGGACTTTCCAAATCAGTTGTATATTCGTGCATAAAATAATTTTTGTTTCTAGTATGTGTGATTATATTATGGAAAATTTGATTTTTTTTGCATTTTTAGACATTTAGAAGCCTATATCTTGTTACAGAATTGGAATTACACAAAAATTCTACCATATTTTGAAAGCTTAGGTTGTTCTGAAAAAAACAATATATTGTTTTCCTTGGTAAACTAAAAGTCCCCCCGAGGAAAGGCCCCTAAAGTGAAACAGTGCAAAATGTTCAAAAACTGTCTGGCAATACAAGTTCCGCTTTGACCAAAATGGCTGGCAGTAAAAGGGTTAAAGGAGAACTAAACCCCAAAAATAAATATAGCTTTAAATACAATATTTTATATATTTTTTAAATATAATATTTAATATATGGCTATAAATATAATATTTTATATACTAACTTCCAAGTCTACCAGCCTATTGGTTCAGCATCTTCATAACAATAATGACCAAGGCCCATAAAGTTATCACAGGAGCTCCCATCTTGGATTTTGTTAATTTGTGTCAATGGCTCTCACATACTCAGTGAGGTTTGAGCAGCTGTTAAGAAGCCAAGCTTAGGGGTGATCTCAAACTCTCAAGCAGAAAATGAGGTTCATCTGTCACAGAAGCTGATGCTGTGAGGCTTAGCCTGTTATATTCCATTTTAAAATGTAACTCCATTTTGTAATTGGGGAGCTACTGGGGCATCTTCAGAGGCACAGATTGTCACTGATAAAGGGTTGTGATTGCTGGTACAGAATCCCAAGAAACAATGGCCAGCATTACTTGTAACTCTACTTGTTTGTTCTCCTTTAATAACAGGCATGCTAAAGGGGTCCTAAAATGAAAACATATTATCCAGTCCCTTAAAGACACTGGGCAAATGGTGAAGTATAGGCATAACAGAAAAGTCTTCATGTATAAATTCTGCCTCATCATTAATCCATAGATACTCCTTGGAAGTTTGGAGTTGGAGAACCTTGAGGGTTGACCTATTGTGGAGGGCATTGGGTCTCTTAGTGTGAGGTTGCCCCTATGGGTAGTTAAGTGTTTTTAGCCCTTGGTACTTAAGAGATTCAACAAATACTCTGGATAAACAGAGAGGTGATATGAAGGTGATATTTGTGGATTTCACGTGATGCAAGATCACTATAATACTCACTTCACTCTTTGAAATGGGTTTAGACTTGATAAATATTTAATGAATCATAGGTATTCACGGGATTAACAAACCCTTTTGATTGCTTGTATTAATGTCCTACTATTACATCATTACTTTCAATTATGTCAATTTCTATCCCCACAATCCAAGTAGATAACATTTGCTACAACACCACTGTCCAAGCTTCTTTGTACCTTATCATAAAAGTTAAGAAATAAGCAATTTGTTTGACACAATCTGTCGCTGATACAGCCATGCTAATTACTACTCATAATGTCATTCTTCAGAACATAATCTTTAATTTGATGCCTTAACAAACTTAACAAACCTTAACAAAGAACTAGCCCACCGCAGATCTCTATTATATGGACCTATATTTGCCATGTGGGAAACACAGTACCTTTGTAAATAATGTAATTACATCAGCTTTCTTCATTCCATAGGTTTCCATTCCAAATTGGAAAAAAAAGTCTCAAAAAATATGAAAAACTCTGCTGGCTTAAACAAAAATGAGCTCTGTAATACATTCAATGTGTATTCCATGAATGCGTAATGTACACATTAACTTTGCTTTTAGTACCATGCCCTTTACCATACCTTGTGTCAGCCACTGACAATTTGTTTGAGCTATAAGGACCCTTTACAGAGTGGGTCCTGTAACTTTATTGTATTCTTTAAGCAAAAGATTAGATTAAAGGAGAACTATCGTGTACTGCAATTTGCTTAACTTGGCTTAGTACTGACAGGCAACTTGTGGTCTGAGCAGAGAAGAGAAGTCCAACCATTCCTGACTGACATATGATTTTCAACCCCCACCTGAACTATCTTTTCCTAAAGACTTTGAAGAAGTTCTAAAAATTCAACCCAATTCACTCTTACATTATCTGACACTCCTTTACAAATTCCTTTACTTTTCCTTTGCACATGTTTGCTGTTGAGGGGTGTGGCATCATGACATACCACAACAAATTAGCTTTCACTCTACTCTGTCACTGACACAGATCCAGGATCCAGGGATCCAGAGGTTCTCAAGGGTGGGGGATGGGAAGCTGCTTTATTACTTAGCCATAACTTTGTAACGGTGCAAAATGTTTAAAAACTATACAATGGCAAAATGTTTGCCTAAATATTTTCAATATTATAACAACATTTTCATAAGCATATTTGGTTTTCAGAGTCACCTGTAACCAAAATATCTCCATCCCTTAAAGGAGAAAGAAAGGTAAAAACTAAGTAAGCTTTATCAGAAAGGTCTATGTAAATACAGCCATAAGCACTCACAGAAACGCTGTACTGACTTCTCTGTCAAACTATTTCTTGTGTCTGTAATTCTTGTGCCAGAGACACACAGCTCTCTGATGTCTCCTCTCTCCTGCTCCCCCCTCCCTCAAGAACTCACTCCCCCCCCTTAGGAATGTGGATCTGAGCCAATCAGCAGGAAGCTGATTCATAGTCCAACTAACTGAGCATGTTCAGTTTGGTCTGCATGTCTGTGCAGGAGAGAGGCATTATGGGAACTTTCTTTACACAGCTCAGCGTTTTTTCTCTTGTTTGGCTTCTGATCATCTGAACAGGAGAAATATGGGGAGACTTAAGGGCACTATTGAGACAACTGAAGGTATGCCTGCAGCTTGAGATTAACTCTTTACTAGCCTTTCCTTCTCCTTTAAGGAGCAACATTCTCAACCGGCATCTTTTTATAACTGGATATTAAAAAAAATTGGTATTAGACTTTGCACATGAAGCAATCAGTTATGCAATTCCTATTTTTGCCCTCATGACTGCTGCTTTATAACACTAGCATTTGTAGCATTTATAAAATAAGCCTCTGTTCCCTCAGATTTACCACTGCTTATAATTTCTATGTATGTTAATTTTGCCACATAGGGTACAAGCTTAGACAGTAATGGTTTAATATAATACTAAATGATAACCATATGTTTACCATATATATATTGATAGACAGATGCAGTATATGTACCTGTAGTAGAATTAAGTCTAAAACAACTGGACTTTTCAGAGTTTCCTTGAAAATGTTTAATCACTTATCGAAGTGGCTTCTTCAGTTCAAATGCCTGGTAGGGACTGAAGCCACTTGGATAAGTGGTTAAAACGTTTTTAAGAAAACTCAGCAAAGTCCAGTTGTTTTAGACTTATTTCTACTAGATAGTGTTTATATCATGACCTTGATAAATGAGAATCTTCATTGACATAAATGCAGTATATTACATCAAAATAAAATTTGCAAATATACTTACTGGTACTTCCACATACTTTGAAGCAGCTTTCACCTTATGCCAAAATAAATAAATAAATAAATGAGTTCTACATTCAAGTACACAGACTTTTGGCTATGGCATTAAATAATACAGTTCCAAGTTAGCATAATACATGCAAGTTCTTTTTTATTAACAGAGTTAAGGTGATAGGTGTACATCTAAAGGCACATAGCTTTAAACCTATGGGCAACTTACATAATTATTTCTATAGTTACCACCTTTGTGTTTTGACATGTCTTTCTACTTTCTAAATATAATGCAAGTGTTATCACAAATAGTATTTCATGTGAATATTGTCATTAATTGTATAAAACCTATAGAACATGGAGAACTTTTGGTACGTTACCTTTGTTCACACAAAAGTATGTCAAAATGTCCAATATCTACTACATTGCTGCCTAAGGGCATGCTGTGAAACACCAAATTATAACACAAATTTTTATTCATGTGATTCTTACCATAAAATGCACAATAAGTAAAGATAGGTGTCAATTTCTGGTATTTCGTACATGCAGATAAACAGCCCTGTGTTAATCATTTAGGTATTTTAGGTGATTTGCCTTCTGAATCTTTTTCCATGTTAAAAAGGGAGTTATAAACAGATGCCATGTTTTTAAAATAATAATACAGCCAAAATCTGCAACACCAGTCTGTGTACCCTAGCTTTATACAGACAAATAATTTAATTAGTCATCCCGCTGCAAGCATTTCTGCATTTTATTAATTTACCAACATACTTATATATTCATAATAGATACATACTTACAGTGAAGGAAAGTATTGATGAGAAGAGCGTGCCTTCATCATACTTTGTCAGCTTAGACAGCACGCTTTCAAGGACAGAGATGAACTAAAAAAAGATATAAACACATGAAACTTATTTGCCAAACAAAAAACGATAATGTTTGTTATTTTTGTACTGGGAAAGCAGGAAATATGAGTCCCAGAGCATGCTTCGCTTAAAATAAAGATCACGCTTTAACAAAAAAAGGGCTGAATCACAATGCTTTGCACATCTCACATCATTTGGAGGGAGCCAGCAAATTATTTTATGTTTTTAATGTATTGTATCTTATAAAAGTCATACTGGCTGCTAACAAGGGAGCGCAATAGTCAGATTATGCTTCAGTACATGCAGCTTCAGCTTTGAAGGATACTTTTGTTTGCTCAAGGACAGGCAGTTTTGTAAGAATAGTTGCCACTAGAAGAAAAGGCATCCTTATATTCCTCTGCAGTCGGATAACCACAATACAGTGTATTCTCTGAATCAAAAATATTTTATGGTCACATTTTAGCCAGAAATCTTATAATTATTAGTAAAATGACTATATTCATTTACCTAACTGTTTTGAATTTAGCTTGTGGATGTAACCCATTTTTGTTTTTGCCCATAGTAGGCAGTTAACAAGTGTGCAAACATAAAACCTTTGCATACATATATCTGGCAACCAGGGCCGGAACTAGGGTTAAGCAGAAGATGCATGTGCCTAGGGCACAGAGGTGGAGGGGGTGCTAGGCACACACCTCTTCAGTTTGTCAGTTTCCCTCTCGTTTGGGCCCTGGTTAACCTGACAAGCCCAGGGGTGTGTGCATGTGCAAAATAGCTAGTGCTAGCTAAGACAGTCAGTGTGCACTACTGTGCCCATCATGTGGAGGGCAGAGCAGTGCAATCAAGCCTTGAGTGGATTTCTAACTTGGCCTACTACTGCTGACAACAATCTTCTGACATCTTGCTGTATTCATCAGTTTTACTGCCTACACATCTGTTCTACTTTGTTCATAGAGATGGTTAAAGGAAAAATGATTCAGTTCATGTCAGGTCCATTTAATTAAAATAAAGGGAGCCTGAAAAAGTCCATATTCCCCCTGAAAAAGAATCCCATGTATGCTCAGTATAGGGTTGAAGCACACTGGGGGTTATTTATAAAGAATCGCCAGGTTTGCACCTGGGCAGTAATCCACAGCAACAAATAATCTACCTGCAGCTGGCCTGGTTTCTATAGGTAACTGCCCATGTACCAATGTGCTAAATGTTTATAAATGAACCCAACTTTGTGCACCATGGCAATAGTCATGTAACTTTGCCCATTAAGATGACATCATCCATATTATCAACATGATTGGATTACATTTACAGAACAGTGGGACATATCAGCATCTCCAACACCATTGCTGTCCAAGTTATCACATTTAGGAGGCCAATTATTTGTCATACAGCATGTTGAAGGGCCAATTTCAATTAAAATTATGTCATATAGTTAAGTCTATGGAGCCACTAACCAAGAAAAGGAAAGCCCTGTCCTATACAATCAATTTGTTCAATTCTCCTTGACACAAAACTTCTCTGAAGCCCAAATACAGGTATAAGACCCATTATCCAGAATACTCGGGACCAAGGGTATTCTGGGTAAGGGGTCTTTCTGTAATTTGGAACTCCATACCTTAAGTCTACTAAAAAATCAATAAACCATTAATCAAACCCAAAAGGATTGTTCTGCTCGAATAAGTATTAATTATATCATAGTTGGGATCAAGTACAAGGTACAGTTTTATTATTACAGAGAAAAATGAAATCAATGTTAAAAATCTGAATTATTTGATTAAAATGGAGTCTATGGGACAGGCTTTCCGTAATTTAGAGCTTTCTGGATAATGGGTTTCCGGATAAGGGATTCCATACCTGTATTGGACATCTTAGCCAATCCCAACACTATGCATGAAGGATCACTCACTACCCTCTTCCAGCACTTATTAAAATATATTTAAAAAACAAAAACAAAACAAAACACTTTTTAGGTACGTAAATTTTTGCCAGTAGTTGTATCAGCTGAGAGGCCACTCTACATACCAAGCCACCACTCTAATCAGCCTCACACCCACTATTTTGTACTAAGCTGAAAGTCAGACTGAACAATTCACTTCATTCCTACCCAGCCCTCAAAGTGACGCTGTTACTTAATGTTTGGACCTGTTAGTGGTCAGACATG
Organism: Xenopus tropicalis; assembly: GCF_000004195.4. Taxonomy (NCBI): domain Eukaryota; kingdom Metazoa; phylum Chordata; class Amphibia; order Anura; family Pipidae; genus Xenopus; species Xenopus tropicalis. The sequence goes on from NC_030679.2 coordinate 69,948,296, forward strand.
AAATCCATACATTCACATTTTTAAAAATGCACTGTTTGCACAATTTAAATAACAAAAGGGCAATGCCACATGGCTGATTCTTGTCCTTCGTATAAACATAGGTTTAGAATCAGTGGTTCTGTGTGCATCTGCTTTCTCCTGCGGCAGCACCCAGAGTCACTGCCTTCAATTACAAAAGGGTAATGCCACATGGGGCTGATTCTTGTCCTGTGTATAAATTTGGGCTGAGAATAAGTGGTTCCAGGTGCTTCTGCTTTCTCCTGTGGCAGCACCCAGAGTCACTGCATTGGCCTTGGTGGAGACACTCGAAACTGAAGTAGGTACTGAAATTCAGAAATTCAGAGGTATGCATTTTCATGCCACATTCATTTTGTGTGTCTGCATCCAGGCTTCCGCTGTGATTCTGGGTGCAAACACAGGAGAATGCAGTCACAACTGGAGGGGCTTTTTTCTAGTCCTGTGCTTATATGAAGGCCAAGAAACAGCCAGTGTGGCCATAGCCAAAAAATTGGCCTCAGAAAATCAGAATTAGTATTGCATACTATAAGAATTATTCCATTAAATCAGAAGTAATTTTTTTCACTCTAATTCAATAGTACTGGTACTTCTTGTGTATATTTGTATAGTTAACTAATAATTAAAAAAAGAAAGGGGTAAGCGTTAATATTTTATTTTTCGCCTGCAAAAATATATAATTTAATGTTGACCACACATGAAAGCATATCAATCAAAGGCACGTAAACAGGAATAAATACTTGCATGTTAAAAACATTTTTGAATGGGTTTCTGAATAACAATATTTAGAAACACTTGGAAATCTTCTAAAGCCTCTTTTACACTGTTTTCTTTCTAGTTTTAAAGGTTTGAATGAAAAAGTGGCTATGTATAGAAGAATATCAATGCTACAGATTCCCATTTTTTAGTCCAATATAAAGACAAAAGTGATATCAGTTCTAACAGCAAGCTGTATTTATATTTATAAAATATCAGAAAAGAAACTGATATTGACCCTTATGCTATGCAAGTAGATTCCTAAAGCCTTTGTGGTCTTTTAATCTAAAGAATGTTGAGTTAACTCATCAAGAAGATAAAAAGACTTTGAAGTGTTTTCTATATAATGCAACCAAATATTCATAGAAAATAAAACAAAGAAGATTACTATACATTTACCTTGGAAACCAGGAGTGATATGATTTCTTTAACAGTTTCCTCAATTAAATCATCAATTTTAGAGTGATATTGTTGCTGTGTTTTGAAAAGAGAAAAAATAGAATATTAGCCAAGAACACAATACTCTTGAAATAAAAAACATTTAAAAAGAAGCAAAACACCATTATATATATATGAAATATTACTTTGAACAGTAGAAGAACAAAACCTTGAAAATGATCTATTCCAGTCAACACTTCTTCTCATTCTATCCTGAAAATGTTCCCATGTACGATGCTGAGTTAAGCAGCTAATAGGGTTATTATTTAGTTGAATTGATTTCCCATTCTCATTCAAGAGAAGGAATGTGAAGGATACTTTTTGTGTCTCTTACAATTAAGGTAGCAATGCAATTTTCTAAAGAGTTGCTCTTGCTGGACAAGCAAAAAACTAGAAAAAGATTCAATTAATACAGCATTGACTGCCTTACAACTCACATTCATGATTTAGCCTAAATGTGCTTTAAAAAATGAGCCTCTACGTATTCATCTAACAGGGTTTTTCGTTGTCCTACTAAATGGTACAAATGAACCTTTGCCTTTTTACACTGTACACTGCAAAACCCTTTAAAGCTTCATCTTCTGGGCAGAAATGCTAGAGATTTGACTATTTTGTCCAATAGTAATTTGGTGTGATTAAAAAAAAAAAAAAGTATATATATAGTTTTGGTCTGCCACTGTTCACTAGTTTTTGACACCATGCCTTTTCCTTAGGCAAATGTGGAGGCAAAATTCAGAAAACTCGCCTCATGTAGTATTAACCTTCTGTAAATTCAAAAATATCTTGCAATGATACCTCACATTTAAAGGCCTTAGTTTCAGTGAGAATTGAATAGTGTATGTTACAAAACGTCTAGTAGAGTCTGGGTAGAGGACATCTGGGTAAATAACTGGGTCATTCTCTGTCAGAGATGGTTTTCATAAATAGTGGGAGTGGGTCCTAAAGAGGTTCAGGGTGGAAACAAGGAACTGTCCTAGGAATACATTCCAAGACAGCAAGAAAATGAAAGGATTAACGGAGGGCATAAAATGTGAGTCAGGTGAAAATAGAATATTTACTGTCTACTGTAATAAACTTTAGGGCACATCGAGGCAAAATGAGCAAAGTTCAATTTTGAGTGCAATCACCATGTTTTTTCCCCATAATGTATCTTTTTACCCACAATTCAAAAATCTCAAAAATGCAAATGTGTCATTGCAGATGCAAAGGAGATACTCGTCATGCAATTGAACTGCGCCTTCTGAAATTGCATCTATTTAGCCAAAATGGACACAACTGGGCACTCACTTTGTTTTAAATAAAGGGCAATTGCACCAAATATTTTCTAAGTCTGCTTGGCATCGTTTTTGGAATTTGCTGGCGTCAATTCCCATGTTCAGCGTGCAAGTGACATGTGCACTCTATTCTTCTGGCGTAAGTGTGCTGGTGCGATTGATGCAAGGGCAGGTAACTGATGGAATCCTAGATCTACTGCCTAGTTCTGAAGTGGCAGCAGCTGCAGGGTTCCCCTATGTCAATAGGCATAGTAGCACACGATTCAGAATGCTTAGCCACTATAGGGAGGAGCAACGAACACATTTTGTTGCAAGTACTGTTAATAAAAATGGTTTTACGTGCAACTGCGGGGAAAAGTATAGGTTTCCCACTGTGCTTGTAGATGTAAATAAGTTCTTATGTCTCCACTATCTAAAGGACATACCATGCATAAGATATCTAACATGTGCACCAGTACGCCATCAACATAATATAATCATAAAGTAGGTCTGGACCTAAAATATTTAAAATAAAATCAAAATAAATAACAAATAAAGAAATAAATTATCACCTGCATTCATAAACTAAACCAATATGCAGCTCCAACAAACAAAATGTTTGAAGAATGTATAATCCAAATGACTACAAAAACCCTCTAGAGAACTTGTGAAATGCATACAGTATTAAATTAAAAAATATACTTAATACATTTCTAGCATTATTTAGTAAAATATTAAGTGAGGTGAAGCAATGGGGTGGCAATTTAGATTAAGCCCCACAGGAGTGGAAGTATTTTACTATCAGGATTTTTAGTACCCATTTTGGACTATACTGTATGTTCTTCAGGAGGCTCCTATTTGTTGAAGCTGCATGCCATATATTTATTGATATTGGCAGTTTTTCAAGGTTTTATATACATTTTGGTCAGTAACATATGAATTAAGGTGATTAATTGAGGATATATTTTTAATGTCCAAGTGCACTGATTATCCACATTCAAAGCCTTGATTAATTTATTCTGATGCAATGCTAGATCCAGTAGCAAAAGTCATTTTCAATCACACTATTTACAGTTATTCTTGGGGAACTCCAGCCTTCCTACCCTGCCTTGGTGCCCATCTCCTCTAACTGTGGCCCTAAATATCTCAAATTACTCAAATAAAATAAAAATAAATGTCAAATAACACTTACCCACTGCTTATAAAACTGGACAATGAAGAGGAATGACCCAGAAACAAACAAAAATAAAGAAACATGCAGAGATGATAAACATAAAATAATGATTTCAGCAAAAATACATGGCTAATAAAAATGTGCTAAATATTTTGATATTAATAAAAATGAAGAGAATTACAATACACAAAACTATAATACTTTAGAAATTGTAAAAATTGTGCTTAATGACATTATAATTAATAACTGGTGTTTTATGTTATGTCACAAGAAATTGTGCACCCCGCACTGGAAAATGGGAAATATTAGCAATAACCTATGGCTTGTTTAAAAGCATGTCATTCATGATCTTTTACAATAGAGGTGCTTAATGCCATATATTACTAATCAAATCTTTTTATGCAGTGCTAATATATTGCTCAGCCATGTAAAACAGGAATGAGACAACAAAACGTAAATAAAATAAGTGTGCTAAATAACAGAAGGTTAAATGCTCAGTTGCAGATGAAACTACAGACCCATAAAATGGTAAACATGACAAAGGGTTTATAGGTATCCATAGTAGTGGCTTGCAATGCTTTGTACAGATCCTCATAATTTGGACACAGCGCTAGTTAATGAGATTTGAATTATGGTACAGAACTATTTTTATTCAAATAGGAATGGCCAAAGCAAGATCTGTAGGGTGAAGGATGGAGAAAGTTTCCAATACCTGACAAATAATCAAGGAGTTTGGTGAGCATTTGTACTGCTAGCTTTAGTAGCATTTGCAATTTTGTCACACAAGAGGGTTACCTTTTACATAACTGTGTTTTTAAAGTTCACTGCTTTGTTTCTTTGACCTCAGTCAAAATAACAGTAGTAGTATGTCGTATGTAAATAGTATTTCTGATAAAGGGCAATTAATCCTGCAATGTGTCTTGTGAGACAAATGTTTGGGTTAAAGGCTTTGAATATTATACCCAGTAGTTTAAACTGCATTTTGTTTTGAAGGGATCAAAGTAATAAATGAATGTTGAGGAAACAGCTAAAAAAGGACAGACTAGAAAGAACAGACTTAAGAAATGTGAAGCTGAATGGGCATACAGTAATTGGGGAAAAAGGGTGCATGTCAGTAAAAAAAGAACGGATAATTGAATTCTTAGGTAATTTTCAGCTTTGGATACAGGAGATGACAGGCATGATTTAAAGCACTGGCAATACAAAACCGGAAAAAAATGTTATGGCCATTCTGATTATACTTATTGATGCACTATTATGAGCACCTTTTCATTTTAAACAACACTTACCTCTTGCCCACTGTCAAGAACACACAGCTTTGCACATTGCTTTTTGGCATCTACCAGCACATTAAACATAGTACATACAGATGCAGAGATTCGAAAGTCAGTTGATTTATTTGTCCTCTGCAACTTAAGCTCAAAAGCTGCCCGTGTCCTAGTGAAATAAACAGAACTTTTAATGTTTATTATGAAGGTCAACACCAACATAAAACATATAACATAGGATGGTAAAAAGATATGGCATGGCGCAGGAAATTATGGTAACTGTGTAAGACCACTTAGGTTATTACTTGTTCCAGCATTGGTATGCCCTTAAGTGCATGGCATTGTCCTGACTCACTAATGCACATTTGTGCTTGCCTCAAGCTAGGATGACAGGAGGATGCTTCCATTTTTTTTTTTTTGCCATGGTGGGGTTATTCTGGGCTTTTATAAGAATGCAGCAAACCTAACTTTATTGCAGTTTTATTTTGCTTCTTGCAGGTAAACCAAGTCATCCTGTAGTGACATGACTTGTTACACACCTCTGCAGCCTTTCCTGAAATAGCCTGTTATCTCATTTCCAAATCCTTGCTGTCTGCCCCAATGGGATCTGATTTACCTTAACTCTGTTTTCTCCTCAAATAACATGTTTGATTGTAAAATTACTAATTCCCATTTTATCTTGGGACAAATAAAATACTAAGGCAATGGTGAGTCACTCTCTATACTTCATCCTAAGGTAACCTAAATAGGCTTTAAGAAGACCTATGGGGGTTTTTTTGATAAGGAAAGGGGAAAACTGCAAGCATAGCAGATCCTTCATATAAACATGTGAAAATAAAGGAGTGACAAGCAATATGGCTTTGTCCAAGGAGGGGTACTGTGAATCATATGGAATACTGGAGCACTGAATATCATGTGTACTATTAGGGCACTAATAATACACATTTGAGAGGATTTTGTGATGCATTTTGGTGGCATGGTAGAATTCAGAAATTACAATCCATCTATGGCTGCAAAATGGGTGGAAATGTATCTAAAATGTGTTTTCTAAGAAAAAGTTGCATATATACTGTTCAGCTTAACTATAGTAAACAAATTAAGCTGCTTTGTATTCTCCAGCCAAAAGAACTGTGGCTGAAGATCATTGGTCCAATCTGGAAAGCATGCTGAATTTTTATTTTTATTAAGGTTTTCTAGAATTCAAAATATAAATAATAATGGCTGCTTGTAGTACCTAGTGAAGAGAAGAACAGCAGATGGCCATGCTGGTTCTGTGAAGCTGTTGCTTCCCAAGTGAAAGCTTGCATTATATGTGGCAATGGAAATATATGTAGTAGTAGGAAAGTAAAATCAGAAAAAAACATGTTTTAAAGCACTGCATATTAAAAAACAAACTAAGAAAAAGTAATTACCCCTACAATATATGTTCATAGCAAATAAATGGAGGTTAAACAGGGGTTGCAATTTATGAGGCACGGGGCTGCTGCCCATAGGTGATAAAAGCTGCATGCTATAATGCCAAAAACAAATTTAATTAGTGTTTTCCTGGCATTATTCCCATGTGACATCACTTAATTTAGCAAATTTACGTAACTCAAAGGGCTATGAGAAATTCTATGAAAAATTGATATTTATAGAATGCCTTTTTATAACAAGAGCAATCTTATGTTGTGTTTAACAAATAGGAGAATACATTATATCATGCTTTTAATACTCTACAAATTATCTATTGAAATGTCTTTGTGAGAATGCTATATTGTACATGTGGAGCTGGCCTTGAATTCTCAGGGGTTTGTATGTACTTTAACCATCATTTTAATGAAGTATGCTGTTGCATATACTCATATTCCACTTATCCTGAATGCTTTATCACTTACATGTTATTCCGCTCATACATAAATCGTTTGCTTGTTTATACATTACTTGGATTCTAAATGCTTTCTATATATGTTTTTATTTATTTATTTTAACACTTACTTGGTGGGCCTCAGTGTGTAATCTAAAGGACATCACACATCAGAATTTGGGACATTTAAAAATTCAGTTCATTCTTATTTATTCATTTCTTTGAGACAAATTGCTTTCAGTTTGGTGGTTAATTCTTTTACTGTCACCTGTGTCCATTAAAGTAAAGTAGTATATTTAAATGAAATACAAAATACAGTTTGCTAACCTTTTAACACAGGCTTCTATCATATCACTTGCCATAAGTTTAAGACGCTGTTCTAAGTGGTTTGCAAATTCAGCTTCTGGCCAGTGGAGATCTTGTACAAACACCTGTAAGGCATCAAGTTTCCAGAACAGATCTTCAGAGGTTGTAGAGCCATTGCTAGAAGAAAAAAATAATAATAGGGTTTCTATTATATTAAGTGTGAAAACCTTTCACTGGGTATTAACTATGTTTTTAAACTTCAATAAAAATAAAGAAACTGAGCAAATGTACTAAAAAAACATCATAGATAATTTCCTGGAAGATGGCAATAGTTATTTCACATTACCGGACCCATTACTTAAGACTGGGTAAAGAAAAAGAAGATTTAGAAGATGAAGATGAAAAATTAAGGGCTCTCTTACAAATGATTAGGTGCATGCGCTGGAGCACTAAAGGGTGGAATATGGCACCTCCCCACTGCTTTTGCATTGGGTTTAAAAATCCAGCACAAGTTGCAGACAGGCATAAGCAGTACGAAAGTACATTTCTTCCTGGCACCTTGAGTGCCCCAGTGCTCCACGCTTCTGAATGACAGCCAGGTGATGCCCATGTTTATGTATGCAGCAGCACATACAGAGGGACTTACTTAGTAAATGGGTCCTTCACTCTTGAGCCAGATTCCTCAGATCAATTATGTGAAGAACATCCATTTGAAGCTAGGAGTTGTTAAACCACAGAAGGCCTTTAGAAATAGAGGTAGTCTTTGCAGCATTTTTGCAGTGATTTTTCATGATCGCAATATGTGTGGGGCTACAAACAAACGGGTAGTAGCTCTCTCTCCTATTTTTAAGTACACATTCTCTTAAACAAACCTATGTTACTTGAGCCTTACTATGTGATGTTCTACTTGTCACTCTTCCCCCCCTCCCCCAAAATACATGGTGGTGAACTTCTCGGACTTCTATGGTACTGCCTTAACATTGGCACATTTGAGGATTGTCACCACACATTCAATTTTATTGAAATAAATGGTATGGTATGGTATGGTATGAAATGGTATGAATTCGAATTAAACTCGATCATTGCTGTATTTATAAAATGTCATAATAATGCTTTTCGAGTTGAAAGCATTGTTAAAACTCAAAAAAATCGAGTTTAAACAGACGTTTGTTTATACGAATCCTCTTTATTTTTCCCAAAGAGAAATGGTTCCAGCAGCCATCTTAGAAGCACTGACACTCTTGGAAACAATAATGTGTTTCAGTTTCACTTGAAACTGGGTGAAACTGAAAACAATTATGGGATTTATTTCCCCTTGAAAAGTGTGAAATAAAAAACAATGAGGGGATTTACTTGTCCTTGGAAATGTGTCAAGGACAGGCTGTCACTGGCTATTCTATTCCTCTACTATTTTAAGCCTCCATAGGGCTCAATGGTATAAGGTAATGGTAAAAAAAAATGGTAATGGTAAAAAAGTTAACCAAACATTAATAAATAGCGAATCATGGGAGTTATTTTTGAAAAATAATGTTAAAAAAGCAAAAAAGAGCAGAAATAGCCTAATACCATTTATTAAAAATCACTCACAGCGTATGGATCTAAGACGATCATAAAAAAAGGATAGCTCAGCGCATTTCACATGTTACCAACACGCTTCCTCAGAAGAAAGAACCAGAACCTAATCCCCAAACACTTTCTTATAGTCGCACCAAGGACTGGGCATACCTGCAATTCCGCTTAGCTAACACGGAAGTGAAAAGCGTCTGCATGCATCTCAACTCTGTAAGGCTATAGAACTCACTGGCACCACTGGAAACGGCGCCTCTACGTGTATAGACATGTATAATAAATGGTATTATGTTATTTCTGCTCATTTTTGCTTTTTTAACAATTTGAGGATCTCGCTGGCACTTCAATCAATACTGACCCTGGTCTATTTTGGGATATTATGACTTTGGTCTGGACTCTGGAGAGTGTGCATACTCTCATCTGTTCAGTGGTGGACACTTATATTATTTGTTTGTCACTTAACGCTTGGCACAGATGGGGTTCTAAACAATTTTGTTTTGTACATATTACACTATTTTGTGTTTTGTTCTCTTTTTTTTCATGCGCTTCCATTGCATTGCTCATGAATACTAATCTTATCAAGTCTGCAGAAATCAATGATGGCATATAGAGGCGCACCTAAACATGACATTGGCTGAAAGGATTAGTGCAGAAATATGCCTTTCCATTTGTACTGGCATCTATGGAAGTCTTTCCTTTCTCTTCCCATATCTATAAGCTACCTGAGGTGGCAGACCTAATTCCAGCACCAAATTTGCCCCTATACAAGCACACTTCTCCTGCACTTGAAAAGAGACAAGGGGGGCGGCAACCATAAAGGCAGAGAGTGCACTTGTGCTCTCTGCTCTAACAGTGGTTTAAACTTCCAGTTAAAGGAATGGCAACGGCAGCTATTATTAAATGTTTGCAGAGACAGCTATTTTTATCTTTCTTCATGGCAAACAACACCCATGTTGAGGTATTAAATACCTCCTGAAGGACTAGCTAAAATATATCCTGGAACCTTTTCAGTTGGTGGTTATGTCTAGAAGCCACAAAATTCTGTTATATGGTGGTTGGGGCTCTGGAAGTTGCCATATATTGAAGAATTTTTCTATGCCCTGAACTTTTTATTTTAGGAATAAAATGATCAATCAAGCTTCCCCAAACCAAAAGATTTAAAATGCATTCCATGGCAGCCATTCCAACACACTTAGGTGCATCTTGAAAAAAAAACTTTCCTTCTACTACAATAGGATATTATAAAAAAGATCAACCTATATAAAATATGGAAAATATAATACTCCAATAACTAGAATAATTGAGTGATATGTAACTAATATTACATGGACCCCATAAACCAACCCTTACCCCCACATATCTTTCTACCAATAAAAAGTCATGTTATAAATACGACAGTATACTAATACAGTAGCACTAGACTGCAATTTTAACAGTTTTCAAAACTGTGTGTTTGGGAAGGGATGGGAAATTCCTTATTTGTTGAAAATAAAATGCTTTAAATTGCTCTGTATCATAAAGCTTTCACAGAACATTAAACATTTAATACATCTAGGGGCAGATATATTTTCATGGTTTTAGAGTTTTTTTTAAACCACCACTAAACTAATTTCCACCAAAACCACAAATATCTAGTCATTTATTAAAGTATCTGAACCGAAAAAAGCACCAACCAAAAAAAAAAAAAGGTTAAAATTTTGCAAAAGCCACAACTTTTTTTGTTTTGCTGCTCAAATGCAACCTAAAAAACCCCAAAAACCTCTAAAACCACTAAAACCACAAAGCAAAGAAAGATCTTCCATTTGTAAAAAGGGCACCTGCCACTGGCTTCTACATGATCTCATCAGCTATTAGATGGTTTATTTTTTCTTTCGGATTTGTCACAGTGATTTTTGCATTATAAATAACAAAAAACACCGTAAACACTTTTTTCTGGGACAAAATAGTATTTTGGCGCAAAACAATATAAATCCTGACTAAAGAAAGTGTATGTTAGCAAATGTCTTCTTTATTGTCATTCTGCAATAGACTTTTCTAGGTTTAATAGTTTTAGAGTAGATGGTTAAACCTTGAAAATGTTAGAAAAATCTGTTTTCATTGATGCTGTTTTCTCTGTGTACCATTATTGCCAACTAATTCACGGGGAAGCTCACGTCTAGCCAAGATATCCCTTGAGTTAAATTCTCAAGAGACCAATCAAAACATAGAAAATGAAATATTCGCATGACACACTGCACTTTCTACATTGCACTTTCTACACTGCAAACCTAAAAATAACCCAGAAATGTTATTATGCAAAAAATAGAAACTAATTTGCTGATTTTGTTATAAGCACTACGTATATTTGCAAGAGAAAAAATATTGCATATGTTACCAAGCTGATCAAACTTTGATGTTGTTATTTTAATGAGTTTAAAGAATGAAAGGTTCAGCAAAAGCTAGGGTCTGGTTATACTGACCAAAGTTATTAACATAGGAGCAAAACATAAAAGCCCACTTTGGAGATTCATAAAATGAATTCTGTATTACCTAACCAATATCATGTTTCTATACAATTTGTAATGTTAATAACCTGTTTATCTGGCCATATATGTACATCCTTTGCACTATAGATTGGAATCTTTTCCAAACTATTAGAGAAGAAACATTCAAGCACTAACAACAAGATATGAGTCAAGATGGCTCACTTACAAATGCAAACTCAAAGCACACAAATGTACAATAAAAGCTACAAATAGGTCACATTGATTATTTTTTTACTGATAGGACTGCTTTTGTAATTGTTACTTAAACTTCCTAAACCTGACTGTTTTGCCAACCTGCCTGTCGCTTTTCAACCTGTCAGTTACAGCTTCTAATGCTAATGGACTCCTGCTGCACAAATATGGCAGCCCCTTCATAGTGGAAATATGGGGGATTGGATAGGAAATGTAACATCATCAGGTAACTATTTAATGGTATAATTTTCTTTGCATGCTATTTATAATGTTATGATACATGTAAAAAAAAGTTTAACTTCTAGTGTCAGTATCTCTTTAAACACCATTCACAAAGGTACTTGTACGCATACATGTTCATTGCAACTTGTGCCAAATGTATATCCAGCAGGTGCACAATGGAGCTTTGGGACTTCTTTATGGAGGAGTAATTGCAGGCTTCCCTTTATATGTGACACCTACAGTAGATGTGCAACTGGTCAATCGCATACTTAAAGGCAATGCAGCAACTTGGGCACGATTTACCAGCACAGGTGATAATTTTATATTGCCATGCTTGTTGTGGAATCTACTATTTCTGAGCACCCCTCTGCTACATTGCAATACTGATGAAAACTGTACTACCTTCCCATTGTTCTGCTTGGGGGGAATGGAGGGGGGTTATAGCGCTCCACCTTGCGGGTTAGCAGTAAAGTGTGACTAGGTACAGGTCACGTGGCTGTGGCACCCTGGGAAATAAAGAATATGGCCAGCCCCATGTAAAATTTTAAAAATAAAATGTAAAAAAACCTGTTTGTGTTTTTGAAAAACGGATTTCAATGCAGGATTCTGCTAGAGAAGCTCTATTAACTGATGTGTTTTGGAAAAAACATGTTTTCCCATGACACTATTCCTTTAACCAAATTACAATTTATATTATAATAAGTTACCTACTAAAGAATATTACCAAATTAGCATATAATAAAGTAAATATTTCCCTTTTAAATCTTTTACCTTGCGCCACCACTTTGGGATGGGCTGGGTGCTCCCTCAAAGATCACCTGACAGGAAATATTGCAGCTCTAACTTTAACAGGAAGAAGTGTGGGAGCAAAAGACAGAACTTTGTCCATTAATTGGCTGATGTGACCTAACATTAAGATACTGACTTTAGATCCCACTATTGCCACCAATGTAAAGTTTACTAATTTATCGGTTGTAACATGGTTTGTATTGTCTACACAATAACGCTCTTCTCTCTTGGGAGTAAGCAATTACAGACAACATGCCAGAAATCCCTATGTTGCAAACAAGCAGGAGTGCACTTTAATAACCTCTGACTGACACAATATTTATATAGTATGGTAATTTATTCATCACATAATGTATTTTATAGAATTCTTAACACACACTGGTTAAGAATAAATACACTTTCATACATACTCCCCACCTCCAGGCAGAAGCACATATGATAAACAAAGCAACACCACTTAAAATTGTTCTGCACATTAAGGGCAATGGTACACAGGGCACTGATTAGGCACATTACCTGCTGCAAAACACCCACCCATTGCTCACATTAAAACACAGGTGAATAAACAAGAATTGCCCAATGTGTCATAGGCATAGCGAGAAATAAACAATAGGGTTGATTCACTAAAGGTCGATAAGTTTTATCGCACGTTTGTTTGCGTTAAAATTGACGCAAAAAAAACACGCGATTTGCTAAAGTATTATTGCATGCGTTAAGTCGCATATCACGTGCATTAATTTACGCGCAACCGCATGCGTTAATTTTACCGAATTGCGTTAATTAGCACACAGAAATAATACTAACGCATGATTCAAAAACACTTAGACGCGCTAAATATCGCATTAGTCTGTGCGAAAATTAACACCTACTTGAAGCAGGCGGTAATTATAGAAAAGTACAGTTAATGAGCTTTTGGCAATAAAATGTGGACTTTGCAGTGTGATTTATTCAAGTGTTGGCCCTAGAGTGACGCAGCCTCCAGTTTGCAGGGAAATTGTCATTTTCATAAAAGTAGTTTTCCAAAAGTAATGGCGTGTATGGCTAATATGGCGTGCGCACGCGGCGACTATTTGTGCGCAATGCGTTGATTAGCGCACGTTCCATCAAATACCGCATGAAAATAGTCTTCGTGACTTAAATAACACAAGCAGCATTGCATCTGAATTAACGCAAGTATGCTTTTAGAGAATCGTGCGTTAAGACGTGAAAAATTAGACGCAATAAAATTTTTAACGCATGCTATAAATAGCGCACGTTTTAACGTACTTTAGTGAATCGGCCCTAATATATAATAAAAAAAAATTAAACGGTACTAAAAACAAACAAATCAAAAAAATTGTAAAGAGAGAAACATGATTGTATTTCTTTAACATGCAACAGCAGAATTGCACATTCAGCTACCTTGTGCCCATCCGGATAGTGAAATACTATTACTGATCAATACACTTACATACATTCAAAGTACATCACTCACATTACAAAAAAACAACACCACAGGCAAAGACATGCAGAACAGGCATGCATTTTAAATGCACTCATTGATACACACGTGGAATCATATAAAGAAGCCATCCAGGATGGTGCCGAAAAGCTAGGTATCTGTGGAAGATTAAGAGTCAAGCTTGGAACTTTTGGAAGAGTAACAGTAGGAAGATTGTTGGTGATGCTCCTGTAAAAATATAATTCAGGAACATAAAAATGCTTCTCATTTGACAACATTTATTGTATGTATATATGATAAGAAATGGCAATAGCTATTTTCTTAATGGATCTCTTGATTTGATGGTTTCTTAAAATGAGATCATGTCATAAGCTATTTACTATAAATTTTTGAATCTACTTCTGAATGCAGCCCAAGTAATTGGTTAAAGTGTTAAATAATTCCAAAAAGACCCCCTGAGAAACCCCAGGTCACTGGCATTCTGGATATTAGGTAACCTGCCTATATATTTTTAAACTACTATTTTGCAATCTTTTTAGTTGTCTCTTGTTGCCTTATAGGGAAATCTGGTTGTTCACTTTACCTTAATATTTAATTTATTTATGGTTTACGTTGAGTTGAACGCTATTTTAATCTTGCTTTGTTTTCCCAAGTGCCATATGAAGGTATTTAATTTTACCCTTTATATTTATATATTTCCTTTTTTTTTTTTTACTGTCTATGTAATGCCACAGACCTCTTGAAGTGTCATAGTCCCAATAGGAAAACCCAGAGGAGGGTGTGCTCTGATCATTTGGAGTGTGGCTATTTATTAACACTCAGCCAATTAGATAATAATAATATATAATTTAGGATTAATCCTTAAATGAATTCATAACCTGTATAGATAAATACCATGAGCTATGTTAGCATAGACACTTCTTAGGTGATAAAGTAATAGTTACAGAGAACACTTGTTTCCGCCTACCTTCCTATAAGTAACAAAGAAAGCATTTAAAGGGGAACTATATCTAAAATGAAAATGTAATGTGAGCATCCTCTCATGACACTTTCTAAATGTAATCAATAAAAGAATTCTGCATTGTTTCAGACATAATCGAGTTTCTATTTAGTATTCTTCTCACAGCAGCAGCAAGACTTGGAGTTTGGGTTATATTCAAGGTTAGATACATTGCTATTTACTCCATTTGCCTAAACAATGTATTAGAGCTAACTGCTTCAAAATAACCTACTCTGACACAAAGTTGTCGGTACAGATGGAGGCAGATTGCTGAGAAGGGGATAGTATAGAATAAACTGATTAGTTCATAAACAGTACAACATTTTAACTGATTTTATTTAGAAATGTTTTTCTCATGGTTTGAAGCTTCTGCAACATATAAAATGTTCATTTTCGAGATAGTTTCCCTTTAAGCATATACCGTGAATCACACCCTAAATAGCCTTCAAGATGGACAACTGTTTATAGATTCAATTTGAAACATAATCTTGTTAGATACTTTACGGTTTGTAATGGCAATGAAAGTTAACAAATTTTTTTTTTATTTTTTATGTAAAGGAATTAACAGGTCAAAACAGTTTAAATGTTAGAACACAGAATGAATACAATATATTATCAGTTTTATTCATCATATAAAACAACACACTGTAATTGTACATGTTGCTACAAAGTCTTGCAGAAGTATTCAGATTCATTATCAATCTTTTTATTTAAAAATCACATTCTACAATGACATGTAGATCGGAGATATTTGTATTTCAAAGCACTGAAACTGAAATACATTTTTATTGCAACATTATTTTGTTACAAAATCTCTTTAGAAGAATAAAGACACATAAAATATGGTGTTTGCATATAGTAGCATTAGTACTATATGGCAAAAAAATTAATATTTAGGAGTTAAACGTGCTGAGCCCCCAGAGCAAATCAGCCTGAAGAAATGGGGCAAAATCACTACTGAGCAGTGTGCAAAGGTGATACTTGCTACAAAAAGTGGTTCTACAATATAATTTACATCATCACATTAAAAGCTTTTTTTTTTTTTTTTTTTTTTTAACAAAAAATGCTTCCACATAAAAGTATGTCACAGAGAACAACATTTTAGTGCATGATTTGATAATTAGTAAAATGAGAGAACTAGTTAAGGGTCTGAATACTTTGTTTTTTAAGGTGCTATATATCATTTCACAATTTCAAAGCAAAGTTCAACAACAAGTTCACATTATTCTTATTGAAAAGTACATCATTCTTTTACGTATCTCCTTAAAACACTTACTTGACTGGTTGCCATGTTTCTTGTTCAAACCCTTTGTGAATTGACTGGGCAATGGAGGACTCCATGAGATCAATATAACGAATGACAAGTGGCATAAAGCATTCTTGAACATGCTTATGAAATTTTCCATTGCATAGAAGCGCTTCATGGAAAAATATATATAAAAAATTATAACCAATCAAACAGATGTAATTAATCTACTGTGCTATTTTTACACTGTTGCATGAATCTAACAGATGAAAACATGTTGTTATACAATACAGCTATTGATGCTCCCAGCTTATCTATACTTTGGAAAAACTATACAAAAGTCATTGAGGAAATGCACATGTATTTTTGTTTGCATAAAAAAGTAATGAATACCCTGTTAAGACTGTGAGAACATGGAGGTGCCATAGCAGCAAACAACAGCAACAGAAAATAGGTGGTCACACACAGACCTTTCCATGTGCCAATCTAATAGCCACACCCATGTTACAATGCAATGGAAAACTAAAAGCCAAAGTAATAGCCATCATAGCCATAATTTTGTGGATATTGATGAAAAATCACAAGTGGGTATACCAGTGAAATTTTATTGAAAAAGCAGTGAATAACATTTTACGTGCATTCTCAATCAAGCTGATAAATGAATGGTGCAAAACTGCAGAAAAAATGCTGTTTTTGAAAATTATTTTCCATAGTTTTTTTTCTTGCTAAATTATAACATATTGGACTTTCCACGATCCCCAACTGTCAAGAATCAATCTTCCCCTGTATTGAGGGAATGGATCTTTATTAATGAGTTATGACAATTAGTACTGCTGGGGCATTTGGCAGGCTTCTGCAATAACAACACAGAATAGGATTCTTACCATAGACAGGAAGCAAACAGCTGGGATACTCAATGGTTTGCTAGCCTCTAACATAGCTTGTAAACTGCAGCAATACTGAGTGGTAGTATTTTTTACTGCTTGGTAAAATTAATAAAACATTTACACATTCATATTCTTTTTTTTTTTTTTTTAATTGTTTTTATTTATTTTATAACAATCGGATTCCATGTATACAGAGTGGTGTTTTTTGCAAAATGAATAATGTAACTTAAAGCTAGGTATATACAGTGTCAGGTCAGGAGATAGTACTATACAGAGATTATCTTGTGCCTAATTGTCTCAATGTACATAACAGTTGCATTTGTGAGCTTATTGGAATTAGACAGACACACAGTATGAGCGAGAGGGTTGTTGGCTGTCTCACACTTAGGTGTGCCAAACTATCATAGGTATATTGCGGTAAACAAAAAAAAATATATATAACGTAAGGTTTTTCAATAAGATCGGTAAAACTATTTACATTTCAGTTCACCGCTCTGGGTTAAATTATTAGGGTACCTGTTTTCCGTTATGTTGTGGATCCTGGGAGGCAGCGATGGTTAATTTTTTCCCTGGAGCCGTTATGGCTTGCAAGTAGGGGGTTAGTACCTCTAAGACTCTCTTGGTCGTTCCAAGTTGTATGTTTAAATGTGTCAACTGTCAGTTGTCTGATGTCTGGAGGGAGGTTCAGGATGTAGGTTGACCATGTGTCAAAGAATCTATGTGTTTGAGTTATTTTGTTGATTGATTCCTCGAGCCAGTCCATGTGGAAAAGGACGTGTATTTTGTTTTTTAAAAGGTTCATGGATGGCGGGGTGGTTGATATCCATTCCTGGAGTATGGCTTTTCTGGTTGCTGCAGCTAGTTTTCCTGCTAGTGTTCTATTGGTTTTGGTTATCTGTTGTCCCCCTTTTATTATGCTAAAAAGGGCCCATTCGATGTCTGGAGTGAAGTTTTGTTTTGTTAGTTAGTGCCAGTAGTCATACACCTGTGCCCATAGCGGTTGAATGACAGGGCATTGCCAGATGCAGTGGGATAGGCCTTCGTCTTTTTTGCATCTCAAACATTTAGGGTCGTCAAGTAGCCCCATTTTAAATCTCCGTGAGGGAGTAAGGTAAGATTGGTGTAGTAGTTGCAAAGCCATGATCTGGTACTGGCTGGAGGGGGCACATTCATATTCCTCTACCTAAAAATTATATATTGCATAGGGAAAGACAATAAAAAATGGCGGTTTTAAACTTATGTGTAAATGTAACTGCTCTTAAAAAGCTGTTTGTTTGTTTATCCCATTCTTTCATTTGGGGTATAATAATGTAACAGGATCCAGTTCTATTAACCAGCTGGCTTGCAACGGTTAAATTTGCCATTTATTGTATGTTCAGAAATCAGACCTAACATACAGTCTCTAAAGTTGTTTGTTTTTTTTGTATTTATATCATACAGGGCCCAAAGAGGTACAGTACAGCTATAAATAGATCTATTCAGCTTGCAAAAAATCGAAGACTTTCAAAAATCTTACTTGAAAAGAAATAATATCACATGCATTCTGTAATTCAAATACACAACTTATCCTGCAAATAATAATGAGTTGTCTAACCAATGGCTAAAGCTCATCATAGTAGTTACATTTATATTAATAGGAAATTGTCTTTCTTCAAGATAAATGAAAATATAACATAGTAGTAAATTAAGCTTACTTTTAAGCAATTTAGCAAACTTCTCACTGTAATATAAGAATTCTACTTGTACACCTTGAATACGTTGAAGCTGGTTGTGGCAGACAAGTTAAATGCTTAAATAAGATTTTAAGGGGCGGATATAGCTTGAGATGTAAGCTATCCAATTTTTAACAGTTGTCGAGTAACCTGATGTAATATAAGACGACCTTAGTGTTCCTCATTTAAAGGAAATCTGAAAAATAATCTTCACTAAGGGTTCCGTGTAGAAATAACCCAGTGGGATTTCCACCTCTTCATTTCCTAATGATTTTTTTTAAATAATGAGAGTTGACTTTGCCAGTCACTCTGCGCTCTGTTATGCCTAATTTGACTCTACTTCACTTTCCATGATAATTATTAACACTAGCCTTTTTATTCTCATGGGACTGCATTTTAGCTTTTTCTTTTTGCTATTTATCTTGCTTTATAATGGCTGAAGTGATAAGAAAGAACATGTTTCGATTAAAGTAAAATAGAACGTTAATAACTTGTTGAAGCAAGACTGCATTATATTTTTAGGACAGGCAGCAGAGTTCTAGCTGCTTACTTTAATACACTAGCAGTGTCAAAAAGCCAGTTATAAATAAAGAATAAGCTCAGCAATATAGTGTACTTAGACATCTTCTTTCAGAAAAGTGGAAATTTGACCTTCAAAGAATAAACGGTGAATTGTCATTGTTAACAAAACGAAAGTATTAGGAAGGTTAGAGAAGTCGCTATGATTTGCAACACTCATTTTATTTTAAAAAATAAGATGCAAGAGAAAAAAGAAACCAATGTGTTATTTATTGTTTCTCCAACACGAGAATTAAGGATATTAAGACTCAGTGGAAGACATGTTTCAGGACTTCCAAATATTTAAATGAACAAAGAACTAAAAGCCAGAACAGACAACTAAGCTCACTGGATGATATCTGCTCCCTGAAATTAAGAAAATAAATTAATTATAGGCCATTAATAAAAATGTCATAAACTGTGGGACTTGCTTGTAGAGAGGTAAAAAAATAAATAAAAATGAATGGCGGACAAAGTTCACAGTTTAGCTGATTTGATGTAAATGCTTCATGGGTGAATTTTTGCCAGAAATGTACTGACATGTATTTGTTAAGCACCATTTAAAAACCATTCAATTTTCCTTCTGTTTTTAAGCCTGTAAAGTAATTTTCAGATAATATCTTGCAGAGATGCCCTTATACTGCCAAAGTTTAAACATCTGAAAATTAGTGTCTTACTTACCCCCTTTAGAGAGTTGTCTCTGCAATAGAATCTCAAAGAAAACAAACTCAATGGAGACTTTTGGTTCTGTGCTCACTGGATGTTTGAAAGGGCTTTAGCCATTTACAATGGAGTTCAAAATAGGGTGCACATGTACTGATGTGATGAAAAGCCACTTAACCTGTTTAATAACAGCCACAGAGTGTGACAAATATAGATAATGTTTTGGGGAAATAACTGTGTGCAGCTCTTATTCGCTTTCTCGCTTATATTGCTAAAGGTTAGGTCAGCTTGTTTTCTCTTAACTACATAAAGATTGATTAAGAGGTGTGATCATGATGGAAGCAATTAAAGAAATAACTTAAAATAGCTAAAATGTCAGGTTTTTTGTAACCTTTGACAAAGTACAACATTAACTTCAATTAAAATGAAAGAACATATATACCAAAGGTTATAAAGAGAAGGCTATAAAGTAAAAATCACAAAAGATGATTCGCTGAAAATATAAGGTTCGATGATACCTTTTATTAACTGAGTAAATAAAAATTGCAAGCTTTCGAGATGATAGTATTACATCTCTTCTTCAGGTTTAACGATGTTACATTAAATGAAACTCTAATATAACAAATGTATACACACTAAAGGTGGCCATACACGCACCGATATTATCGTACGAAACCTCGTTTCGTACGATAATCGGTGCGTGTATGGCATGTCGGCGAGTCGACCGATATCGCAGGAAGCTGCCGATATCGGACGACTCGCCGATCGGACAAGTTTGAAAATTTTGATCGGGCGCCATAGAAGGCGCCTGACCAAAATTCTCCCTTCAGAGCTGAATCGGCAGAAGGAGGTAGAAATCCTATTGTTTCTACCTCCTTACCTGCCGATTCAGCCCTGAATGGTGTGTGGCGGATCTTATGATGTTTCGTGCGACCGATGGTCGTACGAAACATCGTCGGATCGCCACGTGTATGGCCACCTTAAGAAAGAATAGGGTGCGGTTAATAAGATGTGGGAATTAGACAAGCAAAAAGTGAAGAGACAAGGTAAAGGTCCACATGGGGTGGGTAACAAATGGATTTAGACCATATCCACTTCAAAAGTCCATATCAAACTGTGATTATAAACCACAATTGGGAAATGAGACACAAGATAATATTTTGTCCTAGATATGGATAAGCCTCCTCTCCAATTTAACTTCACTCTGCCAAGGATGCAAATTGTAGTACAATTAGCACCTTGTTCTGAGGTGAAGTCAACCTAAGGTAAGTGTCTTTTGAGATGTAAATTGACCTTAGCTGTATTTTTCTAGGTGGAAGATTTTTACAGTTAAAGTCATATCTGGATATAACACTCTTGTCCCTATTCAGGCCATATTCTAGGGTGTTAAAATTCTTCATAATTTTAAATTCCCACTCCTTAGGTCTTGAAGTTACCTATTACTACTGTGACCAAAAGATCCTTGATGCAGTGGCTATTGCTGCAAAAGTCCTATGCCACTGGGGCATCTGTTTTACCATGCTTAAAGTCTAACCTGTGGGAGTTCCTCTGTTGCCACAGTGTTTGTCCTGTTTCTTCCACATACAGTCCTGTAGTGGGGCATTTCATGCATATTATTAGGTATACCACATTGTCTGAATTACAGGTAAGTGAACCTTTTATTGGGTGTTATCGTTGGTAGTGTGGTATTGGTACCTGGTCTACTGTGTATGTGTGTGCACAGGTTTAACACCTTTTTTGCAGCAAGCAAGCCCAAGAGACAATACCAGCTCAGACAAGGTTAAAACACCAAGTAGAATCAGTGCTACTTTCACAGACACTAAAGGGAAAAATGCATGAAGAAAATCATATAAAATAAATAGTTTATTGTAGGAGGCTTATGTTTGGTATTGAACTTTTTAAGGACCAATTTTACACAGCAGGTAGAAAAGTACTGAGCTACAATTAAGTTGTTAATTAAAAACTGCCATTTAACCTGATCATTAGTGTATATATTTGGCTAATCTTGATCAAACCTTTAGGGACAGATTTATCAAAATATGTGTTTAGAGCTTAATATATAACATGTCACCCATGTTCTATTCATTCCAATGGGATTTTTTAGAAGAATTCTAAACTCCTTCTCATGCTACCACTAGAGTGAAAGCACCGCCAGCATTCAAAAGTGACCAAAACATCAGCCAGAAAGTATAGGAACTGAGAAGTGGTCTGTGGTCACCACCTGCAGAACCACTTCTTTATTGGGGATGTCTTGCTAATTGCCTATAATTTCCACCTGTTGTCTATTCCATTTGCACAACAGCATGTGAAATTGATTGTTAATCAGTGTTGTTACCTAAGTGGACAGTTTGATTTCACAGGTGATTGACTTGAAGTTACATTGTGTTGTTTAAGTGTTCCCTTTATTTTTTTGAGCAGTGTATTAAGCTCACATTTTCATAAATCTGCCCCTTAGTGTTAATAAAGAGGGAAAAAAGAAGGGGGGGGGGAGAATACTTACAGTCATTTCTGAGAAAATTATTGAGCAGTTGGAAGAGTGGGAAGCTCTCCCAGGAATCTTGGGGTTGGGACTCAAGTGCTGAATTCATATCAACGGAAAACAGGGCCCAAAATATCTCCGCATGTTCAGCCAATAAATCTGGCCACCATGAAAAGGCCTGTAGATAAAGAAATATTATGGATATCTCAGAGTAGTCTTTTGAACAAAGCTGAAACATATGATACCAATATTTATCATTGGTAATGACCCAACACCAGTAATTTCTAATATTTGTGCATCAGTGTGTATAAGTAAAAGCACAGAGTACTTATCACATTATAATTTTGAAAAGCAAAATTCTGCAGTGACAGAAATTGATTAAAATGTTAATGAATGCTAATGTTTAGTTTTCCCAAGCAGTTATCAATATACCTTTTAGTATAATGGCGCAACAGCATTACATTACCGTATATACTCGAGTATAAGCCGATCCGAATATAAGCCGAGGTACCTAATTTTACCTAAGAAAACTGGAAAAACTTATTGACTCGCGTGTTTGTTTTTTTTAACTGTCAGGCAAGTTTGGGAAGGCTAAGGAAGCTGCCATACTAAGTATCAAGTACTTGCCATCCTGCTGTGTGCGCTTTGCTTATACCTATATAACATGGCAATAACAGTTAACTTATACCTTGTACTTCAGCCTGCTGTAAAGTCCATAGGAGCCCTTCACATATGAGCTTCCTTAACAAGCCGTGCTGTTACTGTGAGCGCTCCTCACATATGCGGTGCCATAACAAGTTCCCCGTAAAAATGTTTCCCTGCACCCTTTCCCAGAGCTCTTTGCACCTAGTGATGACATTTCAGGAGGTGCAACCATCAATTGAGTAACCTGAAGCTCTTGAATCACCATCTATATTTCCCCCAAAATAAATCAGTTCTAAATCACCAACAGCTTAAGATCGTACACTAAACCCCCCTCCCAATGCAGTCCCTGTGCTCCTCACATACAATGCGTGTAAACTATATACTACTACTATATACTCACATAGGTGCAACAAGTTCCCCGTGTTCCTCATTTTCCCCAGCCCAATGCAGTCCCCGTGCTCCTCACATACAATGCGTGTAAACTATATACTACTACTATATACTCACATAGGTGCCACAACAAGTTCCCCGTGCTCCTCATTTTCCCCAGCCCAATGCAGTCCCCATGCTCCTCACATACAATGCATGTAAACTATATACTACTGCTATATACTCACATATAGGTGCCACAACAAGTTCCCCGTGCTCCTTATTTTCCCCAGCGCGAAGCCGTGCGCGCGCGCCCGCCGGTGGGACCCGTCCGTCCATGGGGGGTGTGTTCTGGGGTGCTGCAGTACATACTTGCGAGCGCTCCCCCCTGACGGGACCCACAACAAGTTCCCTGTGCTCCTCATATTCCCCAGAGCGAAGCCGTGCGCCCGCCTGACCCGGCCGTCCACCGTATATACTCGAGTATAAGCTGAGGCTGTCTTTTTCAGCACATTTTGGGGGCTGAAAAACTCGGCTTATACTCGATTATATATGGTATATTTTCTACATAGTAGTTTATGATGATTTTATAATTACAAAGCAGTAAAATAAATAAGATATAAGGGGAAGGAGGGAACAGGAAAAAAACGTTTTTTTTTTCTCTCCCCATGACTTGTATTCTCTAATATCTCTGTTGTAATTTATATGACTGTACTGGGAAATATGTCTTTCAGTGTTGTCTGATTTATATTTGGAAAATGTAAGGAAAAAGAAACACAAAAGAATTTAATACTTGACAGAAACACAGTACAAAAAGACAGCACAGAAATTAAAGATGGCAGGAGGGTTAAAAAGGGCATCTTTCCAACACAAAACATCAAGCAGGGACAAGCAAGCTCAAGAGAGAGTTGACTGTATTAAAAAAAATCTAAGGCATTGAGAAGTGGGATTCCCAGTGCACAATTTGAAAAAGTGTACTTTACTAAATATTTCTGCACATACCTCTTTTCCCTTTATGAATGAAATGCAATGCAAAGCAGAAAATACATTGTTTAAACAATGAAAGCAAATAATTCTATTTATACACACAAAGTTAAGTTACATAAAGGTACATAAATCATATAACCATACAACAGAACTGAATTTTCTGGACAGTATTGATCAATACAAAATTAAATATCGGTCATCATTAAAGCTGGCTACAATCCAGCAGATAAATTCTGCCAATTTAGTAATTCCTAATCACTCAGATTTAAATAGAACCAGCAGCATACTAGGCCCTTATGGGGCCCAATGATAGCCTATTTGATTGATTTTTGTTCTAGCCTTGGATTGGAAAAGAGAAAAACTCCCTTTAGCAAAAAAATGGTTCAAGCCATATACAGTATACAGTTCTTTCAAAAAAAGCTGGTTACAGGGGACAAAAATGGATTGGCCTGATTTTGCCCACTACTTGTGTAGCCACATTTTACATAGTTCTGCTTATTTGTTTGCCTTGCCTTAGCATTGAAATATGTTAGATAATATTAGGAAGCCCACTATTTCACCTAGACCATTTTGTTTTAGCTACATTTATATTTCAAACAGAAGAAAGTGAAGTATTTTGATTTAGATTTTTTTCAGAAGAGCTTTCCCTCAAGGGATTTCTTTTCATATTTTAGAGACAGATGTTTCTTCAGAATAAAATAAAATTTGAAAAACAAGTTCACACATAGCAGATGTAAGATTAAAAACTGTGTTCATACTGTGTGTTAAACCAGATGTTTTAAAGTATTCTAGTTATACCATCTCACACACACTGAGCTTACACAGTAACAATTAACATTTAAAAGTTTCTTTAAGATATTTTCATACTTCAGGAATGAAAAGCAGTGGTTGATAGGAAAATAGGAAGCTGGCAATAATCATTTACCTCCGAATGATGTTCTTCATTTTGTTGCAATACTTCAATACAGAGTTCAGCAAGATTAATGACATCTTCCAGTTTTTTAGACGCATATTCTTGGTTCATTGACTCTAAATGTGAAGGTAGTTGAGATATTAATAACTGAACTGATTAAAACATATAGAAAATATATTATGGAATAAAAAAATCAGCATTTAACTAAAACAGACCTATGGACCCAAGATGTCAACCTGAAAATAGAGTATTGACAAATCATATTTCACATAGGTAAGCAAATAAAAGAACATAAGAGACTTAGTCTTTAAGCTGTATTCTTTAGCCACTATTTATAAACATTAAAATGCAATGTTTAGAAATGCAACTTCATAGTAACTTCTGCCCCCAGAAACTGCCAGTTCTTTCCAAGGTCTAGCATACAAAGAGAAGCAGACACTTTAGATTTGTTATTCCTATTGCACTGCCTACTGTGCAAGCCTTACCATGACTTATACTTTATAAATGTGAAAATTCCAAGAATACTTACTCTTGAATAGAAAACAGAAAAGCCTAAGATACAGGTTATCTTCAAGCACATGAAACAACACATAACAGAATAAAAAAACATAGTGCTGGGTTCTTGTGGCTTAGATTATAAATTGCACACAAACGAGAAAGTTTGCCAGAAACAACATGCTTTCAAGCACTAGGAAAACAGACCATTACAGCAGAATTAGATAAAACTTATGAAGGAACAATGCAATTATTTTAGCCATTGTACCCAAGCTGAATAAGCACAGAATTATAGATTTAAAAGAAGCATAACATCAAAAAGAAAAATGGTATTCTTTTTATATGGAAGGATTGTTATGGATGATTTTTTGGCAGTGCAGCTTGCTTTGCAGGTATCATTATGACTCACTGGTACACTGTTCAAGAACAGCACTTACAAAATAATTTCCAAGTCAGATTAGTCAAAAGATCTACGTCATATTTAGTCCAAATGGACTGTTGCACTGCTTCTTGAGAAACCCATGACGGGATACAACATACATAATGTAAAAGTTGCCAGCCTAAGTATATTCTATATTTACTCATTGATTTTGTTTCACACTCAGATCTGTTCATATATAATCAAATATAGAGAATAAAAACCCTCCACCAGAGAATAGTCTCTTCACTTAGGTTGGTACTTTGCAAGTGACAAATGAGCCTAAATGCAAGTTACCATTGTTGCGATAAGGAAAGATATCCAATATCTTATTTCTGCAAGTCAAAAACACAAACCATCATTTCAGCAGCTAAAGCTTTGTTTTTGCAACTTTACCACCAAGGTCTTTGGAAACATCTCAATGCAACTATAGCTTTGCATTACAAATAATATTAAATTGTATATAATGTGGACACCATTTTTTGTAAACACTATACATATGCTGCACATTCCTCCACTAAAGTGCTTGTTGGAAATGTTTGATTCATGAACCCCCTGAAGGATCAGCTTTTTTAGGCACCCCTTAAAGGAGAAGGATAGGTAAAAACTAAGTAAGTTCTCTCCTCTCTCCCTCCCTTCTCCTGCTCCCCCCTCCCATAACAATGCATAAGAACTCACTTGCCCCACCCTTAAGAATGTGTGATCTGAGTTCCAATGGCTATAACTGCAGCAGGACACTACCAAGACCAAGCTAAAATGGCAGCTGCTATCAGAGGGAGCTTCTAGGGCATTTCACTCAGGTATAGTAAAGCTTTCTGCAGAATAAATATAGTGTTCTAGGTGGCACTAATGTGGCAAATCTATTGGCAATAAAATTCCAAAATGACTTTTCTTCTCCTTAAGTCTTAACAAGGCAACAGGGATAGAAAAACATTGGTTTATCAGCTATTTGTCTATATATACCATGATTATATAGGACAATGTATAGGACAGCAAATATGTGTTCACCGCAAATCTCATCCCCATTGTCCCCTACCAGGATATCGTAAGTATTTAGGAGAGCAAATAAGCATTATCACTAAATTTTAGACTAACTAGCCTTTATAGGCTGAGCTCCCACTACAACTGTTCCAGACCCAGGGGGTCAGCTGGGAACCACAGCCCAGCTGCTTCTGTGGTTTCTCTAATGTTAAATATTTCTGCACTCCTTGAGTTTCACACTTTTCCTGTTTGTTAGTGGACCATTATTTAAATCACATTTGTCTGTGTATTATTGGGAATAAATAAATATTTTAAAATTTTCCTACCTTTCATAAACTCCAGTTATACAACCTAACTAAAAACATAAGCCATAAAATACATTTAAAAGACCAATTAAATTTGAACTGCTTTTCAAAGGGCTCTTAAAAATGAATTAAGCAGCCCTACAACATAAGAAAACAGCAGAAAACACCCTCATACCTTTATTGTGCGAGGGTATGAGTGAAGGGAGGGGAAAGAAGATTTTTAGAGAGAGTTCTACATAGGACAAACATAAATGAGCCTAGTTTCCCAAATTATAAAATCTCTGGAAAGGGGATTTGAGATTTGGCATATTTGTTTTACCAAAATTACAGATTAATGTCCAACTGATGTTATGGAATTACTTGTAAAATAAAAAAGTCATGATTCCAGCTCAAAAACAAAAACGGCTATGTGGCTAAATATATTATATACATCTCAGTGTAACAGAGAACCTGCAATGTAACTATGTAACCGAGTATAGAATGATACCATGCATTAGACTGTATATGGGATACAAAATTAAACCTCAAAAATATTTCTATACCAACTATACTAGACAATTCATTTTAATGGACCATCATGTTTAATGAGTTCACACGTAAATATTTTGCAGTTTTTTCATATACAAGTACAATTAACTCCCAGTTGCAATATACGACTGATACCTTTATTTACCCCCTAATTGCAATGTAATCTTTATTCCTCTCTAGGGAGCTAATTGACTGTACGGAGAAGTCACCATTTAGCATACCTAGATAGATATCAGATTACATACTGAATTCCCAAATGCATAGACTGTCCCACATGCACAAAGCTTGTGCTGATTTTACATTCAACACTCATGGTTATACTGAGACAGCCACACATAACTAAATGTGTACAAATAACTTGATAAAATATTAAAACAATTATAACAAACCAATAGAAATGTAAAGTATTTCACATACCAGTTATATCAATCCAACAAAAGTATAACATTATTTATTTGAAGAAGAACTGGTTTTTATTGCACTATGCTATCAGCTCTGTTACCTAAAGATTTAAACTGGCAATAAATGTATTAATGAAAATTCTGGTACATATATGTTTGGGGTTACAAACCATGGATATTAGTCAGTTTGTCAAGCTGGCAGGTGTAAAAATGTTTGCCTGTGCATGAACACTATTATATCAGCAGATAAAGAAATGAATAGGAACCACAGCTTAGTTGTCCTTCGGTAATATAACAGGCGGTAGGATGATGGGTGGAGGGGGATATTTTGTGGAATACTATACCATTCCTGAGAAAGAAATGCCCAATGTTTCAGGCCCTAAGCACAAAAGACCAGAAGTAGTTTTGCTTAGGCATCAGGTAAGAGCTCAACTGGCTATGAGAATATCAAATACACCGCAATAAGAACTAGGACTCAAAAGAGATAACATGAAGATATCAGGACAGATTACATTTTTTCCCTTTTGAGTTTTTACTGTGACTAGTCCATTACGTCAGAATGCTTTTAGGGTGAAGAGACACTGAGCTACTAGTAGAAGCTAATATTTCATGGCTACTAAACCCCAGAAAATACCCTGCCATAGACAATACTGAGAATTGCCCCTGCTAAAACACATGTAGAGCCAATTATCAGTAAATGATCCACATTGTCTGTTTTAGTAGCATCAACAAGTAGCTGCTACTAGCAGTGCTTTGTGTCTTCACCCATAAGCAAACGGCTATAAATACATGATCAAAAGATGCAGTAAACTGACATATAAACCACCCCCCAATAATTAAACAGGAAAACAATGTTGAATCAGGATAGACAGCTAACAAATACCTTAAGGCTTGGCTAATAGGGTATTTGACTGCTACCACAATCACCCAAAAAAAGTGGGGTGGTCTCCCATCTTTGGTCATGGTAACTTTCTAGAAATGTAGGTCCCTTAAGAATACAGTGTGGCAAAAGGCCAAACCCTCAATAATGTTCAAACATTATGCAGATAGGGGCATTTGACCTCAACTAATTGCCACATGATCACAGTGGTGGTCAAAATACTCCATATGCCAATATTCTTAGAAATATGACAGCAAATATCTTAAAGAAAAGGCTTATAAATCAGGTAAATATGTGCAATTTACAAAGTGAAAGATAAAACATGCATTATCACCTGATTCCTTTACTGCGACTGGAAAGATTAGGGAATGAAAAGAAAACAAATTAAAAATAAATAAAATGCAGTACTGAAATTTGTAAAAAGGTTAGATGTGTAGTTTTCTCAATTCTATAAAGCTGCTGCACTCTGAAATTACAAAGAATGATGTAAAGTGTGGTTCTAAATCCTAGCACCATGTAAACAACCTTTATGCAGGGATTGTGGTTTAACAGCAGCTGGGGACCCAACACAACAATATCCAGCATCTGTCATCCTCCTCAATTATTTTAGTATAAGTAATGTTGCCAATCATTATTTGAAGGTGTGTACAACTCAGCTCTTCTTAGATCAATCAAAACAAAGACAGTATTCTTAAATATCCATTGTCTGTGTTATTTGCAATCCAATGTTTCTTGTCTGTATGCATTTTGTATACTGGCCTTTCATTAAGTGTGCTTTTTGCTCTGATTATAGAAAACTGGTTAATTTTGGAGCTATAATGGTTATGGTGAGATGTGATTTTGGAACCATAGAGCTCTAAGATTAGAACCCTAGTAGTAAATATACATATGAATTATGGTGAAGTTCATCCATATCCTGTAATGAGATTCTAAGACCATACATCCATTTAAAGATCAAATACTTTATAATTCCCAGGAATAGTAACTAACCTTCACATTTTTTCATTTACAATTTGCTTAATATTTGCCTGCATTATAAAAGAATTTAATGTCTGCAAATATTCTCTGAAAATATCATGTTGAATTTTAAACAAAGTCTGTTTTAAACATTGATTTTTGCTACCAATTTTTCCTGGCTACTCTACCCTAGATGATCCCTCTAAAGCAAACTGTATCAGAGTTTGCATAGTAATACTGATATTCTGGTTTCTCAAAAACATACACGCAGGTTAAGTCTCCCCATGAAAATAATTCTTGTGTGTCTGTGCATGTGTATACAGGTATATGACCCATTATCCAGAATGCTCGGGACCAAGGGTATTCCGGATAAGGGGTCTTTCCGTAATTTGGATCTTCATACCTTAAGTCTACTAAAAAATCAATAAAACATTACACCCAATAAGATTATTTTGCATCCAGTAAGGATTAATTATATCTTAGTTGGGATCAAATACAAAGCACTGTTTTATTTGTACAGAGAAAAAGGCAATCAATTTTAAAAATCTGAATTATTTGATTAAAATGGAGTCTATGGAAGACAGTCTGGATATTGGGTTTCTGGATAAGGGATCCCTTACCTGTACCTGACTGTAATAATGACGCTTGATTTAAAAGGGATCATGTCACCAAAAACAAAAGTTTACTTTTAAACCAGTAAAATAACACAAAATATACTACTTTATTAAAATACCAATTTGAATATTTAAAAAAAAAAAAAAAAAAAAGGAACAGCATCTATGTGTAAATGCATTCAAATTACATAAAGTTCCAAGTTAGGAGTATGGGGTGGGAAGTATAGGAGCTGTTAGTATATGAAAGGGCAAGGCACAGAAGCAAGAGGCACTTTGGCAATGCCGGAAAATTGTAGCTTTACTGATAGATCATGGTAAATTATGGCAGGTATTTATTGATATTTTTTACTAATGATTTTGTCATGAAAAAAGGCACAATTTTCTTATGATTTATTTAAAATAAAACAGAGACAAATCCAAAAGAAACCTAAAACCTATGCGGATCATGTAGAAGTCAATGGCAGATGTTCTTTTCACAACTAGAGGATCTTTCTTTGCTTTGTGATTTTAGAGGTTTTCAGGTTTTGATGCTTTAATTTGTGTGACAATATGATAAAGTTGAGGTTTTTGTTTTTTTCCTTTTAGTACTTGTAGTCGTTTCAAAAGAACTCTAAAACCATGAAAATCAGAATCTAAATAAATCTACAACTATGTCTTGGGTATGAGGTCCTTACGGGTGGGACAGATTTGTACAAAGTTCAACTTCACTACTTCAGTATTATTTTTATAATTTTTACATTTATCTTTATTCAGATATAAAGCAGATACGATATTTTCCAACGTTACTGTGGGAAAAACAATGCAACAAAACTCATGCAACCTTTATTTCTCATGCACTACCATATTTGAAAATGACCTTGAAAAGAACATGCATGTTTTGTTGGAAAAAAGTCAATTGTGAATGACAATCACATTGTTCCATTGATTTTCAATGAAGCTATATAATCTAGACCAGTGCTGTCCAACTTCTGCGGTGCCGAGGGCCGGAATTTCTCTAGCATACATGGTGGAGGGCCGCTAATGTAAGCCAGTTTTGACCACTCCCCCTTTTTTAAACCACACCCACTTCAAACCACACCTATTTTATCACAATGGTGGTAGCACAGCAAAATCCCAAATGCTTGGTCCTTACTGCGGGGATATCAACCGTCATTCATATGTGAAAGAACTACATTATGTCATATTAAAATAAACCCTTAAATCCATATGCCTCCTCCTCCCCTGTGGATAGCACAGCAACCCCCGGCACATAATTACACAGCTTAGGGACCATTTAATGGCTATTTTCAACTGCTAACAAACCCGCAACAAACCCCTGCCAGGCTCACCTTCCACAGGCACCATAGGGCAGACAGAGTATGGCACACACAGGCACCACTCTGCCTGCCCTACCCTGCCTGTGTGTGCCATACTCTGCCTGCCCTATGCTGCCTGTGTGTGTCATACTCTGCCTGCCCTCCCTTGTCTGTCTGTGCCATACTCTGCCTGCCCTACCCTGCCTGTGTGTGCCATACTCTACCTGCCCTGTGCTGCCTGTGTGTGCCATACTCTGCCTGCCCTTAGCTGCCTGTGTGTGCCATGCTCTGCCTGTCCTACCCTGCCTGTGTGTGCCATAACCTCCCTGCCCTATTGCTGCCTGTGTGTGCCATACTCTGCCTACCCTACCCTTCCTGTGTGTGCCATACTCTGCCTGCCCTACTCTGCCTGCCCTACCCTGCCTGTGTGTGCCATAACCTCCCTGACCCATGCTGCCTGTGTGTGCCATACTCTGCCTGCCCTACCCTACCTGTTTGTGCCATACCCTCCCTGCCCTATCATGTCTATGTGCCATAATCTGCCTACCCTATGCTCCCTGTGTGTGCCATACACACAAGCAGCATAGTCCAGGCAGTACCTACAAGGTCTGAGGTGTGAACAGGTGAACAATGGGGGTGATTACATCTTGAGCCTGATGTGTGCACTGCAGGGGGTGAACAATGTAGGGATTAAAAGGTGTGAACAACACAGGGGATTACATGTTTAAACAATACAGGGGGCTTATAGCCTCAATCTGAGGTGTGAGCCATGCAGGGGGCCAGTTAATCACAGTACTGATACCATTTAAGGCTTACACAAAGGAAAGCCATCAAAGCAGCCAGACAGGTGGGGGGCCACACAGAGGGGGGTCGCCAGTTGGACAGCACTGATCTAGACTATTTTCATAAAGTCAATAAAAACACTCGACTACAAAATCATGAAAAATGCCATCTTGAATTTTAGGAAATCAGCCCCATAGACAAATGTAAATATTTATATATAAAAGAATATCATCCAGCAGATTTTTGCAGCATCTTTCATCTATTATGTTGAAGTCATCTTGATATTCATGGCAGAGTGTAAAAACGCAAACTTGGCCTACAGAGCGAACCCCCTATGCCGTTTCTAGAGACAAGTGGTATTACAAGTTTTCTGATACTGTACCATGACGGCTCCTTATCTAAAAGATGTTCATTCTTGTTAAAGTATATCCATAAACAAAAACTATCACAGTAAATTATAGCAAACTGGCCACTAAGGAATTTTCCTCTTTACAGCTGAGATCTAATATTGGTCTCCATAGCAATGCAGCGGTCTTTTTGGCTTCCTTAATTGTTACAGTTTCATCTATACACGTTTATTGCAGAGACTGACCGGGAACGATCTTAGCTTACAAATTGATATCTGAATATGTTGTTTCTCTGATTAATGCAAACTGCTCTTCTCTAAAAGCTAGGAAGGAAAGTGGAGGCTGAATCTTTAAAAAAATGCTAATGCAAGAACTAGTGCAGAATAGTCATAAAAGCATGTCTGTAGAATGGCTGTAGAACATGTATTATGATGGCATTTTCTGCAGAAAATGGTAACATATATTACAGACACATTGATCTATAAAATAAAAAAGGAATATTATAGACAAAGCACTAAATTTGAAACAGATTGGGAATTAAGCACCTACTGAACAAAGGCTTTGGAGGAAATTTTTAAATTTATGATCTACAAACTACTGTTAAAATTGTCAAGAAACTGCAATTCTGAGCAACTTTCCAATATATGTTATTTACTTTCTACAATTTTAGTTTTATTTTTTATAACTTATGTTTCTATTCAGGCCCCTATTCATAATGCAACCTCTCATTCAAACCACTGCCTGGTTGCTAGGGTAATTTAGAACCTAGCAACCAGATAGCTGCTGAAATTTCAAAATGGAAAGCTGCTGAACAAAAAGCTAAATGTTTTAAAAACCACAAATAATAAAAATGAACATCAGTTGCAAATGGTCTCAGAATCTATATCATACTAAAAGTTAATTCAAAGGTGAACAATCCCTTTAACAGAAACAGACCTGATGAGCAGTATAGAATGTCACATATAATTACTACTATTAATTTCAATTAAATTTTTAAATCTAAACCCACTGAAAATGTGTAATAAATGTATAGTAGCAAGTTGCTTAGGATTACATCTTCTTTTGCTAGGTAACATTTATGTTACAATAAAAGGCAACAAAAGATTAATGAACATATTCACACTATAAACAACAGCCTTTTTACAAACATGAGGAAAAGCTGAAATGTATTTCTTATTGTTCATTTGTGGCGCATAGTGCCTAGCTCTTAATGAGAACAGATGAACAAAAACTGCATGTGTCAAAGCAACATATACACACACAGCAAAGAAGAAAGTATTACTAAATCCCTTTCTCACTCTCTATGAAATTACAGAAAAAATGGTTAACATAATGCCAATATGGGAGGGAATTGAAAAGAGACTTGAACATGTAAAGGTAAACAAAGGTCCAGGACCAGATGGTATTCATCCCAGGGTATTAAACGAGCTTAGCTGTGATTGCCAAACCTTTTCACTTAATGTTTCAGGATTCGTTGAGGTTTGGCAGGGTCCCGAGAGACCGGCAAATTGTTAATGTGGTGCCGTTATATAAAAAGGGATCCAGTTCTCAGCCTGAAAACTATAGGCCTGTTAGTCTGACATCAGTAGTAGGAAAACTTTTGGAAGGGGTAATAAGGGATAGGGTACTTGAATACATTGCAGTTCACAATACTATAAGTTTGTGCAAGTATGGTTTTATGTGTAACAGATCTTGCCAGACTAATTTAGTCGCCTTTTATGAGCAGGAACCTCAATTCTGGAATGGCAGTTGATGTCATCTACTTGGACTTTGCAAAAGCGTTTGATAAAGTACCTCACAGAAGGTTAATGATGAAATGGAGGAATATTGGCCTAGAACACAATATTTGTAATTGGATAGAGAACTGGCTGAAGGATAGATTACAGAGAGTGGTGGTAAATGGAACATTTTCTAATTGGACCAGTGTGGTTAGTGGAGTACCGCAGGGGTCAGTCCTTGGTCCTTTGCTTTTTAACTTGTTTATTAATGACCTGGAGGTGGACAGAGAAAGTACCATTTCTATTTTTGCTGACAACAAATCGTGCAGAACTGTAAGTTCAATGCAGGATGCTGCCGCTTTACAGAGCGATTTGACAAAACTGGAAAACTGGGCAGCAAACTGGAAAATGAGGTTCAATGTGGACAAAAGCAAAAGTTATGCACTTTGGTGGAAATAATATAAACGCAAGCTATCTACTAAATGGTAGTTTGTTGGGGGTATCCTTGATGGAGAAGGATGTGGGGGGTTTTGTAGATAACAAGTTGTCTAATTCCTGGCATTCCCTGTCATTTGGTGGCTACTAAAGCAAATAAAGTGCTGTCTTGTATAAAAAAGGGTATTGATTCAAGGGATGAAAACATAATTTTGCCTCTTTATAGGTCCCTGGTAAGGCCTCACCTTGAGTATGCGGTGCAGTTTTGGGCTCCAGTCCTTAAGAAGGATATTAATGAGCTGGAGAGAGTGCAGAGACCTGCAACTAAACTGGTAAAGGGGATGGAAGATTTAAGCTATGAGGTTAGACTGTCGAGGTTGGGGTTGTTTTCTCTGGAAAAGAGGCATTTGCAAGGGGACATGATACATTAGAGGGGATTATAGGCAGATAAGGGGTGTTTTTTTTTCCATAAAAACAATCAACGCACCAGAGGCCACCCTTTTAGATTAGAGGAACGGAGCTTCCAGTTTTTTTTTTGCAGTTTTTGTAAATGCTTTTAAGAGGGGCCTGGATGAGTTCTTGAACAAGCATAATATCCAAGGCTATTGTGACACTAATATCTACAGTTAGTATTAATGTTTGTATATATAGTTATGTATGTGAGTGTATAAATAGGTAAGTATAGTTTGTGTGTGCCGAGTTTACTTGGAAGGGTTGAACTTGATGGACTCTGGTCTTTTTTTAACCCTATGTAACTATGTAATACTATTTGGTATAGTGATAGAAGAACTAATTTAACACTTGATATAAGTGGTTTTATTTAAGAATAATGGGTGAGGACATTAAAACTGACGTCTGCTTAACTGCATTTATATTATCATTATTATATACTACTATTATATACTACTACTACTACTATTATATAAATATTTATTTTTATATAACACATGTTTATAAAGAGCCAACGTAATCTGTAGCGCTGAACTTTAAATGTTAATACTCTCAATACAGTTACATAAAGCTATACAATATTTATAAATTTACAGAAACAGATCTGCATATTATTTATAAGAAAGCTCTGTAGTACTGCCAACTATTTCCTACAGTGATATCCTCAGAAAGCTTTTAAAGCATGCAATTTAATTGAGACTAAATATTCATGGATATTTGATTAGGGGATGTTAAACCTAATTTCTGATCAATTATATTCATATAATAATGCTCTATTATACAATTATATAATAATATACAATGTTATATTAACACAAGAGGCAATTACACTAGTGATACGGTAAAAAGGCTTTATATACTAATGACAACAGCTAAATATATTACACTATAGCAGAACTGTTGAATTACCTTAGGTTAAGACCTACAGTTGATGAGTATTTTTTGTAAAAATTATTTTTCTGATATAGTTTTTTAGCAATCATTATAATGTAAAGAAAATAAGTAATTTAGGCTGGAAACTCATTAGTAGTTAAAGCCACATACATAAATAACATACACAACATACGCATTTATTTACAGGTCAAGTTGAATTCTATCTGATTTCACACTAAGAGAATAAAAAACATAAATAGTATAAAACTATTTACAAACCTTCTATTTTTGCATATTCAGTAAGGCGGGTATAATTGATTAGAGCCGCATTTTCAAGGCACTTTCTTACAATTTTCTTCACTTCCTCTGCAGGTACAGGAGTCGCAATGTCTTTCATTAATACCTGAACAAAAAGAGCAGTGATATTTGCAGGGTAGAAAACTTATAATCAATACGACAGTAACATGAAACCACTTTAATTACTAATTCTATGACCATCCTATTTCTGCTATGGCAACAAAACTAAACATGGCTCCCTTGACTTAAAATACCAGTTTTTAAGCTATAGGAGATGTTCACCCAGCAATTTGTAAATGTTATACCTACTAAAAGCAGTATTTTTGTATCCTTTTCTGCTCTCTTGTTCTGATAAGGTGAACAATCAGCAAAAAAGGCCTTCAAGCACGCTAGGAATATACAGGGCCAAAAACGATGAAAGTAAAAAATTCTTTATTGTTGTAGAGTTAAAAAATGAATATATCCAATGGCCCTATGTGTTTTGTGCCCAAAGGCACTCAATCATGTATATACTGTATGTATGTATAACTTTATTTATAAAGTGCCACAAGGGTACGCAGCTCTGTACAATCTTACAAAATACAAAATTACACACAGGGAGGACAAATGTTATAATAAATAAATAAATACAATAAATATATATAAATGCACAGGGAATAAGTACCATGTGGTATGAGACACAGTAGGAAGGAGGTCCCTGCCCCATAGAGCTTACAATCTAAGTGGTTGGAATCATGAGCTAAAATTAAGCTTACATGGTTACATTTGGATTCCCTTTTATTATATATAATGAAAAATAATTGTACAGAAAAATAAAAGTTAAGTGCACATAGATCCTAATCAATATATCCTATTGATCAAATAGAAAAAAAATAGCCAATATGTGGCCATCCGTTAATATTATTGTCATGGTCAAATAAAGCATTTGTATAAAAAAACTGAAATAAAAATAAAGGGGTACAGCAAGTTTTTCCATTTTGAAAAACTATTTTTACAATTGATTTTTAGAGATACACAGAATTCTTGCATGGTATTTTGATTTGTTTAAAGGGTAATATTTTA
Organism: Xenopus tropicalis; assembly: GCF_000004195.4. Taxonomy (NCBI): domain Eukaryota; kingdom Metazoa; phylum Chordata; class Amphibia; order Anura; family Pipidae; genus Xenopus; species Xenopus tropicalis. Next base: position 69,986,388 of record NC_030679.2, read on the forward strand.
TTTAATTAAACACAATGCATACCAAGTATTGTGCACACACATTTTAATTGTTATTAAGAAATTAAAATAGTATTCGTGAAAATCCTCATCACATAACCGATATAACTTATTTGAGAAAAGCTCATTACTCGCATACATTTTATTTTAGTATAAATAATATTATGTTGGAACAATCTATAAAAACAGGCCATTAAATAAAATGCCACTGCTGAGATATGCAAGTAGATTTGCATCAAATGTTAAACAAGGAAACAAGGCAAAGACTCTGAGATGAAGGACTTCTATACATTTTGAAAATGTTTACTGTTTGTCCTGTTTCGCTACCCCAAACTTTTGCCAGATTCACCTATTACTAGTATAAATGCTTAAATTAATTTAGTACTACTTTATTGTACATTTGGAAACTAATCTGGTAAAATGATTTAGTGCTATTGGATTCTAGTCCGCTTCCCTCCATAATGATCCTGGAGAACAAGGATATAGAACTTACCCTTTCCATTAATGATAGAGTAGCTTTCAAAGCACCTTCTGGCCTTCCGAAAGGAAAACAGTATCTATAATACACAATAAAATATACTATTTAACTATTTACTTTAAGATTTTAAAAGATCAAGAAATTAGTTTTATGCATAGCAAATGCTATAGTCAGGAGTAGACTGTAACACTACTATAGAAATAGTTAAAGTTAAGATTTACACCACTGACCTCTTTTGAATCAAGGTTGACAATATGGATTACAGCACAAGAGGTATTAATCCACAGTTACTTAATTGATAAGTCTTTGACAAATGACTTAGAAAGTATCACAACAATGAATTCTTTGAATTTTATAATTCAAAGAATACACTAGCAAAACAGGCTTCATTCTTTATTTAAGCATGTGAAGGACAGGCAAGGTAGGAAAATGAAACAGGCAGAACCAACCGTACAGGCAAGGCTGGTTAAAGACCAATAGAAATGTACTAGGGGCTAAGCAAAATTCAAGATCAAGTACAGGTGTGGAACCTGTTATCCAGAATGCATGGGACCTGGGGTTTTCCAAAAAAGGGATCTTTCCATAATTTGGATCTCCATAACTTTGCTAAATATCATTTAAATAAACCCAATAGGCTTGTTTTGCCTCCAATAAGGATTAATCATATCTTAGTTGGGATCAAGTACAAGGTACTGTTTTATTATTACAGAGGAAAAGGGAATCATTTTAAAAACTTATATGGGAGATGGCCTTCCCGTAATTCAGAATTTTCTGGATAAAGGGTTTCTGGATAAGGGTCCCATTCCTGTACTCCAGTGCTGTCCAACTTCTGCGGTGCCGAGGGGCAGAATTTCTCTAGCATACATGGTGGAGGGCTGCTAATGGAAACCAGTTTTGACCACTCCCCTTTTAAACCACGCCCACTTCAAATCACACCCATTTTATCACAATGGTGGTAGTGCAGCAAAAACCCAAATGCTTGGTCCTTACTGCGGGGATATCAACTCTCATTCATTTGTGAAAGAATGATATTATGTCATATTAAGACACACCCTTAAATCCGTATTCCACCTCCTCCTCCCCTGTGGATAGCACAGTAACCCCCAGCACATAATTACACACCTTAGGGACCATTTAATGGCAACTGCTAATAAACTTGCAGAACAAACCCCTGCCAGGTTCACCTCCCACAGGCAGCATAAGGTGAGCAGAGTATGGCACACACAGGCAGTACTCTGCCTGCCCTATGCTGCCTGTGTGTACCATACTCTGCCTGCCCAATGCTCCCTTTGTATGCCATACTCTGCCTGCCCTATGCTGCCAGTGTGTACCATACTCTGCCTGCCCAATGCTGCCTGTGTGTGCCATACCCTCCCTGCCCTATGCTGCCTGTGTGTGCCATACTCTGCCTGCCCTACCTGTGTGTGCAATACACACAGACAGCATAGGCCAGGCAGTACATACAATGTCTGAGGTGTGAACAGGTGAACAATGTGAGTGATTACAGCCTGAGCCGGAGGTGTGGACACTGCAGAGGGTAAACAATGCAGGGATTAAAAGGTGTGAACAACACAGGGGATTACATTTTTAAACAATACAGGGGGTTTGCAGCCTAAATCTGAGGTGAGAACAATGCAGGGGGGGGCAATTAATCTCAGTACTGATACTATTTAAAGTTTACACAAAGGTAAGCCATCAAAGCAGCCAGACAGGTGGGGGCCACACAGAGGGGGGTCGCGGGCCGCCAGTTGGACAGCACTGCTGTACTCCAAAAATGTGTCTGGGCTGGCAGAGGTCAAGATTAGTCAAAATAAGAAACAAAATCAAGCAGTTGTCCAATATTAGCAGCATATAGACAAAGGACAGGCAAAAAGAAGCTAAGAATAGTAAACTTCACAGGCGTCACCGGTCTCTAAACATTTGATTTCCACGGACAGAATTAAGTCCCAGGATTCTGGCCTCCCAGCCCCGATGCAATGACATTGCAGCCTCTGCATCTGTGGCAATTCTTTTGTAGCCTGTTTGCTATAAGATCTATATCATACAAGTACATTCAAATGATAAAAATGCATCTTAAACAAGTTTAGATAAAACCTTTGTTACTCTACAAACATTCCTAGAAACAAAAATAAAACACATACAACACAAATCCTCCCTCTCATCTTTTGGTTTACATATAACTCCATTCTTCTGTAATCCTGCTGCTTGGTGTTTAGGGACACCTAAAGTTAACTAGCTCATTTGTTAATTATCAGGATTAATCTGTAATCTCTGCACCTAATCCACATTTAAATAACCCTTAAATAATGCTGGTATTTTTTTATTCTACAGGGTGTAATAGGTCTTTATCAATAAGTAACACACACTTCTACTTTGCTGCCCATTGTTTACATCTCTTAACTCAGTCTATAAATGTGTGTTACAGATCTCAGGATTACTCAGAACACATTGGATAAAGACATCCCACTGGGCATTTTCTAAAGTGTCATTAGGCCCAGGAGAAGTGTAAATAAAAGAGCACATTTTAAGCACCTCTCATTTAGGATTAGATATACAGTTGGTAGCAACGGCCTTAATTAACAATATATAAAAAGTAAAACCATTGTAATCAGTGAAGCAAGCTGACTGACAGAATATATTTTGTAATATTAGTAGGTTTTAGGTATGGCTAGATGAACACAAATATACACAAGCAGTGCTAGTTAAATGTGAGTAACAGGAAGACACCTGCAATAATTTACTGCCATTGATAAAACCAGAAAATATTTTGCATGGAGGTACAGCACTAGGGCCGTGCATTAGCGTTGCATTTGTTAAGCATTCTCACCAGAGGAATTCAAATAATATACATTTGTACAAAGATAAAATTACTTAAAGTGATACTGACACTAAAAAACTACTCTTGAAAATATGAATTGCTCCCAGAACAATGTCAATACGGGAACTATTTAAAAGTAGTGTGAACTACAAATTATTTTGGTTGAGAAAAGGTTTAGAAAACCCCCTCCCAAGATTTCTGAAAATGGCGCACAGAAAATACATGATGCCAAAGACTTATTATAGAACTCCTTTACAACATACATACAACACAGGTATTTCACTGCTCAAAGTTCTGATCTGCAAAACCCAGCCACTGATTCAAAGTCCCCCACTGAAAAAGTCATTTTAATATTAGTTGGTAAAAACTAATGAAGTCTAAGCCTTACCGCCACATGTATGTATGAATATGTATGAACACTATACATGTTAATGTATTTTGGTAGGGCAATCCATGATGAGCCTCTATAATGAAACATTTGCTGAGCTCCTTTGTTAATACTGTTTAATAGTTATAAATAATGAACATGATTATATATTTATCGCCAGTATGGCAAGCATCTTTGGTTAAGATTCTCATACATAGTAACAGCCTCCCTAATGCAAACAGGCATTTAAATACGCTTCTGCTAAAAATGCATGTTAAATGCATTTAAAGTCATATATTAAAATGCTATGCGTTTTTAATTAAATACATAAAAACTTAATGACTTGAATATGTCTTTATTTCAATATATTCTAAATGTGTCTATCAAATTCATGAAAATTCACTGAGAAAAAGTTGCCAATGTTGGGAAATGAGCCCCATGTCATTGTCTGTCATTGTAGGTTCACATTCCTTATGATCTTTCTCTGACTGATGCAGCTAGTTTTAGAATCAGGATGATTAAATGCAGAATTCAGGTATTATAAGCAAAATGTGCCACCTGCTTATAAAATAAATTATTCTACAGCCTTGTGCTTTTTATTCTTTTGCTCTTCACAGTTGTGGTTCCTGACATCCTCGTGAATTACATTAGGAATAATTTTCTACTATTTGTTATTTTTTTTCGACAATTCAACAATAATTCAGTAGGATGTTTTACAATAGGTTAAGCAACCTCATATCAATAATAAAACACAGGAGGGATAAGATTCCCTGATGTTGACAAACTAAAAGAATAATAAAAAAAAAAAAACTAAAAAGAAACACCTGGGAAAATGTATAGAAGCATATAGGCATGTGCAGTGTCTCTCCCCTAGCTCATTAGTATGACTGAGGAACAGGTGTCACATTTAAGTACTCTGTGGCATGCTTACTGAAACAAGGCTACCCCCCCAAAAAAAAAATATTACTGTTAAATTGCTCTCCTTACCAGTTTTGCATTCTAAATTATTTCAATTCGTCTTTACTTTTTATACATTGGTCGTTTGATACTGCTTTTGACACTGCAACTCTAAACCTCTATGCTGGTTGGTGGGTGGCCTGAACCCCAATAGGGTTAAATGACTGATGCAGGCAGAGTTTGTTAATGCTACTCTTTATAGCTTTTTCCATATAGATTTTAAAGCTGCTGTAACTGTACAATATTGTGTCATGAGACTACTCCTGCATAAGTCATTTAATGGGGTCGTTTACAAAACTTATTTTAAAATAGTACTCTGCAAATAATGCTTATTACTCACTTTGTTTATTTCTTAGGGGGAGATTTACCAAGACCCATGCGAACGCTCCGAGCGTATTCTCGCTGATTTTTTCGCGCGGGCGTGAGAAAAATTCGGAAAGGCTCTGCCGCTGTTTACAATGGTTCAGTACGAAAATTCCGTGACTTTCGGATCGCCAATACGATATTATCGTGACTAATACGATTTTTTCGTAAAATTTTCGATCTTCAGAAATTTTCGTTTCCAATCCGAATTCCTCCCATTCGGGATTTAAACTCGTGTTTTGATAAATCTGCCCCTTAGTGTTTTTGTAAAATGTAAATTTTAAAAAATGAAATATAGCTATTCCCTACTGATGGAGCAACCACAGAAACTAAAACTAGTTACACCCACATTAACAGATTACTGCTTGGATTCACATAGCATATTTTTTTTGATAGAACTACAGAAACACTGCAATCTGTTAATAGTGACTGTATTTGTAGGGAAAGTGGCAGGTCTGCGCTGATTGGAGCATTTTTTGCGCACTGCAATTTGACACAAAAGTAACTACATTCATGAAAAAAGTCATTTTTAAAAATTTTAATTGCACCTTTACAGCCAATCTTTGCCAGCAAATGCTTTATATCATACCTAAAAATTACTTTTATATTATTACCTAAAATGGCTTATCTGGTTCTGTAAAAGTGATGCAAGTTGTCCTTTAATAGCTTCAAAGCGATCTTTTTCTTCCATTGTTACCGTTCCAATTCCATCTGGCCTGTGGGAAAAAGAATACAACTTCAGCACCTCAATTGAAAGAAGAGTAAATTTAATTTATGCATTTCAATTCCCAGCTTAAATTTCTAACCAGCTTTAAATAAATTGTTTACCACGTATAAATGGATCCCTTGTACTGTGTTCCTGCCTCCATTGAAAGAAGAGTAAATATGTATGCATTTCAACTTTTAATTTAAAGGAAAACTACTATGGATGCACCGAATCCCAGATTCGGTTTGCGATTCGGGCAAAATCCAGCCTTTTTTTCAACCGAATCCGAATTTTCATAAATTAGCATATGCTAATTGGCATTTGGAAAGGGTTACATTTGAGGGGTTTCTATAAATATATAAAGCTCATATATAAAACCCTGCTTCATCTAAATAAATAATTTTCATAAAAATATACTTCTTTAGTAGTATGTGCTATTGGGTACTCCTAAATAGAAAATTTTACGAATTATGGCCGCCTTCTGGGATCATAGGAATCACAGTGCACACAAACAAGCCAAGGCACACATACATGCTAGGCCACATCAGCCAATTAATGGACAGTGTTCGGCCTTTTGCTTCCACACTACTTCCTGTTACAGAGTTTTCAGTGACAAAAAGCCCAACCTGCTTTAGTAATACCCCTCTTTGGTGTTTGTTATTGGTACAGGTTTGACCCCTTATCCGGAAACCCATTATCCAGAAAGTTACAAATTACGGTAAGGCCATCTCCCATAGACTCCATTTTAATAAAATAATTCACATTTGAAAAAATGGTTTCCTTTTTCTCTGTAATCATAATACAGTACCTTGTACTTGATCCCAACTAAGATATATTTAATCCTTATTAGAGCCAATACAATACTATTGGGTTTAAATACTGTTTAAATAATTTGCTTAGTAGACTTAAGGTAAGAGATCCAAATTACGGAAAGACCCCTTATCCGGAAAACCCCAGGTCCCGAGCATTCTGCATAACGGGTCCCATACCTGTACTAGTACTTCTTTTTTATTTAAGAACAAGGAACATATCGCTTTCAAATAGAAGCCTTTACTTAATACAGTCTTAAAAGCTGTCTAGATTGCACCACACTGACCCTTTCTATGCAGCAGTGCACTGAAAAAAAAAAGAAACCGCTGACTTCTCTTTCCAGGTCTGAGAAAAACCAAGACCGGAGCATGGGTAGGAGAGCGCCTTGAAATCAGAAGCAGGATGTGAGCTAAACTTTCATTCATATAAAGGTCAGCACACAAGAGAGAGTGATGTTGCAGACAAAGGGGATGGATTCTCTTAGCACATGCGCAGAAACAGTACATTTCCCATATTGATTAGGTCATTCAGGGAAACATAGTGGTGAAGTTTAAAGATATGGACAGTGTACTATAACAAATGAATGTAAGTCAGGGAGGCACTTTTTATAAATAATGACCAATTTTTTTGGTTATGAAAACTGATCCTCCGTGACTAGGCACTCCTTCCCATTGTTTTATTTTCTTACCATGTTTATTTTCTCATGCCCTTACAAGGGGTAAAGCTCCATTGGGCTGGGGGCATTTCAAGGGCTTGTACTTTATAATTCAGATTAGTTGGAGCATCTGTGACTGGACTGATGATAAAAATGGTTCTAAGACAAATCATGTGATGCTCCAGTTCCTTTTTTTTTTTATACAGGATGCAAGTTAAAAATCTGTGATAAAGTTGCAAGCTGGTGGCATGTGGTGCAGTGGGTTTAGTATAAGAAAGGGTCCCAGGGCACACTATGGGGTATATTTATCATGCTGTGTAAAAAGTGAAGAATTACCGGTGATGTTGCCCAGGTCAACCAATCAACAATTAGATTTCAACAGTTAGAAAACCAAAAAGCATCTGTTAATAATAATAATGTTTTACTCCACTTTTTACCAGGCCCGGATTTGTGGCGAGGCCAAAAAGGTGGGAGGGGAGCAGAGAAGGGCGCCGACCTATGGGCACCCAATAATGAAATCCAGCACTGCTTTTTACACAGCATGATAAATATACCTCTAAGTTTAACAACTTCACACACAGTTTTGTAATAATGTTGCCATTTTCCAGGCAGAACTGCTTGAGGTTCTTCAGGTCAGTTGGATTTACATGAATTTTCAAATAGTGCCAGAGAGTCTTCATTGGGTTGAGATCAAGGAAAGTGTTGGAATTCACTTTTTTTTTGTTCCTGAGCAGTTACTAAATTACTTTGGGCAAAGATGAACTGTAACCCAAGCTTTAGTTTAGCTTAGCAGACTGAACTAGCTCTCTTGCAATGTTTTAGACCACAGCATAATGCTTCCATCTTTTTATTTTAAAGGGCATGTCAACCCCAAAAATAATTTTTTGCATAATTAAAGAAAACAATTCTAAACAATTTTCCAATATGAAATCATAAAAAAATTGTAGAGCTTTAAAAGTTATTTGTAAATGTAATTGCTATTGAAAGCAGTATTTGCTGAACTCCTGGTTGTTACTTTTTAAACAATGTTGCAACTTGTCCTTTAAAGATAACAATACCTGGAATGGCAGGAGTTTTGGGGATGGATCATTAACATGAATACATAAAAAGGCTCCACTGCACCCAATGGAACCTGCCAGCACTGTGTAGGGCTTTATTCGGACAATGCAATAAAAATCAAGACAACTAAAAAAAAAGGTTGTTATATGCTGAAGAACGAAATAACTGATTTGACAATGCAACTGAATACTTTTTGAATATTTTTATTTTAGGTGACTCCAAGCTTACAGCGTAACAGAAGACCAGAGCACAATGAGCATGTGCAGTGCAACAGGAATTTTAAAGATGGCCTTACAAGATCCAAAGATCGGGAGCGGATTTGGACAATTATGAAGACATGGAATATTACATGTCCATTACATATTAAATTACAGGGCTACTTAGACTTGGGGTTATTACATTAAATTCAGTATATAAAATACAGCATTTCTAGACATTCTGTTTTAGGTTTCAGTTCCCGTTCAACTATTATCACAATCTGTTGGTAGATGGGTTGCATTAAAGTGCACCTGAAACTCAAGGCACAGAATTACCATTATATAAGCACACACACACACCCCCACCCCCAAAAGCCAACCTAACCAAATTTTCTAACTTGCCTAACTAATAAACCAACCACTATCCATGGTACAAGATATCAGTCAAGATTGTCTGCCCAACCTAAAAGTATAAAATCATATAAAATCATGTCCCTACCATTTTACAATACTACAGTTTATAGAAAATCAATACATTTTAGGGATGCACCGAATCCAGGATTTGGCCAAATCCACGGTCCTGGCTGAACTAAAACCTAATCCTAATTAGCATAAATTAGCATATGCTAATTAACTTCCGAAAGGGTCAAATGTTAGGGGCGCAGCAATTTTTAACCCATAGCGATCCTAATTAGCATATGCTAATTCAGATTCGGTATTTGGCCGAATCCATCAGGGTGAGTTCTGGGGTTCGGCCGAACCCAAAAAACTGGGTTTGGTGCATCCCTAATACATTTAGTTCAGAACTAGACATTCAAAAACAATGTAATTGTCTAAAGTAGCGCAGCTCGAATTACCAATTCCAATGATACCATTTTATGTATCATTACCTAGGGGCAGATTTATCAAAATGTGAGTTTAGAGCTTAATACATAAAAACTCCCCATGTTCTATTCATTCCTATGGGATTTTTAGAAGCGTACTTATCAAATTGTGAGTTCTAAATTTCACCCATTGATAAATACCCTTCTAAAAATCCCATAGGAATGAATAGAACACGGGTGAGTTTTTATGTACTGAGCTCTAAGCTCACATTTTGATAAATCTGCCCCCTAGTGTCACATTTAGCATGAATTTGACATCAGGTTTTGAGCATAAAGATGCAGAGTCACTTTCAAAAGCCTGTACAAATGTACGAAAAGGTTTACACAAATTAAATGACTAGTTGTTTATCCATGTTAGCAGGTATAACATGGTTATAGAGGAGTAAATATAATTGTCCAAGTAAGCTGTCAGAAAGGATTGTGTATCATAACAACAAAGCTAATATGGTTGTCACATTTAGCTGTACCTGGGCATTTCAGTCTATGACAGCCCTGCTAGAGGATCAGGCAATGACAAGTGAGTAGCACACTGTCACATCTGTCAGCTCATGTTTTTGTTTCAATTACTTGGAGACTGGAAATGTCATGTTATTGACTTATTTTCACCATCAAACTTATATCATCAAATGTACATGAAAATATAGTATGGACTCACTTGGGTTGAATTACAGTAAATCATACTCTCACAGGGAAAGATAAATGCCGAATGGCATGTGAGCTTTAGTTCAGTGACAAAAGTTTCCCTAACAAAATGTTAGAACTGGCTTTCCTTTACATGTATAGTTGTAAATGTGCAGGCTCAAAGGTCAGCAACATATAGGCTAATTACAGATTGTGTAGAGGACTGTTTTCAGACCAAGTTTGGTGCAGAAACTCTTTGCTGCACATTACCAGGACTTTAACCCTTTAAGTGCCAGCCGAATTCGTCATTTCGGTTCCCCCCAGTGCCAGACGTTTTTTAAGCATTTTGTACTCATTCACTTTAACAATGTTTTTTGGTAGGAAAACCTCCACGAAACTAGGGAAATTATATATCGTTTTTTTCGTCACTAATTGGGCTTCGACATACATACCAAATTTTATAACTTTTCTGGAGATATGATGTGTATTTTGGGTGAAATATGTAAAAAAAAAATAAAATTATGAAAAATTTCTGTATATTTTGAGGTTTTTTTCCATAGAAAAGTTAATTTTACTCACTTTTTTTTATTGTTTGTAAAAGCCCTGATACTCCCAATTCCAACGATACCAAATATGTGGTGGTACCCCACAGTTCCTGTCCAGAAGTAACCCCCAAACTAAAGCAATACTTAGTACAATATCACACCAGAACAAAGCAGAAAAGCGCTTGTAACAGTTAATGCAGCATAACTTATATGTAAATCTAAAATATCCCCTCATGTTTGGTATCTTTAGAAACTACAGACCTTCAGGTTTCTAGGTGCAATGTAGTTTTCACTCAAAAGCCAAATACCTTTTGTCAGTGCATTGTGAAATTTGGAAATTTTTATGACATTTTTTTTTTTTTCTAAAACGTAAACTTGGACGCATGATCAAATGTGGATTTGACAAAAAAAAATCTCATAAAAATTTTTTAACAAAGGCATATTTGAAAGACAAACTTCTCCTGAATAAAATGATGCCCCATATGTATGGGTGCACATAAAGACATGGGAACCAAACACTCCAAAGCAGGGGCAATGCACAAGGGCAATTACAGCTAAAAATGTGGGGGCTGCGCTCTATGTGCACTTCCTGCAGTTTTTCAGTGTTAACCCCCCCTACCTGTGAAATAACCCCCACAAACTATATATTTCTGAAAAGTGCACACCTTCAGCTATTCAGAGACACCACTCTTCTCTTTCTACATGGAAAATTGTGGCCGCAGTCCCTTGCAGAAGTAAGCGCTTTGGTCAGAAATCAAGGAAAAACCAGATAAAAAACCTAGATTTCTCCCCAAAATCTCCATGGCAACTCCAAAAACTTACTAAACATCGATCTGCAAGTTCCCCTGAATAAAACGATACCCCATATGTATGGGTGCACATAAAGACGTGGCCACCAAATGCCCCAAAAAAGGGGCAATGCATAAGGGCAATTTCAGTTGAAATTTTGGGGGCAGCGCTCTATGTGCACTACCTGCAGTTTTTCATTGATAACCCCCCCTACCTGTGAGATAACCCCCACAATCTATATATTTCCGAAAAGTGCACACCTTCAGCTATTCAGAGACACCACTCTTCTCTTTCTACATGGAAAATTGTGGCCGCAGTCCCTTGCAGAAGTCAGCGCTTTGGTCAGAAATCAAGGAAAAACTAGATACAAACCTAGATTTCTCCCCAAAATCTCCATGGCAACTACCAAAAACTTACTAACCATCAATCTGCAAGTTCCCCTGAATAAAACGATACCCCATATGTATGGGTGCACATAAAGACGTGGCCACCAAATGCCCCAAAACAGGGGCAATGCATAAGGGCAATTTCAGTTGAAATTTTAGAGGCTGCGCTCTATGTGCACTACCTGCAGTTTTTCAGTGATAACCCCCCCTACCTGTGAGATAACCCCCACAATCTATATATTTACGAAAAGTGCACACCTTCAGCTATTCAGAGACACCATTCTTCTCTTTCTACATGGAAAATTGTGGCCGCAGTCCCTTGCAGAAATCAGCGCTTTGGTCAGAAATCAAGGAAAAACCAGATACAACCCTAGATTTTGGTCAGAAATCAAGGAAAAACCAGATAAAAACCTAGGATTTCTCCCCAAAATCTCCATGGCAACTACCAAAAACTTACTAAACCTCAATCTGCAAGTTCCCCTGAATAAAACGATACCCCATATGTATGGGTGCACATAAAGACGTGGCCACCAAATGCCCCAAAACAGGGGCAATGCATAAGGGCAATTTCAGTTGAAATTTTGGGGGCTGCGCTCTATGTGCACTACCTGCAGTTTTTCAGTGTTAACCCCCCTACCTGTGAGATAACCCCCACAATCTATATATTTCCGAAAAGTGCACACCTTCAGCTATTCAGAGACACCACTCTTCTCTTTCTACATGGAAAATTGTGGCCGCAGTCCCTTGCAGAAGTCAGCGCTTTGGTCAGAAATCAAGGAAAAACCAGATAAAAACCTAGATTTCTCCCCAAAATCTCCATGGCAACTACCAAAAACTTACTAAACCTCAATCTGCAAGTTCCCCTGAATAAAACGATACCCCATATGTATGGGTACACATAAAGACGTGGCCACCAAATGCCCCCAAACAGGGGCAATGCATAAGGGGGGGCTGTGCTCTATCTGCAGTTATTTAGTCTAAACACCCCCATACCTGTGAAATAACCCCCGCAAACTATATATTTCTGAAAAGTGCACACCTTCAGCTATTCAGAGACGCCACTCTCCTCTTTCTACATGGAAAATTGTGGCCGCAGTGCCTTGCAGAAGTCAGCGCTTTGGTCAGAAATCAAGGAAAAACCAGATACAACCCTAGATTTTGGTCAGAAATCAAGGAAAAACCAGATAAAAACCTAGATTTCTCCCCAAAATCTCCATGGCAACTACCAAAAACTTACTAAACCTCAATCTGCAAGTTCCCCTGAATAAAACGATACCCCATATGTATGGGTACACATAAAGACGTGGCCACCAAATGCCCCCAAACAGGGGCAATGCATAAGGGGGGGCTGTGCTCTATCTGCAGTTATTTAGTCTAAACACCCCCATACCTGTGAAATAACCCCCGCAAACTATATATTTCTGAAAAGTGCACACCTTCAGCTATTCAGAGACGCCACTCTCCTCTTTCTACATGGAAAATTGTGGCCGCAGTGCCTTGCAGAAGTCAGCGCTTTGGTCAGAAATCAAGGAAAACCAGATACAAACCTAGATTTCTCCCCAAAATCTCCATGGCAACTACCAAAAACTTACTAAACCTCAATCTGCAAGTTCCCCTGAATAAAACGATACCCCATATGTATGGGTACACATAAAGACGTGGCCACCAAATGCCCCCAAACAGGGGCAATGCATAAGGGGGGGCTGTGCTCTATCTGCAGTTATTTAGTCTAAACACCCCCATACCTGTGAAATAACCCCCGCAAACTATATATTTTTGAAAAGTGCACACCTTCAGCTATTCAGAGACGCCACTCTCCTCTTTCTACATGAAAAATTGTGGCCGCAGTCCCTTGCAGAAGTCAGCGCTTTGGTCAGAAATCAAGGAAAAACCAGATAAAAAAACCTAGATTTCTCCCCAAAATCTCCATGGCAACTACCAAAAACTTACTAAACCTCAATTTGCAAGTTCCCCTGAATAAAACGATACCCCATATGTATGGGTGCACGTAAAGACGTGGCCACCAAATGCCCCAAAACAGGGGCAATGCATAAGGGCAATTTCAGTTGAAATTTTGGGGGCTGCGCTCTATGTGCACTACCTGCAGTTTTTCAGTGTTAACCACCCCTACCTGTGAGATAACCCCCACAATCTATATATTTACGAAAAGTGCACACCTTCAGCTATTCAGAGACACCACTCTTCTCTTTCTACATGGAAAATTGTGGCCGCAGTCCCTTGCAGAAGTCAGCGCTTTGGTCAGAAATCAAGGAAAAACCAGATACAACCCTAGATTTTGGTCAGAAATAAAGGAAAAACCAGATAAAAACCTAGATTTCTCCCCAAAATCTCCATGGCAACTACCAAAAACTTACTAAACCTCAATCTGCAAGTTCCCCTGAATAAAACGATACCCCATATGTATGGGTACACATAAAGACGTGGCCACCAAATGCCCCCAAACAGGGGCAATGCATAAGGGGGGGCTGTGCTCTATGTGCTCTACCTGCAGTTATTTAGTCTAAACACCCCCATACCTGTGAAATAACCCCCGCAAACTATATATTTCTGAAAAGTGCACACCTTCAGCTATTCAGAGACGCCACTCTCCTCTTTCTACATGGAAAATTGTGGCCGCAGTCCCTTGCAGAAGTCAGCGCTTTGGTCAGAAATCAAGGAAAAACCAGATACAAACCTAGATTTCTCCCCAAAATCTCCATGGCAACTACCAAAAACTTACTAAACCTCAATCTGCAAGTTCCCCTGAATAAAACGATACCCCATATGTATGGGTACACATAAAGACGTGGCCACCAAATGCCCCAAAACAGGGGCAATGCATAAGGGCAATTTCAGTTGAAATTTTGGGGGCTGCGCTCTATGTGCACTACCTGCAGTTTTTCAGTGTTAACCCCCCCTACCTGTGAGATAACCCCCACAATCTATATATTTACGAAAAGTGCACACCTTCAGCTATTCAGAGACACCACTCTTCTCTTTCTACATGGAAAATTGTGGCCGCAGTCCCTTGCAGAAGTCAGCGCTTTGGTCAGAAATCAAGGAAAAACCAGATACAACCCTAGATTTTGGTCAGAAATCAAGGAAAAACCAGATAAAAAAACCTAGATTTCTCCCCAAAATCTCCACGGCAACTACCAAAAACTTACTAACCATCAATCTGCAAGTTCCCCTGAATAAAACGATACCTATGTCTGGTTGCGCATAAGTACATGGCCACCAAACCTGAAAATGCATAATATTGGGGCTGCACTCTATGCACCCCTTTTTTTTTGCCTGCACCCGAATGAATGGAATACGCTCGGGTGCAGGCACATGTAGCCGATATACGCATGAAAACGCGTGAGAATGCAAAGTCTCGCGTTTTCATGCGTATATCGGCTACATGTGCCTGCACCCGAGCGTATCCCATTCATTCGGGTGCAGGCACAAGTAGCAAGCGTAGGGCTGAATTTTCGGCAAGCGTTTTTCCACTTGCTGAAAAAATCAGCCCTACGCCATGTGTGGCATCAGCCTAACCCTTGGCAATAGAAACTACCAGAACAATCTTAGCACCTCTGGACCTTTCTAGAACAACTGAAATCAAATGAAGTTAAAATGGAATAAAACCCACTAAAAGCAATCAAAGAACAATAGTTGCAATGAAATCGGTAAGAGCCCTGGATCCACCAATGTCACTGCAAAAGCAACCTTTTTGGGGGCACTAAACACACAAAGAACAATGCAAAGATAAAACACCATAAAATCAGTAAAATCCAATAAAACCACCTAAACCAACAGAAGAACAATAATTGCAATGAAATCGGTGGTCAGAGCCCTGGATCCACCAACGTCACTGCAAATTCAGCACCCAATAGCAATAAAAAGTTACAGTGCAATAGAATAATTCAAAAACAGAAATCAATTATGAAAATGCCAAAAAAACACTAAAATGCAACCAAATAAATCAGATAATTATAGAGCAAGATCAGAAATAAAGTTTTAGTAAAAAAAAAAAGACTGCCAAAGAAAGCAAAGAAAGAAAGAAAAGAAAAGAAAGAAAGAAAAAAAAAAAAAGTGTAAGTGTAAGTGTGTGTGTAAGTGTCTGTGTGTGCTTGGGAAAGTTGTAAATAAGTGTGTATGTGTACAAAAGTGTAATAATGACAAAGATAGAAGAAAAAAATTGAAAAAAAAAAAAAAATTTTTTAGACAGTTGAGACAGAAATAAGCAAAATAAACAGTGGTAGAGAGTTGTAGTTCAGCTTACCCAAGGCAGGCAGGCGATCAGAGGCGATCAGGGGCGATAAATCCAGCAGGCAGGCAGCAGGGGAGCTCCATCTGGTCCAACGTGCGCAGCAGGAGTGAGGGAGCCGACAGTAGGCGGCGACTTTTAAAGGGACAGCAGTGGACACGTCATCAATGCGTGTCCACTGCTGTCATTGGCTGGAGCGACGATCGGTGCGGCTGGGGGACCCGGATCGGTGAGTATGTGCTGCTTTGCTCGTTGCCTAGGGGGATCTGAGGGGTTTACAAGCGCTGCGCTGCTTTAAAAGCGAGCGCAGCGCTTGTAAACCCGACAGTGCCATTGGACGTAGATTCTACGTCCCATGGCACTTTGGTCCCTTGGTACCTAGGACGTAGAATCTACGTCCCTTGGCACTTAAAGGGTTAAAGTGGACCTGTCACCTTAATAAATAATTTCAAATTGTTTTCTATTGTGTTTGGCAAGCAAAATAAACTTTACTTACACTATATAAATTATTTTAATCTTATTTTCTTCAGCCTTGGAATTCACAATTACAGCAAGCAGGCAGGGGCCATTTTGTGGACACGGTTATAAAAGCAGGCATTGCATCACGCCAAAATCTTGTTTTTTTGCCAGTATGGGGGGACCTGATGCCCATGTCCATGCACTGGTTAAACAATTAGATGGTTAGGAGGGAGGGGGAATGTGAGGAGTGCAGCAACATCTAAGAAGTTGTGAATTGAAAGTGAAAGTAACTGTCTGCCCCACCTCTATGCCTAAGGCATAGAGGCGGGGCAGGCATTATATGATTGACAGCTGGGATTTTAAAATGCTTTTATAATGGGTATGGATGTGGTAATAAAAATATTATTTTGGGTTTCATGTTTAATTTGAAAAGGACTTTTATTATACAGCTTTTTATGTCTGGGTAACAGGTCCACTTTAATGCAAACAAGCAAATATTGCTTCTCTATTGCTGCTCCTACCAATAAATGAGAAAGCAATGTGTTACCCTAGACTGTCCATTCCCTCACTTCAGCTGATAAGGATAAGAAAGAAATGCCAAAAATGGTGCAATACAAGAGGCCAGATTATTTCAAGCTTTTAGCATAAAGTAGACAGTGATATCTTGACATATTTGCAATTGCCCTTTTTTTAATATTAAGCATTTTGTTCAGTAGCTCTCTAGTTTGGAATTTTAAGGGATTATGTAATAAAAGGCACAAAAAAAAATATGTTTGTCCAGGCGCAGTAACCTATAGCAACCAATCAACAGGCAGAATTTACTGGTCACTGGCCTAAATAGAAATATAAGTAATAAAAGGTTAACAATAAGAACATCATAACCTAACAGAGTACAGGTATGGAATCTGTTATCCAGAATGCTCAGGACCTGGGGATTTCCGGATAAGGGAATTTGGATCTCCATAACTTAAATCTTCTAAAAATCACTTAAATATTGAATAAACCTAATAGGCTTGTTTTGCCTCCAATAAGGATTACTTATATCTTAGTTTGGATTAAGTACAAGCTTCAGTTTTATTATTACAGAGAAAAGGGAAATCATTTTATAAAATTAAAATTATTTGCTTATAATAGAGCCTATGGGAGACGACCTTTCCGTAATTAGGAACGTTTTTTGGATAAAGGGTTTTCGGATAAGGGATCCCATACCTGTAAGCGTTTTTTTTTTTTTGGCTGATGGTAACCCGCATTTGAAAGCTGGAAAGAGGTTGAAGAGAAGGACAGTTTGCACCTGTCAAACATCCAGCCTGTCAGCAGCATGAAATCAGTATAAAACCACATACCGCCCCATATATTGCCTGCCCTTTTCCCTGTTCTTCCTCTACACACAGACCAACTATCACTTACTCTCACAGCAGTGGAGCAGAGGCAGTCTGTGACTAATGCTTGTGCTGTTATACAGCAGCTTGCACAACTGCTACCATTAAAGTAATTCTGACAATTGTAACATTGTTGTGTCCCCAACTGCCATGGGCATTTACCATGTGGCTCATTTCTAATCACTGCCATTTATTTGCACTACAGCAGAGCAGGGCCGGAACTAGGGGTAGGCAGAAGAGGCAGCTGCCTAGGGCGCAAACACTGGGGGGGCGCCAGGCAGGAACCTCTCCTGCCTACCCCTAGCTCCTTTTTCATTGCCCCTGCCGCTTGTCAATACGCGGTGGGGGCAATGAACTATCGCGTAGCCACCGCCCCCCCTCCCCCGGAACTGTGCATGTGCCTGCAGCAGAGCCACAATTATATAAACATGCTTTATTCAGCATACTCGCATATAACAGAGATCCTCTGGATCCATTTACACCTGTACATGATAGTTTGCAGTGTTGTGGCGGCTCAGATAAGAGACACCCTGGAATCGGCTTCATTGGCAGAAGCCTGAAGCCATGACAAAAAAGTCATGCAGTAGCTGCATTTTGCAAATTTTTCGCCATTTCCTAAACTTTTCAGCAGTTTCACTGATTTTTCTGTGAAACTGGACAGATTTGCTTATCACTAATTGTAAATCGAAACCTAGTGAATTTTAATCAGGTGGAGGAATTGTCCGCTGGGATATTAACAGTGGGGTGAGTCTAAAATAAGAGAGCGTGTCCAAACAAGGCAAATTTGCTACAATTATTTTATGTTTAAAGGACTTTTAAAATGACATGGGGAGGCAGAAAGCTGAAATATTACAAATGGCTAACTGGACGTTGAATGTGAACTTCTTTTTAGATATCGAAGGTTAGATTAATAACAGAATTTTAAAAAAAACTTGAGTTTAAGATGACATAGATTAGGGTTAGTTATCTGAAATATTATAGAAGTACAATAGCAGCACAAGGGAAATGGAAGGAATCACCAAAAGGGTCCCCCACAACATCTGGCACCCCCCAGTCATTATTCTTCCTTCTCCTTTAAGCTCTAATTTAACATATATTAGGGGGTGATTTATCAATGGTCGAGTTTAATTTTTTTTCTCAATTCGAATTTGATTTATGGTTTGAAAACTGGAATGTCTTGCATTTGTCTGGTGCGAAAAAACCTGAAAATTCCGAAGCAAAAATTCGGCATCTAAAAGTTTGCACATTTTTATGCACATTTTTTATAGTTTATATAAGTCAATCCATATTCTCAAATTCATTTTTTTTGAGTTTTTAGAGCTTGTAAACCTGAAAAATATTAGATATTTGAGTTTTTTATTTAAATGAGTTTTCCTTATTAATAAATAAGCGACCATTCGATATGCGAGTTTACTCGAAAATTGAGAAATAAGTCTATAAAAGATATGTATGACGTAGATCTGCACACTAAGCAATATCAGAATGTATGTTTCCACATATTACATGCACAAGTCACTCCGTGCAGGTTGCTTCTTTTCCCAATATGACTGAGCCAAACTGAAACTATCCTGTGCTGAATAGCCAGAAATAAATTACAGATGATCCCTTTAAGTTGTGTGCATTGGTACCTTTATAAACACCACAAGAAAAACATGGGTAAAGAAGTCTCTGTTACTGTAGCAACAGTGTGTCAGTAGCCACCTTGAGTGGTGATGGCATTAATCATTTAATAAGTAATTGTGTCCTCTCTATCTTTTATACAAGGAAGAGCTCAAGAGAACAGAATTAATTTAACATAAAAATCATTACACGGAAATATAATTTGTGACCTAAATGGCATCTATTTTGTACGAAAGGATGTATTATTTACCCTCAAATGTCTTCTGTCTCCAGTGCTGCTATTTAACTTTCCAACCACTCCAGTGAAATATGTTTCTGCTAGTTAAGCTAGCAGGTAAATACATTGTGCAGATCTGTTTCTGGCAAAGCTTGGTGACAACCATTAGAGCTTTAGCACTCAACTTTAAACTGATAATTTCAAATGTGTTTCTTTCAGTCTTGGAATTCACAGTCACAGCAAGCAGGCAGTTGCCATTTTGTGGACACTGTTATTAAAAGGGTGGTTCACCTTTAAATTCTTTTTTAGTATGTTATACCATGTCCTGTTCCTAACAACTTTGCAAATGATCTTTCAAGATCTAATGCCCATGCACAGGCTACATGATTACAGACTGTGAGGAGGGGGGGAACATAAGGAGTGCAGTGACATCTAAGAAGTGCTGAATGGAAAATAAAAGGTGGGGCATGCAATACAGCCATGGCAAATCTAGATCTCTGGAGATGGACTTGTAACCTTGAGATTGTTGATATTTTTCCACAAGTTAGGTTCTCAAGTCCTCAGACAGTTCTCTTCTCCTCTTTCTGTTGTCCATGCTTAGTGTGGCACACACAGACACACAATGCAAAGACTAAGGGGCGTATTTATTATGCTGTGTAAAACTAATTCGCTGAAAAAACGGAGTAAGCCTGGCGATGTGTGGTGAATTTTCTCGCCGTTTTTTACCTAGCATAATAAATATGCCCCAATGTGAACTTCTCTCCTTTTTATCTGCTTTCAGGTGTGATTTTTATATTGCCCACACCTGTTACTTGCCCCAGGTGAGTTTCAAGGAGCATCACATGTTTAAAACAATCTTATTTATCCACAATTTTGAAAGAGTGAAAATAATGTTGTCCAGCTCATTTTTGGAGTTTTGTGTGACATTACGTCCAATTTGCTTTTTTTCCTCCCTTTTTTTTTTGTTCTGTTCCAATACACACAAAGGGAATAAACATGTGTACAGTATAGCAAAACATGTGTTACTGCAATACTTTTCTGTGAGAAATACTTGATTTTCTGGAAACATTTCTGGGGTGCCAACAATTTGGACCCTGACTGTATATGGTTGCCAGCTATGATTTTTTTAAATACATTTATAACAGGTATGGATTATTTAATAAAACAGGGGTGGGGGGGGAGCGGGCCGTCACATCACTGGTTGGGGGTTAGAAAAAATATCCTAAAAAATGAATTTAAAAAAATCCTAAATATACATTATAGTCTATTTCAAATTGAACTTGTATAAAAAATAATTATTAAGCATGTATTACAATCTGAGTGAATTTTTACATCAGTGACAGTTCCCCTTAAACAAAAAAAAGAAACTAATAAAACAGGCAAGTCTAGTGCCTTCAAAAGAATTGTCACATAAAACCAATGAAAGAGCAGTGTGTTACTATTATTATAAATATATTTGGCTGCTTTAGATCATGTGCTTTCAGAAATAACAACACATCTGAAGAGTTCTAAAATTAGCTCTACTCTAAAGTCTACAGGGTCACAATTTAATATCACTTATATGATTTATATTCAAGTTATTTATCTAGGTCAAAAAGATAATTTGTGTCATTTTACAAGGTTAATTGAACAACATTCCATTTAATTTTTTCCTGATTGCTTCATTCAGTCTTAATTATGAATACAAATGTGAATAAATGTTAAGGCACAGTTTCATAAGGCAAGACAGTAAATGAGAAATTGAAATGTCTGTGGCTGCAAATTAGAAGCATAAGATAAAAGCAACACCAAGCATAAAGTCAATTCCTGAAGACAAAGTAAATAGGACAATTAATGGCATATAATTGCAATATTTTTTGAATAACAATAAAACCCCATATTCTTAATATTTCCTCTACGTAAAAAATATAAAGGTTCCAAGAAAGTCACATTTCTTTTTACTATGTATAAATTAGGGATGCACCGAATCCACTTTTTTGGGTTCGGCGGAACCCCCGAACATTTGAAACATATGTAGAGCAGGGCTAGGGTATTACAGAAAGCAAGTCTTTGCCTACAGCTTGTTTAATTATTGTAATATATGGTAAACACTTTTTAGTTGCCAAAAAATAAGAATGTATGTGACTGTAACTGACTAATTTTTTATTATGCTATACTTTAAAAAATAAAATAAAAAAAGAGATGTTTGATGTGACATCAATGTAACATTTTGGCACCCCCAAGTGACTTTTCCTTTCTTTCTCCTTTAAACTGGTTAGTATACACCTGACATCCATTAAAGTGGCTCTGATTGAGCTATGAAAATTTTGGCTGTTCCCGATTATTTCTCTTGGTCTCATACTCCAAAAGCTATGGTCCACAAAGAACTTTCAAAACATGAAAAGGGTCTCATCAATAAAAGGTATCAATCAGGGCATGGGTACAAAAATGTATCCATATCATTAAAGGAGAACTATACCCCCAGGCGCTAAAACCCCCCTTAACTATCACTGCCTTGACCCCCCTCACCTCTTCCTTATGCCTTTTTAAGCAACTGTCTCTATCACTAACCCCTAGCTAAAACAGCAGAGAAAGTGCAGCAGCATACCATACATCTTTTTAGCAACTGAAGACACTTCGGGTCTCACCGCCGACACGGACCCCGCTTGCGCAGTTGAAGCTGATTTCCTACTACCTCCAACTGCGCATGCGCAAGCAGGGTTCGTATCGGCGGAGAGACCCAAAGTCTCTTCAGGTGCTAAAAAGATGTTGTCCAGGTATGCTGCTGCACTATTCTGCTGTTTTAGCTTGGGGTTATCAATAGGGATAGTTGTTAAGCTTAAAAACTATGCGATAAGGGAGAGGTGAGGGAGGTCAAGGAAGTGATAGTTAAGGGGGCTTTTATAGCAGGGGGGTATAGTTCTCCTTTAAACATTCCATAAAGCACAGTGACAGTACCAAGATCACGACATCCCTCAAAGACAGATGAGAAGACAAGGAGGAAACTGGTCAGGGAGGCAACCAAGAGGTCTACAGTAACATTACAGTAAAGGCGCTGCAGGATTACTTAAAGGAGACATATTGGATAAATGGGAAAAAAGGTAATTTTGTAGGTAATTATGAATAATATCCGGTGCTGGTTTCACTTTGTGCTAAAAATTAATCCTCTCTGTAACAATGGCCCCTTTATTGGAGCTCCCTATAGATCCTATCACTTCTCTGTCTGAGTTTGAAATGAAGAGTGGGCGTGTCCTAACGGTCCCTGCCAGAAGCACAATTGGAGGGGGAGAGCCAATCACAGCCCTGCACTCACACAAGCACAGACAGGCTTTAGTTCCCTATCAGGTCAGCCTAGCTGCTGATTGGTTCCTATCCCACAGTGCAGGGTACGGAGGGCCGCCGGCTCCCCAGCTCATCCAGAGAATTCAGCCAGAACAGATGGGCGGGGCTAGTGGGGTTTTTGTGGAATTTCTCAATAAATCAGTCAGAAACACAACTTTTTTAAGCACAATCCTTCTATATCTAGAGGAGTATAATTCATTGGTACATTCATAATTTTTATAGGATATGTCTCCTTTAACAAGTACTGGTTGTTCCCTACATGTGACAACAGTCAGTCATATTTTTCATAGGACTGGGATGGGGGTAGGGCAACAAGATGAAAGCCTTTAGCCACAAAGAAAATCATCCGGCTAAACTTTGCAAAAGTTAAGCCCCGTCTCCAACAACTGTGTAGAAAAATTTAGTATAGTCTGATGAGGGCAAGGTTGAACTATTTGGCCATAATTTAAAAAGGTATGCTTGCTGCAAAAACACAGCACAAGAACACCATATCCTCAGTAAAGCATTGTGGGGGCAGCATCATGCTTTGGGGCTGCTTTTCATCAGCTGGAAGTGGTGCTTTAGTCAAGGAGGATGGAATCATTAATAGCTCCTAGTCTCTGTCTATTTTATAAAAAAAAAAAAAACCTTCAAACATCTTCTAGGAAGCTGAAGATGAAGAGGTACTTCACCTTTCAGCATGACAACAAATCAACAAAGCAATGGCTTCACCAAAGGAGGATCAATGTTCTGGAACGGCCCAGACCTTAATCCTATTAAAAATCTGTGGGGCGACCTGAAGAGAGCTGCGCACAGTAGATGACTTCACAATTTAACAAATTTGGAAAATTTGTGCAAGGAGTAGTAGGCAAAAGTTTCCAAGTCCAGATGTTCCAAACTTACAGAGTAATAAAATCAAAGGGTGCTTCAACCAAGTATTAGTTTTGTGGTGTGTTTAGGAAGTGTGTGGAGTAAAATCTTTGTATACCTTTATTATCAAGGATGCATGAAATATAGCAAAAGTTGCTGTACAAACAGTTGTGTAATTGTATTGCTAACAGGGGAATTGCATTTATAAGAAGGTTGAATGTTAATTGTTTTTTGGAATACAGAGCAACCAGGTTATCAAACATCAAGCGACACCTCTTTTCTTATCCTGTAAGCAGTGATTTTCCCAGGCAATTTGTGGATAAAAGTCTAGATGACTTAGTAGTAGAGTAGTAGGGTTTAGGGCGAAGAAACAAGGGGCGAACGGTCGGTGCAACTTTTAAAAACTCTGCAGCAGCGACTAATTGCAGTGATTTAACTGCCATAGATTCATATCAAAGTGTATATTGTTATTTAATGCCTTTAGGAAACTTCTCTCCTTTCCCCTTCATATACAGTGGTGTGAAAAACTATTTGCCCCCTTCCTGATTTCTTATTCTTTTGCATGTTTGTCACACTTAAATGTTTCTGCTCATCAAAAACCGTTAACTATTAGTCAAAGATAACATAATTGAACACAAAATGCAGTTTTTAAATGAAGGTTTACATTATTAAGGGAGAAAAAAAACTCCAAATCTACATGGCCCTGTGTGAAAAAGTGATTGCCCCCCTTGTTAAAAAATAACTTAACTGTGGTTTATCAATTTCAATTTTCAATTTCAATATCAATTTGTGTAGTCACCCCCAGGCCTGATTACTGCCACACCTGTTTCAATCAAGAAATCACTTAAATAGGAGCTACCTGACACAGAGAAGTAGACCAAAAGCACCTCAAAAGCTAGACATCATGCCAAGATCCAAAGAAATTGAGGAACAAATGAGAACAAAAGTAATTGAGATCTATCAGTCTGGTAAAGGTTATAAAGCCATTTCTAAAGCTTTGGGACTCCAGCGAACCACAGTGAGAGCCATTATCCACAAATGGCAAAAACATGGAACAGTGGTGAACCTTCCCAGGAGTGGCCGGCCGACCAAAATTACCCCAAGAGCGCAGAGACAACTCATCCGAGAGGCCACAAAAGACCCCAGGACAACATCTAAAGAACTGCAGGCCTCACTTGCCTCAATTAAGGTCAGTGTTCACGACTCCACCATAAGAAAGAGACTGGGCAAAAACGGCCTGCATGGCAGATTTCCAAGGCGCAAACCACTTTTAAGCAAAAAGAACATTATGGCTCGTCTCAATTTTGCTAAAAAACATCTCAATGATTGTCAAGACTTTTGGGAAAATACCTTGTGGCTCGACGAGACAAAAGTTGAATTTTTTGGAAGGTGCGTATCCCGTTACATCTGGCGTAAAAGTAACACAGCATTTCAGAAAAAGAACATCATACCAACAGTAAAATATGGTGGTGGTAGTGTGATGGTCTGGGGTTGTTTTGCTGCTTCAGGACCTGAAAGGCTTGCTGTGATAGATGGAACCATGAATTCTACTGTCTACCAAAAAATCCGGAAGGAGAATGTCCGGCCATCTGTTCGTCAACTCAAGCTGAAGCGATCTTGGGTGCTGCAGCAGGACAATGACCCAAAACACACCAGCAAATCCACCTCTGAATGGCTGAAGAAAAACAAAATGAAGACTTTGGAGTGGCCTAGTCAAAGTCCTGACCTGAATCCTATTGAGATGTTGTGGCATGACCTTAAAAAGGCGGTTCATGCTAGAAAACCCTCAAATAAAGCTGAATTACAACAATTCTGCAAAGATGAGTGGGCCAAAATTCCTCCAGAGCGCTGTAAAAGACTTGTTGCAAGTTATCGCAAACGCTTGATTGCAGTTATTGCTGCTAAGGGTGGCCCAACCAGTTATTAGGTTCAGGGGGCAATTACTTTTTCACACAGGGCCATGTAGGTTTAGATTTTTTTTCTCCCTAAATAATAAAAACCCTCATTTAAAAACTGCATTTTGTGTTTACTTGTGTTATCTTTTACTAATAGTTAAATGTGTTTGATGATCAGAAACATTTTGTGTGACAAACATGCAAAAGAATAAGAAATCAGGAAGGGGGCAAATAGTTTTTCACACCACTGTAGTGTGCAACCGTATAGAAAAGAGGGAATTAAATATGGGGTTTATGCCCTGATATGATCCATATAGGCAGCACCTAACTCTCTGTTTTCTTTCTCCTATTTTCTCTCTGTTCTCCTTATTTTATCTTCAGTTCTTTCATTCCTTGTTGTTCTTATGATAGATTGTTTTTTAATATCGTTTCCAAAACAAACAGACTAGAATTTTTATGTCATGTAAGGGTGACTACCAGATACTTTTATGTGGCTACTACATGATGTTACCTGAACATTATACACAAACATGAATCAATTTTATTGGAATTCCACGTGAAAGACCAATAAAAAGTGGTGTAGACGTGAGAAGTGGAACGAAAATCATACATGATTCCAAACATTTTTTACAAATAAATAACTGCAAAGTGGGGTGTGCATAATTATTCAGCCCCCTGAGTCAATACTGTGTAGAAGCACCTTTTTCCTGCAATTACAGCTGCCAGTCTTTTAGGGTATGTCTCTACCAGCTTTGCACATCTAGAGACTGAAATCCTTGCCCATTCTTCGTTCAACTTCTCACATGTACACCACTTTGTATTGGTCTTTCACGTGGAATTCCAATAAAATGGATTCATGTTTGTGGCTGTAATGTGACAAAATGTTGAAAAGTTCAAGGGGGCTGAATACTTTTGCAAGCCACTGTAAGTGTTGCAATCTTTTATTACTTACTCTTTTATGCATATATGGAAGTGTTGGAAACAATACAACAAAAGTTTTCAATAAAAATGATTGAAACTGAATACTACAAGAGGGAATGTCAACCACTACATTAGAATTACATAAAGCATCTGTAAACAGGTGATGCGAAGTATACGCTTTGTTTTTGGTAAAGCAGCATGCAACCAGGTCAACCAGCTAATAAATGTAATGGGATATAATGTCATAACTAGTTTTTTCTTACAGCTAAATCATTTAGAACTAGAATTCCCAATGATTTTAGAACAAAATATAGGCTTAAAAAATGTCAGTTTCTGTGCTGCAAAGAGCTGGATGCAGGTTTGTTGAATTCAAAGTGGTGCTTACAGAAACATAAAGGGAACAGCAGGAATCCACACAGTTGAGAGAATGGTATAGGACAAAGTTAATTTCCAAGCTAATTGTATTATTGTGGCAAAAATGTACCTGGTTTTAATTCTATACTGCACAACAAATTAAGCAGGAATAGCTTGCCAGTAATGGTAATATCTAGACATACATTCCCCCTTTTAATTGCTTTTAAGGAAAATGTGAACTCAAATTTCAACAGCACGTTTCTAAATATCCTTAATTATCCTTCTACATGACCAGAGTTTTTTTAGTAGCAGCAAAGACAACTAATTGGACTAAATGATTAATTATACAACACTATTAGTAAAATATATGCACTTCATTAGCTATAGTCTGTTATCGGCTGCAAGCAACATTTTTCCATAGCATGGTAAAACTGAAATGTCTTTCATGGCTTGTTTCAAAATATCAACTACAAAACGCTCTGAAGCTTGCAACCACAACAGAAACATTTTGGAGTATTAGCCCACTTTCCTCTTATAATCCAATACATTGTGTACAGCACTATGGTCTGCTTAAAAACAACAACTGCAGTCGTGAAGAAAAGGAAATACACAACACGCTGTTCATGCATCGGTCTGAGATGTTTAATTGGGGTCTGGAGACTCTTTGTATTGCTTCATTTGTCTTTCCCTTACTCTACAGGACTTACAAAGCTACACATTTGCTGATAAGACAACCTTGAACTCTGACTTACTGTAAGATATATTGCATGCAAAATTTTCTTCCACCTTTCATCTCACTGCTGCTTTGAGTTAGCTGAGTGGGTGAAGGTATTGTGAGTGCTATGCTTGTGTATATGGCTGCATCTCTGCTTTTCAGGCTTCCTATTTGTGTTTTCTGTCCTTGGATCTTTCTTTATATACACTATTTCAATAATACTCACAGCCACTCTGCGGTTCTGATTGTTTCCAAATCACCCTGAAAACTATTTAACTCATTACATTCTGCTATAACGACTAGCACATTGCACCACAGGTGCCTTATTTCATACTGTGCATCTTAAAACGAATAAAAAAAAACCCACTGAAAAGGTTTCCGAAAAAATAAAAATAACATGTTAGTGGTATTTAAATAGAAGCACATCTATTATGCCACTCTTCCTTTTGACACAATCATTCTATACAAGAAATTTGATAAACTATAATGGAAATCAAAAGCTAATGTTTTATATCTTTATGCAAGCAATAAGATCTTGAAACTAAAAAAAGCACAAGCAATAGTGCCATAAATCCAGATGGACTTCTGTCAATGTATAGTGGAAATGGTATTTTCCACACATAAACTTAGATTTTAAGCTCTATGTGGCAGAGCTCACTCCTCTTGTTTCTTTAATACTTACCACTTCACTTACCATCTTAAATTTAACTATACTTTGAATTTACTTACCGGTATATTGTAATATTTTATTGACCTTGTTATGCTTTATTAATGTATTGCTCTATTGTACAGCTCTGTTTTCACAAGTAGCACTCAAAGGCCTGTGCCTAGGGAGGCAGCTTTAGGGGGGCAGCCCTCGGATGCCTATAGGGTAACATTTTTATCTTTTTTGTGAAAAAGAAAGAAAACCCTTTCCACTGCCACTGGATCCTTTTATATGAAATCCAGCGTCAGAGGTGGGGGGTACATTTGTGTTGCTGACCCATGCTGCTAGATAAGGATTGTACACTGTAGGTCTGTTTTTTTTAATGCAAATCAGATTATACAGTCTTGACTCAGAAATGATTGCAAGACTGCATATGTGATTCAGCCATTCTTGTTACATTCCAGACTGTTGGATCACTCTATCATGTGTCTTGCCCCATACAGAAATAAATACCTGTATCAAGAGAAACGATTATATTTTATACTAGCTAAGGTACTTGGTGTTGCCTTTGAAAGGTGATGTTACATCGTTGAAATGGGAGAATAATATGTGTACTGAAGTTCTCAAATTAAACATTATACTGTAATGTCATTGATCAGACAAGTAGATGAGCATGTAAATTGGAACTGGAATTAAAAATATGGCTTTCCTTTGCCTAGGACACCTCCTATTGACTTCTATACAAATTTGCAAGCTTTTAGATGGCAAAGTTTTATAACTAAGTTTCCAGGTTTTTTGCACCTAATATCAGATATTCAAGTTTTTGAACCATAATCCTAATTTTGTGAGTTTTAGCGCTAAAAATTCGAATTGTGACAACAAAAAACTCAAATGTTGATAAATCACTGCCTAAGCCAGATTCACCAGCTTCATGGCTTCCTCCTTCCCCCAATCTCAGCATAAAATTTTCTTTGGATTCACATGATATTTCCCAGTCAGGTTTTTCACCGAATACTACCACAGCCCATAATAAATGAGCAACACCACCTTAAAAAAAATTAAACAACTACAGAGATTAGTATAACTGCAAAAAAAAATCACCATTACAGTTAGCAGCTGAATTTAGAGAACTAGGCTGACAGCAAACTCTAGTAAATATACACTCATGTAGATGGTAAATGAATATATGGTCCAGCTGGATGGATTCTGGATAGATTGAACCAAATACAAAGAAAACTCTTACAATCAGTTCTAACTCCATTAATGCAGTTTTTTCCCTTTTCTCTCACCTACAACTACTTACTACTACTACTTAACTGAAAGTATATTTGTTACTTCTTAAATTCTTTATTGTATTGATCATTTATATGTCCCACAATGTACTTGGTTCACTTATTTTAATTTATTTTATTTTTATACTGTGTCTCTACCCACATGGACTATATAGAACAGTGTGGTCCTCCATCTGTCTGGCTGTTGTGACTGCTTACCTTTGCATTAACTTGAAATTTTATTGGTACTGGCCGCCCTGCACTGAACACCTCAGATTCAAACTTATAGGATCTACTATCCTAAATACCAAACCCCCTAAATAACTAGGGGTTTTCCGAATAAGAGGTATTTCTATAACTGGATCACCAAATTCTGAAGTCTAATAAAAACATTTACACATTTAATTAATCCAATAGGACTGTTTTGAACGAAATATAGGTTTCTGCTGCTTAGCAAGCATCAATACAAGGTACATTTTTTTTTCATATAGAGAGGTAATAAGCAAGATAAGTTAGTGTGCCAAGTTTACAATAAAAATCACAAAACATCTGCATAATAAGATTGCATCATTCACAGTATTGGAAAACAACTCTAAAGCAACTATAGAAACAAATACATTATTTGAGGTTTCCAAGGGTGCTGAGCTTAGTAATGCAATATATTTGCCTGCAAACTCGGTTGGTTTACTGCCCAATTCTGGTAGTGGTCTGCTTATATCACCAATGACACTGCAACATTCAATTGGATTGGAGAACTTCTTATCAGTACAGCAATTGTTTCACAAAAAAGTTATTTTTTTTTTTAAAAAAATGTAGTACACCAGTACTTCATCTAATAATTTTATAACTACTGTTCTCTTCCTATGAGTTTATGAAGTAATTTACTTGGTGAAGGGCTACTGGCCCCTATTAACCAAGAAGCATTTCACAAAATACAGATTCAGGTATGGGACCTGTTATCCAGAATGCTTGGAATCTAGGGTTCTCTGGATATGGGGCCTTTGCGTCATTTGGATCACTACATTAAAAATACTAAAAAAAAATAAATAATTTGAACATTAAACAAAACCAATAGGATTGTTTCACCCCCAGTAAGAATGAATTATATCTTAGCTGGGATCACACACATGGTACTGTTTTATTATGTAAAATCGGTCGATGCATTCTTGAGCCACTTCAACTACAGATGTGCACAGAGCCAAACTTTTATGTTACAGTGGCTTCAAATGTTGACTGACTGCAGCACGTTGGATTCTCTGGTGAGACATTTTACTAACCGTTACTAAACCAGTATTACCTAGTGCTAAAATAATAATACTTAATTCACTTTGGTATCTCAAACTCAATGCAGTTTAAAAAATCACTCAATCTTCAAAAATCAATCTTCATTCAAATATCCATGCTAAAGACATACAAACCCCACAACTCTGTATGTATTTAATATGGATATTTGAATAAAGATGTGATTTTTTTTAAACTGCATTGAGTTTGGGATACCTTTTGTTATTAACCTTCTAGCTTTAGCCCCATTGAGTAAATAAAAATTTCAAAAGTTTTTACCTGTTACCATGAACATGAGATGCACAGAAAGCAAAGCTGTAATGAAGCAATGTTGGGTCAATCACAGCCCCAGATTCAGCATGCTCTATCAATTCCTTAAGGTAGCAGAGATGACGATGGCAACCACGAACACCATATCGTGCACAGTATTCATCTAATACGAAAACCTGGCCAGGACTGAACCAACCCTATACATGAAAAACACGAAAGCAGAGCTAAATTTTAAAAATATGTCTGGAAAATGAATTAACAAAGTGTGTTACAATTTTTGGCAAGCCTTTACACAGCTTTATTCATAAATACTTGTGAGTGAGAAATGTCTAAACTGGCCAGGAAGAAATAACATGGAAGATATTGGCAGAGATGTATAGTAAATGATCTTTAGAAATGGTTGAACTGGGGAAATGTTTTCAGTGGGGGGCACATTTGGTTAAAATTGGGAAAAGCTTTATGACATAAGTGTCAAAGATAATTAAACTGGAAGAATAGTTCACAGATAAGCAAAAAAAAAAAAAAAACTACCGTAAGTGAAGTTTTCTTGTTAATTTTAGGTAGAGTGTAATAAAGTAACTTAGTTCATTAGCAGAGAGGGGTCTTTTGGCATCACTTGATGCTTTTTATTTAGGAAAAGCTTAATTCCTCTATCCCACCAGCTGGCACTATGAAAATGTTTTCTCTATTCATTATCCTAACAAAATGATTCTAAATAGCAACACACACATTTCTGTGCCCAATGTATATGCCAAGTTGATATTGTGTGAATGGCAGATAAGACAAGATGGAAAAATCTGTTTTCTACATTGGAGCAAAAAAAGAATAAGTTATTAGGAACACTAACAAATAACAGATGAAAATAAACAAATTAACTTAATTAAATCTTTTTTTTAATGTACCCAAACATATAATGTTAAATCAAGACAATGGGGGGGCCACAGTGACACTTTGTACTTGCAAATGAGTGTGTTTATTGCAATGAACACAGCATGTTTTGGACCCCTGTGTGAAATTTATCAGGAGTCAGTTGTTGGTATTTTTTTTTTGCTTTTTTAATGTGTTTCACCACACAGGGACTCAGGAGGTAACATATTACACTCTTCACTATAGGCCCTGTTAAGTTGGGACCACACCAATATGCCAATTTCATGTTGAATGTTTTATTTAGTCCTGCCTTCCTGTCCAGTGGAATGCATAAAAAAAAAGACACTGCACAGGATTGTATTAAAAAATGTCCATGTGTAAGAGCCCTAAAAAGAGGGGAAAAAAAAGCAGAGAAGGTACCAGATTTAGATGAATTTTCTTAGGCAATCTTCTGGAAAAGTACACTTTGTTTGTTCATGACTAAACTCATTTTCACAAATGGTCATTTATCAAAAAATCTGAATTGAAAAAGCATGAACGAAAAAAAAGTTGTGGGGAAAAACACAAAAAGCAGAACTTTTTTTAATTGAAAACCTCTACAACATGAAGCAAAGAAAGATCTTCCAATTGTAAAAGGGACATCTGCCATTGACTTCTACATGATCGACAGGTTTTAACTGGTGTATTTTGGCATTCAGAATTGTCACTGTTTTGTTGCATAATAAAATGCTAAAAAAAAACAATGTTTTGTTCCGCAACAAAATGAGGTTTTCTCTGACAAAAACCCGAAATAAAATATAAAGCATTATTAAATGCCCCCTTGAGTTTCTGGTATGCTGAATAAAAGGTTTGAAATTGCTATACTACAGATTCCATATGTGTGGAAAATTCTGATCCTGTGTGAAACCCCTTTATTTTTAGTTGTATTTATATTAATTAGGCAGCAAAGTGCAACTGAGATTGTGGGCTTATTTGAGATCAACAGAGCATAATCCTTCAATGCAATGATCTTAACATGGATGCTAGCAAAACTGATGCACTCTTGAATTATGGCTAGCAGTGTCTCTATGCTCAATGCATAAAGAAGCTGAAAAAAGGGGGCAATTCTGCCTAAAAAGTAAAATGTTTTGCAACTGATTTTCATCTTTTATTATTATTTTGTGTATGCATGTTTTTTTGTTACTTCATTTTTTTTATTGATTTATAAATTTTCCAGAAAAAAGAAAACAAAAAGAATCATGCAAACAATGCATATGAAATACAATTGAATGTTGTATTTTAATATCATGTCAGACACCATGGCCCCAATAAACAAAGCTGCTTGGAAGGTTGTTTGCAAAGTGTGATAAAAGAGCAATCAGCCTTTTTTTTTTTTAATCACCTGCCCTATCACAGGCGCTAAGAACAAGGCTGGCCTGTGCCCCAACACTGACCTGTGCACCTTGCCTCTTGATGCTCTTGCATTTCCTCCTCTGGGGGATTGTAAATGCCTCCAACTAAGTATCATTTATTAATAAAGGTACTGTTTGCAAAGGGAAATATATGGGTGCAAAGTGCCCTGTTTTTTCTACTTTACATGTAGCCTGTCCAAAGGAACACCCTCTTAGCTGTGCATCTTTCAAATGCACAAACAAGGGAGTGCTGATTGGTCATTTATCTAGCCCAATGGGTGGTGAATGTACTGCAAGACCCACTAACATAAGTAAAAATACCACCCCTGAGTAAAACATTATTTACATTGTGCAATGTGTCCAAATGAGCTTGGCACAGGGGTAATATTCAGCACCTATGGTGTGTCCTACAACAGAAGCCCCAAATGAAAAGCCAAATGCCTTTGTTGGGAACATTTTCAAGGTGTGCTTGATCGCTCCTCCCTTAAAGTGATACTGACACAAAAAACTACTTTTTAAAATATGAATCTACATAAAAAGTTCCCTATAGGTCATGTTGACCATTCTTTGATGATAGAGCTGCTTTTGTGAGTAATTGTTAAGTGAAGTCCCTAAACCTGACTGTTTGCCAACCTGATTGTCCCTTCTCAGCCTGTCAGTTATAGCTTCTAATGCTAACAGCCTCCTGCTGCACAAATATGGCAGCCCCCTCATAGAGGGACATAGGGGATCAGATAGGTAATATAAAAGCATTGGACAAATACTTTTATGGCAAAATTATTAATATGGTGCAAAGACATTGTTATAATAGATGTAAAAAAAAGTTTCATTTCTGGTGTCGGTGTCTCTATAAATGTAAAAGCAAAAAAATCCCCAGGTTTAGGTATCCTTGTGTCTGCAGAAACAGGGTAAATTGTTCAGGGAAAGATGGTATTAGTGTGTCTGTACGAGTGTTTTTTTTTTTTACTTT
Organism: Xenopus tropicalis; assembly: GCF_000004195.4. NCBI lineage: Eukaryota > Metazoa > Chordata > Amphibia > Anura > Pipidae > Xenopus > Xenopus tropicalis. Next base: position 70,020,695 of record NC_030679.2, read on the forward strand.
TTACAATACATGTTCCAATTTTTGTTGGGGGGGGTCCCCAAGCTTTGCAGTTTGGTGAATGGTTTTTACTTGTAAAAAGGCCACCAAGGCTGCACTACCACTACTCACAACTGATAAGTGCTGATAATCTAATAAATGGCCCTTTACTAGATTGCAGTGGGGCCATGGGTTCCATATAGTGGCCTCTTACACCAGATTTTCTTATTCTAACGAAGTCAATAAGAGGTACACAACTGATGGCATGTGAGCCACTGACTGCATCTTAAACTGCCAACTGAGCACTTTTCCACCAGCATATACTAATGCAAGTAAATTGCAATTTAACATATAATAAAGTAACAGTATGCATTTTTTACGTCAAAAACTGCTGAATAAAATGTCACTAACCATATGTACCTGTGTGTTAAGCTACCACAAAATACATATTCATTTGATGGAAGCAGAGGACTGTCAATAAAAGGATTCTGTCAAGCCAATGACAGGAAGATTTGTCAGGATTGGGACTAAAGACAAAGCAGAGATTTTCTATGTAATAAACAAAACAGGATATGCCAAATCTAGATGTGTTTTGACCTATACTGTCCAAGCTGCATAGATGGTTCTATGCTGATAAGATTGCTGTATCGATTTTGACTTATTTTAAATGTTTCCATTTTAAAATGGTATATTTGCAGCTCTGATCACTGCAAAGAGTCTAATACAACATTTGTACTGCATCATTTAACAAATAATATCACTTTAATCTACCACAGTAGTGAGGTGCAAAACATTATTAACAGATGATCTCTTAAAATTTCAAAGTGGGTACTGCATGACAAATTAGCAGTAACCAGATACATAAGTAATCGTTTGGAAAATATTACCTCTAATTCCAAGAGAAGATGCTGTAATTTTGGTTTTGTTAGACACTTACAATCTTAATTCTGAAGCAGTTTTATATTTTGGCTTCAGAAAGTTAACAACTAGGCATGTCATTAAAATGCTGTATACATGTTTGTTCAAAACCTTCTTTAAGAAACCTAGGCCTAGACTGGGTATATGCAGAGAGCATTGTTTTAGCTTTGGTTGGTTGTAGGGTTTTTTTAAGCATTTAGTCTGGAATATGGATACATGTGTGGAAATAATATTATCGGAAATTGTTGGGACCTGGAGTTTTCTAGATTAGATATAATTTCATAATTAAGAGCACCATTCCTTAAATCCATTAAAAAATTATTTAAACATTAAAAGACAATAGTTTTGCCACCAGCATGCAGGAAAAAAAATGCCCCAAAAAACAATTAAAGAATTATTTGCTAAAATTAGACTTTACATGTAATGTGATTTCTGTACTTCAAGCTTTCTGGATGAAACAAAATTTCAGCTTTCTTATATAATATATATAATATAATAAGTGCACAAAATTGACCAACATTTCAGCACAGAAAGCCTTTTTTAAGGGGAATCCTCTAGTTGTTTATTATATGTCAATTTTGTGCACTTATTATATTATATATATTATATAAGAAAGCTGAAATTTTGTTTCATCCAGAAAGCTTGAAGTACAGAAATCACATTACATGTAAAGTCTAATTTTAGCAAATAATTCTTTAATTGTTTTTTGGGGCATTTTTTTTCCTGCATGCTGGTGGCAAAACTATTGTCTTTTAATGTTTAAATAATTTGGCAAGTATATTCGCTTACCTGTGTGTCTCTTTTTGCCTGTGCTCATTTTAGTGCTTTCTATTACATCATAATATCATGTGTTATTTTCTGTATTTTTGCGATTAAAATTGATTGTTGTTAAATGTTTCGCATGTTATATAAAGGATAACTACTTTTTAATACTACCGATGTGCCTGTGCAAGCCCTTACTCTATTTAAATATACTAAACAACTAACCAAATATAAAAACAATTTCTTTCCCTCGGGTTATCACTACAGGATAATGTGTGTACATTGCAGGGTCCACAGGCATAACAATAAGAAACATCTCATCAAAATGAAGTTTCACTAATAACCTCCTTATAGTCCATTTAGAAATATCGAAACTGCTATAGTGTTGTCCTTTGTAAGTAAGAAAAGTACTTTTGTCGACTTTATGTTGAAGTAACGAAATTATGAAAAATAAGACCTAACTTAAAAATGCCAGTGTTTGTGTTCACAAATTCCTCTATGGAGGCTTCTATGCCTTTGTAAAGCTTTTAGCTTTTATTCAGCCCTCTCTGGAGGGGCTGATAAACCACATTTCAGTGCTGGTTTGATTCTATTTTCCTCTCTATTGAGTGGCACAGCAGCAATCTTCAAGTGTATAATTTTCAAATTTGAAGTCAATCGATTGAAATCCTTTATCCCAAAACCAAGAACACTTATTAAATGAGTTTTGAAGAAAATACCACTTTGAGACGACTGTTTCTCACTTCATTTCTTTTACCCTAGGTTGTAGTACTTACCAGACAAGAATAAGAATCATTTAATCGGTGATCCAGTGTCTGTATTTGAAGGTCTTTAAAGAGGGAGGCATGATCAAATCTGCAGGGATTAGCGGATATAAATTCATCCATGCCATGTCTCTGGCCACGGTCTGTATCTGTCCACAGAGAGAAAAATAATTTCAAGAACATTTAGCCACACTATAAAATAACTAATTTAGAATATATGTCCTTAGATATTGTATGACATGTATAATATTTCCTCTCTCACCTTTATTTCAAACACATTGACTGTAGTTTTATTCACTGAAAACTTGACTATGTGACCTTTTTTAAAGCACTTAGCAGACATACAGACTGAAAATGGGATGAGATGAAAATGGGCTGAGAAAACAAAAGCTTTGCTATATGGCACACTGTACTACTTAGTTGTTGTTTTAGAAATTTCTACAGCCATACAGATAACAAAACCAAAATGCGCACACATTCTTTACAGCTAAAAATCCACTTCCTAAATGGCAAACTAGAGCAGAAATGAACATGTCAGCAGAAGGTGGGTCAATTTCAGTTTTTGTTTTGTACCAAGCTTTTAATGTGACAAACCTTGATAAAGTAATGGGTACTGTAGCACACAGAAACAACAGGATTTATAACCTTCAAGCATAGAATGAAAAGCAAACAGCCATATACTCGTCTTCTAATGTACTGTCCTAAATGGCAGTTGAAGGACCGCAATATTGTTCTTGAGAAATGGCATCTTTCAACGACTTTAGACCCTGCGGGTTTATCAAAATGCGGCCATACTGATTGCTTTCATTAATGGTATGTTTTGTTAAAAATATCCATGTGCATTATCTGTCACATATAGACAGTAAAAGCCAAGAGGAATACATATCTAAAAGAACACTAGCTCAGTTTGATACCAAAGTTCATTTTGGGTGAACAAGCTGTTTAAAATCCTCTTAAAAACAGATCTCAAACAAAAGGGCTTCTAGTGCTTTGTTCCTTAAAATTCAAATGTACATCTTTTTAGGTTACTTACATCAAATGTAGTATTCAAAATGCGCTGCTAAATTATGACATGGCTACAAACCTGAGTTTTCTAAAAGGAAGCAAACAAAGGCTTATTGATCAAAGTCAAATACTGAATCAGGTCCATAATAAAACTCATTATTGATCTGTAGCCATGATGCTAACATAATCAGTCACATTTTGGAATTTAGCCCCAGATCATATTGATCCATGTCATGTTCAACTTTCAACAGTATTTGCAGATGGAAGGACCCTAAGAACTATTTAATTCAACCTGATGGGAGTCCAGAATTAGGTCTCCGCAATACACACATAATAATGCTCATCATCTGGCTTAGTTAAGTAAGACTCACATTCATGTGACAGATTTTACAAAGTAATAAATATAAAACATAAGTGCATTAATACGCCTTACTAAGTGACCTTGAAGAAATAAAATTAGGTTTATTTACAAGCAAACAGGTAAGGCATATTTTGCAATTACAACAGCAATAATTTCAAAATTGTGAGATCTGGTACAAAGAATGTTTTATATAGGCACAGTTGAAAGCAAGTTTATACAGGACAACAAGATATCACTTGCTTTAAATAGCAGTTAAAAAAAAAAAGTTTAACTTTTGAATATGATTATTTTTATTATATGATTATTATGCTAATAGTTATAATACAAATTGGAACTATAGCCATTTTCCATGGAGACACTTTCTTATAACTGTATGCGTAATTATCATACTAAATGCTCAAAACATGACAAATGCCACAATTTATAATTTAACCAATATTCATTATCTAAAGACTGTACATTTCAGAACTTGTAAAATGGAGAAGTGGAAATCCAACTAACAAATTTTAATAGAGTGGTCTCATTTAAGAAAAAAAAAAACCAGAAGGAAATTAAGTTAGAATTTGGACATAATATTTTAGGCACCTTTTTAGAGGCATAGGATCGAAAGATATGGTCACAACTGGCAAGGTAAAGTCTAAGGGTGATGGCAGGGTGCTTTGTTGCCCATGGCAAATCTTCCACTTGTGACAAAGCATCAGAAGGTACCTTCCCATTTTTATTCATTAAAGTTTCTGCCATAAACCACTTTATATGAGACAACCTGGTGGGATCACACAAATATGTCCTTTAACATGTTTTCATGCAGTTACACACAGATATGGCATTTTAGCCAACTTAATTGCTGCAGGAGAGGCAATTTCCAGTGGATGACAAAGCGTTAGTGTGTTATTGCCATACAGTTAGGATATACTGTATGGTGACAATTTGCATAACTGTGTTGATATCCCTAAGCAAGCAGCTCACCATTACAAAACAGTTGTTTTTTTTTTTACATTCTTTTTTTTATAAAACCAATATTTTACAAACTTTTAATTAGCAAAAGTTTAATTTTTCTCAGTGGCAGCTCAGCAAGCCAGATTACTGGCTGTGAAAATACCAACTCCTTGTATTTTTATATATGTAAAGTCAGGTAATATTGAACTGATATTGGGAAACATAAGAGGAAAGAACTAATTCATTTTTGAAACTTAAAAATGTATAGACTAGTAAAAAATAGAAATAAAATAATACATTATTTGTAGTATACCATTTGAAACTGATGTGTTTTCCAGGGTGAGCTTCTTGTTTAAGGATATCCAGTTAGTAAGTTAGAATGTTTTTCCCTAATGTCATGAATCACTCAAATCAAACAAAACTGCCATTATAATTCATATAATTTTTCCACAACCTTAGACCTAGAGAAATAAACTGAAGAAAAGAACTTAACCCTGTATTTTTACACAGCTTCATAAATATTAGGTCCAGTGGGGCAAGTTTGCAAATTATTCCTTGTATGGGGGCTGCAGTAAGCAAGGAGGGCAGAAACAGGGTGTGAGATACAAGAGCTAGGGGTTGGGGTAGGTGTTGGGCCAAGCAGTATTTTCTCAGCTCTGATAAATATGTCCCTTTGTCTTCCATAACATATCCTGAATGAACCTAATTAATATTAAAAATACTCCCTATAGCAAAAAATTACAAAAAGAAAAACTCTTACAATTTTGAGATGTGTCTGGTTGAGTATTCAGTCCTTTGGGATTTAATTTCTGTGCCTGATTTGAAACTATGGGCTTATATGACTGCCCTGTTGCTCTGTACATTGCTTGCACCCATAGGACTCTATCCTGTTCATCATCACTCGCAAAAATAACTGTGTCTCCTTCTTTGACAGCGTTAAAAAACATATGGCCACCCTTGAGACCTGTTGAAATGGAACAAAGTATTATTGTTTGTAAATTGTGAATTCATACCCAGCTTCCCTTCAGGTTAGATGATTATGTTTACCAACTTTAAGTACCTCTTTATTTCTAGTTTAAGAAAAAGGCAGTAATTCAATAAAAACAAAAGAATATAAAACAACAGAAGAAGGTTGTATCTGCAAGATGCAAGCCAAGAACATCTCTACACAAGTGATCCCACATCTCCTACCTTGGTCTGAGCATTGGGAAAGGATGGGGGGGGGGTGGTCTCAGAATCAGGTCTAAACCAGAAAAAGAGTCAAGGATTGCCCTTGCAATCAAAGTGTATATGCATAGTTTTGGGTCATCTCATTTAAAGTTAACATTTCAACAGATATAGATATAATATATATTAAAAAGAATATGACTACTTACCTGGCTGAGGATCTGTGTAATCCACAGTGTATCCTTCAAGCTGCATGAGCTCTTGAGGCTCTGATTTTTTTTCTCTGTAGTTGCACATTGCGAATGTATACTGGCTAACCTACATAAGTAGAATAATGAGCAACATGCCATCTACTTTTGGAACATTTAAAAACTCATGATCATTTAAAAAATGATCAACACAGGGCCAGATTTATGTATCATAATAAAATAAATAAATATAAGTGTTCTTTTTCCTTAAAACAGCTGCTAGCACTCAAGGACTTGTAGGATGCATATAGGATGCCTAATGACCAGACATGGTGGACACCAGTGTAGCTGCACTGCCAGGTATAGGGGAGAGGGATTGTACTAGAGAGTGCAGAAGGTACAGATCATCGCACACACACACACACACACACACACACGAGAAGGTATAGGACATGGGTACAGAATAAAGATTGGAAAATAACCTATGCAGACCTAGTAGTCGCGAGTGCTTTCTATTGTTGCAATATTATTTTGTTGGTCGACCTGGCAAGTATTTTTTGTTTGGCGAGTGCCGAAGCAGTATATTATATTAATGCACAAAATGTCTTAATGTTCTATATAATATTATAAATATATATATATATACATATACACACACACACACATATATATATATGTATGGGATCCCTTATCTGGAAACCCGTTATCCAGAAAGCTCTGAATTACCGAAAGTCCATCTCCCATAGACTCCATTATAATCAAATAATTCAGAATTTTAAAACTGATTTGCTTTTTCTCTGTAATAATAAAACAGTACCTTGTAATTGATCCCAACTAAGATATAATTAATCCTTATTGGATGCAAAACAATCCTATTGGGTTTAATTAATGTACAGTAGTAGACCTAAGGTATGAAGATCCAAATTATGGAAAGACCCCTTATCCGGAATACCCTTCGTCCCAAGCATTCTGGATAATGGGTCCTACATACATAAAAATACAATGCATGATATACTATAAGTTAACTGGAAAAAATATAGTAAATGATGTATCCCCTATTGTAAAATAATATTAAAGGTGATGGAACTCTGTGGCGAATTTTGTGGTCCCCTTATTTTACAACAGAGAGTACTTTATTATGATACACAAGTTTCACAAGTCATGTGACACCAATTACATCACTGAGCACAAGTTATAACTGATTACATTACTAAGCACCATTTGCAAGGAAATAATTAACAGGGGTGGTTTGGCTCTCTGCGTACCTGAAATGCCAGGACTTAGTTTGAGACCTGGTTCAAGCACTCTGTTGCCTGCTTCTCAGCTGAGTAGAACTGCAGCATGACCCACATTTTCAACTCTGTCCCCAGGAACATATTTACTATACAGACACTTGAAGCCCTAAAGCAGAGCTGGGCATAGGGTGAGGGGTACCTAATGGACGGCTATATGATGAAGTGACAATGCGCATGCATCAAGCCCAGTGGCTAGGGTGGCAATAGGCCTAATTACAGCACCGTTTGTCCCAAACAGAAGCATACTGGCAGTTCAGGGGTTGTCCCCACCCCCTCGTCAAGCAGCAAGCAAAGACCATTCCTAGTTTCAATATCCTCAATGCCCTATAAGGTTTTGGTCTAGTCTCATGTTTCCGTTTATTCCACAGAAGAAAGAGAGGGATCGTACAATCCAGGTAGATGTAGGAGAAGCAGTTGTAGCTGTGGATAATCTCCTGATTTATGGCAAAGTAAGCTGAATAAGAGAGGCGGCATCAGCCCCAATCATACATATTTCTAAGAATTTTGATTCTTTAGTATTGTCAGTAGTTGGAAACCGTGAGAAATTAGAAGAGTGTCTGTGATAAAAATGTTTAGCAGAAAAGCCATATTTTTATGTTTTTTAATGAATTACAGTAGGTGGTACATTATCCTCTTATGACTCCTATCACAAGTTCTGCACATTGTCCCTTTATAACAGGGGTCCTCAACCAATAATAGAGAATAACAACATTTTTTCCCCTGGAAAAACATGGGAAGAAAGTTGAACATTTTTTCTAAATGCTAGTAAATCTTCCACTTTGGAAAGACAATTATAGGTTTGATAAATCTGCCTCTAAATGTTAATTTGTGTGTTTCAAATTGTGAGATTAGAAATCACCATGGAAAAACTACACAATTTCTGTTCATTTATAAAATCGTGAACTCTAAAGCTGGCCATACACGTGGCGATCTCACGATGTTTCGTACGACCGTCGGTCGCACGAAACATCGTCAGATCCGCCACACACCATTCAGGGCTGAATCGGCAGGTAAGGAGGTAGAAACAATAGGATTTCTACCTCCTTCTGCCGATTCAGCTCTGAAGGGAGAATTTTGGTCAGGCGCCTTCTATGGCGCCCGATCAAAATTTTCTAACTTGGCCGATCGGCGAGCCGACCGATTTCAGCAGCTTCCTGCGATATCGGTCGGCTCGCTGACATGCCATACACGCACCGATTATCGTACGAAACGAGGTTTCGTACGATAATATCGGTGCGTGTATGGCCACCTTAACTTTTACCTACTGATAAATACACTTCTAAAAATCCTGTAGGAATGAATAGAAAGTGAGTTTTTCTGTGGAGAGCTCTAATTTCATACTTTGATAAATATGGCCCGTGCATATATTAAAACAATGATCAAACATCAATCTTGCCAACTACAATAATTTAAGAATCTAAAATTACTTATTATGAATCAAAAAGTAAAAAAAAAAAACCAAAAACAAAACACAAAACAGTAAAGCAGTATGAATATACACACAAAATAATACACACACTTTGGTCTGTAAATATCACATACCTATAGTATGTAACCCTGAATTATAAATATTATAAATAATACATAATGGTTTTCATAACATGCAGTCATTTGACTTGGACAGCTAAACAATCACATTTTTTGGCCAATTTATGGTACAAAGTTGCGTACAAATTGCACAGATCCAATTACTGACTTGGATAAATAACTGGATCACAGAAGTGCAAAGCAGTAAGCAAAAGGACTAAGCATAGAAAGATGCCATAACTAATCAACCTGAATTTAAAAAACAAAAACAATCTACTGATCAAAACGTGATCAAACATGGACTTAGAAGCATCAGTCTGGCTTTTATGGCAGTTTAAAGTGAGAAATTGACCAATTTTACTCAAATTAAAGACCAAATCATAATGTGCAGCAAACTTTAGAGACTAGAGGAGTGGTCCCCATTCTCTAACGTTGGCTACAATACACAAAATTATTTCATTTTCTACTTTAATGTATTATAAGACTAGGTGCCTTATTTATTAGTGCTGGAGCCCTCCCGAGTAATCCCTTATAGAAAGCATGAGTGAGTTCCAGAACTTGTTTTCTGTAATTTAATTATTTTGGCATGCTGCCAACCAGATTTTTTTTAAACAAACTTTTTATTTATTTCCAAAACCCACTTATTAAAAAAAAGAAATTTGCTTGTTTCTTTTAAAATCCGGATGACACAAGCTAAAGTAACCAATTATAGAAAATAAGGGTAAGTTCAGGAACTCACATTTTCTATAACTATATGCCTAAGCCCGGAGACCTGAGCCATAATAAATAAGGCCCTCAGTGTGCAGGCTAGCAAAATAAGACATGGTCAACAACCCATACATAAAATTTTAAATACGCACATTTATAGCTTCTATACTCTAAATAAATAGGACTTAATAAAATTCTTATTTGGCATGTTTAGTGATATTAAAGCAATACCATTTACCATTAATTGTACAACAGGTTCTGTAGTAGTAACTTATGTGCTATTTCCTTGTTTTCTTTTGGTCATTCTACAATAGCCCACTTTTTTTTTTACATAAAGAAATAATGCTTATAAGCTCTATTGGTTTAAATATGGAATACACATTTAGTAGTCAAACAGACTCCGTCAATGCCTTACAGGTAAATACTAATTAGTATAAGAAAGTTAAGTGTGGTGGCATACCTGTACTAGAACGAAATAACGTTTTTTCCAGCGCTTCCAAACTTTCTGGCCCATTGCATACAAATATCTAAAAAACAAAAACAACATTATGCACTTAGTATGCAAAGCACTTACTCTTAACTTCACATCAGTACACATCAAAAACAACAATATAAAACATATTCATGACAAATCATCTCCATATACACTTATGCAAAGATCATTCACAAATACAAACTAGGTATATCACACTGATGTCTGGTTATCAAGACCACTTGCTGAGCATAAGTAGAAACAATATAAATATGTTATTTGGGCTGATGCACTCCAAATGAAAATGTATTATAAATTGAACGTCACATATCATTTTATGCAAGATATTTGGACCTATTAGACTGGATCATACTAGACATCTGTTCTGTCAAATTTAAGTTTAAAACCTCATAATTCCAGATACCTCTTGGACACAGAAGTTATTTTTTTTTTTACATTTCATCTGTTAGGCTGACTTACACAGACAGCATCAATAGCATATATACTGCATAAAGTCTGCCAGCTACAGGCAATTTTGTCAGGGTCTACTTAAAAAAACATAACTTTCCAGAAGCCATTTTCCATAAAGTGCATTAGGAAAGTTTTTCATTAGATTTATCTCCAGTTAAAAATTGTGGGATTTTTAAAGGTCATGTAAAATCACAAGATCACATCATTTCACTAAAATTACTGCAAAACAACAACCTGAAAGCTTTACCACGCATTAAGTATTCTACATAGCCTGTCACCTACCTGTATGTATTTTGTGTTGTTTTGTCAGCATTTCCCAAGATTAACAATTATAGTAAGAAGTAGGAAAGTTAGGTTTTACTCGGGTTCAGAAAAAAAATGAAGTTCCTCAAAACAAGATCATTTTTGATTCCTACTTTCACACTTTTGCTATTAAATTAATATTTTCATACAAAAAATTCAGGGGCACCTAAAAATTTGCTTGCTATACATGGCCCATTTAAAATGTTCACCTACATTTACCTCCAGTGAAAAACTACACAGTGATCATTTAAGGTCATGGGAGGTTACAAACTCACAGGGCAGTACTTTCCCAAAGTAGCACTTTATCATAAAGTCAACAAAACAATTAACTGTCCAAACATGCGCTGTACATACTCCATTGGTCATATTATAAAGGACCATATCAAAACACAGTCTTTGTACATAGAAGCCCTACAGCACTAAATTATTTGCATGTTGTTTGAATATCATTGCTACAGATCTTATCCAAGGCAAATGTTATCTATCAAGACAGAAGTCAAAGAAATTAAGAAAACTGCTAGGAACAGTTTTTGTCTTCTAATGGTGTTTACAAAATATTCTAGTCCAAGACTAGCATAACTGGTGCATACTGCTCCAATCTCTGTATAAATTCCCACCACTTCCCCAAGAAATCATAACATGCCTAGGGTGATAATCGAGCCATCACTTTGCACTACAAGGAACTATGGGGGCCAGTAAGACCTCATCCACAAAAAGAAATGCTCTCAACATACCAGGCACTAGGTTGTCTGGTACAGATGCAAAAACATAATTTATCTGTTATTGGTAGTAAGGCTCTTAAGATACAATTTTAGCGTCAGCACTTTTTTTTATATATAATTTGAGAAGTGTGAGGAAAAGATCTAAAAAAAAATTTTCATGGAAATATGTAAGCACACTATAGGCCTTATTTGTCTCAAACATGGTCAATGTGAAACTACATTAATGTAAAACTACATAATTCAAAAGTATAACAATTAAAAGCAAAAGTAAAAGTAGAAACTCCAAGCCTAGTCTGGAAGAACTTAAAGCCTATAGTTGGTCACACGTGCCAGTATAAGTTGCCAACTTCAGAAAGCTTATTGGCCAGTGTATGTCACCAAACAGAGTGCCAGACAAATATAATAAAATTGGGAAGATATTTATCAGACAGGTTAGAAAATACTACATGGTGAGGAATGCATTGGCTCATTATGATCCAAATGATAGGACCAGCCTAATATGGTAATCCACGCTAAAATAAAACCTCACCATATGGGCATATGTAAAGGTATGTATGTAAATGTATGCCCTGTTTTTAAAGAGCATGCTGAACTCTAGCTAATACAAAACAGAGCCAAAATGTAGAAGACAAACCAATAATCACCCATAGGACACATCAGATTAGCAACTTAAAAGTAATCAAGAATTAACATATTAAGATGGTTTTATATTATTTAATTTAACAAACCCCATTGGTGTTATCTGGAAAGGTAACACTAAGGAAATTTAACTTGCAGGTAATTAAAACTTAGATGAGCATTCATTTTCCCATAGGTTTATCTAAATTGTCCATAGTGCTAAGTAGTAATGGTCTACTAATCCCTGTAATCCTGTATTTTCATTGCGCCTAACAAAACTTTACAGAGCCATACTTACAATGAAAGCCAATTGGTATTTTCAAGATGTGGACCTATAGTCCTTCTTTAACTGCTTGCTACATACCAGAAACAATTTGTGAACTGTCATGTTGGGGCAGTAAGGGTCAGCAAAGGAAGGGTTAAGTTTTCAATTTAGAAGTCTGTTTTGAATCCACATTTGAGGGAAACCCTTCACAGTAGGAAGTAATTCACAAATAGACACTGAAAACAGACTGCCTGGCTAGGCGACTGTGAGGTGTGAAGAGCCAGACAGGGCCAAATGAATCAACAAGGTAACTAAATGATCATACCTGTGCTACAGTGGGGTGGTCTATCTCAGGGAAGATTCTTAGCTAGAGCTCCCCCACAGACTCCAAACACTCCCATGTTATGATGATCCAATATTCTGATAAAACCAGAATAATATGTGTTAGGCCTGGTGTGTTTGGTGTCTATGAAAAGAGAATTCTATTTCCCACATAATGCTCATGGTTCCATAATTTTGTTGTATACCCATAAGTATTTGAGGTTAGCGTGACCTACCTTGTAACCTGTATATCAATGGCCCAGACAACTGGGAAGATATATGCCTTTGGGGACCGAGCTGCTCGGGAGGTATATGTCTCTATTTCTCCGTCCCCCCGAACAGAAATTACATAGGACCATTCTATTGGTGATGTATGTAGGTTTCTGCATTATTATCCCATTTTTTTTATAACTGTTTGCAACCTATATGTCATTTTTGTAACCTTAACTGTTTTTATATCATATATGCACTGTACACTTTGGATTATTAAGTATAAAATGTAATAAGTTTGTCTTTGTGTTCTAAATGAACCTTTTAAAATTATGGAACCATGAGCATTATGTGGGAAATAGAATTATCTTTTCATAGACACCAAACACACCAGGCCTAACACATATTATTCTGGTTTTATCAGAATATTGGATCATCATAACATGGGAGTGTTTGGAGTCTGTGGGGAGCTCTAGCTAAAAATCTTCCCTGAGATAGACCACCCGACTGTAGCACAGGTATGATCATTTAGTTACCTTGTTGATTAATTTGGCCCTGTATCGGCCCTCACCTTTCTCATTGGATGGGGGCGTGACCTACCTTGTAACCTGTATATCAATGGCCCAGACAACTGGGAAGATATATGCCTTTGGGGACCAAGCTGCTCGGGAGGCATATGTCGCTATTTCTCCGTCCCCCCGAACAGGAATTACATAGGACCATTCTATTGGTGATGTATGTAGGTTTCTGCATTTTTATCTCATTTTTTTTATAACTGTTTGCAACCTATATGCCATTTTTGTAACCTTAACTGTTTTTATATCATATATGCACTGTCCACTTTGGATTATTAAATATAAAATTTAGTTTGTCTTTGTTCTTTAAATGAGCCTTTATGCCTTAAGCAGAATGTGTATGTTAAATGTGTTTTAAAAAGGAAAGTGTGTCTGCTTAACCCTTTGTTTGCTTGTGGGAAAGTTGAGTGTTGTCTATAGACTAACTTGCATTGTTTTCTGAAGTGTCTGCTAGAGTGCTTAGCTAGAAAGTCTAGGGTGATTTGCCTCTGTGAAGCATCAGTGTGCAATAGAACAACTAGACTTAGGTGCTTGTACATCTGTGGTGGCGTTAACATACTCCTAAAACTGCTTTTATTAAATACTGGGTTTAAGAAGAGTTTGTTTGCAAGAATATGGTTCCTCACATTAAAGCTTTTCAAATATTGTATGATACCTAGAATGTAATCATCTATCACTAGGTTACTACATATGAAATATGTAGTAAAAAAAAAAGACACACACAACACACACTGGATTTTGCATTTTGTGGGAGATTAGCCAGTGAGGATGCAGAGTACATTACTTTGCCAGTGCTAACAACTACACTGGGAGCAGTAGGAAATAAAGCTGCATTGTTGGTAGACAAATTTAGCATGTTGCACACTAATCATCAAAAAGAAGTTGTAATCAGTGCCAACAAATCCACCAGAAAGCCATCATATGTTAACGGAAAAAGTGTATTTCTAAAAGTATATTTTACATTTAGACATAGCTCCCTGAATTACTAAGCATTCTGGATAATAGATCCCATTCCTGTGAGATGTATGAATCCAAAATGTTATTTGTTAACATAGGTCTCATTTTATGAGCGTCCAAATGTAATTTCCTAATGTAGGTCTCCATTCCATAATTTGCATCTTTAATGCCATAAAACAAACATAATTCTGCAGTTATTATATATTGGCGCACAAGAAGGTCACAGCATTTAAAATTGTGTCTTGGAAGAGGGCTTTTCCGACATGTTATATTAGTGAAAGTCAAGCATTGGAAGAGTCCTCCCCCAGAACAGCCCAACAAATAAATGCAAGTTAAGCTTTAGCCAATTATTGTCCTTTAGTCCTGTGCAGCATGTTTTTTTATATCCTCATCAGGGGTGAAGAATAACATTTTTATTTGGGGAGGCTACCAATAGATAGGACAGGCAGTGGGAAGTCACTGAATGTAGCAAAGACCAGGCACTTCAATCGCAGCATGAACAACTGCATCTTGAGAGTATAACACAATCTAAAATATACACATACATAACTTTATTTACTTGGACTTTCATTATTATTTAAAGCTGTGTTATTAATAAAAAGTATTCAAATTAATCAAATTGTTATAACCCAATGTTCTTGGGAGTCAGTTAACAAATCTAAAAGCCAATGATAAAGGAATCAGCACAACACAATATTGCAAGTACAAAGATTATTTTTTCTTTTATGTGAAGCTATAAGATAATAACCTGTCCAGCAATCTCAACACATAGCACAAAACATCAGAGTTTTGTTTTATTACACTAAAAGGATATGAAAAGAAATATGGCAATTTATTTGCAAAGAGCCATGCTGTGAGAGTTCATGGTTATACTTCAAGATGAAAAATCAGCTTTAATGAATAGTTGAAAAACATAATTGTGTACTGAACAGTGGAACTATTCAGCTCTGGAAAAGTGAAAAAGGGCAGTTATTACTTTTCAGAGACCATTTTGATTTCATATTTTTTTTATGCCAGGGAATGAAGCAACCTACATCCCGAAAGACAAATCCTCAGTTTTTACAAGGCTTTCTTTAGCTCAGACAATGAACAAAATACAAAAAAAAAAAAATTCAATACCTCTAGCCAGCTAGTAGCGCAAAAGGTTTTCTTAAACAGAAAAATCTCACTCAAGGTTGAAAGAGCAATTAATGCAGTCTCAAAAATCTGGGTCATTCTGATGGAGTTCAGTTAACATGTGGCAGAAGTAATCATCCACTTGTGAAAATGATTTTCAGTTCATTCTCAAACACCTTTCAAACACTCATGATCCCATTTAACTGACAACAATACAGGCTATAGGGACCAAATGCCCACAGGCACTTTCAGTCAGCAGTGCACGTTGTACCGCCAGTGCCTGCATAAAGGGAGTCTTCCTAAGACTGGATTCTTATTATTATGCCTCCCTGCAAGATTAAGTCTTTTTTTGTTTCTACTTAGGAATGAGAAACGCAACACAATCAAGACAAGCAATGTGGCCTAGGTCATTCACAGTAAAGCAGTAAACACTTTCTTCATTCTACACTTTTCAAAAGGAGATATAAACAAGTCTTTGTTGCATGGAATAAAATGCTGGTAAATCTATAGGGCAGTGCTTACAAACATCCAATGCCAGTGACATACACACAAACAAAACTATTACTAATCATAGCAAAGCAAGAGTCATATTTATAGCAGCAGGGTCACACGGTAGAGGGGGGGGCTAAAGTATATTTTCCAGCATTGCTAACATGATGGTAAATAAACTGTGAAGTGTAAGCAAGTATTATACCAGTTAACCACCAACATATCAAGGCTGTTGCAAATCTCATTTTTAGCCATCACATATTCTAATAATTTAGAAAATTATAGCTAAGAGATGTTTAAGTGATACTGACAGTAAAAAATAACTCTTTGAAATAATAATGTTTATCAAAAGTTAGCTATAGGTCACGTGGATTGTTTTTTTGCTGAGAGGTTGCCATTTATGAGTAATTCTTAGTTGAACTTCCTTAACCTGACTGTGGTGCCAACCGGTCAGTTATAGATTCTAATGCCCCCTCTTAGAAGAACATTGGGGATTAGACAGGTAATGTAAAAGCATATATACATATGATATATGTAAAAAAGGATTATTTTCTGGTGTCAGTATCTCTTTCAGACATTGTTCCTACCTGTGACTTAGAAAATGAATACTGTTATTTTTTGCTTTATTCTAAACATCTGTCAATGCCAGATAGAAGCGTCAGATTATACTGGATAGGCACAAGCATGAATGCATGGGGCTTTAGCAGGAATATTCAAAACAGGAGTTATTAGTATGCATTATCAGATTAAGAAACACTTAAAGAAAAACAAAATAAAAATTTTAATATAATGTAAAAAACTGTACTAACATTTTTTTCTATAGATCATGTCAAAGTTTTGGCCTGGTTCTGTGACATCTTTAAATTTTTTTTTTTAGTACACATCCTTGAAATGTACTCCATTTACTATAGATATAGCTTGTAAACAAGGAATGCTCCAGGTATCAATCTTCTGTACATGTGTGCAAGCAGACACCGTTTTTATATAATACACACACATATTTATCTATATAGGCAGCCATACAGGTATATTTACTACATTATCACTTTAAGTTATTTTCAACTCCACAGGAATGTGAATGTCTGAGCTTTAATGATTCAGGGTGGTCTGTGAAGTTGCCATTGGCAAGCTATCTCCAGCTACCACCTATTGACACACGACAACCTGCTGTTAAGCTGAATCCTTGCATCTCCGCTTTCCACCACTGCATGAGACCTGTGGCAGGTTAAACTGTGCAAATTGCTGTAAGAATGAGAGGAGTGCAGTTGCCAAAGGTACAGTAGATGCCATACACATCTACCACTGTAACATATTGAAATACTGCAGTCCTCTCACTATAAAATTGTTTAGACAGGACTTACACTTATAAAGTTAAGTGTTTGCAAGAGTAAACTGTTCAC
The DNA here is from genome assembly GCF_000004195.4 of Xenopus tropicalis. Classification (NCBI taxonomy): domain Eukaryota; kingdom Metazoa; phylum Chordata; class Amphibia; order Anura; family Pipidae; genus Xenopus; species Xenopus tropicalis. The sequence continues at coordinate 70,038,221 of NC_030679.2, forward strand.
TTAATAGAAACTGACACTACATAAACAACTTTATCTTTTTAAGCCATAGAACATTTCTTTTTTCTTTGATTTTGCTTTATTTGATTTTGTAGTTAATTCTCAAGAAGCTGAAAGGCCCTTGCAGATAAATGAATTGATCTGACCCTGCAGTAATAACAACCTTTACTCTTGTATCACCTGTTTTCCAGGGAACACATTACACATTTTATAAATCCCATTAACCCATGAAGCACTTAGGTGGTATTAGAAACAATATACTGCAAGCATCAAACTGAGCACATTCCTTGAATAAATGTGGTTCAAAGATTAAAAGGTCAGTTCAGTAAATCGAAACTACATGCTATACAAATGCACAGAAAATCTACCACCCTCTATCCTTTGTTTGGAGCCCCAACTGCAATTTTCAAACAGGAATATTAGACAATATCTATCTATAAATAGAGAGAGAGCTACGTAAGATGCACACCATAAAAAGTTTTTTTCTACTTGGGTGCCCAAGCGGAGACACAACATAAAACATTGCGTAATTTGCTGGCAATCAAGCAAATTCTGTGAGTGCAATTCTTCTGCATTGTTTTATACATGAAAAAAAATTGAATCCATATTGGTAGCAAACAATTTTACAGTTACTCAGAAAGGAACTGACTTAGCTGGTACAGCACTGTGTATAATAAATTCAGCAGATACAAATATACATCCTTTTTAGGGGGGTTAGATTGATTTAACCTTTTGTCATTGAGTTTTGGTTCTATATAGCATGTTATGTCACCTACATTATTTTTAATGTAGCCATTTTTGAAGATTCTTTTTCAAACATGTTGTTGCTCTGCATGTTGCATTAGCAGTTTCCTTGGCAAGCATCTAAACTGTGAAATGTAAACATTTTAATTCTCTGATAAATTTGTATATATTTGTACAAGTAAAAATATCTGCACTAAGGTTTTTGCTAGGTCAGCATGGTGGCACAATGGTTAGCAATATGTTTGTATGTGCATGCATTTCCTCCAGGTACTCCAGTGTTCTCCACACTCCAAAGATCTAAAGGAATGTTAACTGGTTCCTTATAAAATTGCCCCTAGAGTGTGTAAAAGTGATAGGGATCTCAGACTGTACACTGGACAGGGAAAGTAAATGATGTATATTTTCAACTAAGTGCTGCTAAATATGTCACTGCTATATTGAAAATAGTAACAAATAGTAATAATTGTAAACCAATTAAAATGTGTTGAATTACAGCCGATATATATTATATGTCTCTAGCTATTGTTAAGCACCATGAGAACAGGAGGTGTGGTTAAAATAAAAACATTTCTAGATGATTGCTGTCCAACTGGAGACATGTTTGACATACTGTTCTATGTATGAAATCAAGCCCTTAAGCATAGAGGTACTTCCAGTATAGAAAAGACAAGCTACTGTCGTCTTTCCCAAAATATCGGCTAACAGAACATTTGGTCATGCTAAAATACGAGAATGACTTGTTTTGCACGAGAAGTGCTAATACGAAAATATATGATACAGCGCAATATAAAATATTTGAAATTTACAAATGTGCCATATATGTCATGCTGTATTTCCAACACAGAAATGTTTCCTGGCAATTAAGTGTGCCAGCGCCATCATCTGGTCACACTAAAGACTGCATAAAACAGAATAAGCAGTATACAGTATGTTCAGATTCCTTATGCTACAAACATAGAAATGATAAAAAAAACAAAAAAAACATTATAGCCTGCAATGGAGTAGGACCTGGACAGAAGATGAGGTGGGCTAAAAAGCTAAAAGGGACCAGTGACTGGATTGAATAACACTTTGAAGCCCCTCAGAGTGTGATCAGTTAAGGCAATTTGTATTTCATGGTTGAGTTGTATTTTTAGATTTGTATGTAACCGAGAGTCATAATTTGCTTTTAATAAAAGTAAACTATTTCACAGATTATAATTAAAATTGGTTTATATTAATGTGGTTAAATAGCATATAAAAGATGGCTCAACATAGGTGAGCTCATACGCATGCTGCAATAAATATCAGATTTTGACATATACAGGATAGGAACAAAACCTTTTCCAGGTTAAATGTATATATATATATTTTTGCTTTTGATATTACTTGTCCTATAATTTTGTAATGTGCAACTCGTAGTGGTTTTTAAAAAGTTGCTCTAAGATAAAACATGTAAAGAAAACATACTGTTTTAACACCGTAAAGCCTGGCCATGGGTGGTGAATTTTGTCACTGTTTTAACACTGCATAATAAATCTGCCCCTAGAAGCAGCCTTTCTCTCCCGCAGCACATTTAGGTGGCCTTTCAAGCCTGACATATTGTACGTATGTACTAAAAGAGCATTAATTTAGGATTTGTTTTTATTTTAAATCTGAGAGATTTTCATTCTGTTGTTCAGCATAGTCATTAATGACATTTGATCCCTTTATCCTCCTGTGATTTGTTATCCGATATGTAAGCCTGTGCATTACACAGCACAATTTCAACTTAAATTGCTGCCCTCAAGCCTTCACAGCAGTGTATTCAGATGCATTTAATGGTGTTTGAAAAATAGATTTTTACTAGAGTTGGGTAAGGGCAATGAATGCAAAATGAAATTTGTGCTATCCTCGGGCAACACATCACCTGAAAATACCCCTACTTTAACTAACTAAAAAAACACTTTACATGCAGCAATCTGGCATTATTGGAGGAAATGACTTACAAGAGGCAATTTCCATGAAGGGAAAGGTATTTTCAGATTTGTTGCTTGCTAGCAGCAGAGATTTTCTGAGGGTGACAAACCTCCACATCATTAATAAAATTTGCACAATTTTTCCTTTGCATGCATTTAATATAGCTAGAACTGTTTAGCAACTAAATCGCCAGTAGACGAAAGATTGATACATTTATATTCTGCACCAGTACATAGGGTATGTAATAAAACTTTCCACTGAAAATGTTATCCTTGCATCTTTAAAGCACATTTGAAAATGCACTACGTGCAATAAAAACTCACATCACAATAACAAACTACTGTGACAACTACAGAGAAGCATCTAAATGTAAATACAGAATGTTTGCAAACCAACTTTAATGGGCAGGGTCTGTTCATCATGGAAAGGCCATGTGAAGTGATGGATTTTGGCACTTGCAGCCCGTATGCTTTCTAAAGTGTGTAGTTCATGGATTCCATGGATTCCAGGGGCTTAAGGTTGATGGGCCACGGAATGAGTTAGCTGCCTGCACTAGCAGCGATCTATCGCCGGTGACTAACCGTTCCAAAATGCCTTTCAACCAGCAGCAATAGGAGTCGCTGGTGGAAAGGCTTACACATCGCTTTCAAAGTCACGCAAAGTTTCCTTCTGCCGGCAACTTTTTGCAACTTTGGAAAGTCGAAGCAATGCGTAGGCCTTTTAACCAGTGACTTCTATTGTTGCCAGTGGAAAAGCATTTCGGAGCGGTTAGTGGCCCGCACTAGCAGAGATTGATTGCGGCTGACTAACTCACTCCATGGGCCATCAGCATCAAGTTCCATAATTTATCACTTCACAATGGAACAAGGTGAGGGAGGTGTTGCATTACATTGTGAGGGGGGTTGGGACCTGGTCCCTGTCATCACAGATAGAGTATCATGATTTCCTTTCAATTAGTGGAATAAGGTATGTCTGTAAAAAAATAAATAGATTGATTTATTTTTGGAAGTCCACATAGTGCTTATGCACCTTTTTTACATAAGCCCAACTGAAATAGTTCATGTAAAAAAAAAATAGTATTCTTTTATTTACAACATTTGTGTGCTGGTTCTGTTCAGTAAATATCCATTGTGTTATTTATATACTGAAAGGCAATCATAAAGCTTGTTTTGAAAGATGTTTAAGTTCCCATTAAATACTGACACATTTCGGTTTACAATGCAGCCCCCAAGTGGCAAAATTAAAATATGCAGCTGGTCAATGCCATTTGAACTGCTTCCTCAAAAAGTTAAGTTATATTAAATAAAAAAAAAGATCAGAATCCTTCACATATTACTTAAGTTTAAATTCACCCTTGTTTGCTTCTTATGTGCACAAAAACAAATCACACATGGCTGCAGCTTAACTTTAAAGAGGGTGTTCACCTTTTGCAAAGTCCTATAAAAGTGGTAGAATTTGCAAAAGAAGTACTTTTCCAAATACGTTGCTGATGCCAATAGTAAAGTCAATAAACACAAATTCACTCTTAATATATTTTAAATCACACGTATGTACCAGTGTATGTGGTTTATATATACAGCTACCCACCCACTTAGAGTGTAAGCTCGTTGGGACAGGAACCTCTATACTAGTCTCTTTAACACTTAGAATTTAATCTAGTGCAATTGTATTTTATATTTGCATTTATTATGTTAATGACCCACTGTTTGTTCTATTAATTTATTATTATGCTGTACATATTGCTACATAAATAAAAATATACATATATACAGTTCCACAAACTACTACATATATAACAAAAAAAATGCCATGACATACAATACCAATATGAGAAGTATAGTTGTAATAGTATGAAGCAGGGTTGGTTAGTTAAGTATGACAAGAGCTGTAGCATGAAGTACAGACAGTATACAGTGTTACATTTATAGAAAAAAAAAAATAATATGGGTTTCATACAATTAGTATGGCGCCGCACTAATGTTAGTATTCATCCACAAATCTAAATGGAATCCCACTTGCAAATACTAGGTTAAACAAATCCATGTACCCTCTACTTAGATCCCAACTGTGGTAATTATCCATCAGTATCCATTAAAGTATCACAGCATATGGATAGCATTTAAAGTAAGCTATGTAATTTACCAAGAATAAAGAAGGGAAAAAATCTGCAAGGCCAGTTACCACTACTGAGAAGTATCATCACTTCATTAGCAGGAGAGACAAACAGATTTTCATCAGTTCCTACAAGGCCTGACAACAGGGGCTCCATCTAGCCATATGTTTTGCTTTAAAAGAATCCTTGTTTAAAAATATATGTCATGTACCCAACTGCACAGTTTTAGGGAAGAAAGTTCTGTCTAAAGGCTATCTTATGGGTATAGTATAGTTCTGCCACTGACATTCAATCTGTTACTCGAAATCCTTCTCCTTGAAGATAAGGGTTATGAGACCATCAACACAAAAAATGGGAACACTTTTTTTAAAATTTCCTTAGTAGATTCAAAATAATCTTTTCATTGTCTCATGATAGCAAGAATCTACAATTAAATGTATATAAGTTAGTCAGGTGAGACCTTTCTCTCTTTATTGCAGAAGAATGGCTGGTACAAATGTTTTTTTTTTATAGGGTATGAGTTTACAGCACTTTTTTTGTTTTTTTAATAATTGCTTACATTAGGCTTTTAGTCTACTGACAGTGCCCAAGGAGACAAAGTTCGAGAAGAAACCATCATGAACAACAATGCTGAGGAGACTTGTTTTTCTCTGTTAGAATGAGTCAGGCAGAGAGTTAATAACAGACAAACTTGGAGAAGCAGACTTCACAAAAGAAACATATGGAAGAAAAGCGTGTAAAGTTCCTGACTGTGTATGAAATCCATGACGCATGGACGGACGAATGGACGATCTGCCCTTTAAACTGCACCAGAGTTTATATGTGGTAATGACAACCTGCCTTCTCCAGAGCTATTTTCTGTTAATTCTGTCTGCCACAGTCATAGAGAATACGAACCAGTCCTACGCAGAGTTTGCTGCCAGTTGTGAATCTGTTAGCGTGAATGTCCCACAATGTCTCTTACAAAATGCAGAAGTCTGTTCTGTTCTCTTCTCTCTATGGCCACTCCCTGCCACATGTTCAAGAAGGAACTGGCAGAGAAGGACTGCAGGCATTGCCAGTCAGTGAAAAAAGTAAGGGTTCAGGGCAATGAAACTGCAAGAGATGCACACAGTGTCATGAGCTTGTCTCTAAGTTACAAACAGCGCATTCTGGCATAGGAGTGTGCCATTTATGAGGATATAATTTATAGGCTGGCCCACAGGAAATTATAAACTGTCAATTATATACATGGATACAAAGGATTCATCTATTTGAGCATATGACTAACTTTGTACAGTAGAGGTCATCACTTTACCAGTATAACCACTGGCGCATGAGCCCAATATCTGCCGCTGTATGTGCTCACTAGGTAAAGTACAAACTTTTTTTGATATGAAGCATAACAAAAGTGGTGTAAAGATAATACCTTTATTGCCTATATATTATAAGTCATGGAGGGGTTCTGTGATCATATAAAGGCAGGGGGCCGAATGCTTTTGTACAGGTAACAGAACTCTGTGGTGACTGCTAAGTAACCTGAATGAAATAATATTAAAAGGCATACTTTGTCAGAGCTGTACAAGAAACTGAGGTACTAAGCAGTGGAGGTATTTGAGCCATAAGAATATAATAATAAACTTGTATTTCTATTAAACTTCAAACCCTTTTAAACTGTCATGGCTCATACAATGTACACTACTGACACAGAAGCACGGTCCATTTACAGGTTACATGTTACCTATAAGAAAGGCTGACAGTCCTCCTCTCACTTTTTAAACCAAGGGTCCCCAACCTTTCTTACTCATGAGCCACAGTCAAATGTAAAGAGAGTTGGGGAGCAACTCAAGCATCATAAAAGTTCATGGAGGTACCAAATAAGGGCTAAGATTGGCTATTAGGTCACCTCTATGCACACTATTAGCTTACAGGGGGCTTTATTTGATAGTGTGAGCAACATCCAAGGGGTTGGTGAGCAACATGTTCAGTGATGTTGGGGATCACTGTTCTAAACATTATACACGTTTCCTTCCTAGAAGGCAAATGCTTTTGTCTTTAGGTTTCTGAAAATCAAAACTTATTCAATTATTTTACAAACTATTTTACATAAAAAATGCTATTTTTTTTATGACAGAAAGCAAGGTTTATTGATAAAGTAAAAATACAAAAGGATTCATTATATCCACTCTGTTTTAAATAATAATGTATACTATAATCCACATAAACACACACACTTATTAGTCTCTCTACACATTTAAGACTAATTAGTCCAAATGCAGAATGACAGTCTAATTAACAGTGCTAGCCTAGTCAATTAGAAAGCACTGGTATCCTGTCAAGACCCCTTTCAGTTTCCCATGATCTTCCACCAGCAATTACTGCTGGAATTATTAAAAGCAAGTACACAATAATTTGCTCTCTAAGGATAGAATGGTGAGATCAACAACTTGATCCTTTACAACTGTATTTTTGAAGCACCCTATTATTAAATCAAATGTTAACATCTCAGAAAAGGGTGGAGAACATATATCGGTGTCTGGTTTGCATGTGAATGGTGTTAATTGCATAATTAAGTAAATGCTAATTTTATGATATTAAGTGATGCATAATTAAGGAAAAAATGTCACGCCAGTTTGATGTAAAGTGATATTTAATTACTTAGGCAAATATCCATGCAGGGCTCCATTATAATACAATATACAATAGGAAACAAGGAAATAAGACAGCAGGAAGAAGAATATTCCAGGAAATACATACAGTTATGCTAAAAAAGACCTACTTTGGCATCCCCTGTTTCAAGAATACTCTGTAGCATATTAAAATAAAAGCTGAAATAGAACTTCTTTGAAAAGACACATTGGATACAGGCAAAAATAGTTTCCTTGGCAGATTTTCTGAATAAATATCTCTTTAGACACTTGAAAGAGAACTGACAAGTGAAAAACAGTTCATGCATTAGGCTGAAAAAAACACAATCTGTACTATTAAGACTGTACTCCATTATGAACAATAGAAAACGCCATTAATTTTTAGAGATAAAAAATGTTCCAAGATATGAGAATATTAGACGTTACCTCGAAATTCCATAACCTATATAAAAGCACTCAGCCTCCAGCCCCATGCCTTTACATAGTCATTGAATCCTTGGTAACGTCTAATACTCATATAACACACAAGAACCGCACATATCCTGTTAATGAAAACCTTATAAGTGGTGCTTAGTGATGTTATCAGTTGAAATAGATGCATCACTGATGTAATTTTTTTGCCACTCTTTTGAATCTCTGAAACTTGTTTATTATAAATAATGATGTACCCCCTGCTGTAAAATATAGGGATATTGGAAACCACCTTGGAGTTCCATGATCTATATAAAAGCACTTTGCCTATAGGCTTTTTTTGGGTGTGGAGACTGCGACAGAAAGGGGGGGGGGTTCCTATGTGAACAAAGGTTGCTGGTCCAAGGTGGACAAAAGTTAGGAGGTGAACAAACTATATAATTAGGTATTTCACACTTCACAGCTGCATATTATATTACATAAAATTCCCTCTCCTGAAATGTATGAAATCAGAAGTCACTTTGGAGTCTGTGACCTGTATTATAAGAGGATGTACATCTATTTTTTACAATACACACATTTCAGTCATGGAACACCAATTTTATCACTAAGCAGAAAATCCTTTGGCAACATTATTTCCCATATATAAATGTACTTAGCTAAGGGTATTTCTGCGGTAGGTTGGGGGATGCCTATGGTACTGCACTGTGACATCTCTGCAGTCCTCCATACAATAGAGGAGAGACCCTATCAGGAACTTCCAACAAAGGCAACAGTTTGTATAGAATCGTTTAGGAAAGAAAAAGGAGACACTGAGAACTGCAAACATGGAATCTCCCAGGGATTGAAGAATCTCTGCAGCTACCTTCCTAATAATTAGAAGTAAGTTGATTTGACTATCATGCCAGTTCTATCATCAACGCAGGTGTAGAGAATTGTGGTTTTCCCCTTCTGTCTTCCTGTGCTTATGAAGTTCGTTAGTTACTCAGTTGCGAATGAACATATGAAACCAAGCTTTCCCTGAGACAGGCAATGTTCTGCCATTAAATCTACAAGACAAAACAAAGCCAGATCTAGACTTTGCTTCAGATTAATTAAAATGCATTATCTAAACTTAAACAGGCTTGTTGCTACACTTTTAATGTGTGCGACATCGACTCCTGCCCACAAATTAGGGTTTTGGACTGTGTGAGACTGTGAGAGCCTCTGTTATGTTACCTTCAATCTAGCATCCCTAGAATTATATACTTATTGTGCACAAATTTCCTTGACTGCCCCATATTCACACATGCAGATGCTTTACAATTGCAAACAAGAAACTACGTGTACAGTATATTTCCTTGCTGCACATCTTAAAAATCATTACATTTCTGCAAAGGCAGAAACGGGTTTAAACATTTAGAGGGATACCTTTTCATTGGCATCATGCGAATAGTAAGTGGTAAGACAAATGGATTACGGAAAATTACAGAAAATGCAGGAAAAGGCAATATGATCCATATGTTTTATCACTGGGCATTTACACTGACACCAATCCTAAAGTTAATAAGAGGCTGTATGGGCAGTTATTCCCATTTTCTCACTTGCTAAAATACAGGGCAGTTTCTCTAAGAGATGTGGCATAAGCCCAAAGCGGGGCAGTGGTAGCACTGTACTACTGTTTCAGGCAGCTGAATCCTTCAGGGAGAGCTGGGTTACTTGTTACTTGACCTTTGTTCTGTTGATTATTTTTTTTTGAGGTTTTAAATTAAAAATTAAATATAAAAAAAACATTTGCCCTTTTAAAAAATTAGATTTCAGCGCAGGGTTCTGCTAGAGGAGCACTATTAACTGACGCACTTTAAAAAAAACATGTCCCCGTGATAGAATTAATTTCAATAAAGAAAACATGAGCAAAGCTCCAGACTGAGAATAAAAACATTACAAAAACTCAGATTTTATTTAGGGAATTATGATTAATCTACTCACTCTAGTTTGGTATGAGGTCAGTGAACAAGAGAAGAAATAAATTCCTGCATCAGCAAAGGCTGAAAAAGCTAAAGCATGTACATTGTATTAATTCAGAAGAGATATCAAATACAGTAAATACTAAAGGGAGCACCTACCACCTATAGAAAGAAAAAGTAAAATGCAGAGAGTGTGCAGGATCAAAGTCAATATAGAGAATTACACTAGTGGGAAAAACCCAAGCGATCCACAGCTTGCACCACTCACTTCTGAAACATCAGATATGACTAAATAAAACATAGCTTTAATTACTTCATTAAAATAGTGTATATCAAAAGAAAGAAAAGGAAAAGATTCAAATTCTAGGGTAGAGGCAGGATCATTGGTACTCATGTTCCTATGCCAATGATATCTTTAGGGTAGTCCAGGGGGGGAAAAGCATAAAGGCGATTGTGGCATTCAGGATACCTTCTATATCAGCTACCACATATTGCATCAGAGAAATAGAACTGGGCACAATAAGGATCCCATTTGCGAATCTGTAGTTTGGAGTAGAAAGACATGGGTACCAATTATGAATTTGCCCGAATGTGTACTTTCCAAAAACATATGGTTTTGGGGGGGTCAATGTATTTTTTTGTGTTTTTACTCCACAGAAAATGCAGTAAACGTGTTGAATTTTCAGTAGCTAAAGAGATCTCCGGGGCAATTCCTTTGCACTAACTTCCTTTTGGGATCTCTAAATGCCAGATACATGGTGATCCTATGCACAATGGGCATCAAACTGTTCAGTGGACCCTTAGCTTTCATATTTAGGGTGTGTTTTCTTGGTACCTAATGCTATGTGGGAGATAAGGTGCTTGAAAGTGGAAGATTTGATGTGATTTTGTAGAATTTTCATAATTATTTATAGAAACTGCTAAATTCAGTAAAGCATTGCCATTTGGTACTTAGAAGTTGGAGGACATAGTTACCCATTTCGGATTCGTCAGAATGTGAACTTTTAAAAAAAATATATGGTTTCCTGGTGTAAACCTAATGTTCCAGGATTTTTGGCTTTGCCGTATTCTGCTGTAATGCTTTGAAAATTTGGTAATTTACTGCTGGGAGTTTTTGATCTATAGAAGTCAGAAATCTCAATAAAACTATACATATCAGGTATTGGCATGTTCGGGAGACATAAGGCTTTTTAAATCAGTTAAATTTTTGTCCATAAAATAAAATATGTTTCTGGTAAAAATCCCTATATCATGAAAAATAGCATTTTTTCTTCTTTTTTTTTTTTTGTATGAAAAAAAACAATATATAGTTTGCCTACCTAAACTAACCTTAACATTGCACTTTTTTTATATACTTATAGAAGAGGTTATGTAAAATAAAAAATACAACTATACAACTGTAAAGGGTTTGTTTGCAAAATCTGATAAAAAAAAAATTAAAACTAGCAGCCATGAATTTCAGAGTCAAGTTTTCTAATCTAACTTAAAAACAAAATGGGCCATAATACTAACCACCACTAGGTTACACTAGAGGCACATATTTATGAGTCTGACAACTCCATTCAGTGCAACACATGAATGCTGAACAGGATATTCAATCCCAAGGGAGAAGTGCCCAAATAACCAACGAAAGGCATTGTTATTGTCGAACATTTTTCCCCCTTTAAATTAAAGACTGGTCTTAGGATCAAAAGAAAACCAAAATGTTCCCACATCAGATACATAGTTAGACAAAAAATAAAAAGGAGAATACTACATGTTCTATTCCATTAGAATATTTAATTTGAAAATGCAAAAAAGTTATACAACCTATTTGCTTTAATAACCAAATACGCTGGGCAACCTACCACATTAACACCAAAATTAATATATAATAATTAAAGCTTTAAAATTCATATGAATTGCACGAATATCACAATTCATTATGTGCAAGCTTAAAGATGAAAATTTACACAAATTAATTTCAGTTCAAAAAGCAGTTGGCCCTGATTGAGCACTCAAGTTCTGTGATAATGGACTAGGTAATCCTAAAAATAGCAGTAGAAAATACTAAATAGAAAAAGTAGTTAAACAGTTGGTTCACCTTTAAGTTAACGTTTAATATGTTGTAGAATGGACAATTCAAAGCAACTTTTAAAATAGTCTTCATTATTTATTTTCTATATAGTTTATGAAGTATCTCCCTCTCAATGACCCCAACAGCTAAAAAACTGTTGCTCTGAGAGCTTAAAATGTTATTATTACTTTTTATTACTTACCTGGCAATTTAGTTAGGCACTCTCTGCTGCATGTGCCTAAATGCCTTACATAAAAGGTATCTGCATTTATACAAGTTCCTCTGTCAATACTGTGTTCAAGCTGTGACGACTTGACTACACCGGGATGAGCGCTGGCATTTTGCATGTATTTTAGCCCTTACTGCATTGTATTTGTGTGTGTAATGTAGGAAAAAAAAATTATAACAATAGCCAAGTGTTTGGTAAGAGAAAACAATGGCACATCTAAAATAGATTAAAATAAATATAACATGTCAAAACCCTAAACATCAATTTGATTATAGTATTATTTTTATCTGAAAAACCTATTTTCATTTACAGCAGTCTGGCTGGACTAATTTATCTATAACAAAAAACTATTTGGCTAAACCAGAGAAAACAAAAATCAGTGCGCTTTAAGAAATGTAAAAAGCAGAAATTTTAAAAAAAAAAAAATCAAACAAATGTATATGAATTCACAATTATTTTATGTACAAAGGTATTCATTGTTGTTTAAATGAGAAACACTTACAAGGGGCAATATACAGATATAGGATCCCTTATCTGGAAACCAGTTATCCAGAAAGTTCCGAATTACAGAAAGGCCATCTCCCATAGACTCCATTATAAGCAAATAATTCTAATTTTTAAAAATTATTTCCTTTTCTCTGTAATAATAAAACAGGACCTTGTATTTGATCCCAACTAAGGTATAATTAATCCTTATTGGATGCAAAACAATCCTATTGGGTTTAAATGATGTTTAAATGATTTTTTGGTAGACAAAGTATGGAGATACAAGTTACGGAATGATGCCATATTCGGAAAGCCCAAGGTCCTGAGCATTCTGGATAACAGGTCCTATACCTGTACCTGTACTTAGTTTGCCTTCCAAATTTTATTGACAACAAAAAAAGGAAGCCTCAAAGCAAAAACAGTCTCTCTGTATATCAGAAATCACATGATGAAGTTTAGCATAATTACTAATGAATGTTAGCAGGCAGAAAGCACTACAAGGCATTTAAAGGAAAAAAACAGGCAAAACACCATAAACCACCCTAGTGCCATGAACCAACCTAGTCATTTTCTTGCTTTATTTTGCAAAGTGAAAGGCCATATCTGGCTGCTAGTGTATTTTGGCCACTGGGTTGAGATTGCATTACATGGGGCCTACCCAAGCTCATAAAGAGGACTGCATGCACACCCCAATGCAGTGATTTATTTATTCTTACCCACTGTGCTTCATGTGAGGTGGTTTATCCATTCTTACTGCCAGTTTTATCTTCAGAGCTGTATCTTGGCTGTTTTTATGTACTATCATTTTATGTAGCTCTGGAGTCTTTAAACTATTGGATGTTGGTCTTAGTATTACCTGAGCAAAAAAATAGAAAAATTACTGGAAACAACTAAAATGGACGTTCATTTAAAATTGTACAGTCATATCATTTAAGGTTTATGCATACTGAACAGTCAGCAGAGCAACATATGCTGCTTTAATTATACATATGTAAAATGGAATGTGCAAAAGAGGCCATTATAATAAGTGCATTAATATGCAAGGGACCCTCATTTGATTCCCTGTGGCAACTCCTTGTAACTCTGAACAAGTAACTTAATCCTGGTATCCCAGCATACTTACCTATAATGCACCTAAAATGGCTTTGAGTCCAGTTGGAGAAAAGTACTGTATAAAGGATACCCTTACCTTACAGTTGTGGGGGCCTGCTAACTTGGGAGCAGCATTTCATTGGAAGGTACTTGCACCAATGTGCCCTCCTTTCACATCTATATAGTGACCACTTGACCCTTCCTGCCTCCTGTTCAGAATGTTGAGCAGTTGTGACTATTGATTCAAGGGAATCCTAAAGCTACCACCACCACCACCAGCCTGTGCAGGATGCATGCCCTAGTCTTCTGGCATGTCAGTCCCACACTGGATATGGCATCAGCCAGCCTTAGAAATTTTTCAGACCTGCAGGTGACTACAGTAACCCTTGAATTACACTAGTAGGGAAGAAAAGCTGCCTTATAAGTTTTTTAAAAAATGGCAAAATTGCATTTTGCAGTGGCAATGAACTGTGGATCTAAAATGAACCGATGGAAGCACTGTAAAAACAATAAGTTTGCACCTGTTATACCATTTATGCAATGAATGGAATAGGAAGATACAGTACCATACTTCTCTCCATCCCAACTCCCACCTGACCCCTCTAATTCTAAGTGCTTGCTCTGTTAGGGACAGGAAGTAGCAGCAGAACACATAACCATTCCAGGCCCCCTTTTTTTCCCAGGCCCCCAATGCAGTTGTGGGATCTGCTGTATGGTAGTTACACCACTGCGTTTTATCCCAGCACCTTATAAAACAAGGGGGGGGGGGGGAAATCACAGGCAAATGTGCAATTTTATGAGGGGCTTGCTAGAATTTATAGACGTTTATCAAAAGATCTAAATTAAAAAAGCATGAACAAAGACATGGAAAACCCAGAAAACTGCAGCTTTTTCCATTTCATTTCATATTGTTGCATAAATTCCATCTTAAAAAAAACAAAACAAAAAAAAAAAAAAACCTCTAAAGCAATGTATGATCTTCATGTTGTGAAAGGGACACCTGCCACTGACTTCTACGTGATCATTAGATGGTGTATTCTTGCTTTCAGATTTGTCCTGGTTTTGTCACGTAATAAATAAAAAAAAAATAAAACATTTTTGCCCACAACAAAAACATATTTTAGTGCAAAAGAAATATGAACCATGAAAGAAAAAAATAAATAATAAAATGTTAGTGTTAGGGACGCAGGGGAGCAACAGATCTCTCTGACAGATTATGTAGATTATGAAGCAGTAGAAAGGTCTATGCAAGTTATGGGTAGGAATGGCTGAAAATAGTTAGTGGGGTTTAGTTTTCTTTTAACCCTTTCACTGCTAGCCGTTTTGGACCAAAGTGGAACTTCTACTGCCAGACAGTTTTTGAACATTTTGCACTGTTTCACTTTAGGGGCTTTTCCTTGGGGGGACTTTTAGTTTACCCAGGAAAACTATATATCGTTTTTTTCAGGACAACCTAAGCTTTCAAAATATGGTAGAATTTTTGTGTAATTACAATTCTGTAACAAGATATAGGCTTCTAAATGTCTAAAAAATGAAAAAAAAATGATATTTTCCGTAATATAAACACATACACCAGAAACAAAAAATATTTTATGCACAAAAATACAACTGATTTGGAAAGTCCCATGTCTCCTGAACGTGCCAATACCAAATATATACCTGTATAGTTTTATGGAGATTTCTCACTTGTATAGGTCAAAAACTCCCAGCAGTACCCTACCAAATTTCCAAAGCACTGCTCCAGAAAGCTGCATACTTTAGATTTCAAGGTCACAAATTCCACTAACATAAGGTTTATCCCAGAAAATTATACATTTTTAGAAAGAACAGATTCTGTGGAATCCAGAATAGATAGAACTGCCTGTCTACTCCAAACTATCAAGTCGCAATGCTTTCCTAAAGTTATTGGTTTTTTGTGAAATGTATTAAAAATTGCTTCAAAGCTTCCTGTCTATGACTTGTAGGAGATAAGATACTATAAAGTAACCAGATAAAACACCCTAAATATGAACGCCAGGGGTCCACTGAACAGTTTGATGCCCAATATGTATAGGTTTACCTAAGTATGTGGCAAGTAGGGGCCCCAATGTGAACATACCCCCATATGATCTATCATTTCTGTCATTCCAGCTTCTGCAAAATCAACACATTTACATCATATTGTGTGGGATAAAGCTACAAACGAGTATGCTCACTCCAGAAAGCCATATATTTTTGGAAAGTACACATTCCCCCGAATCTAAAATGGGTACCCCTATGTTTCTACTCCAAAGTACCAAGCCGCAAAGCATTTCTAAAGTTAGCAATTTTGATGACAATTCCAAAAATCCCCTCAGAGCTTCCACTTTGCAGCATCTTATCTCCCATATAGCATTAGGTACCAACATAAAACACCCTAAATTTGAACCCCAGAGGTCCACTGAACAGTATGATGCCCAATATGTATAGGTTTACCTAAGTATGTGGCATGTAGGGGCCCCAATGTGAACATATACCATATGATCTGCCATTTCTGTTATTTCAGCTTCTGCAAAATCAACACATTTACATCATTTTGTGTGGGATAACGCTACAAAAAAGTACGCTCACCCCAGAAAGCTATATATTTTTGGAAAGTACACATTCCACCGAATCTAAAATGGGTACCTGTGTCTTTCTACTCCAAAGTACCAAGCCACAAAGCATTTCTAAAGTTAGCAATTTTGATGACATTTCCAAAAATCCCCTCAAAGCTTCCACTTTGCAGTATTTTATCTCCCACATAGCATTAGGTACCAAGATAAAACACCCTAAATATGAATGCCAGGGATCCACTGAACAGTTTGATGCCCAATATGTATAGGTTTACCTATGTATGTGGCATGTAGGGGCCCCAATATGAATATACCCCCATATGAGCCGTCATTTCTGTCATTTCAGCTTCTGCAAAATCAACACATTTACATCATTTTATGTGGGATAAAGTTAGTAAAAAGTACACTCACCCCAGAAAATCATATATTTTTGGAAAGTACACATTTCTCGAAATCTAAAAAGGTTTCCTAAGTTTGCTGATTTTTTCCAAAAATCACCTCAAACCTCCAATATGCATCATCTTATTTTCTATAGGTCATTATGTACCAAGATAAAACACCCAAAATATGAACCCCAGAGGTCTACTGAGCAGTTTGATGCCCACTGTACATAGGTTTATCAAAGCACATGGCACTTATAGACCCCAAAATATACCTTGTGCACACTAATTTCATGGCTTACCTTTACCTAATTCAAAAACACATGGCAGTTTTATGTGGGATAGAAACTGCAGAAATGTAGGGTAACACCTGAAAACCATATATTTTTTGAAAGTACACGTTCAGACAAATCCAACATGGGTAAAGAGTCCTTTCTACACCAAAGTACCAATCTGCAAAGTTTTCCTAAAGTTAGTGGTTTCTATGACATTTCAGAAAATCGCCTAAAAATGTTGCAATTTGCTGCATTTATCTCACACAATTTCTTGCATACAAAGGCAAATCACCCCAAATAGGAACATCAGAGGCCTACTGAACAGTTTGATGCCCTATATGCATAGATTTACCAAACTATGCGGAGTACAGCGGCACCCAAATAAAAATAGTGCATATGAATTTTCACAAATGACGCTCCGGCTCATGCAGTTTTTGCACCCGGTATATGTATTATGTGCCATAAGACCCTAGAAAACCATATATTTTCTGAAAGTACACATTCTGACAAAACAAAAATGGGCAAATACAACTTTCTACTGCAAACTACCAAACTACAAAGCTATGCTAAACAGAACGGTTTTTATGGCATTTCTGAAAATCGTCACAAAGCTTGCATTTTACCTCATTATGTACCCCCCACATTTTGTAACGTATCAACATAAAACTTTCTAAATATGAACGCCAGGGGCCTACTGAACAGTTTGATGCCCTATATGCATATATTGGCCAAACTACGTGCCGTACAGGGGCACCCAAATAAAAATAGTGCATATGAATTTTCACATAAGACACTCCAGGCTCATGCAATTTTTGCATCCAGTATGTGTATTATGTGGCATAAGTCCCCCTAACAGTACGAAGACCCTAGAAAACCATATATTTTCCGAAAGTACACATTCTGACAAAACAAAAATGGGTAAATAAAACTTTCTACTGCAAACTACCAAACTACAAAGCTATGCTAAACAGAACGGTTTATGTGACATTTCTGAAAATCAGCACAAAGCTTGCATGTTGCCCCATTTACCAAACTATGTGGGGTACACAGGATGCCAAATTGAAATACAGCAGACAAAATATCCATGTGCAAAGACAAGTAATAAAAAAACAATGTGAAATGCAATAAAATTGATAAAAATAAAAAAAATCACTAAAATCATTTTTTTTTTTTTGCCTAATAATATCTGTGGTCAGAATAACAGTTTGAGTATTTTGGCTAGGGCAAATAAGTTTTACAGACAAAGTCAAGCGAACAACAACTATGCATAACTGAAAATGCAATAAAATGGCTAAAAATGCAATAAAACACCTAAAAATGCACCAAAATCACAGAAAATGTAGTAGAAACACCAAAATAATACACAAAAGGTATTGCGCAGTGCGGTTAGTGAATAGCTATCTGCAATGGCAATAAAACATTTTTTTCAGGCAAGAATAAAAACGACGCGATAAAAAAAAATTACAAAATTACATAAGTGTGTGTGTACGTATACGTGTAAGTATAAGTGTGTATTAGTGTAATATGTGTGTATATGTGTGTGTATGTGTGTGTGTGTGTGTGTGTGTGTGTGTGTATGTGTGTGTATGTGTGTGTATGTGTGTGTATGTGTGTGTATGTATGTGTGTGTGTGTATGTGTGTGTATGTGTGTGTATGTGTGTGTATGTGTTGCACCTACCCCATGTCAAGATGCTGGAGATCGCTGGTGGGAGACATCAGACCCAAGGACTGCAGCAGCTGCGATGAAAAATCCGAAGTGGGCGGCACAGGAAGTGAGGGGAGCAGAGGGGGGGAGCGCAGGAAGAAGGAAGAGAGCTGGCGTTTCCTATGGGGCCCCTGGACGATCGTGCCCCAGGGGCCACCACTTACCCCCCTCTGCACGTTCTCTAGGGGGTTCTTTATCCTGCGATCGTTCTCTGCGCTCGGATTTAGCGCAGAGCGCAGAAAACGAAAGCAGGATAAAGAAAACGTTGCTCCTACGTGCGTGGCGCCTAATGCCTTTTTATGCCAGCACGTAGGAGCTACCTGCTTGGCGTTGAAAGGGTTAAAAGCCACAGGACTGTATTAAACAAAAGACTTGATAAAACATCACTGTCTCACTGTTTGACTTCATGTCCTTTTGATAATTTGCCTTTGCCTTAAATTTTTCCAAAGGCTTATTTGGACTAGTCTTTTTTTATTATGTAAATCAGAATTTGTCCGATTACAAATAACACAAAGATATCAAAGTACATTAACAGTAGTATACAGCAGTTCAATAGAGAAGAAGAATGGAATCGGGCAGTTATAGGGCTCTCACTGCTATCATGAGGTAATTCAAGGTTTTGCTAGTTTTTGTCTCCCAAACTCCACCCAAAGGAGCCACATTTCATTTGGACTTATGAGTAGTGATAAGCAAATCTGTCCCGTTTCGCTTCCCCATAAAATTTGCGAAACGGCAAAAAATTCGCAAAACGCATTTGTCTCACGTTTTTTTTTGTTGTTACCCACGTCTTTGACGCGACCGCACCCAAGTTGACACGGCCACGTCCTTTTTTTGACGCGACGCGCCCATTTTTTACGCAACTGCGCCCCTTTTTGATGCAACCGTGCCCAATTTGACGCGCAACAAAATAAAAATTCTACGAGATTAATTTTTCCGCTGCGAATTTTCACAGAAGTTTCGCAAAACAATTCGCCAATGGCGAAATGCAGAAATTTGCTGCAAATCCATGGCTGGCGAAAAAATTCGCTCATCACTACTTATGAGCTTTGCCGGCACTCCTAGCTATGTGATGACTAGACATGACTTTTCCCCTTTTACAGCTGTCCTAGGCTTGTTTAACACAGATTATATATTCTATAGGATTGTCTCTCAAGCACACAAACACAATACTTTAATAAATGCTGGACTAAATTTATGTCAAGTTGTTAACCCCTTTAACTTACTTTTCCAAGCTCTTTATCCTCAAGGGCCAAAACACCAGTACTTTCTGTGAAAAGCTTTACTTTTACAATGGGGCGAGGGTGCGTTGTAGTAAAATCTCCTTGTGTTCCCCACCTGTACCGAAAAGTATGAAATAATCATGTATATATGTATTTAATATGATTTACTTTTAATTGTTTATTAAAAACAATGTACCAACCATATGCAAACATTTACTTTTGACACTGTCCATGCCTCATCACAGCAGCCACATCGCCACGTTATAAATTAAGGCACACATTGAAACCGTATTTATTGCCTTTTGTAGTCCCTTGTTTGCTAGTGAACTATAAATATATGCTAAATGTTACTGCATTCTGGAAAATATTTGCTAATTAAATGTGCCACTTCAACCATAAATGGTAGTTTTTCTACTGTGCACTGGTACTTTTGAACCTCAAACTCATTGCACATATAGCTGAGGGTGCTTGCTTCCCCAAAACTGAGCATATCAATACCAGTCTAAAAAGATTCACAATATTTTATGTGCAAAATGTATATGTATATATTTATTACTACATACAATTAGTAGAATTACTATTAAAGCATTCAAAAAGTAATTTAACTTACTGCACACACACAGTAGAAAATAGATTAAAAAGGCATATTAAATTGCTGACTGTACACAGGTTTACTACTTCTAACAGCAGTGGGTTTAACATGCTAACCATGAATCTAAACTAATTTTGTGCCTCATTTTGTTATGGTTTATAGAAGATCAGAAAGTACTTACTGCGGTCTTGAGGCCTCTGCTTGGTCTGTCTGAAGTTTCTCTCCACCTTCTACTTCCATTGTGCAGTATACAATACGATTTGGTGCTACTGATTTAAGACCTTGTACCTCCATTATAACAATCTACAAAAAAAAACAAAAAAAAAAGACAATTTATGAATTTTACCATTTGAAAATTCCCAGCATGACTAAAACTATCTAAAATGCTAACATTAAATATTAATGTATTGACTTTAAAATAACTGCAGCAGAAATCCAGGCTAACAAGGGGCAGATAGATGCAAATGGAAAAGCTTGACACATTGATCCCTAGTCTAAATATCTGAATCCCAGAATATTTTGTTGTTTTAGGTTCATATTCAACATTATTACAATGTGCTGCCCCTGCATATCTTTACTCTCTCAGGTGAATTCCTCTTTTCTAAATAACTAATCTTGATTATCTAAAAATGTCACCTCATTAGATTAACACAATCATGTTTTAGGTCATTGTGTGACATACACATCTTAGTTGTCACAAGCTTTTAGATAGGAGGAGAGCTAAACCGACAAGCAAACTTAAGGTAATGATGTTACAGTCACTGCAGACATTTAGTATGAGCAAAGTTTCCTCCATGAATTAAATCAGACATGTTTAGCAGCATGCTTGTAGATGTCTAAGTGGATTGCAGTGTTTCCATAAAGTTGCAGCTATTCTACAAAAAGGTGGGCGAGTACAAAGCAGCTTGTTGCTTTGGAAGCAATGACCAGAGCAGCCTTAACAGCACCTCAGTATTCTGCATGCTGCCAGCGGTGTCAGCATTATAAGCAGGGGCTCAACTCCTAACTGTAGCTAGCTACATCAGATGGATATCAGGGGAAAATGTGCATACCTACCAACATTTGAAAAATGCAAAGAGGGACAAAAAGAAATGCCACCTTTAATGTGGGAAAAATTTTATGGCCAACCCCATTTTTGTGAACACACCCCCTAACTAAAATTTGGCAGGTTATGTAAAATCTGAACACAATTCTGGTGGTTTTGGGTTCTTGCTTTATTAGTGGTGCTTGCGAAGCAAAGCAAACTATTGTTATCTCACAGGCTTATTATTTTTCTTATTATTAGTGGTGCTTGCAAAGCATCACTTCTATTATCTCACAGGCTTATTTTTCTTCTTATTATTATTCTTCCGTACAAAAGTTCGGAGCGTAACTAGTCCCGCACCGTTTGTCGTAGAAGCATGAGTGAGGTGTCAAATCGTGCGGCCTATACGGGAATGGGGTGCTATGACTTTTCTAAATGGTGGGCGGTGAATTGCCCCCGCAGGGGGCAATTTACCAGGCCAAAAATCCCATAGACTTAACATTGAGGCCAACTTTGGCGGATTGTAGCGCAGAGAGGGAATTTTTTAGAAATGTGAAATTTACCACATTTGAAGAGGTTTGCAACCTGTCTCAGCAGATACCCCGCACAAGGGTATAAGTTTTACCCCCGGGGCAAGAGAGGTCCCCAAATTTGCCCCATTGACTTATAATGGGGATTTTGGCGAACAACTAGTTTGTCGTAGACCCATGAATGAGGTGTCAAATCGTGCGGCCTATTCGGGAATGGGGTGCTATGACTATCCTGAGGGGAGGGCAGTTAATTGCCCCCGCAGGAGGCAATTAACCGGCCCAAAAAATCCCATTGACTTAACATTGAGGCCAACTTTGATGGATTGTAGCGCAGAGAGGGATTTTTTTAGAAACGTGAAATTTACCACATTTGAAGAGGTTTGCAACCTGTGTCAGAAGATACCCCGCACAAGGGTATAAGTTTTACCCCCGGGGCAAGAGAGGTCCCCAAATTGACTTATTGTCTTATTTGACTTATTGCCCCCAATGGGGATTTTGGCGAATAACTAGTTTGTCGTAGACCCATGAATGAGATGTCCAACCATGTGGCTTATTCGGGAATGGGGTGTTATGACTTTTCTGAGAGGTGGGCAGTTAATTGCCCCAGCAGGGGGCAATTAACCACCGTTTGTCGTAGACCCATGAAGGAGGTGTCAAACCATGCGGCTTATTCGGGAATGGGGTGCTATGACTTTTCTGAGGGGTGGGCGGTTAATTGCCCAGCAGGGGGCAATTAACCACCGTTTGTCGTAGACCCCTGAATGAGGTGTCAAACCGTGCGGCTTATTCGGGAATGGGGTGCTATGACTTTTATGAGGGGTGGGCGGTTAATTGCCCCAGCAGGGGGCAATTAACCATCGTTTGTCGTAGACCCATGAATGAGGTGTCAAACCGTGCGGCTTATTCGGGAATGGGGTGCTATGACTTTTATGAGGGGTGGGCGGTTAATTGCCCCAGCAGGGGGCAATTAACCATCGTTTGTCGTAGACCCATGCAGGGGCAATTGTCACAGAGAACTGAAGGAAACATTGTAATATTGGGGCACGAGTTTTGCCACGGCAAGCACCACTCACATTTTCTTCAGGAAATGTACCTCTCTAGTATGTTATTACAGTTTTGCTAATGAAGGTAAAATGGCCTTTTAAGATGCAAGCCTCAGTTACCCCAAGAAACTTGTTTATCTTATTATTTACAATTGTATCTAAGTTCAGGTGTTGCATATTCTGAGCTTTCTGCCAAAGCCTATTTATCTAATTAAGTATGAGAAACTTTGTATCTTTTTTGGCATTCAGTGCAGGAGATAAAGTGAAATGAGGAACTGTTCGATAAGAATATCAGACTGTGGGCTGAGCTGTTAAAAATCTGGATTGTCCCACCAAAATCGGAACAGTTGGGATATATGTGCACACTGTATATGGAAATATGACAGGATTCATTGTCTTTGAAAACTGACAACTGTCGTTTATCACCTCCGAAATTTCATATAATTCATAGCTTGTGCATAAGATGTTATTTTTTCCAATTTACATAATGTAAATAAAACATGCACTGTAACTAAGGTTGCGAGAAGATGAAGTGTACAAGAACTAATTACCCTTTTTTAAAGGAGATGTATAGTCAAAAATCATAATCCTTGTGTGTGTTTAGACAAAATGAAATACATTTGCAATATAAACCCATTAAAATCAGTTTTTTTTCCATTAGAAGTCTTTGTATTTTTCATCTTATGCTATTTTCCTGAAATTATCTCTGATCACAGCTCCTGGAAACCTACAGGGCCTGTTGGCTGTCTTGATGTGAAAAAAACAAACAAACAAAGTTAAGATTTTGACTTTATATCCTCTTCAAATTTTCCTTTAACAGATTTTTTTTGAGTTTTAACATTTTAATAGTATGTGTGCAGAAAATGCATTATGGACTTACATTTCTAAATTATGCTATTCTCAAAATAAAGTATTTAAAAATTAAGAAACATTGTAGTTAAGACAAAATTATAAATAAACCCAGATCTATAAAAATTATATAAAGGGCAAAGTTATCAAAAATTGAGCTTGTATTTTTTCTCAATTAAAAAAAAAAAATACAAAAACAAACCATGAACGAGAATACACAAGAAAAAAAATGCAAAAAGTCACATGAAGAAACACAGTACAAGCTGGTGAGTTTCTATAGATGTTAGTGGGATAAATCTGCCTCCCCAACTTTGTTTCTTCAGTATTACTCAGGCTCTGTGAGTATATTTCCAAAATCATACCTACCTCTAAAGTAAAAGATAACACGACATCCGATTTTGACAGCTGAACATCATTTTCATCACCAATGTCCAAAAATGTTGGATTTTGTGTTCGCTTTAACTTTTGCAGCTTAAACTCAGTGCCCCCTTTGGACACGGGAAGACTTTCCAAATTCGCCATAAGTAAATTCACTGAAGATCTCAGTTCTTCTATGTACATACTCTCCATTTCTTTGGTTAAAAATTTTGTAAACTTCCTTTCCTTAAAAATGTAAAAATGTTAGTAACATCACATAATGCACTCAAAAAAAGATTTAAATAAATGGGGCTTTACTTTAAAACTCTCTCTCAGAAAGGAACAGTTAAATCAGAGTCCACATAAACATAGCATGCAAAAAAAAAATGGCCTTTATTCGCCTGTATTTATCAATAGGTGAGAGGTGTTACACGGATGTTCATGCATTTATAAATTCTCAGTTGAAAAAAATAAAGGAGCAGTTTACCTTAAAATAAACTTTAAGGATGATTTAGACAACAGTATTCGAAAGATGGCCTTACACAGTAAGATTCAATCATTTGTCTAGAGAGTGTATGGCCACTTTCTGACAACTGTTCTTTGAAAAGTTTCTTAGAATGGGTATATCTATAACATGTTAAAATGTGTATTTAAAGGTGAACACAGTGTACAACAGGAAAAAAAAGTACCTTTTTATTGCATGGGATGAAAAATGTCACAACTGCTGATTTTTTTTGGAAAATTCTGTTGATCTGCCCAAACTAACTTCACTCTGAGTATCACAACTAGTGCCTGTGGGGGAAGTTTTTGGACATTCCAAAAGTAAATTGTTTTGGCAGGGTGATAGCCATATGGATTGCTAGGGAATTGGCGTTTGCAATCTACTTTGTGCTCTAGCTTGCCCTGAAAGTTAAAGAAATGGCATTCCTGTAACTTCATGAAGCACATAGTGTTCATTTACCCACACTCAACAAATATGCATGCAGGTAGTATCTCATAGCAATCAGTCAGTGATGTTTTTTAGCCAGCTGTAGGTAGAACAAAACTTTGTGAAAAGTTTGCCCAGGTGAAAGTTTGCCCAGTATTGTTAAATTTGTCTGTACGTATTTAAAAGATTTACCACCATATGTAATAAATGCTATGTTTGGCCTAGTGCAGATAACAACAGCAACCAATAAATTTGCTTTTAAACAGGTGACCATCAAATGCTACCTGCCTATTGGTTGCTATTGATTACTGCACCTGGGTAAACATAGAGCCTTTTATAACACAACCCCGTGATATTTTACCTTTGCGATTCGATCTGCCACCTGTAGACGTCCATCAAGCTCTCTTCTAATCTGAGCTGCTTGTTCATCAGCATTATCTAGCTGAAATGTGATGCGAACCAAACAATTTGTAAGAACTTCTTTCAGTGCTGTGTTATATTCTATTAAACATGTTTATAACTGTTATAAAGATAAAACAAATTCTATTTTAAAAGAAAAAGCATAATCAGCAGCACTGTTTTCAACCAGCAGGTCTTTTGTTTCCAGCAATACTGGGATGCATACATTTACATTTCAGTGATTTAGCTGCAATGAGATTAGAAGTGCCTTTCTCTGGTTTAAGAATTTGGCCTTTACTAAGATGGCTATAACTTTATCAGCGGTGTGGTTCTCTTTGTTGTGGTTTGAATTCTTTTCTACCTAGTGGCCTAAAGATATTTTTACTAGGAAGGAATAATTAGATTTGAATGCCTCAAATGTTGCCTTTTGCTGCACCATATTAAAACATCCTAAATATGAACACCAAAGCCCAATATGAATAGATTGAACCAGCTATGTGGGGTGCAGAGGCACCCAAATAAAAATATGCATAGGAACTTTGATGGCTAACACTCTAGCTGTTGCAAAAGGGGCACACACTATGGGGCTGATTTACTAAGACACGAATTCGAATCCGAATTGGAAAAATTCCGATTGGAAAACGAACATTTTGCGACTTTTTCGTACTTTTTGCGATTTTTTCGGAGTCTTTCCGACTTTTCGGAATTGTCGCGACTTTTTCGTTACCAATACGATTTGCGCGAAAAAACGCGAGTTTTTCGTAGCCATTCCGAAAGTAGCTCAAAATCTGGCGATTTTTTCGTAGCGTTAAAACTTAAAGGGCCTGATTCACTAAAGTAAAGTGCGATAAAAATTATCGCACTTTACTTTAGTAAAAAACGCAAAATAATTTGCGCGCGATTCACCATAGTATTATTGCATGCGAAAAATCGCCATTTTCGCATGGTTATTTCTCGCACAGGTTTTAGCGCATACGTTAATTTCCGCACTGAAAAGAATACTATCGCATGATTCACTATATCTTTTGCACGCTAAATATCGCATTCGGCTATGCGAAAATTAACACCTACTACAGGCAGGCGAAAAATTATACAAAAGTACAGTAAATGATTTTTTTGCAATAAAATATGGACTTACAGTGTTATTTATTCAAGTATGTGTCTTTTTACTCAATTTTACTAAAGTCTTGGCATGTATGGAATTTCGCTACTAATATACAGTACTATAGCGGTGAATATGTTGTTGCCAAAATATACTGTACTGTAGCGGCGAATATTTTTTTCGCGAAAAATACATTACTATGTATATTTTGTCGATATTTTTTTTTCGCGATTTTATAATCTCGCGAATTGCGGACATTTTGTGGCGATTTTGTAATCTCGTGACATGTGCGACTTGGGGCCATTTTGTGTCATTCAGCCAAACTGAGAGGAGATGCCTGGGGTTTCTGACTTGCTACCAGGGGAGAGGCGCTATATTATCAGCGTGCTCCTGCGTGCAGGATATGAGCACCCACCTCCGGGGGACTTAGGGGTCCACGAGAGCAAGAGGGCAATCCTGGCTGAGCTAAGACAAGGTTTGCTCGCCAGGTTTGCCCTTGATGTGGGCCCCCACCAGCTCCGGCGGCTGTGGTCCGACCTTAAGCGCAGGAGCCCAGAACTGGTCGCTGAAATTGCGGAAGGTAATTATTGTACTTTATTATGCTTTTACAGTATACGTTCAGTAAAAGATTTAGCAAGTAATTTGAACTAAAGGTACAAATGTAAGAAATGTCAGGGATGATGAAAGTAACATAGTAACATAGTAAGTTGGGTTGAAAAAAGACATCCATCCATCACGTCCAACCATAATGCCAGTGAGGAACTGAAACGTTGCTCACAATAAACCTCTGAATATTATTTCACATCTTTGTGAAAATCCTTGTGAAATCCTTGTGAAAATCCTGTGTGTGCTGTCACCCCATGCCTGTCTAGATTTTGTTTTGCCACAGGCACCCAGGTATTATTGTTGCTTCCCAGCACTTCCTATTATATATTATATATATATATATATATATATATATACACACACACATATATACACACACACACACACACACATCTATTTTCAAATACATATGCATAAATAAGTTTAAAGCAGGGGGGAAGCAGCAGGGAGCGGCCCATATTTGGGGAAGGGCCACGAATGTTTTAGGGGGCCCTGGCTAACAATGTCTGTGTGTCCTTTGTATTGATGTGAGGGTTCACAGGGGGAGGGGCCATTGGGGGCGTGGGAGGAGGGGGGCCCAAAAAATGTTGTTGTGAGGGGCCCCGTTATTTAGGATGGTGTATGAATTTATATATATATATAATATATTACACAAAATAACATCTTGCAATATTATTTTACAGAACTTCAGCTGGCACCTCCTCCCCAGGCCCAACCCCAGGCCCTCCAGCCTCTACCGGCCACCGAGGCCCGACCTGCGGCCCCCGAGGCCCGACCTCCGGCCCCCCGAGGCCCGACCTCCGGCCCCCCGAGGCCCGACCTCCGGCCCCCCGAGGCCCGACCTCCGGCCCCCCGAGGCCGACCTCCGGCCCCCCGAGGCCCGACCTGCGGCCCCCCGAGGCCCCAGGGTCCCCCGCGGCCCCAGACACTCCCCCCCTTGATTTCTCCCCCACTTTCCCCCCGGCCCTTGAGTTCTCCCCCCAGGCCCAACACTCTCCCCAGGCCAAGCGCTGGGCACCAGGTCCTCCTGCTGATGAGGGTCCATCACGCCAGACCGAAGATGTGGGGACCCAAACAACACCTGGGAGGACTGACCCCACACTTTGGTCAATGCAGGAGGACCTGGAAACTCTGAAGGCCCAGGTGGCCGAGCTGCAGCAGGACATGAGGGAACTCAAGGGCAGCAAGCCCTAAGTTACCCCCCCCCTTTTTTTTTTATTTTAAGTAAAAGTTTTTAGTTTTATACATTTGAACTGAGTAATGTGTCATTATTTATCCTTCCTTGATATGGTATTCTATACTTTCATGTAGTTTCCCCTAAACTCTTACATTTATCAGTAACAGCATCAATATGCTATATGGGTTAAATGTTTGCAAATATTCTGGCATCAATTTTGCCTTTAGCCCATTTTGCTGAATAGTAAAACTTGCGCTAATTAGTACGTAGCGTATTTTCTGGCGAGTGTGATAACTGCCAGAGTGTTGCCAGAATAACTGCAATTTAATAAAGTGCCCATAACATATTTGCCATTTATTCTGTGTGTAAAATCTCCCACTTAATTTAAGCCACTTTAACAACAGACCCCTAAGTATTTGGCTAAATATTCTTAAATGTTTTTTTTGTGTTCTTTTCCTGTAACTAGCTGTGCGATTGGTAAAACTGTTTTAATATTGTAAAAAAAAGACTAGCAACACAAAGGGGCTGATTTTTTGGGCCTTCAAACTCATATAAACTCAGCATGGTATAAATTCAAATTACACTCAATCATTGTTGTATTTATAAAATGCCATGATAATGAGGTTATTGGTCGTACAAAAATTTCGAGTTTATGTTCGAAAAAATACAAATTTTTCGAACTGAAAGTATTGTTAAAATTCTAAAAATTCAAGTTTAAATGGACATTCATTTCAATGAATACTCTTTATTTTTCCCTAACAGGAATTGTTCCAGCAGGCATTTTATGAGCATTGGCACTCATTCTTGAAAAACAATAATGTGTTTTTTTACTTGAAACTGAGTGAATAAAAAACAATGATGGGATTCATTTCCACTTGAAACAATGTGTAAAAACAATGATGGGATTTAATTTCCCCATGAAACTGGGTGAAATAGAAAACAATGATGGGATTTATTTCTCCTTGAAACTGGGTGAAAAAAACAACGATTTGATAAATTTTCCTTGAAAAAAATGTGCGAAAACAATGATGGGTTTAACTTCCCCATGAAGCTGGGTGAAATAGAAAACAATGATTTATTGTTTATATATACTGTACATACACCCAACATATAATTATGCAAGTTAACTTACCTGGCAGGCATTGTATAGCAACTGATGCTCAATTTTTTGTATTCCCAAGATCTGCTGAAACATTTCATATAGTTGTTCTTTGCTAAGTATTAGTTCTGATACAGAACTTAGTGCCATCCTGTTCTGAGGTTTGCGCAGATCTTCTTCTCCTCTGTATATTGCATCATATTTAGCAATCCATGAGCTTAATACTGTTTCTTTGCTTAGACCATCAATTTCTGGCAAACTTCTGACTCGTTTTTCTATGTTCTTTTTAAAAACTTCTCTGAAGTCATTAGAAGAGCATCCTCCACTGTGAACCATTCTGGCAACTCTATCACTTTTCAAGAACACCTTATTTAAAAACACACACACAAAGTTTCAATACTAATATTATGTGAAAAGTCAACAGTATAGATAACATATTGTAAAACAATTACTAAATGATTTTCAAGTTCAGGACATCTTTTTACTAAAAATTGGGCATAATCAATCGCCTATTTACGCTATTTTTTTTATGCAATGTTTACTGGATATGGTAAATTTCCCTTGCAATAGCAGTCATCCTTTGTGCAAGCTAAATAGCTAATTTCAGTATTACTTTTGTCAGGCTGCAAATTGTTTTGGCAGCACTCTAAGTAAACTGCAAACTCTGCTATAAGTGCTTGTGGATTCTTTTGACATCAATGAAACTCTACACTATACAAATTATTAATAAATTGCATAATTAAGCAATTAATTTTCAATTTATAATTTTTCATTTTAGTTAAAACTTAAGCACATAAACTTATTACATCATATTCTCAAAATAATACAAGCCTGGAGTCTTTCATACCACACATAATAAATAATAAACAACTTCAACCAAAGGACAACAATAAGGGCAGGATGAACAAATATTTGTTTTTTGTCTAATGTCTAATGCAGTTATTTGTTTTAGAATCTGTCAAGAGCCTCGGTTTTCAGCATTTAAAGATAACTTATTTTGACCATTATACGCCCCCCAAAAATTGAGAATATCAATTTAGTTGTAAAAAATATAATTATTTCACCTGCCATTTTCCTTTACAAATCATGGCCAAAATGTATATGTTACAGTAAATATACACTTTTAAGCATAGTTTTAAAAGAATGCTTGGGAACATTTTTTCCGGATATGGGATCTTTCCGTAATTTGGATCTCCATACCTTAAGTCTACTAAAAGATTATATAAACATTAAATAAACCCAATAGGTTTGTTTTGCCTTCAATAAGAATTAATTATATCTTGATTGGGATCAAGTACAATGTACTGTTTTATTATTACAGAGAAAAAGGAAATCAATAATAATAATTAAAAATAAGAATTGTTTGCTTATAATGGAGTCTATGGGAGATGGCCTTCCCGTAATTCAGAACGGGTTTCTGGATAACGGATCCCATACCTGTACAGCATGGTGGCACATCAGAATGGTAAAGATTTGAATATCCTCAAGGCATAAGGTACTCAATGTACATAACCTGTGCTAAACTTTGTCTTCAACTTTTTAACCTTTCAGTTTGTAAGTCTAAGCACTCCACGTCTTGTTTTCTTAAGATTTTAGCACCCTTTAGCTGAATAAATAACTAAGAGCATAAATTAACAGTTGTTGCAATTTTTTTTTAACACGCTGTAATTGGAACAGACATGAACACTTTTTTTTTTTTAAAAAAAAGCCATGATTAACTACTTAGAAGAGGAGAGTCTCACAAACATTTGTTTAATTGGTGAATTATAGGAACAGTTAGCGGGTTTCACTGGACATCTTACAGCAGACATCAAGCAATTCATGACATACACAAAGCATGTTAATTCCTTAAAGAATAAAAATAGAAATGCATTAATGAAAGTATATAGGATTTTATTGGAGATTTAATTCATTCTTGTCTATGTGGGTGAAGTCATAGCAGGCCTAAAATTATCATGAGTAGGCAGACTTTGGGAGTACATTGGCCCTATTCAAGCTTTTAAACTTATTATTCTTCAGGCTTAATATTCTATGTTGTAAAAGGCACTATATTTGCCCAGGTGCATGAAAACCCATAGTAACCAATCAGCAGGTAGAATTAACTGGTCTCCTGTTTACAAACACACATCTTATTGGTTGCTATGGACTGGGGAAACTTAGTGCCTTTTATTACATATGTAATAGACTTAGTGCCTACAAACTCAATGTACTTTTTTCCCCACTTGTTACTGTAAAGTTGGTCAGAAAGGTCTCACTAGAAAGTCACAACTAAGTTATTAATGTTTCTTTGCTCTATTTAACTTTTGACCAAAGAAAAGTGAAATTATATAGCTGCAGACGGAATATGCAAAAAAGGGGAATTCTGTCATTTGTGTTGGGGGATGGTAAGTTGACTCTTTAAGCCTGATAGCAGAAGGTGGAGAAACAACAGCAGCAGCTTGGCGAGAAGTGAAAAATTTCTGAATTTCCCCTTTCTAGGTTCAAAGAATCTGAATGCGTGATCTGGGCCCGTCAACTATTAAAAGGTGTAATTCAAGACTCAAGTAAACAGCAGCAGACAAAATTTCTCCCTTTCTAAAGTTGCTTCAAATACCAGTGAATATATAGTGCCATACTTGGCACACATAGGTTGGTGGTAGGTGAACATTAGGTCCAAAATATTCAAGTGAAGGTCTGCTTGTCACCCCTCTGTGTGCATCACATGTTTTACATTGTTAGTACTGACTGGAAATTTTCTCCACATTGGATGACAATCTCATAAATTATGAAAATTTAACAGAAATCTATTGGGAAAACCAACCATAAGAATGAACACATAATCCTGTTTTCTGCATTGACAGGACATACACTAGTATGCCAGAATGAAAAACTTTTGGTACTTACTTCATAATAGCTTCTTACAGCATTGCAAAATGCTTCATCAGCCACAATTTGTGTTTCTCCATTAAGGAATGACTGGAATCTTTCTCTTATAGTCTGCAGCTGCTGCTTATTCAGCTACAAGAGAAAACATAATTTACAATACAGTTATAGATTATTATCATGTTTGTTATCTCTTTCTTTGTAAATAAAAAAAATCAAAAACCTTAACAAATGGATTTAATGGGGGATGTCTGCACTCCCCTGGATTATTTTATTTCATTATATCTGCTGTTTTGGACCACATAAATGTTGAATACAATTATACAAAACAAACTAAATAAAATTCATAGTTTCACACTGTATTCACAAGCTGCATTTGCATCAAAGGGCTCCGCCAGGGTGTGTGCGCACAATTTTTTTCAATGAAACTAAAATATATTAATCCACTAATTTAAACATAAATTAAACCCAATAGGATTGTTTTGCATCAAATAAGGATTATTTATATCTTAGTTGGGATCAAGTACAAGGTACTGTTTTATTATTTCAGAGAAAAAGGAAATCGGTTTTACAAATCTGAATTATTTGATTTGGCGCTTCCTGGATAACTGGTTTCCGGATAACGGATCCCATATCTGTAATTATGTTTTGTTAATCTTTGAGCTAAAACTGCTACACACAAAATTAAAATAAATAATAGCAATCATATTTTTTACTCCTGTACATTGAAGAATTTTTCAAAAAATGAATCCCATTATTTGGGTTTGTTTTTTTGTTTTTTTAAATTAACCATATATATTAACTTATAGTATGATGTACACATCTATTTTAAGACAGTATGAAACTAGTCTTCATTTTTAAATTTCTTTTTATATTTACATATTTTTCCTGTAACTCTTAAACCTGATATTTCATCTGCTATCTTCTTGCTAGCCTTAATGACCTTAGCAACAAGGTACCTGTAGTACTTTAGAAAACAGAATGAAAAATTAATAGAAACGGGCCACAAAAGGAAGATAAGGACTTAAATATAAAGGTGACCACACACGTTTAGATTTAGTCCTCTTCCGACAAACGTATCATACGTTTATATGCAACAATCTTTAACTAATATTCAAACTGAAATTGTAGGATAAAGTCCTAAAAATAACAAGTCGGAGGATTTCTGATCATGAAATAGTTGACACTGGTTGTAGGAAAGTGACTTGGAAATGCACTGTAGATCCCCAAGGATATCATCAGATACACAATACATGCGCAGATTTTATGGTTATCCGACCAAAATTTTGTAACCTGTCTGATCAACTAAACGACTGACTGGAGCCCACACAAGGTCCGGAAATCGTATGAAACGTACGTTTATAGCTGCAGGCCAGAATAAAGCAGAATAGGAATGGCAATAATCTGTAAAAAAAAAAAAAAACATAAGGCTAGTGCCATACGGGGCAGATTCTCAGTCTGCAGATAAACATGGGCCGAAAATCATCCCCTATACAGAAAAACCGGGCCAGGTGCAGCCACAATGCATTTCCAAGCAAAATTCCGCAGGCCGAGAATCTGCCACACGTGGCACTAGGCTAAATTAAAAAAAGACCTAGTGAAAAGTTGTTTAGAATAGGCCCAGCTACAACTGATAAAAGAAAAGATGAACAGGTAAAATAAAGACAAGCCAAAATTTTAAATTTAGACTGCATAGATTTAGGGGCACATTTACTAATCCACGAACGTCCGAAAAGCGTCCAAATGCGGTTTTTTCGTAATGATCGGTATTTTGCGATTTTTTTCGGAAATTGTCGCGACTTTTTCGTAGCCGTTACGACTTTTTCACAAATTGTCGCGACTTTTCCGTAGCGTTACGACTTGCGCAAATTGTCGCAACTTTTTCGTAGCCGTTACGACTTTTTCACAAATTGTCGCAACTTTTTCGGAGCGTTACGACTTGCGCGAATTGTCGAGACTTTTTCGTAGCCATCGCGCCGAGTACGAAAGTTTTGGATTCATTCAAGCTTCGGTATCGTGACTTTCCTTGGGCCAGGTTGGAGCTGCAGCGTGCCATTGAGTCCTATGGGAGGCTTCCAAAATCATGCTAATCATGCTAAGTTTTGCCCACAGTTTACGAGCGCTCAATACGAAAAAGTCGCGACAAGATACGAGCAAATCGTAACGGCTACGAAAAAATAACGACAATTCGCGCAAGTCGTAAAGGCTACGAAAAAGTCGCGTCAATTTATGAAAAGTATTAACGGCGACGAAAAAAAAATACGAAAAAGTCGCAAAATGTTCGTTTTCCAATCGGAATTTTTCCCATTCGGATTCGTGGGTTAGTAAATCAGCCCCTTAGTGTTTAGTTCCTGAAAACATACCTACATTTATGATGAATATTGCAAAGAAAATGTTTTTTGGTTTTGTTTTGTTTTTTATAGAGAGCAGAGGAAAAGACGCATCATAAACCTTTAGAAAATTAATTAATTAATGGTAAATATGGCATTTCATAGGAGGTATGGAGACTTTGGCTATAAAACTGGTACGTGTTTTTAAGGTTAAAATAACAAAACATTATTAAAAAAAACAAAAAACTAAGAAGGCATAAGCATTCAGAAAGTTTACGAATTGCAGTCGCCTCCCAAAAAGGTTAACATTGCATAAACCTGGCAAGCCCTGTGAATGTGTAAAATCATAATCAATAGTGATTAGCCAAGTTTTTAGCCAGGTTTTGTAGCAAAAAAATGGCCATAAAACCTCAATGGCTGCAAAAAAAAGAGTCACGCAATAGTCATGAAAAAATGTCCATTTATTTCAATGCATCTTGAGAATTTTTGCGGTTTCACAATTTTTTCAGTGAAGCAAAAAGGGACAGATTCACTTATCACTAATAATCAAGTGTAGTTATCCAAGCTCAACTACAAAGGGGGAACAAGGTGCAAGTATACCCTGTCTCCATTCAATATTCCTTACTGGTGGTAGAAAAAAAAAAAATACCTAACATCCTAGACGTAGCCCACAGTAGGCATAGCCTATGACCAAGTGCCCTCTAAGGCACAGAATGTGTAAGGCCTGTAATTTGCAATGGAAATAAATAAGAGAGGGCTCACATGTTGGTGACTACTTACTTTTGTAATTAATGGAGA
This sequence comes from Xenopus tropicalis, assembly GCF_000004195.4. Lineage (NCBI taxonomy): Eukaryota > Metazoa > Chordata > Amphibia > Anura > Pipidae > Xenopus > Xenopus tropicalis. The sequence continues at coordinate 70,073,710 of NC_030679.2, forward strand.
ATGCAGCATTGGGTGTAAGAAACAGAGAGGGTGGTTGTTAATGATACATTCTCTACTTGGAGTAAGGTTCTTAGTGGGGTCCCTCAGGGTTCTGTAGTGGGTTCACTTTTGTTTAACTTGTTCATAAATGATTTAGGGGAGGGCATTATAAGTAATGTATCAGTGTTTGCAGATGACAAAACGCTGCAGCCCAATATATTCTTTCCAGGATGTGGCATCATTGCAGCAGGATCTGGACAAATTGGCAATCTGCAGTGGGATTGCACTGGGCAAATACGTAATGGAGAAGACCTTTGAGTCCTTGTAGATAATAAACTAGCAACAATAACAGGCAGCAGCTGCAACGGCAAACAAGGTTTTAAGCTGTATTAAAAGGGGCATAGGGAGGAGGGGGTTATTCTTCCACTTTACAGTGTGCTGATCCCCATCTAGAATATGCTGTGCAATTTTGGTCTTCAGTGCTCAAATAGATATTACCGTATATACTCGAGTATAAGCCGATCCGAATATAAGCCGAGGTACCTAATTTTACCTAAGAAAACTGGAAAAACTTATTGACTCGAGTATAAGCCTAGGGTAGGAAATGCAGCCACTACTGCTAAGTTTCAATAATCAAATAACAGATAAATAAATAATAGATAACTTTAGGGAAAGAAAAATGCTACAGCAGCAGACAAAAGCAAGTTTGGGAAGGCTAAGGAAGCTTCCATACTAATCATCAAGTACTTGCCATCCTGCTGTGTGCTTTGCATGACTAGAGGATAACAGATTAGAAAGAAAGCAACCACTTTACCTTCGTTACATATCATATCTAGAGTTGTTCCCATTTCCCCAAGTATTGCAGCGACTTCATCTCGAACTTCCACGTTTGCCAGAAAAATGTTGCTTTAGCACATACCTCAGAGATGTTCAACCTAAACCTATTGGAAGGGTGCTGGCACACAGCTGTAGTTCAACAACAGGGTCACAGCTTGGTAAGCAAGCCCAGAATCACATAAATCAATAACATCATCAACTCATTACTCTGCAGGGGCCAGCAGAACCATACTAACAAGTGGGTTGCTTTACAGGACTGCAGCTGGGAAGGGAAAAGGGGTAGCACCACAGTTATTTGCCCCATTAAAAATACAGCAAACAGCATAGCTGCATAGCAAAACTGAAACAAAAACCCAGCTTCAACTATTATAATATCCCCCCACCCCCGTTTCTATATGTAAGAATAAATAGGAAAATCATTTCTGCAGCCCCTGCAACAGGAAACCAAAGACCCGATCAGGAACGCCCAGCGATCGCAGCTACTTACCACAGGACTGTAGCAGGTGATCCCCCCCACATTAAAGTCAGCTGCTCTCCCTCGCATAGAACATTAGGGCATCAAGCATTAGGGCAAAAGGCGCAATTTTTGCGAAGAGCAACAGATCTTTCCGCAGGCAATGTCTGGCGCTGCCCGATGCCGCTATGTGAGCTGAGCACATACATAGAAGCAGAGCAGCAGGGAGCAGATGAATGGGCGGCTTGGGCGCTACTCTATATGCAGCTGCTGCATTCACCGTTCAGGATAATGCGGGCAGCCCTCGGCCAAAGCGGCGCAGCGTCGCGCCGCGCATGATGTCGCACTGGCGTCTACATGCACGACGCGTGATGGCGTCTACACGCAGCGTAAGGTCGTCCATGGGTGGGTGCGCACAACGAGCGCATTGCATACAGTTTGGGTGCAATAGATGTTTACCGTATATACCCGAGTATAAGCCGAGGGTTATTTTTTCAGCACATTTTTAGTGCTGAAAAACTCGGCTTATACTCGAGTATATACGGTATTCAGATAGAGAGAATACAGAGAAGGGCAACTAAGCTGGTAAAGGGTTTAGAAATTCTTAGTTAAGGAGAAAGACTGGCCATGTTAGGGTTGTTTACAATAGAGAAGAGGCGCTTAAAGGGGGATGAGATAACTATGTATAAATATATAAGGGGATCATATAATAATATTACTAATGCTTTATTTGCCAGTAGGTCCTTACAACGGACATAAGGGAACCCATTACGAAAGGAGGTCCCGTTAAAATATTTTGAAAGTTTTTTTACAGTGAGAGCTGTTAAGTTGCGGAACTTAAGTTGTACCGGCTGATACATTATATAGCTTCAAGAAGGGGCTGGATGGCTTTTCAGCAAGTTAGGAAATACAGGGTTATGGAAGATAGCTCTTAGTAGATATTTATCGAGGGACTGGCCCGATTGCCATCTTGTAGTCAGGAAGGTATTTTTTCCCCTCTGCAGCATATTAGAGAGGCTTCAGATGGGTTTGTTTTTGCCTTTCTCTGGATCAACTAGCAGTTAGACAGGTTATATATAGGCATTAAGGTTGAACTTGATGAATGCCTAACTTACCATGTTACTATGTTACAGGGTACAATTGCTCCTGTGTTTTGTGCCATGCACCCCTTCATAATTAAGCTTTAGTATCTCCTTTAAAGCTAAAAACTTAGGTAACTACACTTGATTATGATTTTACATGTTGACAGGGATTGCCAACTTTTTGCAAGTTAACCTTTTGGGAGTGGACTGCACTTTGCACACAACTCTGTTTTGCATTTCTTTATATATATATATATATATATATATATATATATATATATATATATATATATATATATATATATATATATATATATATATATATTTTTTTTTTTTTTTTTTTTTTTTTTTCTTGGAGGAAGGTACCGCTCACACAGGACTTAGAATTTAATTTTGAAGCTTTATTGTAGAGGCACGAGAACTGACGTTTCGGCTGTAAAACCAGCCTTTGTCAAAGTTTGACAAACAACTTTGACAAAGGCTGGTGTTACAGCCGAAACGTCAGTTCTCGTGCCTCTACAATAAAGCTTCAAAATTAAATTCTAAGTCCTGTGTGAGTGGTACCTTCCTCCAAGAATTCGTATACATCCTCTTTTGGGACTGCACCCAGGCATATTAATTTGATCTACACGTGAGTGCCGGCTTCTGTTGTATAAATATATATATATATTAGAATAAAGTGACAGCACTCACGGGAATTTTTCATAATCAAAAAGAATAGAGATAACAAAAAAGTCGAGTTACATTGAGGTGAGGTTTTATTGATCCTACGTTTCGGTTTCTTACTGGAACCTTCGTCAGGAAGGTGACACATAAAACAAAATTCCAAAACCCCAGAAATGTGTTCAAACTTTAATTAACCTGCCAAATTTTGTAAAATGGGAGTGGTATTTAGGGGTTTGGTCACAAAAATGGGCAAGGACAAAAACAATTGCCATGCTACGTGTGGCATTTCTTTTTGTCCCTCTTTCCATTTTTCAAATGTTGGGATGTATGCTAAATCGATTTAGGCAAAAAAACATTTCTATACAAACTTGAAAAAAATTTACAAGGGCAGATAAATAAATTTAAATTAAAACATAAAATGGGACTAATAACTAAAGACTACAAGAAGGAGTAACAATGTGAAATAAAACACACACACAAAAAACAACATTCAGGAGAACATGCTATAGCTGTACACTTTCCAATTAAGGAATTACAATAGGCTGTAAATAAATTTCCTCCAATCTTCTTTTCTAAAGCACTTTAATATTTTTCTAAATATGCCTAGCTGCCAATATGTGGACCCTACAGTGTGAAATAAACGGTCTAAAGTAAAGAATGTTTAAAAAAGTCAATATTATTTATTCTTCATTTATAAAATAAACAAATTACTAATTTAAATGATGGAGTTTAGCTAATCATACAGACTTATGAGAGAGGAATATGAAACATAAACCAAGGCATATCACAGAATGCCAAATGTCAAAGAGAAAAATTGACATTCTGTTTTACAGAAATGTATGACTGTCTTTATTCTGATAAATTGCTTAATGGTTCCTCATGAATAGTTGTTCTAAACCTTCTGTTTCTCTCTTTTTTTCTAAAGTCTTCATTGCTCTCATACTAGGGTGTACCAGTAATTCATTTTCAATTAAACAGATGGAAAATAAAGAAACTACAATGTATGCAAAGTATATTCCATTTATTAATATCTGCATATGTGAATAGGCATTCATGCTATAGTACTTTAATAGAAATGCATCAAATCCTACATTAATACAGTGGCAACACTGACATTACAGTCGAGGTTTAAAATATTAAACCATTAGTGAGACACATTTGTAAGGCATAGGTTCATGGAAATGATATATTATATTATATATATATATATATATATATATATATATATATATATATATATATATATATATATATATATATATATATATATATATATATAGTCTTGCAAAGAATCGGCACTCACCAGTATCGGGCACAGGCTGGGTGCTGACAAAAATAATGCATCAAACTCAACAGTAGAAAGCACTCACAGCTACAGCATCAATCAAGTCAGTGATTTATTTCAGCATACCATCTACGCGTTTCGATCACCACAGGATCGTCATCATCCCTGACGAAAGTCCTAGTAAAGGACTGAAACGTTGGAAACAATAAAATTCACCGCTTGCATTTGAAAAAAAGCTTTATTTTTTTTGCCTTATTGTGGAAATCCTAAGAGTGCCGACATCTTTTACTTCTCTGCAGATTCTATAGCTCTGGCACCTAGGTTTACTTTCTTTTTATGGTGTGCCTCCCACTCTGGACTATGTCTTTTAGAAGCCGGCACTCACGTTTAAAAGATCACTGAACGCTCGGGTGCAGTATGAAAATTTCTGGAAACATGTCACGAAAAGGATATCACACTCACAGGACTTAGAAGAGAAAAACGATGATTTATTTCCACAGCCTTTTTCAAAGTGAACACAAAATACAAATCACCCTACATTTAAACCTAATTATGGCGCCAAATCCAGCTGATGACGTAATAAACTGCACGAATGTAACAACCCCCACCCATGTACCTGACTCAACAATAACATAAAATAAATACAAAGAACATACAGAAGTAAAAATAAACATAAAATAAATAAAGTAAGAGATAAAGCCAATAGTTACCAGAAAGGAAAGTGAAGAAGGTGAAAGTAATAATCCAACGTGAGGCACGTAACCTGTATCGGCTGAACTGTAACTCTGAGTGTACTAAGCGTCAAGCTAACATTGGCGGAACATAAGGGGCACAAGGGAGCGACAGCAACCCCTCCGTAGCACCTAGTGTCTAGTAAGCGGTTCTGTGTGTCCGAGCTCCGTGTTGGCGGCGTCACTCGTATAATATATTTATATATATAATTTCCATATATAAAGGGACTGTATCAGGGGGAGATACATAATATAAAGCAGTTATGTGAGACCATGAGAGAAGCTTTCACTAAGGGGATGAATGTGCTAGATATCTGACCCAATGTACACTATATGAAGGAGAAATTGTGCATAAAGGATTGTAGGAGTATTCCAAGGCTAATTAAAGCCTTAAGTGCAATACAAGTGTACTACAGCTATTTTATTTTGATACATATGAAATGGTGAAAAGTCTTCCGTCACTAAGTATATTCATTTTTTTTAACTATTGTTTCCTTTTCCTTCAAAAGCTTTCCTATTTTAATCATTTGTTAATTAATCCTGTCAAAGGGACAGTACACCCTCACTTTATTTTACCTATGGTTTGCCCAGTGAAATATATACAGTTATATTTATTTTCTTGAAAAATTCTGTGAATTCAGAGTTCAGCCTGTGGAATTTGTAGGTGTTTTTACCCCTTGCATGATTAGTAGCTTAGTGATTAGGCAGCAAAATGCTCACTACGGCCTCAGACATTTACCAAAATTGCCCTGACCCTATAGGAGCAATTGTGAGTCTGGTGTTTATCTTATAAAAACACTGCAGTTAGCATCCCACAAATGGAAGAGTTATTCCCAAAAACATTTCAGTAACCAGCCATGCTCAATAAAATGATCTAACTGCTTTAAATGTGTGAGTTCTGTTGCTGTCGTTAACCCAAAACAGTGTTACATGGCGATACATAGCCAGACATCCAGGGAGCATGAACCCCACTGAAAATCTGAATACATGGTGTAGGTGATTTTCAACTATAGAATGTACCAGTGATAAAAATAGCTTGGGTGTTATATCACGTCCACAGGAAAGATGTAGCAATCAAAACATAAGGAGCTTCCCATTTGCCAGGTACATTAGGGGGTATATTTATCATGCTGTGTAAAAAGTGGAGTAAAACATTACAGATCATGTTGCCCATAGCAGCCAATCAGATCCTTCGCTTTGGTTTTCTAAGTTTTGAAATCTAATTGCTGAACTTTTACACACCATGATAAATATAACCCGTATTTATCATGCTGTGTAAAAAGTGGAGTAAAGCATTACTGGTGATGTTGCCCAGGCCAACCAATCAGCAATTAGATTCCAACAAAGCAAAGCATCTGATTGGCTGCTATGAGCAACATCACTGGTAAGGTTTTACTCAACTTTTTACACAGCATGATAAATATACCCCCACTTGTGCTGCTACCTGAAATGGTTAAACCTCTTGTCTAATTTTCATATATCCTTTAGCAACAAAGTCACCCAAGAATGCATCCATCCATGCTTGTTAATCTTTGAAAATTGCATCTGAACAGTAAGCCTCAGCTATAACATAAATATATTTACTTCCTTCTTTCTGTTAGACAAACAAAACGAAGAAATAAGTCAGATATGGCATATATATTACGTATACAAACACACATTTTCTCTCATATGTGACAAAACACATCATTTAAGTATGGTTTAAGAAATAACAGGGTTGGTATAATTACTACATATATTAGTTACTGAAGTTAAGACAGTATGCCTTGTAAAAGTAAACCACGCAGAGAAAATATTAATGTAATAAATGTGATTTTTTTTTCAGTTTTTTTTTATACTGGAAGGTATAATACATAATTAGAAAATAACACAAGCTGAAGAGTCAAATGTACACTACAAAGAAATACATTGCTGTCACCTGACACCACTCGAAAACTGCACACATCTGCCACATTGTGGATGCACCTGCTCCCCAATTCAGGTGATTGCTACTGAATAAATAGCACATGTAAACACACCACTTCAGCATTATAAATCAATAGAGGCTGCCCCTCAGGGAATAATTTTCTTTATAATTACAATGCCCTATATTTGATGTGTGCTGTTCATGGTTTGTTGCATGTAAACACACTCATAATAGAAAAATTGTTACACCTAGTGATGTGTTAAAAACATCTTTCTCTCCTAATAGTTGTGCGCACACCTGTATCCTTTTAGTTCATTTATTAATGTTACATTACAAAAATTAAAAAACATCAATGTTTCGGTCCTGGTCTAGCACATAAAACTTTATATAACATACATAACCCCTCCCACCACCTGCATATCCACACCCCAATCCCCCAACCTCTGCCATGTATAACACACACAGACATCGTGGGTAAAGGGAAAGCTATCTACACGGTTAATAAAAACTATTTAATTCAGTAAGGATTCCATGATTAATCTCGTCGCTCAAATATATATATGCATCAACAATTAATAATCTGCCCTGTAGCATCTGAGCTTTTCTAGCCATATTCAATTGTAGGGATTAGTTATCTTTTAAGGCATATATGACACTTTGGTGCCATTAAAAATGACACTCCCTGCAGAGAAAAAAGGAAAAAAATGCATTATATATATACACTGTATAATCAAATATGTACTTTCTAATGTATGTTTATTAAGAATTATCAGTAGTTGCACCCCTGGATTGACTCCTGAAACAATGTTGCAATTCAGCTGATGCATTTAACAAAGTCTTTTAGGGTCAGGGGTTTTCCTTAGGGCAGGAATCCCTAACCTTTTATACTTGTGAGCCACATTCAATTGCAAAAAGAGCTGGGGAGCAATGTGAGCATTAAAAAAATTTCATGGGATGCCAAATATGGGCTGTGATAGGTTATTTGGTAGCCCCTATGTCGACTGGCAGCCTACAGGAGGCTCTATTTGGCAGTACACATAGTTTTTATGCAACTAAAACTCAGAAATAGGAATTCAGAAATAAGCACCTGCTCTGAGGCCACTGGGAGCAACATCCAAGGGGTTGGGGAACAACATGTTGCTCATGAGCCACTGGTTGGGCATCACTGCCTTAGGGCATGTGCCCAGCATATTTTCTCAGTGCTCCAGTTCTCTATGTCCTTTTTTTTCCTTTATACTATTTTGGAATCTAGTGTCTTAATACTGACTGTTCTAACAGTGAACAGCCAGGGTAGCAATGCTGCCCAAGTTAGGCACAAGACCTGAAGGGGCAGATGAATCAAAATGTGAAGTCTAAATCTTATTATATAAAAACTCACCCACATGTTATTTATTCCTATGAGATTTTTAGAAGTGTATTTATTAATGGGTGAATGTCAGAACTCACCATTTAATAAATATGATTCTAAAAATTCCATAGGAATAAATAGAATGTGGGAGAGTTTTTATGTTTTAAGCTCTAAACTCACATTTCATAAATCTACCCCATAGACTCTATATGTAGATTGTCCATCTTATGCATTTAAGGCTTTATTAACAGTTTTCCATAAAGGTTCAGAGTATGTAGGCTTTGTATATAAAATACAAGGTTTTTAGGCTCTGTGTCCATGCCTTTGCCAAAGCTGTAGTCTTTGTTTCCAGATTTCTTTTAAAAAGTTGCAGAGGAAGATTTTTGCCAAAGAGTTGAAGAATGTGTGTTAATTTTTAGAGATTAGTCCTAGGTATTATTTGGCTTGTGCCCAGGGTATTGACAAAGTGGTTTTAGAGTTCATGTTCTGGTTTTACCTTTGTAGTTTGTTTCGTATAGCTGACAGACAGAGCCATTAATTTTAAATTAACAGAATGGAACACAAGACTTGTTTCCATATTTTACTGCAATGATCTAACATACAAGCAAGCAGTGAATAAAAAAATGCTAACTGAATTTATTGGATTATGATTTAAGCAACCAGGGTATGGGGAAAACATACTAACCATCCTACAAATATAAGGCACATCCTTTTCACAGGGTGCTTACATAAATCAATAGCTATAAACATCACACAAGATAAATTTACCACTGTAGGGATAATCAAGAATAGAGTGGTAAAGTCCCATACTCATTCTCAGTATGTCATTGCAACAAAGTTTGAATTATGGCCTGTAGTTCATTAGCTCCTCACATTGGTGTGAGCTGAATTTCAATGAGATTCAAACCATCACATAGAAGGAACTCATTTACAGCAATCCATTATCATTAAAGTAAAGCAACTGGATGATTTTGTATGTCTACACTGTCAGAAAAGCCCTGCATATCAAGAAAAAAAATTAGTCCACCAGTTCATCCTGCGTGTGATAGTAACACTATGACGTCCTATATTGTACTAATCTACCTAGTATAGCCAAAACAGAACATACAGTATATTAGAAACTTCCTAGTATGAACAAAGATAAATGAGCAAGAATTAAGAGCCCTCAGGCAAACAACACAAATTGCTTGTGTAGAAATTACCTTTGGGAAAAAAAACTGAAGGTCCCAAGATTATCTGCAGAAACAAAATGCAAATATAAAACCCTAGGGGCCACACAGACATTGAATCATTTAGGAGGGAGGCTCCCAGGGACAAACGATTTTTGCTTCAAAAGGCTTAACTGAACCCCAGGACAACAAAACAAATGAAGTGATTAAGTAGATGGAAGCATTATGTACCGAAGTCTGAGCATCCCCAATGGTCTGAAAGGCTGTGCAAAGAAGAAGCCCCTACTCCTAGCCAGGCATAGAAACCTAAATTGAAGTTTACAGGTGATCACCAGGACAAAAACCTAGCTTTTTGGGAGGAGGGCCTTGTGGTCAGTTGACTTAAAAATAGAACAATTTGGCCATAACGATAGCCATAATGCCCAATAAGCCAAAACACCTTAAGACATTAGCCAGAAACATAAATCTTGTTAGCAGCTTTGCATTCAAGCTCAACAATGACCCAAAGCATTGCTCCAAAATAGTAACAAATATTTATATTAAATATTACAGTGGCCATCACAAAGCCCAGTAAAGCAAAAAATCATAAGCTGTAGACACCGATGGTTATGCAATTGCTTAACCTATTTATTCAGACATTCATCATTTCAATGATTTGGGGTGGGTGGGGGGCTGCACCAAAGTGCTGCTTAAACAGAACATGATTCCAACAAGAGGCAAAATAAGTTAATTCAAGTAGTTTGTCTTCTAAAATGTTCAAATCTTAAATGTCTATTGCACACATTCCCTACACAACCTGTATAACAGAAGTAATATATTTTTTATTAAAGACATTTTTATTAAAGACAAGGTAGCTAACTTATAAAAAAAATTGTACTTCATAGGGAAGCTTTTTGGACCTAGAAATTAATATCACTGTATCCAAAAGGTCTCCGTAAGAGTTAGATGTTATGATGTTTCTTGTGAATAGACATTACATTTTAAAGGGGCCCTGTCACTAAAAAATTATTTCAAATATTTTCCTATGGTGTTATTTGGGAAACATAAACATAACTTACACTATATAAATTATCTAAACCTTGATTTCTTCTGTTTTGGAATGCACAGCCACAGCAAGCAGGCAGAAACTATTTTGAGAAAATTTATGAAGATGAGCTTTGCATCATCCCCAAATCCTGAGAATGTGCCAAAATGGGTAACACGATGCTCATGCCCAGACACAGGCTACACAATTAAAGGCAGTAAATGAGGGAGTGCAGTGACATCTAAGAAAAGCATAATGAAAAGTGAACGTCATAGAGGAGGGGCAGGCAATATATAATTTGACAGCGGAGATTTTTAAATATCTTTATAACAGCTACGGATGCTTTAATTAAAAAAAAAAAAAAAGTGAGTGTTTAATTTAAAAGGTACTTTTCTGGTTGACAGGTCCTCTTTAATGTTGTTTTTTTCCCCCCACATACAGGTATAGGATCTATTATTCAAAATGCTTGGGCCCTAGGGTTTTCCATTTAATGGACCTTTCAGTAATTTGGATTACCCTACCTTAAAGAGAAGGAAAGTCATTTTGGCATTTTACTGCCAAAAGATTTGCCACATTAGTACCACCAAGAACGCAATATTTATTTTGCAGAAAGCTTTATCATACCTGAGTAAAGAGCTCTAAAAGCTTTCTCTGTTTGTTTAAGATTGTAGCTGCCATTTTAGCTTGGTCTTCACAGCTTCCTGCTTGCAGCTTAAACGTTATAACTCTGATTACACATTCCTAGGTGTTGAAGAGTGCATTTTATGAATTCTTATGGGAGGGGGGAGCAGGAGAGGGGAGAGAGGAGAGGACTGCACACCGGGAATGAAGGATTTTTCTGAGAGAGGAAGTCAGATATCCTAAGAACATATTTACAAAAAAGGAGACAAGAAATCCTATGCTTCTTTTGATAAAGCAGCTTTTCTGCGAGTGCTTATGGCTGTATTTACATAGACCTTTCTGATTAAGCTTACTTAGTTTTTAGTTTAAACGTTAAACAAACCCAACACAAACTCTGTATCCTGATGGAAGGAGGTAAATGTTAAATAAAATGGCTGAATAAATGGGTTAAGCGCCCCATCACAATTGGTGTGTTCAGCTCTGTTTTTCTGTGTTTTATTTCCTTTGCTTTAGTGTAATTGAGACTTTGGCAAGTGTCAAGAGAGTGCACCATCTAAGAAATACACACAAAAGGGAGTGTGGCTGGATTTGGAGGCCCACAAACCTGACTGACTTACTTGTACCTGTCAGGAGGAATGGGACAAATTATGAGAAGCTTGTAGAAGGCCACTCACATGTTAGTGGACCAGCCCCAAAATTTGGAAACATGCACTACACTGTGAAACTGAGAAGGGCCCATTTTTATAAGAAAAAAAAATGTTTTCAAGTAATTCATCTGCTCAAAAGGATGTGGTTTGTGTGTCTATGGGTGGAATATCAGAATAAACCCCCTTATGTCACATTTGTATTTATCTTTGGGGCCACCTAGCTTATTCTGTACAGAACAGAGAGCATGCTCAGATCAGCTGCAAGTGATTCTCCAGCAGTTACAGTTTTCAGGCTTATGCAGAGCACTTTGGAGTAATGGAATAAAATACAGGTATAGGACCTGGTATCCAAAATGCTCGGGACCTGGGGATTTCCAGATAAGGGATCTTTCCGTAATTTTGATCTCCATAACTTAACTCTGCTAAAAATCATTTAAATATTGAACAGACCCAGCATGGATTTTTTTGCCTCCAATAAGGATTAATTATCTCTTAGTTGGGATCAAGTACAAGGTACTGTTTTATTATTACAGAGAAAAAGGAAATAATTTTTAAAAATTAGAATTATTTGCTTATAATGGAGTCTATGGGAGATGGCCATTCCGTAATTTGGAACTTTCTGGATAACGGGTTTCTGGATAAGGCATCCCATACCTTTATACATATAAAATATAGAAAATGTTTAGAATCACTTGGATTTCTAGTAAATTCTTCTGCCAAGATGGTAACTGCAGTTACCACCTCAGTTAAAAGCAATTATAATAAAGACAAGCTCCCTCATATCTCATTGACAGAAAAGGAACACAACATAGATTGAAAAACTTTCTACACATACTTTTAAAACAACACAACAATCTGAGCAACACCAATCAATTGAACCCACAATTCAGATTCTTAATAGAATAAGAAAATGCAAGGCACTTTTTTTTAATTTAACAAGGCTTGTTAAGACATAGTTTTAGAAAGTATAAATCTTTTTTTGTGCAAATGTGAAATTCCAGTAGCACTTGGATATCTGCACAGCAAATAACAGGGAGACAAATATTTGTAAAGCAATAAAACAACCAGGGCAACATTGCATCATACTATCTGAATTGTAGCATTGATTTGTATAGAATAATAATAATCACTACATATGTAAATGACCCAGTGCAAAACGTATATAAGTTGCGTGAGGATTTATAGGAAGCCCAGAAGAGGTGGAGTAAAAAAAACGTACGGAAAAACTTTTTCAAAAACACTATTGGGGTTATGTAATAATGGGCACCAAGTTTGCCCAGGAGCAGTAACCCATAGTAGCTAACCAGCAAGTAGCATTTACTGGTCACCTGTTTAAAAGCAGACATCTAATTGGTTGCTATGGGTTACTGCTCCTGGGCAAATTATAAAAAATATAAGATGTGCATGAATGCACACAGAGTTTGATTCCCTATTCTTTTTCTGAGAAACCTGCACATTCACATGTGGTGGATGGTCCCCTTTTCTCATCCTGCATTCTCTACACAGACAGAGAAAAGCAGATCCACTCTCATCTGCAGCTCAGATTAGCTCTACAGACAGGCACAAGGTTGGGCTGAGTGCAGCTACACAGAGTGTATTTTTCAGGTCAAAATCTGCTCAGACTTAGTGCCTGTCTGAGGAGCTACACAGAGCTGAAGAGCAGATTCAATTGTCTCAGCATATGCAGGATATACAGGCCAAGAAAAGAGGCTCATCCAACATGTGTGACTGTGTCCTAAAGGAATCTTCAACACTACTATTGTTTAGCACAGGGGTCCCCAACCTTTCTTACTTGTGAGACACAGTAAAAATACTCGGGGAGCTGCACATTCATAAAATGCACACTATCAGCTTACAGGAGGCTTTATTTGGTAGTAAATCTTGTTTTTATTCAAGCAAAACTTGCCACCAAGTCAGGAATTCAAAAATAACTACCTGGTTTGGGGGCACTGAGAGCAACAAGGGATTGGTTTGCTCAAGAGCCACTGGTTAGGGATCACTGGTTTAGCACATACTCTGAGTTCTAAACCTGTGTGGTTCCATAGTGGCTGCCAAGCTTTTAATCATGAATTGCAGTGCAAACATTTGAAAACTTGCCCCAAAAATGTGACATCCTTACCCAAAGCCATGGCTTTGCTGTTATGCAAAACATTCCTATTATATTCCACATTTTTCATATATTTGGGAAGAGCTGCTCTTGTATATTGTACATGGTTGCTATTCCTTATCTCTTATGTTATCTTCAGCTTGAATCAGGATAACATGTGGAAAAGAAGTCCTAATGTTTAGCACTTTGCTTGTTATAAGATATTATGACAATTCACATAGTTTCCTTGTGGTCCCCACAAAGAATTACACCAGTGAGTCATAAGCAAATGCTCAAAGCTTTATAAGCAGAACTGCAGTTTTCTAGAAAGCCAACAGAATAGGTATTGGTTAGCTTGTGTGCATGCTTAATAATGAATAGGCACTAGACTGAGAAGTCAGATGTATAAGGAAATTTAAATTAAGAAAAATATTTTTAGATTTACAGACATTAAAGTAAATAAAGTAACCATTAAAAGGGAGGGGACTTTTGCTTTTCCCTACTTTTACTCATTGTGTAGGTAATTTAAATCCAATCCCTCTAAATAAAATCAAATATTTTGTATTGCTATAGGTCCTGTTAAATGAAGTATAGAAAGAGAAAAATAAATATACTTAGGGGCCGATTCATTAAAACACTAGTTCGAATCACGAATGGGAAAAATTCGGATTGGATACGATCATTTCTGAAGTTCGCAAATATCACAAAAATGCTTACGAAAAAATCGTATTAGTCACAATAATATCGTATTGGCGATCAGAAGGTCACGAAATTTTCGTACCGAACGATTGTAAACAGTGGCAGGACCTTTCCGAATTTTTCAAGCGTACGAAAAAGTCGCGCAAGCGCAAAAAAATAAACACCGAAAATATGCTCGGAGCCTTCGAATGAATGCTCCGAGCATTTGTGTCTTAATAAATCTCCCCCTTAATGTATATCCAAACACATGCCTTAGAGCACAATAATGTTGTTGCAGCAGGATTAGAAAAAATGAAACATTAGGGCTCTGGCACACGGGGAGATTAGTCGCCCGCGAACATGTAAATCACCGGTGGGATGGCACATGCGGCGGCGCGATTTAAGCAAATCGCCTGCGTGGAGTGAACCATCCCACCGGCGACTTACATTTTCGCCGGTGGGATGGTAGTTCGGGGAGATTAGTCGCCCGTGACAAGGGAGATTTGTCACGGGCGACTAATCTCCCCGTGTGCCAGAGCCCTTAAATATCTCAACATTCTCAAAACTTTAATGTAAAAATTTAGTTATGGTCCACACTGAATTACTTTCCTCCCTAAATATATTATACTGTTGGCCGTGATACTTATGGACAGATTTATCAAAGTGCGAGAATACAGCTCACAACAGAAAAACGCTTCCACTTTCAGTTAATTCCTGTGGGATATTTGGTAAAGCAGTTATAAAAAGGTGAACTCTAACTTTCCAACAGAAATGGAAAGTGGCGAGCTCTAATTCTACACTTTGCTAAATCTTCCCAGTGACCATTAATAAACATTAACTTTTACCAATTTTATGCAGCCTATCTGAAAACATGAAGCAGTCCATCTGTACATAAGAATATTATTGTCACCCCCCATCTATTTACTCAACTCCATGGTCTAAATGGATATATATTAAAAGGAGTTGTTTTGGCCTAATGAAAAAGAGATGTTTTCAAAGAAACGTTCCAGTATGTATTAATGAAACATTTCCAACAGTTTTAACATTATTTGTAAATGCAATTGCAGTTGCCAGTTTTTGTTTATCTCTTTCTATTCTCTGACCCATGGAGTGGTTCTGTTGTCCACAATAGATTACTACTAGATTACTACTATAGTAGTAGTACAATAGATTAATAGATTGCCAGTGGTTAGTCACGGGTGACTAACCACTGGCAACAATAGGAGTTGCAGATGGAAAACCATTTGCATCGCTCCATTTTTGGGAAGTCGTGCAAGGTTTCTGCCTTAAGGCAACTTAGCACGACTTTGGAAAACTGAAGGTATGCAAAGCACTTTCCACCGGCGACTCCTATTGTTGCCGGTGGAAAGTCATTTTGGTTAGGCCTGCGATAGCAGTGATCTATCATGAGCAACTGGACCGCTCCGTGGATCCTTAGCCTTAAAACAATGTAACATGGTCCTTAGCCTTAAAGCAGAAGGAAAGGTAAAAATGTTAAATGCCAAATGTTAGGCACCCCCCAGTGGCTGGTGCTCCTGTTAAGAGAAAACGGCACCAGCCCGGGGTAGCTGCAGCGAGTGTTTCCTCTTCATTTTTACTTCTGTCTTCTGAATCCCGGGGCCGGTGCATGCGCAGCAAAGTAAAAAAGTTCAGCATTTTGTTAAAGTTCGGCCTTTCACTCCACTGTGCATGCGCAAGCGTGCAAAGACAGGAGAAGGGAAAGGAGACACTCGCTTGCAGATACGCCAGACTGGTGCGATTTCTTCTCACAGGAGCACCAGCCCAGGGTAAAAGGTAAGCGATTATAGTCACTGGGGGGTGCCTAACATTTTGCCCCCCCCCCCCCCCCACCCAGTGATTTAGCCTTTCCTTCTCCTTTAAAACAATGTAACAGGTGTCAGTTCTACTCCAGGTCTTTTAATCTGCTGCCTTGCAACATTGTTTCAGCAGTCAGAGCTGTGCAGAGTGTGTAAACAGTGACACAGACACTGTTTCTGCAGTTAAGACCAATTTGATTTTAAATCAATATATATTGGAAGGTAGTTTAGAATCACATTTCCATTCACTATGCAAACCATTTTTGGATGGAGGACTAAGACATTCCTGCATTCAGCAGTAAGCATGATTGTAATTAAAGGAAGGAGTCCATGTCCCAAAGAGCTATGTAATGAGCCCAATGGTGCTATATTCCCCAAGCAGCACAGCAGGAGCCAGTACCATAGCCCAGTATATCCCTCTCCAACTCCGCGGTGCACTGGCTGCCAACGCAATGGATACTGAGCAGGTAGGGGCAAAGGAAAGCGCATTCCTCCAGGAGAAGAGGCGGCTGCTGCCTGTTGCACCCAGAAGAACAATAACAGAGATAGTTACCTTTTGCTGTCTCCTGGCCATGTCGGTGGGTTGCTTGGCATTAAAAGGGTAGGCGATGCATCTCATTATGAACACATAGAGCTGCAGTCGGTTCTTTCTCTCCTTCTCTTCTTTCTGCAGTCTCTCCTGTTCCTCTCTACCCTCGCTCCGCACCGACGGACTGGGACTGGCAGGTCTGGGCAGGGTTGAGCGGGCAGCATTGTCCCTGGCATCCCACTGAGCAGCTCCGCCACCCGATGCCACCAACACATCTTGCGTTTCTTCTTCCAGCAAGTCCTCCGGCTCATCGTCACTGGAAGACGGATCCAACATCCTCCTTGCAGCGCTCTCACTTCCCTACTTCCCCTTTCACTTTCCTCAGAGCCTGGCCAGTCGTGGCTCAAGCCGAGCGTACCTTTCCGGACACGTTGAGGGTTCCTGGAGCAGCTTCCTGCAGCCCAAAAACAGGAGCAATGGGAATAGAAGTGGCAGGCTCTCACTTCCAGTCGCGCCTTGCATATGTCCACCTCTGTATAGGAAGCTACAGCTCAACTTTTTGAATCCCCTGTTTAGACCTCTTCCCAAAAGTTTGGCAGGGAATCCTCTGGGTCCTTAAAAGTCACTTGTTGCGGGATTAATCAGGGCTGATCCTTTCAGCAGCGACTCCACTGCTTGCTGGCAGTAAGCCTGCTCTTCCAGGCGGACGGTGATTGGTCGGCGGCTGTGGGCGTGGACTCGGAGGTGGGCAAGTTGGATCGCGGTCCTGTAATATCAGAGCAACAGACAAACCTGGGCAGAGACAAATAATGACGGGAGGAAGACAACAGGTGATTTAAGGAGCAGCTAATGAAAACCTAAGGCCGTATCCGCACTAGGGCGTTATTGCTTGGTATTCAGCATAGTTGTGTTAGCTGCACCCCTTCATCGGGACGCACTCCAAAGCAAATCCAGCAGGTTTATCTTTCTAAACTGCAGGGTGTAGGTTATGTACAAAACTGCTAAAGGGAAGGCTTGGCGGATAACAACAACTCCGCAGAGCCCCATATTCATATTCTGTAACACACACGTAATATTACAGAGTAATCAATAGTGGTAATGAACAGCAAGCATTTAAACAGTAATATTTTGAAGAGTAGTTTTAGCTGTATGGGACAGATCTCTTTCCCTAACCCCGCAATGTTCTCTCTTTCAGGTTGGGATCAGGCTCCCTTGTTGATCAACAAGATGTTAAATTACACAAATGCAGTTATACAAAGTAACCAATTACTAATTCGTTCTGACGAGTCTATTACAGTTAGAAAATGAAGTCAAATGTGACTTTGTGTATGTAATGTAAATAAGCTACATTGAGTACAGTGTTTGTATTGTGCCTTCCTTGTGGATGACATACTTCCCCACCAGCCAATGGCTATATACAAAGGTTATGTGTTTTCTTTATTTACACCTACCATTTAAATTAGGGGTGCTGGTAACCTAGTTCTATTCAAGTACTATATTATTCCCAGAGTTGGTAGCTAGCAAGCTTTCATATGTCTGTTTTTTTCATAGGCTCTCACATGTGTTGAAACTATTAGATTAGAGATGGAGAACCCACTGGGTTCCATAAATAAACACCATTTTTTTAACTAAGAAAACACCTAACACATTGGGCAAATAACAATAGCAAAAGGACAAAATGAATTTGGCATCAATACAACTCCTAAATGCATCTTGGTGTGCTGTAAGTGCAGGAGCTGTTTATTAGGCCCTGTCTGACCATGATGTTACTTGTACTGTTTATGATATAAAAAAGAATAAATTTGCAAGCAGGGTTTTGTTTCCTCACATGAATTCACAATTTGATGGGTGCAAAGTCACACATTTCTGTGCTTAAAATTAAGACTAAAAATGTTAATTAAGGCAAAAGGTGAAGTTACTTTGCAATCACACTGGCTTTAAAATAAGCTTTGGAATAGAAAAATTATTTAAGCCACATGCCAGCTATCAAAAAAGATATTAAGCATTTTGTATACCAGCTCACTGTTAAAGATTATTTTTGAATCTCATGAAAAGACATTTAATTATTGTGGCACAGTGACTAGAAAAACTATAATGGAAATTATCTCCCAGAATGCTCTGAGACACAGCAGATGAGTATAATATAATAAGGTAATCATGGAGTCCCATACCACTAAGTTGGCAGGGCGCTTGCCCCAGGAGGCCACAATTATAACCCATTGGTCTCCTGGCTCCCTGGGTGGTGGGCTCTGCAATTAAGTAAATTTGAGCCCCATTAAATAAAATACCACTCAACACATATGGCCATGCTTTTGATTTGCCCTGGCGACTTCCAATTATGCCCAAACACCTCCACTACTCACATGCCCATCCATTTTGTCACTACTCAATTGTGTTTTTCCATTTTGGGACCTCACTCTGCCATAGGAACCTAAGTGCAGAAATCCCCCTCGTCTCCCCGATGGTGGCCTAGGGTGTGTAGGTACAATAAAAAGACCATTTTTACAGATAGTATTAATTTTTATAGCAGTTAAACCAGCAACATATATTATTCATATTTGCCTTTTCCAGGGACGGGGAAAATCCTACAGTTAGCTGACACCTGCAGCATGGATATTTAGGATGTGCTGCTGTATACTCACTGGAGCTTTACTGCACATCATTTTCCACCAGCTACTCAGTATCACTAGCCCTGCCTCTGCCGTCACTAGCCTTGCCTGGATCATGAAGGAAGCAAAAATGACGACCCTAAATGCAGTAGATACGCAGGGGATACTGCAAACAGTGTGTACACAAAACAGGCCAAAACTGTGCAGTTTACTGCTCAGATTATGCAGTTGTTTTGTTTTTTGGTGAATTTCTAAGTCCTTTGTAATGCAATAGCTCTCCCATTTATATGTCTACAATTTACTAAAATCTGAATATGTTAACTTTGCACTGATGATCATTTGCATCTTTTTGCCAATGCCAAAGAGAGTTTTTGGCAAAAGTAATTTCGCCAGGTCCAGGCTAGCAAAAGTAAAGATACAGCAGCCATATCAGCATGTCATTATCTACATCATATCTTCCACGCTAATGTCTCACATACATGATTGAACATTTCGACACATTTTGTTTGCAACAGCATAAATACCATTTTGTGTGGTATGTTTATGTAAATATGTTGCAGTGAAAATGTCTTATATATTCTCTTGACCTGTGGCAGAGTTAGAAGAGAACATTTACACTTTATTAAATATGCCCCATAGTGGGCAAATTGTTGATGAGAAACTCACCCTGCTAGATTAATAAGGCATAATTACTAGCCTTCCTGGAATCTCCTGCTTATCTCTGGCAATAACCTTTGCATCTGTCTATTCATGGCCACATTACTGAGTCCTTAAATAATGATTTCCTATATTTCTTCTGTGGCTTTCTGTCATGATTTGGCTTCCCTCAGACACCTTTTATTAAACTCTTTTTATCGAGAAATATAAGTTGAAGTGGGGGGGGGGATCCTTGAGAAAAGGTCCTAGTAAAGACAGAAACGTTAGTGTATTCTGTACAATGTGTCTACAATAAATCTATGAATATTTTTATAAAATATTTAAAATTCACAAGCCGGAAGAGGAAGCTGGCAATGTTAGGTCGCAGATGGGGAGGGCTAGCGGAAGAGTTCAACGCGAACCGGCACGTGACCCGGAAGTGATGTTGCATGGTCGGCCGAACCCGTGGGTCGCGCGGGTATCAGATCAGCCCGCCCATCTCTAATAAATATATATATAAAAGAAACAAAAGGAGCACTCCCTACAAACAATCAACTGCCCCAGGTGCTGGCCAAAAATTTATGTAAATGAAGAACAGAATGCTGCACACACAGGGACTTAAAAAAAGAACAAAAAATCTTTATTAATCCAATGTTTTGAACACCAAATGTGTTCTTCTTTAGGGACAAACCACTGAAGAAGTGTGCGGCATTCTGTTCTTCATATTATATATATATATATAATATACACACACTTACACATTTATACAGGTCTATCAATATACACACATATAAAAATATATATACATATATCTTTATTCGACTAACTGTAGATGGTAAGATTACTATAGCCATGGATCTTATGTGCTGGGCAATGATTTCCCCACCCATGGGGTTAGATCTATTGGCACATGGTCTGATGGGGGGTTTTCTTTTTTGCCTTTCTCTGAATCAGCTTGTAGAAAAGGCTGAATCTGAAGGAATTATGTCTTTGTTCAACTTAAATTACTGCAGTATTCATTACTGGCAGTGACATTTCAGGATGAAAGGGCTGCTGTAACACTGAGCCCTCAGTTCCATTTATCCTTTTATTGTAAAGTACAGATCAAAGGCTATAAAACTGCTTACTAATGCTACATAAAGCATTTTTCAATTTGTAGTTATTGTGTTAATTTATGTATGTATTCACAAATCCAGCTAATTTTACCCTGTTTGGATATGAAGTACAGCTGACAGAAATCATTAAAAATATTTTGAATAGCTGTAGTGATGAAGAATTGGAAGCTTAACAATCAGATAAATATAGAACATAAATGTTTAGTTGATGTATTAAATGTTAGGATACACCACAACATCTGTTCTTTCATATGTTTCTCTTTTGGATGCTTCTAACAAGTAGATATGAATTGGAACAAATCTGTTTAAAAGCTTTGAAACATTTTCATCTATTTGGAGGAATTGAAAAATATTTATCACAAAGGCTGTAGCTCCAGGAGACCTAAGCAGAGCTGTCAGAGTTGGCTACTGTTTTCAGTGTTCATCCTTCAACCGGTCATGTTCAACAAGAGGCTGGTAACACGAGCATCAGTTGGTACACAGTAAATATTCTCTTATTATATGGCTGCACTGTCATTGTACTGGAATTACTTGCCTATTACGACAAAATAAGTGTTGCTGAATTAACTGAGAGGCCATGCTTGCATAGAGAATTTTGCAAACAGAGGAAATAACAAGGTATTCCCATGCTAAAAGACCAAAAATATCTTCCCACGATAAGTATTGCATTTAGCATCATTATTTAAATCAATTATTTTCCTCTTACTTAAATCTAGGTGAGAAAGGATTTAATTTGCCTCTACCTTACAGTTAAAGGATATCTATCCAGCTGATCAGAGCTACAAAACCATGTGTGGGGCCCTTTCATTGGTAATTTGGTATCCTAGAAGTCAACTGATCTTCGGCCATGCTTTTTTTTAGGCTGGCATCTTCCTTTCCTGGGTACATTTTGAAGGATGAAATGCCTCTACATGGAAAACATTTCCAAGTTCAGCACTCTGTTTTAAAGGCATTAGGTTACCATGAATGTAGGTTTTGGGGTGCTACAATGATGTAGAAGTAAAGCCAGAATGTTAAGAATAATTGCTAAGTAAAAATAAACCATCAAAAAAGGAGGTAAAGGGGTTAATTTAAGTATAGTTGCAACAAAAAATCATGTAATGCATTTTATGGAGCTGCATACATTTTTAAAAACAGAAGATTTGTCCCTTCCACCTGCAGTCTATAGCTGATTGCCTCATTCTAGCTCTCATAAGCTGCAAAGTTACACATGATCACGTTACCCTTGTAGGAAAGGGAGGAAGAGTTCATATATCATGAACAATGTTTAATCATGCATGCTTGAAAAGGCATTTCCTATTTTAGCAAAATTCAAAACTTACACAGGAAGAGGGTTTTGAGTTTGTCACATACAGTACTGTCTTTGTTATTTAATAGTGTTTAATAAAGTTTAATGATATCTGCAAGACAAAGCTATTCTCTCATCTACTCATTGTTTTGCTGCTGTATATGCAGCATTATTATATTTGTTTTATTTCATAATATTGTTCTATAGCTACATAGAACCTTGTAATAAGAAAAAAGGCATACATAAAAATCAAATTTTCTATGTAATTAGTAAAAAAAAATGTGTATGTGTGAACATATTCATTCTCTGTATATTTGCGTTTATTGCATTTCCACTACTAAATGAGTGGAAGCCGCTATCTTGTATACTGCAGCAGAGATACAGTCTATACTGTTAGGGGCAGGTTTTTTTTAAAGATCTAAGTGGGGATTAGAGAAGGATTCCCAGCAAAGCAAAACTTTTGTGGTAACAAATTGACACATGTATCAATACAGGTACATGTGTCAATTCACCAGAATGTGATCAGCTGCTTTGAGTCAAACATGTACATTTTCATGGCTTTCAGTACTCAGTGCTGCTCAGATTATGCTACAGATTAGTGATCCTTTTAAGTCAACAGCACCTCTGATGCGATGGTCACAGATGGATTGAGCTATTGTATGAAGGTTTATAGATAATCTAAAAAAAAATTTATAAAGCTGTTCTAGCCATATTAGTTCAGTTGAATGTTGCTGAATATGTTAACTATAGTATCTGTGGGATTTTTTTTTTCAGATAAGACAATTTAGACAAGATGGGTGGAACATGTCTTCAGAATTTTTCAGGTAAATTAAAGATTTTACTCTTCTCAGTTAGACTAAACTCTTTCATACTAATAAGTACAGAGAGTGCAGATAACCATTGGACTAGCCCTATAGTGAGTCCCATACATGGATAATAAGTAGAGATGTAGCGAACCTCACAAAAAAAGTTCGCAAACCCATTCGCGAACTTCCGCCAAAAAGTGCAAACTTTTGCGAACCCTATAGACTTCAATGGGAAGGTGAACTTTAAAACCTAGAAAAGCCATTTCTGGCAAGAAAACTGATTTTAAAGTTGTTTAAAGGGTGCCACGACCTGGACAGTGGCATGCCGGAGGGGGATCAAGGGCAAAAATTTCTCTGAAAAATATGTTGTTGACACAGCGTTGCGTTTTGTGCTGTAAAGGGCAGAAATCACACTACATTTCTAAACTTGTGTAATAAACTGCTTTAAAACGTCCGGCGTCTACATGCCAATCAAGTCGTGTAAAGGTTACAGCCGGTTCACACGCAAAGACAAAACGCTGCAGTAGTGGATACGGAATATATTATTGCCGGTGGAAAAACATCGCTCAGGTGATTTTATTGCAATGCAATGTCACTACTATGTGTAACATGTTTGGTGCACTACTATGAATAACAGCAAAGAGCACTGGACACGTTAAAGAACAGTAACTTAAATTAAAAAAAAAAAAATTAAAAAAAAAAGTGATCTCTGGTTGGTGCTGGGGGTGAACTACTAGGAGCAGCACACCACTCCCCAACAAAGCTAGACTAATAGCACTGGGACGGAGCTGCAGTACACAATGAAAAGAAGACTAGAGTAACAGTAATCAGAAAATAAAAGCAGTCCTTACAAGGACTATTGGGTTACAGCAGATGATCAGCACAGGACAGCTGTCCCTAGCAGCTACATACAGAGCAGTAGAAAGTAGATAACTAGTCAGCAAAGCTACCTAAACTGTCCCTCAAACCCCTGCACAGCTCTCTCGCTATGCTAACTCATCAAGCACACACAGGCAGAATGTAAAATGGCTTCTGGGCTTTGGTTTATATATGGAAGAGAGTGGTCCAGGAGGGAGAGCTGCCTGATTGGCTGCCATGTATCTGCTGGCTCTGGGGTGAGAGGTCAAAATTTGGCTCCAGCTAAGGCAAACCCAAAATTGCGAACATCGCTAAAAGTTCGCAAACTTGCGAACACCCGATTTTCGTGCGAATTAGTTCCCCGGCGAACAGTTCGCTACATCTCTAATAATAAGCTGTCAACTTGGTCCAGAGGGACAGAGTCAGTAACTTGGATCAGCCCATGTATGGCCTTCTTAATGCCAGCAGAAGACTAAACTAAACGCTGCTTTAGGTTGATGATTTTGAATCTACCATGAAATTACTTATTGTTCAATACTGTGAATGAGGACACAAAACTAGGCAGGAGCCCCATTTAGCCTTAATCCGGTTCTGACAGCGGCCCAAAACCCCACAGGATTTGGAGGTTGGGTAGCTGCAGCTGGACAGCCAATCACAGCTGTAACAAACTTACAATGAGTATAAGCAGATTTGTAACTGCGAGTAAAAAATAGGCATATTACTCTTAGTTTTATTCATGTAAATTATGTTCTGGTAAAAATGAAACTATGTAAAAAGTATTGCTTAATGTTGAGACTGTATCTCCAATCTTAGACTGTAAGCTCTATGGGGCAGAGACCTCCTTCCTACTGTGTCTTTTAGCACATGGAACTTAATGTATTATTACTATGCTTGTTACTTATTATTTATTATTATGCTTGTTTTTCCTGTGTGTGTACCTTTCTACACTATAAAATTGTACAACTGTGTTTATGTATAATATTATATTCTACTTTATTTTCTTCTCTCTTTGGGACTGTTCGACCATATTCTTTGTACTATATGCCTTCTATTTTTATACTTCTGTACTGTTCAATTATTATATATTTATTGAGGTATATTGCAAAATATGGACACACAATCCCTGTTTTGCTTAAATGGGAGGGCATCTCTTGGTAGCTTAATGCACAGAGTGCCTTAAGGGGTATATTTATCATGCTGTGTAAAAAGTGGAGTAAAACATTACCAGTGATGTTGCTCATAGCAGCCAATCTGATGCTTTGCTTTGGTTTTCTAACTGTTGACATCTAATTGCTGATTGGTTGCCTTGGGCAACATCACCGGTAATGCTTCACTTCACTTTTTACACAGCATGATAAATATACCCCTTAAAATGTCCTATATATTGATAATGGGTGAGTTCAGAGGATCTCTGTTGTTCTCTATATGTATTTTGTGGTTACAACCTCATTGCACCACCACCTAATGGCACAAGCCGCAGAGTTGGCTAAATATGGCGATTTCAATGACACTGACAAAAATCACCTCTGGGCTTCCATTATGCGGCATCTTATTTTCCACGTAACCTTATATACCAGAATGAAACTGCCTAAGTGTGAAAGGTAGGGGTCCACTGAACAGTTTGATGCCCGACATGCATAGTTTGACTAAATATTTGGCATAAAGGGGCCCCAAGACAAACATACCCCAAACCAATAATCCCAAAACAAAAGCAATTTAGTGCTTCATCTGATAAATTAATACATATCTTTTAATCCATACATGTATAGTCTTATAAGTGAGTATGCCAATTCATTAGTCCATGTCAACCAGTGACATGGATAAATTAAAAACACACATATATACGCACACACTCTGAATTAAGCTATTTACATGATTATTTAATCGAGAAGTCAATTTCAGAGCATGATTTGAAAGGGCTGACGCACGGGAGTCAATTTTATATATTTACACTCTTAAGGCACATCTATGACCCATGAATTTTAATTCAGTGGTTGAGCACAACTTTCCCTTTTTTGCTATTATTTATTTAATTGTATATAGTTAAGTATTTTATGTTATCTTCAAAACAAGCAGCAACTCATTATATAAAAAATATCACATTACCATATATGCTGATGCAAGAAACCAAGCAAATGGATGTTAATTAGTGATGAGCGAATCTGTTCCGTTTCGCTTCGCCGAAAAATTCGCAAATCTTTAAAAAGATCCGCGAAACGGCGAAAAATTAGCGAAACGGCGAAAATGTCGTGCGACAAAAAAAATTTGTCGCCCACGGCTATTATTTTGTCGCGCGGCTATTGTTTCGTCGCCCGCAGCTATTATTTTGTCGCGCGGCTATTGTTTCGTCGCCCGCGGCTATTGTTTCGTCGCCCGCAGCTATTATTTTGTCGCGCGGCTATTGTTTCGTCGCCCGCGGCTATTATTTTGTCGCGCGGCTATTGTTTTGTTGCACGCGGCTATTATTTCGTTGCGCGGCTATTGTTTCGTCGCCCGTGGCTATTACTTTGTCGCGCGGCTATTGTTTCGTCGGCCACGGCTATTATTTCGTCGCGCGGCTATTGTTTCGTTGCACGCGGCTATTATTTCGTCGCCCGCGGCTATTATTTCGGCGCGCGGCTATTATTTTGTTGCGCGCCTATTCTTTTGACGCCCGCGACAATTATTTTTTGACGCTGGCGACAATTTTTGGACGTGCGGCGAATTTTTCCGCGGCAAATTTTTTCATCCGTTTCGCGAAACAATCCGCCAATGGCGAAACGCGGAAATTCGCCACGAATCCATGCCTGGCGAAACATTTCGCCCATCACTAATGTTAATGACAAAGGTAAAATCTTGTCAAGCATAAAACTACATTATATTTCTATACCCAGTTATATTTGCTAAAGCTTCTTTAGCGTGAAAAGCTTTGTAGGTGGCAGCCAAATATAGGACAGGAAATGTTTCTGATGAAAGCAAAGCGCTAACGCGTTTCTATAATTATATCTAGATTAAAAAAAGGAATGTGCATATTTGCATTGTTAAAGATCTCACACACTAATAAAAAGAGCAAATCAACAGTGATGAAATATTTTACTGATTAGAGGAAGGATAGGAATGTGCCCCTGTTAGTACACATTTAGCTGCATTTTGGCATTTTGTTAAAAAAAGAATGTTTGGAATACACTTGGTGATGAATCACCGTTACCACCCCCCCCTCCAAATGTGATGATTACATTGCCAGCTTACAAAAGTGTACACAGCCGTAGTGTAAGATGCTGCTAATCTCCACCATGATTCCTTTGCAGATTGGCAGAATGTACTGTAAAGTAGTGGCTACAGGAGAGAAGGTGCACTGATGGCATGTAGCTTAGTAACTGTGTGCAATGATAAACACACTCATTGTAAGGGCAGATTTGTCAAAATATCAAAATGCTTCTCAATTTTTATCAGCACATCTTGCATATGAGAAATGTGGTGGAATATATTTTGTGTTTTTCAGTTTAGGGAATATGGCCAATTGGTAGTGAAGAAACCAGACAGTTTAGTTTAATCTGATGTCTGTCTGGTGTATATTCTGTTAAATTTCAAAATGAATACTTAAAACGCACCTATAACCCCCATAGTAGTAGTATGGCCAGTGTATGAACG
This sequence comes from Xenopus tropicalis, assembly GCF_000004195.4. Lineage (NCBI taxonomy): Eukaryota > Metazoa > Chordata > Amphibia > Anura > Pipidae > Xenopus > Xenopus tropicalis. Next base: position 70,101,511 of record NC_030679.2, read on the forward strand.
CGTATGGACAGCTTTAATTGCATTGAAAGAACTTTTTTTGCATGTGTCACTATATTTCTTGTTCAGATTTTTTAAAAAACAATTAACTTACTCATTTTCTTTTGAGGTTTTTACATTATAGAAGACTTTTAACAGATTAGACAATGCATTAATTTTAAATTGGTTTTAAACCCACAAAACAAAGATTCAGTGTTATTTATTAAATGTTCTAATTTAGTCTGGTTAAGTCGAGTGCACTTGGACTGTTGGTGCATTTTCAGACTTACCTCCACTCCACTGTGTTGTACCAGCATGCAAGTGGAAGCTGTGTTTGTAAGTATAGATACAGATGCAGTGCTGGGCATCCCAAAATGTGTCTGGTTACAACCAGTTGTGATATCACAAGATAACTATTTTAGTTAACCCAAGATGCAATGAAAAGGTCACCACTAGATGCTCCTAGTGAGCTTAGTCACTCAGTACACATTGTAAAACCCAAGACAGGCACATTTGTGAAGGTGCTTGCTGGAATGCCTTTGATCTTCTCCAGTGTCACATTTGGCTTCTATGCTAATGAAGTGTTAGCTCTGGAGACTAGTCACAGATTATTTAAATGTGCAGAAGTGTAATGATCTTTTTGTATGGATGCAGCCTTTGAATTACTAGTGAAAGCTATAGGAGAAACACCAATATTTGTTCTCTGGTTCCTCATGTTGTGCTCTTGTAGCTCAGTGAGTAAGTGAAGAGGTACAATGGGGTGTATGAATGTATTTATTTGTTTATATAGTACCAAAATTGTATGCAGTGCTTTACAAGGTGTGAACACAAACAGGGATTCAGAGGATTTCTTAACATTATTTCTCATTTCAGTTTCTTTCTGTATTCAGTATGTGTGTTATAACCCTTAGAAAGCCTGGACTGGACTGGCAATCTGTGGATTCTGGCAAATGACAAAGGGGCTGCTATAAGATGCCGTAGTAGACAGTTGGGATTTATTGGGCCTGTGGGTGGGTTATTTGGTTATTTCAGTTATATCTTGATATTAGGGTTACCACTTAGGTTGTAAGCTCTACGGGGCAGGGACCTCCCTCCTACTGTGTCTCATACCACATGGCACTTACTCCCTGTGTATTTTTTTTTTTTTTGTAACTTAAAATTTTTATTGGTTATTTCAGGCATACAGAAATAGCAAGTTATAACATGTGTCAGACATTTGCTTATTACAATCGATTCCAAGAAGCCATGTTTACTATCACAATAGCTCATAATCATGTTAATACTTGAAATTGGGTTAAAGTTAGCAGATGGAGCCTGTGCTTAGATATATAGCATTGGTCTAACCAAATAGAACTCCCTGTGTATTTATTGTATTTATTATAACACTTGTCCTCCCTGTGTGTAATTTTGTATATTGTAAGATTGCACAGCGCTGTGTACCCTTGTGGCGCTTTATAAATAAAGTTATACATAATACATACATGCATACATACCATGTGGCTGGTTAAAATGATGCTTGCTCCCCATGTTATTAACAGGGAAGAAACTATAGAAAGGTTGGTATTTTGTCCAGAAAAGGTGGCAACCCTACTTATTATACTGTATTGTCAGGGATGCTACAGGGGTTGCTGATGTTTAAGACAACAACCACAATGCCATTCTGCTTACACTGAGCATTATGTCCTAGTAAAATAGTTTTCCATGTTCCAAACAACTTTTTAAAAAATGTTATGCTATTGTTTCCCAATTTTGCAACTCTGTATATGGTTTAGGGGGTCCAGATATTTTTTTGTGTTTTTACCCAATAAAAAATGCAGTAAATGTGTTGAATTTTCTCACTTCCTTATATTTTAAGGAGGTGGATGCCAACTCCAGTATAAATTATGGGAGTTGCCATCATCGACCATAGAGAAAGCAAAAGATAAACTGTTGATAGCAAAAGGGGATCACCAAGAAAGTAAAAAGATGCAGATAGTTATACAATTACGAAGCTGATTAAGAAAAATTGGGAGATATTAAAGTGAAATAAAGATCTAGAGCCCTTTATAGGAGATAAACCTAGAATAGTATTTAGACGTGCTAGTAACTTTAAAGGACAATGAAAGGTTAATATAAATTAAAAGTAAGTCTAAAGGCATTCTTTTTAAGTACTTATTGCATATCTAAATTCCCAGATCCCTGCTTGCTTCTCTGAGATATGGTGCTGGCAGCCTACAGCAGTGTGAAGACTACAGTGACATCACTGAAATCTCTCTCCCCTTCCTGTAGGCTGCCAGCGGCAGCCTTCCTATTCTCTGAGCATGTGTGTAACTTGATCCTGTCTCCTGTTCTGAGCTACACATGCCCACCAGCCAATCAGAAGCGGATCTGGCAGGGGGGGGGAGGGAATGAAACACATGTGCAGTATGAAGCAAGGAGGGAAAGGAAGGGAGAATACCTTTTTAGAGATGGCTGTCTGTTCTAGAAAATGTGAAGTAAGTGTGACTGAGTAAATATTTGATTAGGTGAGCCAAAAGTGTGGCGTTTTTAGTAAACAATAGGAGGACTATTGGGCAGTATGCTTTTTAAATTTTGACTTGCATTTTCCTTTAAAGAAATGTTAGCTCCATCAAGATTAAGAAAGAATAAATTAAAGATAACAGAGAGAGAAATATATGTATATTGTCTCCCTTAGTAGGGATGTTTAAGTGCAACAAATGTGTCAGATGTAAATTTGTTCAGAAAGGTTATGTACGGTGTTCTTTATTATATTGGTAAAACTAAAAGTGGGGGAACATAGAGGGGTCATAAAAAGGTCGAAAATCATGCTTCAAAACAATAAACCAATTCCTGTTTTATATAAATGTAGCCCACTTTAGTGACAGTGCTGCTACCTGCTGAGATCTTATGGCGCTAACGGATCCTGAGCCCCGCTTACTTTGGGGAACAGATGTTACTTTACTTATTGGCGTGCCTCCACCCAGGATAGGGACAGATTGAACTGTAACTCCCCTCCCTGAGAACTTGATATTGTACTTCTGCTTAGGGACTCCCAGCACTCCCGGTACCTTGCCCCTTCCCTTTGGGGTAGCTGCTTACCAGGCAGTGATGATCCTCTTTGTAGGAAGAGACCAGGACACTGGTATGATGTTGAACCAGTAGAATGTAGTTTATTACTTGCAGACAGGCCGGTTATACAGGAGCACACTTACATGTCAGGTTACACACACTTCCCTTTGGAGACCCTCTCTCCCTGGGGCTACTCGCGGTACTCCCGCCAGATGATCCTCCTTTGGGGTTCCCTCCAGTATTTACACCAGAAGACCCTCTCTAGGGCTCTTCCCGGTACTCCCGCCAAGGGGACACCCCTCTGAGACCTCACCCCGGTACTCACGCCCAAGCACCCACTGGATAAGGAAATCTCCTGTAGGGGTGATGACTACCCGTACTAAATAACCTGTCTCCTACTCCTAGAGTGAGCTATTACTTACAGATCTACTATCTAAACACTAGCCTGTCATTAACCTCTGTGCAGAGGGGGCCCCAGGCAGAAAGACCTGGCAGCACATGGCTGCATTCCCTTATATACCTAATGCACCACCCAGTGGCTGCTAACTAAAACTGCAGGGCTACTCCCTGTTAACTATTAACCTCCCAAACCACCCTTGGGAGCCTGTACTAGGGGAACTATTCTAAGGGCCCAATTTTGGAGATCCCTACATAAACATTATGCAGAGGTAGATGGGGGAAATTTGAGGGCTCCGATGCTCATGTGTCCAAGGCTTTTGCCAATGCACAGCATGTGCGGGCAGATCCACCTTTGCCAAAGCTAGGGTGAGAACCACCAAGTCTTGGCTTAGGGTCAAGCCCAGAGTACTATGACACCTATCCAGGGTGCACAAATCAAACACAAAAAGGGTGCAGAAGTGTGGGGGTGCAATGCCATTAATTGCCTTGGTAAGGCTCCAGCTGGTGGCTAAAAAGAAAAAAAAACCTCCCGCCCACCTAATGGCTGGGGCAAAGGAAGTAAAGCATGATAAGGCAGGAGGAGTCATGTGCAAAGCCCCTGACTAAAAAATAAGCGAGCAGCCCTCCCTAATGGGATCACAGCTCCTCTGCTTCCACCCAAAGCTCAATCACGCCTCGGTTGGACCTCATTGGCTATGATACTGCCACTGCACAAAGCTCTACAGACCGGTTTCGCCTTTCTTGAGGCTCATTAGTGTAGTGCAGGGCTTTCTTATCAGCTTAGGTAGAGTCATTGTGTGGCGTTACAAACAAATCATTAATAATTTGTTATATAATGATAATTATAATAGCTGATCAGATTCCCAACTACAGACCGGTTTTGCCTTGAGGCTCATCATTGTAATGCAGGGTTTTCTAATCTTCAGTATCCTCTGCCTTTACGGTTTTCTGGCTTCCTTTGCAATCAGCCTTTTCAACAAGGAGCTCATAGTGATGGGACCTGCTATCTTTAAGGCTTCTGCTTGTTCTCCCTACGGAGTGGCGAACAGTGAGAGATGGACCTGGACACACGGTGAGTAGCTCTAATAGCAGGGGTATTGCGCACAACCACTGTTACATTCTTCACGATCCACGGCTATCTGCCTAGGTATTGGAGTGGAGAGAGGGAAGAGGAGCACTGCGGCTTTACTTGCAGTGAGATGCTTTATGAAAAATCTATCCTGTAAGTAGAATTCTACATGTGGTTATACACTGGTTAAATCGTATGACACCATTGTGCGTTTTTTTAATTATAATTGCAGAGTACCATTGGAACGTGGAGTGAGTTGCTGTACATAGCGCACCTTTGGAGGACTTTTACTTTATTCAAGTGGACTTTTGGATCCATGGTTTTGTGGTGCTGCTTAGTTTAATTTACTTTCTTGATCTTTTTATTCATATAGCGCAGTGTTATATCATATTGTGTACCTCACTAAATGTGCAAGTGCTTTATTTGTGTGTTTTTTTCAAAGACAAAACTAAGTCATTGGCCCTGCCACCCTCCCCATGCCAATAAACTGTTAGTTTTCAGTTTTCTCAATTCTTGTCTTTAATGTTAGTTCTTTTTTTAGTCCTGTTATATAAAGTTCTCTTTCAAACAGTCAAAGGAATGTTATTGGACCCTGGTTTTATCCATACTTTGAATAGCCCAAAAACAGGCTTGTTGTCCGATTGTCTTATAAGTGAGCAAGAGCCATATTTGAGAACATGGATATGATCCTGATGCCGGCTCTTGTACATCACTCGATCAGTGTAGGAAGGCATCCTCTGTTTCTTACTGGTGTCATAGTCGTCGGATCTGATATTAAATCTATATGTGGGACAGAAATGTATTTCGCCTTCCTCAAATCCTTTGAATACAGAACCTTTAGTCACCTCTTGTTATAAGGCAAAAGTTACACTATTACTGGATCCCCTTGCTTGAGACTCAAAACAAAGTAGCAAGTCTGACCCTTGTCAGCAGGATAGCTGCTAGGCTGATTTGGAAACAATTGTAACAACACACACAGCTCCTGGGTGCTTTTTACACTTTTTTTTGTGAATTCCACTTTGCAAAGCATAATAAATAGGCCCCTAAGTAACCACTTTTTTTTAGTGTTAATTAATAAGAAAAGGTTATGTTGCCACTTGGGATTGTCAGTGAGACTGTTTTCCATGAAAAAAAAAAACTACACACAAATGCAATCATCACTGGTTGATATAGTTTTAGTCAGCAATTTTCTTTGATCACACAAAAAAATAAATCCAATTTCCTCATGCAAAGGGCTATAGGCATGGGCTGGCAAAGTAACCTACACTGAGTTGGGGTATCTTTTGACACTGGATGTAATGCCTTAGGCATAGAGGAGGGGCAGACAATAACTTTAGCTTTCCGTTCAGCACTACCTAAATGTCACTGCTCATCTCACTTTTCCCCTCCCTCCTCATCATCTAATTGTGTAGCCAATGCATGGGCATGGGCATCTGGTCCCCCCCATACTGGCACAGAAACAAGATTTTGGTATGATACAACGCTTGCCTTCATAACAGTGTCCACAAAATGGTGCCTGTCTACTTACTGTGATTGAGTAACTCCAAGACGGAAGGAACCAAGATTTATATTATTTATAATAATAAATAATATGAATATTATTTTGCTCAACTAACAATATAGAAAATAATTCAGAGTTATTTCTTAGCGTGACAGGTCCCCTTTAAAGCAATTGAAAAACTGATAGCCACTAAAGAAGTGATACCAAACACAAACAGTGTGTCACGGTCGTTATCCCAAAACTCAGAACAGGTGCCAAGGGTCCTGTCACAGCTCATGCTTCTGCCTATAACAGCCGCCTTTCACGTCGAGAGGAGCCCTTCGCTACGCAGATGCCGCCAGGTCCTTATAGTGAGAGACCCAAGGAGAGAGTTCTGAGCAAGCAAGGGAACCAGAACCGTGGGGCAGGGAGAAGGGGAACAAGTCAGCGTAGTCAGAGGTCAGGCTGGGGTCAACAACGATCAGACAGCGTGGTACCAAAACGGAATCCGGAAGAGTAGTCAAAACAGGCAAAGGTCGGCTTAGGCAGCAATATGAGAATGGTCAGGAACAGGCAAGGGTCAGAACGGAGCAATTCAAAACAGGAAAACACCCAAGAACTTTCTGGAAGAAAAACCTACATTGGGCAATGAACACAGGCCAGTAAGCTCTTTAAATATTCAAAATTGGTGGCAAAATGACGTCACGCGTGAGCCGAGCGAAGGAACGCGTATGCGCATGCGTGCGTCAAAAGAGTGTAAGCGCACGCGCGCGCCTAAGGAAGATGGCGGGCGTCCCCGCACTGAAGGAGGCGTCACCACCACCCCACTATACCACCAGGTATCGTTACACAGTGGTGATTAATGAATACAGTAAAACCCTGATGTTATGATTTCTCAGAACAGACGCCCTTTTGTTGCAGTCCCATTCGGATGAGCTGTGTTTTTTCTTTCCTGGATTTAACATTATCCCGGAATTAACAATGTTTTAATGCAGTTCCCTGGGAAATGTAAAAATGGGGTTCTGCTGTATACTTATTGCTTAGATCATAATGTGCATTTAAAACAGAAATATCTGAAATATTATCAGAATGTATCTTCTAAATTGTCTGTCTGAATGCCATAACCTTTTTCTACCTTCTTTGTTTTAATATTGTCCATCTTAACATACTAGCTTTGTCTGCAGTGCATACAGTGTGAGTAGGGTTAAGCAAACTTTTTCACCAACATAGTTTGACAGCAAAATTCTAGTTTCACTATGTGGTCTGTTTAGCTAAAGAAAAATGCGTTCCTATGTCATTATTGTGTTAAGGTTGGTAAATCTGATATCACTGCGCCAAAATAGGTGTGTCTGCCTCCCTGCATTTACATTTAAAGTGGACCTGTCACCCAGACATAAAAAGCTGTATAATAAAAGCCCTTTTCAAATTAAACATCAAACTCAAATTCATTTTTATATTAACACATCCAAACCCATTATAAAAGCATTTAAAAATCCCAGCTGTCAATCATATATTGCTTGCCCCGCCTCTATGCCTTAGGCATAGGGGTGGGGCAGAGAGTTACTTTCACTTTCAATTCAGACCTTATTAGATGTCACTGCACATCTCACTTTCCCCCTCCCTCCTCACCATGTCATTTTGTAACCAGTGCATAGGCATGAGCATCAGGTCCCCCCATACTGGCACAGAAACAAGATTTTGGCAGGATGCAATGCCTGCTTTGATAACAGTGTCCACAAAATGGCACCTGCCTGCTTGCTGCAATTGTGAATTCCAAGGCTGAAGAAAATAAGATTCAAATAATTTATATGGTGTAAGTAAAGTTTATTTTGCTTGACAAACACAATAAAAAACAATTTGGAATTATTTCTTAGTGTGACGGGTCCCCTTTAATTGCAATCAGTGCAGCACTTCTAGCTGAATTTTCTAAACATGTCCCTGAATTTTTAAGTTACCTGGTCACCTTACTACTGATACGCTCTTATCTCTTCCAAGCTGAGCCCAGTTTGTAACTGTAGAAACTTTGTAGCCCATCAAAACTGTTGGGAACTCTTGATTGTGTTGGGTTGAAAACCCCAACATACTGTTCTTCGACTTTGGCTTATTCTTCCGCTTCTTCCGCTTCCTCTTCTTCTTCTTAGCGCCCCCCATTTTCTAAACGCTACTCCTCCTACAGTTTTAGGGGTACAACACCCAAACTCTCCATGCTTCTTCGCCCTATAGCGGAGCAGGTTGCTTGTGCTTTTCTAAGTGATCCGGCCCCCCGTCTTTTTGTGGCGCCCCTCCGAACACCCCAATTTTTTTATTGACTTTGACAGGGAAGTTTTTTAAACTGCTGCCACACTTACAGCTTTAAAGCTACAGCCCCCAAACTTGAATAACCTAATAATGGGGTCACCCCGAATGAAACAGCGACATTTGTTGGATGAACCCAAAGTGGGAGAGGCCAACAACAGCCAATCAAATTTCACCCATTGACTTTAATGGGGAAATTGAAACTGCTGCCAATCTTACAGCTTTGAGGCTTCACTCCCCAAACTTGAATCACATAGTCATGGGGTCAGCCTGAATGAAAATATGATGATTGCTGGATGCCCAAAAGTGGGCGGAGCTGTGAACAGCCAATCAGATTTTACCTATTGATTTGGCGGAAATCCAATCTGCTGCCATTCTCACAGAATTAACACCAGAGTCCCCAAACTTTTCACAGTTGGTCACTAGGGGACTGCAGTTTTACTTCTGAAAAGTGGGCAGAGCCACCAACAACCAATCAGATTTTACCTATTGACTTTTATTAGGGGAATTCAACCTGTTCAACTGTAGAGGACTGCAGTTTTAGTTTTGAAAAAGTGGGCGGAGTCACCAACAGCCAGATTTCACCTATTGAATTTTATTGGTTAGGTGCCAGGATTCCCAAACTTTGCACATTCAGTCACTGGGTGACTTCGTACTCAAAGTTAGAAAAAGTGGGCGGGGCTTCCAAAAGCCAATCACATATCTTTCTTTTCATTTCAGTGGGGAAATTTTAACTGTTGCCATTCTCACATGTTTAATGTCAGGGTCCCCAAACTTTGCACAGTCAGTCACTGGGTGACTATGTTCCAAGTTTAGAAAAGTGGGTGGGGCCACCAACAGCCAACCCATTTCCACCCATTAAATTTCATTGGTTTATATTTAACTGATGCCATTATTTAAGTATTCATTTCAGAGTTACTCACTGGGTATTTGCCGTTCAAAAGTTAGAAAAAGTGGGCGGAGACACCAACAGCCAATCACATTTCACCTATTTACTTTCAATGGTGAAGTGTAAAATGCTGTCAGTCTCACAATTTTTATGCCTAAGTCCCCAAACTTTGCACAGTTGGTCACTGAGGGACTGCAGTTCAGAAATAAGAAAAGTGGGTTGGGCCACTAACAGCCAATCAGATTCCATCCATTGAATTTTATTGATTTAAATTTAAAATGCTGCCATTCTCACACTATTTATGCCAGGGTGCCCACTGTTTGTCACTGGGTGACTTTGACTCAAGTTTAGAAAAAGTGGGCACACTCACCAACCACCAATTTACCTATTGACTTTTATTGGTTTAAATTTAAACTGCTGCCGTTTTTTAACTATTAATCCTAGGGTCCCTAAACTTTGCAGAGTTAGTCACTGGGTAACTGCAGTTCCAGGTTAGAAAAAGGGGGCGGAGCCACCAATCACGTGTCACTCGTTGATTTTCAGTGGGGAAATTTAAATTGCTGCCATTCAGACCATATTAAAACCAGGGCCCCAAACTTTGCACTGTGGTTTTTACTATATAACTTTGGTTCAAGGTTAGAAAAAGTGGCCCGGCCCAACAGATCAGGTTTCATTCAGTGACTTCACGTTTTTCAACCCAACATGAAGTTTGTTCTCAAACTTCCCTTTCTAGTTCAAAAATATATCTTTACAGTAACAGCCATTTCAAATGTTTCATTTATCAATGTAGTTATCACCAGCAGATCCCTTCTCTGCATTCTCTGCATGTACTGTTTTGATACACACATCAAGTTATCACATACTTCATAAAAGGGGAAGAATTCCCAAACATGTTGTGAATATTGGCACAATAACATGTAAATGCAGATAAGTGATCTGCTGGTGAGTCTGTTTGTTCACTACTTTGATAAGTAACTCTATTGATAGACAGACTGTAACATTTTAAACAAAACGGGTGTCTTGGTCTGTAGCCAGAACTTGTCTGATGTGAACATTTTGAACTTTTCATGTTCTGAGAAAACCTAATCACACTATGGCAAACATAATGCCTGCAGTAGCCTTCAACTTATTTTAAAGGATAAGGTCTTTATATTAAAGTGGATCTCCACCAGTGCCTTACGTAATGAAGTTTGTGAAAATGTACATTTAAAGGAGAAGGAAAGGCTAAGTCACTTGAGGGTGCCAAAATGTTAGGCACCCCCAAGTGACTTAAATCGCTTACCTTTTACCCCAGGCTGGTGCCCCTGTTGGGAGAGAACAGCACCAGCCTGGGGTAGCAGCGAGCGCTTCCTTCTTCCTGTTTCGCATGCGTACGCATGCGCAGTAGAGTGAAAACCCGAACGTAAATAAGAAAGTCGGCCTTTCACGCTACTGCGCATGCGCTGGCCCAGGGATTTCGCTGGCAGAAGAAAGAGGAAGAAGGAAGCGCTCGCTACAGCTACCCCGGGCTGGTGCTATTTTCTCCTAACAGGGGCACCAGCCCAGGGTACAAGGTAAGCGATTTAAGTCACTTGGGGTGCCTAACATTTTGGCACCCCCAAGTGACTTAGCCTTTCCTTCTCCTTTAAGCAACTTTTATATAAGCATTAATAAAACATGTTTAAAATGTTCAATGTGTGTAAATATAATATGTGCAATATATGTAAATGCATGCTATTAAAAGCAGTATCTGTTCATGTTCTCTGCACTACTTATTCTGACTCTGAAAAATGTAGCAGAAGCCACTAAATTTTGCAGACCTAGAGGAGAACTGATTTCTGCTACATTGCTTCAGAACCAGGAGAGAGAAGATGAAAAAAAGACATACAGCTTTCAATATCAAACAAATTTACAAATAACTTTAAATCACTAAGCACTTTAATTAAATGTGTATTGAGAAGTTTCTTATAATTATCATTGCTTTAATTATGCAAAACAAAAGACAAATTAGCTAAATATTCTAAGACATTTTTCATGTGGCCTTCATTTTGTATATTTGCATTTTCAAATACAGCTATTTTAACTGGTTGCTGTTTTAGAACCTAGCAACCAGACAGTGGATTGAATGACAATGGAAGATGAATAAGAGATGGTGGCTAGTAAGATAAAAGGGATGCAGATTGCAGGGGTAGATTAATCAAAATGTGAGTTTAGAGCTTAATACACATTCAAATTCAAAACTATTAAGGGAAATGCACCAAAACAATAAATGTAAGTAAATAAGTAAATAAATAGTAAATTAGTGTGGTAATATTGAATTGAGATAATAAGGATCAAAACCACACCAAGTACAGCAGGGACCCAGGTGTAAATACCCCGGGTCAATCACCCGATCCAAAGTTTATAAATGCTTCTATGTGCATTAGCAAAGCTCACCGCAATCCAGTAGTGGTCCGGGTACCCAGGGCCCCGAACCCGCAGCCAAGGGAGAATTCCAAACTTGTAACGGTAACGCCAGACACGCCGGACAGCAGGATATACTTCTAAAATTCAATCTTTATTCATCCATTAAAAACAAGAACGCCTGATGCGTTTCGTACACAAATGTGCTTGTTTTTAATGGATGAATAAAGATTACATTTTAGAAATATATACTGCTGTCCGGCGTGTCTGGCGTTACTGTTACAAGTTTTTAATACACATTCACCCACGTTCTATTCATACCTATGGTATTTTTAGAAGCATATTTATAAAATGGTGAACTCACTTTCAAGTTCTTTCAACGTGGGTGAGTTTTTATGTATTGAGCTCTAAACTCATGTTTTGATAAATCTGCCCCTTAGTTTCTGCTTTCTAAATATTTTAAGCAATATTTTAATGTGATCATGGTCAGAACTAAATAGGAAAGATGGATTATTATTATTATTATTATTATTATTATTAACATGTATTTATAAAGCACCAACATATTATGCAGCACTGTACAATAAATCATTTCATACACTGAACAAGCAGAATTACATACAAAGCAACCAAATTTGATACAGGGGTTGAAGAGGGCCCTGCCCAAAATAGCTTCCAATTTAATAGGAAAAGTGGTTGAGACGCAAGGTGTGGGGATGTAAATAAAAATGCATTGCAAACCTGCGGCACTGACAATTGTTTAAGACTAGAAGTTACTGAGCGTTGGATTTCATTAGAATATTCATTGTAAACAGGCACACTAGTAAACTGAATTAGAACAGTAAAGAGAAATTTGGTTAATAATTATTATAGGGGTTTCATAATATGGTAACTTTACAGAATGTAGTTTCTAATGTTAAAACATTGGAAGAGGATAAAGCAAACTCATTCTGCTCTTTGTTGGATATAATTTGTTAGCTTTCACAGTAATTAGTGTTAAATGCCTTAAAGGAGAATGCAAGTCAAAATTTAAAAAGCATACTGCCCAATAATCCTCCTATTGTTTAGTAAAAACGCCCCACTTTTGGCTCACCTAATCAAATATTTACTCAGTCACACTTACTTCACGTTTTCTAGAACAGGCAGCCATCTCTAAAAAGGTATTCTCCCTTCCTTTCCCTCCTTGCTTCATACTGCACATGTGTTTCATTCCCTCCCCCCCCCCCTCTGCCAGATCCGCTTCTGATTGGCTGGTGGGCATGTGTAGCTCAGAACAGGAGACAGGATCAAGTTACACACATGCTCAGAGAATAGGGAAGCTGCCGCTGGCAGCCTACAGGAAGGGAAGAGAGATTTCAGTGATGTCACTGGAGTCTTCACACTGCTGTAGGCTGCCAGCGCCATATCTCAGAGAAGCAAGCAGGGATCTGGGAATTTAGATATGCAGTAAGTACTTAAAAAGAATGCCTTTAGACTTACTTTTAATTTATATTAACCTTTCATTGTCCTTTAATGAAAAAGGATATCTGTCAAATTGAAAGATTTGTAGTTCTCTTGTATATATACTTGTATCTATTATTTTTTTGTATTCCACAATACATTACATGGTATCACCTGCTAGCAATCCTTTAGTAATATGGCTGCTTGCTGGCATCATCTTCATCATCTGGCATCAGATTTGATTTTAATCTGACATGAGCACTGTTAAGCAGAAAGAGATTAAGTAGAAGACAAGTGGATACAAATACAGAGGCAGACCATAAAAGAAGTAAGTAAGAAGTAAAGAAAAGCTTGAGAGAAGAAATATTAGCCAATAAAGAGAGATACAAGCAGCTGGAAATTCAATGGAGGGGGGGGGGGAATAGAGGTTAAGTTAAACAGGAAGTATTTACAGGAAATGAGACATAAGTAATTGCTGTTTTTTAGTTTACATTATTGAACAGCACAAAAATTCTACAGCAAACATGTATCTGTCTGTTGGAGAGAAATGGTAAAATATCTAGAGTTTCATGGTGTATCAAATATTCAGTGAATAAAGCAAAAAGTACTGTAAAGATGAACTAATGTGGCTGAGGCAAAAAAAAATCTTGATTTACCTCTTGAGTTCACAACATTTATCTCTGCTTCAGGGTTTTTTGTTTTCTTTATTTATGAGGGGGAATTTCTATTTGCATGGAATGATAAAGTGTTTGCTGCTGGTGCCTGCATGTTTATTTATGTAATACATTATTTCTGTATTATGTTGAGTTTACCTTTTCCCTATTTAATTGCTGGACATTAATATATTTGCAGGGCAAACAAGGCCTAAAGTGGAAAAAATAATGATCTCTTGCTGAGCTTTAGTTTATCTTGAAAAGTAAATCAAAGGATTGCTATTAATCCTCCAAAAATTAGTAATAGCAGAGACATTTTCACATGTAGCTGTTTTTGAAATGATGCTGCAAGCCACCAATGTAGTGTCTTACATGTTTACTACAAGAGGGTAAATAAAGTATAAATGTCTCATCTATAAGGCATTCCACCTTGAACAATGTTATATTATAAAGCAAAATCTATGTTTTTTCTATACCTAACAATAATAATCATGTATTAAATATACTAGCACCTGTATTCTTTTGCTGAATTGTCTTTTTTGATTTTTACACATAAGATGTGTCACCACCGTGAATACAACACATTTTTAATGACTGTAATTAAAATGTAATATTTATGTTGGTTAACATAGCACTGACACACAAATCATGCAGACTATGCAAATGTTTCACAGATAAAAAAACATTTCCTAAAAGAATTATGTTCAGCCAAATAACAGTATGAGATGAAGAACCATCTGTCTTCTGGTTCTTGGCAAGCTTATCTAATTAAAAAGTCAGTATGCTTCATATTAGTTTCATAAAATCAAATGTATGGTATTTCAAGCATACTAAAATAAATATATGTATACTTAAAGGCTTATCAATTTTTGAGTTTGTGAAATTTAGAGATTTTTTTTTTTTCAAATGTAATAAACTTGAAATTTTACCAAACTTAAATGTTTACTTATTTATTAAAAATTTGGAAAAGAAACACTTGAACAATCAAATTTGTATTTTACCCATCATATTAAATGGGTCTACAAAGTCTCAAAAAATTTAAAAAAAACCCCCAAAAAACTCTAAAAACTTGAATTGGAAAGACTGCATACATTTTGGAGTGGTTAGTCGCCCCCGATAGCAGAGATTTATCACAGGCAACTAACACACTCCATGGGACATCAGCCTAATAAAACAAGGTGTTGCTGCACTGGTAGGGTAATAAGACACAGGAGGATGAAGGTACTGGCACATGTAACAAGCAGGCATGGCAAGGAAAAATTCAAGGTTTAACAAAGCTCAAAGTTCAGGTAAAGGTTCAAGGCAGGTAGAGATCATACATGGTCAAGAAGAGGTCTTTAACAGATATCAGGTCATGATACAAAATTAATAGAGCACCTACCAAGGGAAGAGTGACTAGCAGGAAGGTTAACCAGCAAACTGCCCATTTGCATGTGCCGTTCCTCAGCGGTGCAAAATAGAAAATGACAATAAGAAATATTAAATTTAGTTTAAGATTAAAATGTACCATTTGAATTAAAAAATTTTGATGGCCAAAGAACTTCTTTTCTCTCATATATTTTTGAAAAATGGACCTACACCATCTAAAAGACTGCAGTATCAGGTAGCAAAATTCTGCATATGATAATATAAATTATTATCAAGGAAGCCTTACAAAAGCTCATTATCATATGTAACAAATATGGACACCCTGCACCCTTTATGCATGGTTCATTTGCACAGTTGATTTTATTGGTCTTTTAAATAATTGCAGTTATAGCTATATAACTCCCTCTCACCAGCTGCTATGCACTTAGATTATGCAAGTAGAATATAAAAAAAAACCTTTTTATTTTGATGATCATGTCCCTTTAACGTGATTTATATTTAGATCTATCAAAGATATACTATTATTATATTATATGGGCAAAACTATCTAGACAATGTCTAAAATTATGTCCTCAGTTGGAGCGCTTATTGATGAGATCTAAGCTGTCTCAAGAGGCAATGTCTGCACAGGAACTATTTTTATTGAATGATTAGAGAATAACTTAGCATTATGTATAATGCCACATGTTGCCAATGTTGGGGTTTGGCAGATTCCAGGAGAACATTACCTGCCTGGGAGCATAAAACTCATGGTAAAATTTGGTGATGGGGGAATAATGCTCTGTGACTGTTTATCGTAGGGCAAAACCTACAAGCAAATCTTAAAGTGATACTGACACTAGAAAACTACTCTTCAAAATATTAATGTACATAAAAAGTTACATATAAGTCATGTTGATCGTTTTTCGCTGATATGCCTGCTTTTGTAAGTAATTGTTACTTGAAATTCTTAGACCTGACTGTTTTGCCAACCTGACTGTCCCTTCTCAGCCTGTCAGTTGTAGCTTCTAATGCTATTGGACTCCTGCTGCACAAATATGGCTGCCCCCTCATAGAGGAACATGGGGGATCAAATAGGCAACGTAAAAGCATCAGGCTACATTTGCCTACAATGTATATCAGTTGGGCATGTCTCCCCCACCCAAATGGCATAATTTGTACTGCATATGTCCCCTCGTTTGCCAGCACCAT
This sequence comes from Xenopus tropicalis, assembly GCF_000004195.4. Taxonomy (NCBI): domain Eukaryota; kingdom Metazoa; phylum Chordata; class Amphibia; order Anura; family Pipidae; genus Xenopus; species Xenopus tropicalis. Next base: position 70,117,701 of record NC_030679.2, read on the forward strand.
CACATTTTCCTAAAGCACATAGTAGCAAATAGTGGCCATTTTTCCTCTGATACATAATCAGATTTAAATCTGCAAACAGCATACACGCACAAAGACTCTTATTCAGCATACATTTCATCACACAGGCAGAACTGTCTCTGATAAAAGTTCTGCTTTGTTTGAGCACTGTAGGTAAAGCTAAGCTCAGGAGAAAAACATTGAAGCAGACAGTTAGAGCTGAGTTTCTATGGGAACCAGCAATGCCATCTCTTTACTGGCTGCTAGACTGGAGGGTGTGTTTAGTAATCAGAGCTTAGAACAACTGAGCATGCCCACAAGCCAGGAATCAAAGCAAATTCCCGAGGGAAGGGGCCAAGTGGGTTACAGGAGGAGAAGGAAATCTAAGTAATTAAGGAGATGTTGCAGCCTTACTATTAACCTCTGGACAACCAGTGTGGCAGGTATTGAAAGATTTCAAAGAGGCTGTTCACTGATTAAATTTTTGTGTATGGAATTTACATGTCCTTTAAAAGCAAAATTATAAATTGCATGCAAAGACAATGTTAAGATAAATATAAAAAAAAGGTTTAATTTTTGGTGTAAGTATCTCTTTAAGGCTACAGTGTATGAGGTTTTTAAAGCATTACTGTTCATGAGAGTCTTATAATGTTGATGAGACATGAGTCTTATATATAGCCCATTGGAAAAGTATATGTTATGTGATAATTTTTATACTCATACAGTGGTGTGAAAAACTATTTGCCCCCTTCCTGATTTCTTATTCTTTTGCATGTTTGTCACACTTAAATGTTTCTGCTCATCAAAAACCGTTAACTATTAGTCAAAGATAACATAATTGAACACAAAATGCAGTTTTTAAATGAAGGTTTACGTTATTAAGGGAGAAAAAAAACTCCAAATCTACATGGCCCTGTGTGAAAAACTGATTGCCCCCCTTGTTAAAAAATAACTTAACTGTAGTTTATCAATTTCAATATCAATTTCTGTAGTCACCCCCAGGCCTGATTACTGCCACACCTGTTTCAATCAAGAAATCACTTAAATAGGAGCTACCTGACACAGAGAAGTAGACCAAAAGCACCTCAAAAGCTAGACATCATGCCAAGATCCAAAGAAATTCAGGAACAAATGAGAACAAAAGTAATTGAGATCTATCAGTCTGGTAAAGGTTATAAAGCCATTTCTAAAGCTTTGGGACTCCAGTGAACCACAGTGAGAGCCATTATCCACAAATGGCAAAAACATGGAACAGTGGTGAACCTTCCCAGGAGTGGCCGGCCGACCAAAATTACCCCAAGAGCGCAGAGACAACTCATCCGAGGGGCCACGAAAGACCCCAGGACAACATCTAAAGAACTGCAGGCCTCACTTGCCTCAATTAAGGTCAGTGTTCACGACTCCACCATAAGAAAGAGACTGGGCAAAAACGGCCTGCATGGCAGATTTCCAAGGCGCAAACCACTTTTAAGCAAAAAGAACATTATGGCTCGTCTCAATTTTGCTAAAAAACATCTCAATGATTGCCAAGACTTTTGGGAAAATACCTTGTGGACCGACGAGACAAAAGTCGAACTTTTTGGAAGGTGCGTGTCCCGTTACATCTGGCGTAAAAGTAACACAGCATTTCAGAAAAAGAACATCATACCAACAGTAAAATATGGTGGCAGTAGTGTGATGGTCTGGGGTTGTTTTGCTGCTTCAGGACCTGGAAGGCTTGCTGTGATAGATGGAACCATGAATTCTACTGTCTACCAAAAAATCCTGAAGGAGAATGTCCGGCCATCTGTTCGTCAACTCAAGCTGAAGCGATCTTGGGTGCTGCAGCAGGACAGTGACCCAAAACAAACCAGCAAATCCACCTCTGAATGGCTGAAGAAAAACAAAATGAAGACTTTGGAGTGGCCTAGTCAAAGTCCTGACCTGAATCCTATTGAGATGTTGTGGCATGACCTTAAAAAGGCGGTTCATGCTAGAAAACCCTCAAATAAAGCTGAATTACAACAATTCTGCAAAGATGAGTGGGCCAAAATTCCTCCAGAGTGCTGTAAAAGACTCGTTGCAAGTTATCGCAAACGCTTGATTGCAGTTATTGCTGCTAAGGGTGGCCCAACCAGTTATTAGGTTCAGGGGGCAATTACTTTTTCACACAGGGCCATGTAGGTTTGGATTTTTTTTCTCCCTAAATAATAAAAACCCTCATTTAAAAACTGCATTTTGTGTTTACTTGTGTTATCTTTGACTAATAGTTAAATGTGTTTGATGATCAGAAACATTTTGTGTGACAAACATGCAAAAGAATAAGAAATCAGGAAGGGGGCAAATAGTTTTTCACACCACTGTAAGTGACCTATTAAAGAATCTTATGCAAATAAATATTGTCTTTTACCTTGAGTCTCCTTTTATGTAGTCTGTGTGCTCCATTACTGATCAGTTGTAAGGCAAAACCCCTTCCATTTCTTTCCTGCTGTAGCCTGCTGTAATCTAATGTGTGAGTGCCCTTGATTTGTGTGTGCTAGCTCAGTGCCTTGGTTTGTATGTAAGTGGTTAACATCATTGATTCAGATTGGGATTCACCAATGGTGCATAGGACTGGAATAATATATTTCTCAAGAAAAGTTTTTATTATTTTGAAACAGTGTTTAAAATATGGTTTATATTATGTCATATATTTTTATAGAGACTGGCAATGAGGATTTCTAGAAGTTCAGTCATTATTCCTTTTTAACAACACTTTTCTGACTCTAATTTATAAATTTATCAAATCAGATAGATGTGTCGATTTGTCAGAATATGTTTGATTGCTTTGAGTAGTAGCACACATTCATTTTGAATGGGTGTCAATACTCAGCAGTGCTGAATGCTAAGAACCATCCAAATCCTTAATCCCAATCCAATACTCATCTTCTGCTCTGGAATGAAATGTATCAATAAATTGGCCCCTCTAGCTTTTAAACATAAATGTCACTTGCATCTGCCATTTCAGGTATATGTCTTTTTGCCTTTAGTGAAAGTAATCATTGTACAAAAGTATGTAACATAATGTCAACAGAATAAAAGTACATTCAGTAACAATCTCAAATTTGTCTCTTTTTTCCTTACTGATTTTTGAGCATAGATGTATAATATTACAGATGAAATACAAATAAGTCATGAGTTCTTAAGAGAAAATTAAGCTTTAAGTTGCAATGTTTTGGGGGTCAAATATTTGTATGATTAAAACTGAGTTTTCTATTGTGTCATTGTATCTTCACTAGTGGTAGTATAAGTGCCTCTTGAGTTTTATAAACCATAAATCACAGCTGCATGAATAACTGCCTCCTACACAAAGAGGGGAAAGCAACTGGGAACAGCCTTTAGATATATGAAACACCAAGAAGAAATAGTCTACAGTATACTGAATCATGCAAAAGCCTTTGTTTTGAACTACAGAGTGCATGTACCGATAATCTGTTCATTGGGGAAACTGCCAAGACATATCCTATAAATGCAAAGAATTTACATAAATCAATTTAGTCTAAAGGACAATGTAGTTACTTAAATTAATTGAATTAACAGATGGCCTGTTCACTGTTAACTGTATATTTATTTGTGTGACAGGATTATTTTTGTCAAGTAAATGCTTAGTCTCAATGCTTCCCAAAGATAATGAAACAGAAATAGCTCTGCTGGATGGTCTTGTGAAACGTATTAATATAGTAAATATCAGTAATAAGATTCTAGTTGTCTGACATAAATACCATTAATTATATTGATGTGGCAGTCTCCTGGGAGTTCAATGGTATAGTTGCTGTTATCCATTAAGGATAATGAAAGAAGTAATTATATGAATACATTAATGAACATTCATATATTATTAGTCCCTTGGAAATGATTGGCTGCTAGAAATACTACATGCTGTATTAAATTCAGATTACAAATATGGGCAGAATTACCAACAAAAATGCACTTTCAAAGAGCTAAAATGAGCACACAATTGTTGTGTATAGTGTAGATGTAGTATATTATTACAAATATACTGGATATTCCAATATTTACCACAGCCAGGTAAAAGGAAACAACCACGGTTCTTTTCCAGAGATGAAGCTAATTTATTTCGATTATCCAGCCCAGAGACAGCAAATGATACAGAGCTCCTTTAAATATGCCCACAGGATCTGTTCTATAGGGATCAGCCTTCAGGACTTCTCCCTAACCTAACCTCTCTATCTTTGTGTGTGTTTCTACGTTACTGTCCATCTATGTGAGTATCAGAGTTTCCTTAGTTATACTCTTAGAATCTCACTGACCAAAGTAGGGATGTGTTCTGATTGGCTGACAAGATAATCAGGTATCAGAATCTTATTGTGTTAGTCAGTCTGGTAGTTCCCATAAGGAGCCGTCTCACCATAAACAACTGTACACACAGTTCAACTTTGAAATGCTAAAGACCCTCCAGTTGGCTTCCTGTGATATCTTGGTGTTGATCACCCCCCTATAATAAATACCAAGGTAACCAACACAAAGGCACTTCAAAGCATTCCCAAATTAAGCAACTTAATTAACATCTGACTGACTCACTGTTTAAATCTATAAAGATATCTTGTGCCCTATGTACATTCATACAATTAAATGATACTAAAATTATACACTTGCAGGTATGTATGCACAGTCCCCAAACATATTACTACAACAATCTTATGTGCTTAAACACTATTTACAAATATAGTTGCACCAAGTGTGCTGGTTCAGCTTACTTTGCACTGTGCACAGTTATAATTGTTAAATATACAGCCCATGTGGACAAAAGGGAGCAGAGTTTCATGAGCATATTGTGAATTCACACACAAGTGACTTGTTTCCTGCACCTCTATTAGATAATTGCATTCCAGTTGCGCACATTGTTTAAGGGGCTTTTGCTATTACAGAGGAATTATCACGGAGAAACCTTGCATTGTAATAAAAAGCAGTGATTTGTGTGAGCTTGTGGTATACACATAACGCTCGTTTGTAAATGATCCCTCTGTTTTTTAAACTGTATTAAGAAACTAAAACAAATTAGAACCTTGCTTTGGAAGCTATAATCATCCATTTTAAAATATCTTAATTACCTTTATTACAATATCAAACTGTAGAATTATTATCATTAAAGATCATATTTTTGCTTTAATTTATAGAAAATGCTATATGTGGTGAAGAAAATTAATATCTTTTAAAGAAAATTTAATTACATTGTTTTGTGAAAACACTGAAACTTATCCTTTCTAACCCTATTATCAGTAAGATTTTATACTTTTCTTTACAAGGAAATTGCTAATTCTGGGGTAATACTTAATAAGTGTATTGTCACGGTCGGCACCCAATGCCAGAACAAACGCTAAGCACCCTGGTCTCGGCTCGTGCTTCGCCAGTAATGTGACCGCCTTTGGCTTCGGGAGGAGCCCTCAGCTACTCAGATGCCACCTGGACTTAAACGAGAGGTGCAGGGCAGGAGTTCTGGCCAGCAATGGGGCACGACAGTATAAAAAGTCTTAAGGCCAACGGTCACGGTACAGACTGGAGTTAGCGGATACGAAGTCAGACAGACCGGGTCGAGGCAGGCAGATAGCGAGGAACGTCAGGCAGGCAAGGGTCACACCGGGAAATCAGACAGAAGGATTAAGCAGAATCAGTAGTCAAAAACTGGCACGGGTCAGGATACAGGTATTCAGAATAGTCAAAGCCAGGCAGGGTCAAAGCAGGAATCAGGAATCAGGCAGAAGCTTAAAGCACAGAAAGGCACCAGGAATAAACCTATCACGGGCAAAGAAGCATTCCAGAAAACCCCTATAAATACCCCTTTAATTTTTCAAATTTGGCGCCATTGCGCGCTGACGTCACGCGCCAGCGTGCCTGCGCCTTTAAATAGCCAGCGTGCGCGGCGCGCGCGCATTAGGAAGGAGCCGGCTAGAGGAGCGGTGCGGCAGGCGTCCCTGCCGATGGTGCGGCGGGCGTCCCCGCCGCACCAAAGGTAATTTTATTACATTACCCCCCTTTCTAGGGGGGGCCACCGGACCCCCAGGTTTCCCAGGAAACTTTAAATGGAACCGCCTTCTGAGGCGGTCAGCCTTAATGTCCTCAACTGAGACCCAGGAGTTCTCCTCAGGGCCAAAGCCCCTCCACCTGGTTAAATACTGCAGCTTACCCCGCACAATGCGGGAGTCGAGGAACTCCTGGATCTCATATTCCGGCTGCCCCTCTACCAGTACCGGGGGAGGAACAGACAAATGTCGAACACCAGCAGCAGGCTTTAACAGGGAAACATGAAAAGAGTTGGAAATCTTGAAATTAGCAGGTAACCTTAAACGAACTGAAGAAGGATTAATTATGGAAATGATGGGATACGGACCAATGAACCTGGGACCAAGTTTGGGAGAGGGAATTTTCAGCTTGATATTTTTGGTAGACAACCACACTAAGTCCCCCACCTTGTACTGAGGTGCCTCCCTACGGGATCTATCAGCAGCCTTTTTCTGAGCAGAGGAAGCCGCTGATAGAGAATCGTGAACTCGGGACCAAATGTCAGAAAACAGTCTCACAGAAGAATTAGCAGAGGGTACCGAAGAAGCAGAACCTGAAAAGGAAAAGGCTTTGGGATGCAATCCATAAACTATGAAAAAAGGAGATTCCCCAGAGGAAGAATGAGTAGAATTATTGTATGCGAACTCTGCCCAAGGCAAGAGTTCGGACCACGTGGACTGGTTATCTGAGACATAACACCTCAGATATTGCTCAAGGGATTGGTTCACCCTCTCGGTTTGACCATTAGTCTGGGGATGGTAAGCAGAAGAAAAGGACAATTCAGTACCAACTAAGGAACAGAAAGCACGCCAGAATTTAGAAACAAATTGAACCCCCCTATCAGAAACAATATTTACTGGAAAGCCATGTAACTTAAAAATGTGAGAAATGAACAGATCAGCCAAGGTTTTAGCGGAAGGGAGGTGTGGGAGGGAAATGAAATGGCCCATCTTACTAAACCTGTCTACTACCACCCAAATCACAGTTTTCCCTTGAGATGGGGGCAAATCAACAATAAAATCCATGGAAATGTGGGTCCATGGTTCTACAGGAATGGGTAATGGATTTAGCAGACCCTGGGATAAATTATGAGAGGATTTAGACCTTTGACAAATCGGACAAGAATTAACAAAGTTTTTAGCATCTAATTTAAGTGAAGGCCACCAAACATGACGAGACAGCAAAGCAATGGTCTTAGCAATACCTGGATGACCTGCCATTTTGGAATCGTGTACCTCCCTCAATACTTGCTCCCTAAACTCTTCAGGTACAAACCATCTATTCGAAGGAGTATCAACAGGAGCTGAAGTTTGTAAAGGGGTCAGTAAGGAAGAGAGGTCGGACTCTAAAGTTGCCACAATTAGGTCTTTAGGAATAATGGGAGAACACTCTCTGGAGTCCGAAGGGATAGATTCAAAACTCCTAGAAAGAGCATCCGCTTTAATATTCTTGGATCCCGGTCTAAATGTAAGGGAAAAATTAAATCTAGAAAAGAATAGAGCCCATCTGGCCTGCCTAGGATTAAGGCGTTTAGCAGACTCTATGTATAGCAAATTTTTATGGTCTGTAAAGACCATCACGGGATACTTTGCACCTTCAAGAAGGTGCCGCCATTCCTCAAAGGCCCATTTGACGGCTAACAACTCCCTGTTCCCAATGTCGTAATTCACCTCTGCAGGTGAAAATTCCTTGGAAAAGAAGGCACAGGGGTGCATTTTGTTGGTCGTCGGGTGCCTTTGAGAAAGGACTGCCCCTGCTCCCACCTCCGAGGCGTCTACTTCAACAATGAAAGGTAAGGAAGTATCAGGATGGCGAAGGATAGGGGCAGATACGAATTCCTTCTTAAGAAATTCAAATGCATGAACTGCCTTGGAGGACCATAAACTCGGATCTGCACCTTTCTTGGTTAAGTCAGTGAGGGGAGCCACAATTAAAGAGAAGTTCTTTATAAATTGACGATAATAATTCGCAAACCCCAGAAACCTCTGAAGTGCACGCAAGGACAAAGGCTGAGCCCATTCAAGAATGGCCTTAACCTTCACAGAATCCATTGCCAACCCCTCATCGGATATGACAAAACCTAGAAATTGAACAGAAGGAACCTCAAAAATACATTTTTCAAGTTTTGCATAGAGATTATTCCCTCTTAGCCTCAACAATACTTCCCGGACATGATTACGATGATCAGACAGGTTAGAAGAAAAAATTAGAATGTCATCTAGGTAGACCACTACAAATAATCCTAATAGGTCCCGGAAAATATCATTTACAAACTCCTGAAAAACTGCAGGTGCGTTACAAAGGCCAAATGGCATAACAAGGTACTCATAGTGGCCGTCCCTGGTATTAAAGGCAGTTTTCCATTCATCCCCCTCTCTGATACGGATGAGATTATAAGCTCCTCTGAGATCAAGTTTGGTAAAAAATTTTGCATTCCTAACCTGGTCAAATAATTCAGAGATCAGAGGAAGAGGGTAACGATTCTTTACGGTGATCTTGTTCAGACCCCTATAATCAATACAAGGGCGTAGACTACCGTCTTTTTTACCTACAAAAAAAAAACCTGCCCCGGCAGGAGAACTAGAGGGTCTAATAAAACCTCTTTGTAAATTTTCATTAATATATTCCTTCATTGCCTGGGCCTCCGGCAAGGAAAGAGGATAAGTTCGACCACGAGGAGGGGTAGAGCCAGGGATAAGGTCAATTGGGCAGTCATACTGCCTATGTGGGGGTAATGTTTCTGCAGCTTTTTTGGAAAACACATCAGAATATTCAGAATAAGCTGCAGGTAAACCCTCTAGTGAGGTAGTTGCTACTACCGAAAGAGTACAGACCCCCCCACAATTGGAACCCCACTGAATAATCTCCCCAGATACCCAATCAATAAGGGGATTATGGGCCCGGAGCCATGGCAACCCCAAAATGAGAGGCGAAGAAGCGCCTTCAATGAGGAAAAAAGCTATCTCCTCACAATGATGATTGTTAACACACATAGATAATAACATAGACTTCTTGGAGACTATACCTGACCCTAGGGGTCTCTTATCCACTGCTAAAACTCTCAGGGGGGTACTTAGAGGTATTAGAGGAATATGATGTTTAGCTGCAAAAGCAGCATCCAGGAAATTACCCTCCGCCCCTGAATCCACGAAAGCAGTTAAAATAATAGAACCCCTAGGCAAGGTCAGTTTGACCGGAATCAAAATCCTAGAGGCAGATAGGGGAGAGGAAACACCTGCACCCAAATGGAGCTCCCCTTCTCCATTTAGGCTTGGGAGTTTCCCGGCCTCTTAGGACATTGATTTAAGAAATGACCTTTCTCCCCACAGTATAAACACAACCCTTGGGAACGCCTGCGAACCCTTTCCTCAGGAGATAAGCGGGAAACACCCAATTGCATGGGTTCCTCCTGAGGTAAAGGTACGGAGGGACCAGGACATTCAAAGTTAGACACAGCTTTAGAAGAGCTGGAAAAATTAGAACGAAAAGAGGTATTCCTCTCACCCCTTCTTTCCCTCTGTCTCCTATCTACCTGGATGGCTAAAGACATGAGGTCATCCAGGTTGGAAGATAGGGGATAGTTGACCAGACTATCCTTGATAGCATCAGACAAGCCTATACGAAACTGACTGCGCAAGGCCATGTCATTCCAACCAGTTTCCACTGCCCACCGACGGAATTCAGTGCAATACACCTCCACATCCCGTTTCCCCTGACGAAGCCTACGAATCGCGGCGTCGGCAGTGGATGCACGATCCGGGTCATCGTAGAGAATCGCCATGGAGTCAAAGAAATTGTCTAGGGAGGAACGGGCTGGGTCAGCAGTGGGCAATCTGAGGGCCCAAATTTGAGGGTCACCTTGAAGGAGGGTCATTACAAACCTTACTCTTTCCTCATCAGTAGAAAAAGAATGAGGAAAGAAACTAAGGTACAGCTTACAAGCCTCTTTAAATATAAAAAATTTAGATCGGTCCCCACAGAATTTATCGGGGAAGGCGATCTTAGGTTCTTGGGGCCTAAAGGTGTTACCCCACATGGAAGTAGAACCTACCGGAGGAGAAGATACAGGACTGGACTGCTGAGGAGTCTCCAGCTTACGGGTCAGATTGTGGAAACCCTGCAGAAGATAGTTTTGTTTCTGTTCTTGTTCCTCTAGGCGTTGAAGTAAGGTGGTCAGCAACACTTCAGTGGTAGAAGGAGCAGCAGCAGCTTCGTGACCATTGTCTTCCATTTTTTTTTTTGGCCCGTGATAATGTCACGGTCGGCACCCAATGCCAGAACAAACGCTAAGCACCCTGGTCTCGGCTCGTGCTTCGCCAGTAATGTGACCGCCTTTGGCTTCGGGAGGAGCCCTCAGCTACTCAGATGCCACCTGGACTTAAACGAGAGGTGCAGGGCAGGAGTTCTGGCCAGCAATGGGGCACGACAGTATAAAAAGTCTTAAGGCCAACGGTCACGGTACAGACTGGAGTTAGCGGATACGAAGTCAGACAGACCGGGTCGAGGCAGGCAGATAGCGAGGAACGTCAGGCAGGCAAGGGTCACACCGGGAAATCAGACAGAAGGATTAAGCAGAATCAGTAGTCAAAAACTGGCACGGGTCAGGATACAGGTATTCAGAATAGTCAAAGCCAGGCAGGGTCAAAGCAGGAATCAGGAATCAGGCAGAAGCTTAAAGCACAGAAAGGCACCAGGAATAAACCTATCACGGGCAAAGAAGCATTCCAGAAAACCCCTATAAATACCCCTTTAATTTTTCAAATTTGGCGCCATTGCGCGCTGACGTCACGCGCCAGCGTGCCTGCGCCTTTAAATAGCCGGCGTGCGCGGCGCGCGCGCATTAGGAAGGAGCCGGCTAGAGGAGCGGCACGGCAGGCGTCCCTGCCGATGGTGCGGCGGGCGTCTCCGCCGCACCAAAGGTAATTTTATTACATGTATGAGCATTTTGGTGAAAGGTGACAAATATACAACATAGCTGTACAAATCATACCATAAAAGATACACTCGCATAGAAGAAGAATATGCAGGCTGTCCTGTTTCTGTGCTAAAAAGCTCAGTATTTAATCTCTTGATGGGTTTTTTCTCTGTACTTCGTGACAAACACTAATTGACCATTACACTAATACCTCATATTATAACATGAACTATAGTTTTGTACCTTGACATGTTTACGTATATACTCTTCTTAGATTTTTCAAAGCATCCAAACTGTAATTAGTAACAACGTGTACTGTATTTATAAAGTGCCAACATATTCTGCAGGGCTAATAATTTGTTTTCTTTTTTTGTAAAACTATGCAAGTAGCAATCTAAGAGCCCCACTAGCAATAATCTTTAACAGACAGAATAAGGAGTAACCAACTTCCTGCTATATTTCTTACCACATGGCACTAATGGTCGAGTTTGATTCTTTTTTTCTCAATTCAAGTTTTTTTGCACTAAAAAAACTCAAATTTGCAAATATGTGCAAATTCTAGCTCCATTATTAACCTGTTTATTTAACAATGTTTTAGAGGGGGCAAACCTGCCGGCATCTATGAGCGAGACCCTTATCACTCTATTACTAAAACCGGGCAAAGATCCCCTTAATTGCGCCTCTTATAGGCCCATATCCTTAATAAACGTAGACGCAAAAATCTTAGCCAAAATTCAACAAAAACAACACTACAATATCCCTCTGACATGGGAGGGCTATCCGCCCCCAATATGTTTCTCTATTATATTGCTACTAAACTAGTAAATGTCCGGTGGTGGGCCTCCCCATCCATTGACAATGCAGCCACTATACTGGAAGCCCAGCTGGCTAACTCACTAGAAACACTAAAAAACCTACTCTACCGAGGCACCAATAATAACAAAACACTCCCCCCCCCCAATGAAAACCACAGTAAACACTTGGAAAACGGCACTAGTGTACTTTCCCAGAAAGGAAAACTGGTATTCAAAAAACACACCCCTCTGGCACAATCCACATCTCCCTCACTTATTAACAATCCCTGAACCCAATATATGGGCCAAATACCAAATAAAATATCTAGGTGAAATCATGGAACAAGGTGAAATACCCACCTTTGACACCCTAAAAGGGAAATTTAACTTGCCCAACAAATTGTAGATTCCTATAATTGCGCCATGCTTTGCAAGCCCAATTTGGGAAAAACAAAATAGATGTCACCCCCAGAAGAATTGAGGAAATGGTCTTTGAACCAAACCTACTCAAACCAGGATCCCAATTCTACGCACTACTCAACAAACCGAGCAATCCCATACTCCCCAAACTCTATGACAAATTACCTAATCAACCCCAAAATCCCTGACATCTGCCCAAAATGCTCCCAGTCCCCGGCTGACTATATACTCATGATGTGGGACTGTCCCACAATAAAAAGATTCTGGATCAAAATAACTGAAGAAATTAGACGCCGGCTGGCACTAATAATACCTCTAGACCCACTCTTACTGTTACTAAATCAAGTGGAGGACACAACCCCAGCCGAAAGAACACTATTATGCTTTCTCTTTATACAAGCCAAGAGATTGATAACCCTTCAGTGGAATTCGAAGCACCCCCCCAAAAAAAGACAATGGATCTACCTAATCAACAGCTCAGTCCCCTTATATCACCTGACGTACTTATGCAGAGGTTGTCCCCAAACAATTTTTGGCTAACTGAACACTTACCTGCATTATCACCATAAAGGAGAGTCAGCCCCCCCCCCCCTACACCCCCCCCTTCCCTTACCCTCCCCCCTGGAAACAACACTAAACATCATAAGTTGGGAAATAGTTTATTAGCACAAATTTAAGTTTGCAACTATATACAGCTGTCTATACAGTCATTTATGTAAAGGCCTTATACTTTCATAACATAACAATGCAAGGAAACTGAATGCCTGTACTGATTTGTTACATAAGGACCTCATTGTTCAGACTGACTATATTAAGAAATTTGACATGATGTTTTATCTCTCTTTCTACTTTTTCCTATCTTCCTTTGCTTCTTCTTTCTTCTCTTTATGTTAAATAAAACTCAATAAAGAACAATTTAAAAAAAAAAACAAAAACTCAAATTTGAATGTCTGGTATTTATTAAGTGCAAAAAAACCCCAAAACTTTAATGTAAAAATTTGCCATGTAAAAGCTTGCAATATTTATAGAAGTCAATGGGAGTTGTCATAGGCAAAATCAAGCCATAGTCTCAAACTCAAAATTTTGAGCTTGTTAACTCCAAAAATGTATGCATTGTATGTATAATAATACTTGTCCACCGTGTGTGTACTTTTGTACAGTGTAAGATTCTATAGCGCTGTGTATCCTTGTAGCTCTTTATAAATAAAGTTATAAATACATACAGCATCAGGCATTATATAGCCCTTTAAATTAGTTAAAAAAAATATTCAATATGCCCATCCACAGAGGTAGTAAGAGGAGAGATTGTGCCAGATGAGTATTTTATTAATATTTTTTTGTGAACCTCACAGCTATGCCAATCTGGTAGTTTGCAACATGCACGGTTTCATTGCATAATTTTTGTTTCATTTTCTGTGCTATTTTTTGTGTGTTGGAAAGCCATTCTGTATTGTAATACAGAGCAATTAAGACACTCTGGTCCAGATTTATGGAATTTTCTCCTACCTGAAAGGACGTCAAGCCCAAAAATTATTTTTTGCCTAATAAAAGAAAACATAATTCTAACCAACTTTTCAATATCAATTGATTAAAAATTATTAGTGCTTTAAAAGTTATGTGTAAATGTAATTGCTTTTGAAAGAAGCATTTGCTGAACTCCTGGTTGTTACTTTATAAACAACGATGCAAGTGCCAGGTCCCTCCAGCAAGACAGGTCTGTAAAATCTGCTGGTGTTTTTTACATTGCATTGTTTCAGGGCAGGGCTTTTAATAGCAATTATATATATATAAATAACTCAAAACCATTACAAATTTGTAATGAATGTAAAGTGCAAAGTTGCTTAGAATTAAGTTTACTTTTATTAGACAAAAAAATATTTTTGGGGTTGACATGTCCTTGAAACTGGTTTTCTTCTAAAATTAAATCTTACCCATAAGTTTTCATGTGATAAAATAACATTTTCGTTGATTTGAATCTGGCCTTTTATGTTTTCTAGTTGTTCATAAAATAGGTTGGTTCTGTTTGGATTGTTTGTGTTGGAAAGTAACATTTTGGTGTTATCATTAGTACTACACAGATTTTTCATGTTTTATCCTTGAGCAAGTAAATAACATAAATGAAATATGCCATACAAAACAAAGAATTTTATAAAAAGACCTTCTGACCTATGTGGTCAATCAATGTTGGATTTTGCATTTCAAGAAGCCTTAATTTAATCCCATGACAGCATTCTGCTCTGTATTACAGCAGTGCAAACTGGTTTTTTTTCTTAATACAGAAAGCAGCAAAGTTGTACTAATTTTCTCCCAGTAGAGTTTGCACTGCCAGATTTAGCTGCTATTTTCAATAAAGGATTCAATGCCCTTTCAACACATGACTGAACACAAGGCTATTGGTATTTATCCATATAGTACAGTGCTGATCCAGGGACTGGACTGAAAGCAGTTTTGAAGTCAGAATGGATTTTTTTTACATATAAAAAGTATGTTTTAGCACACACATTCCTTTTAAAACTACTTAAAGGAAAAGTAAATTTTGAACTAAAAAATCTATTCTACCCTCCCCCAATAATTGCCATATCCTGAAAACTATTTGTTATTTTGAATTCTTTAGAAGAAAATACCTGTTAAACCTGTCTTCCGGTCATTTGAACAAAGCCGATATGGCCATGCAGGAGAAAGTATCGGGTGAAGAATCAACTATGTGGTGATCGATTGATCGAGTCTAGCCTGACTCCTTCCTATACAGAAGGAAGGCTAGGCTTGATCAGTCGATCGCCGCATAGTGAACGCTTACCCTGAAACTTTCCCGGCATCGCCATATTGCCTTTGTTCAAATGACAGGAAGCCAAGTTTTTTACAGCTATTTTCTTCTAAAGCATTCAAAATAACAAATAGTTTTCAGGATAGGGCAATTATTGGGGGAGGGTAGAATAGATTTTTTAGTTAAAAATTTTTAGCGTTACTTTTCCTTTAATAACATTGATTTACCAGCCACAAAGACTGAAAGAGGAAAATGTTTATAAAGAATGTGTTGCTGTTTCAGTTCTGTTCTTACAGGAAAAGGTGATGTACCGTGGTAATCAGCTTGAAAAAGGAACTAAAATGTTCTGAAAGCTTGCTATGATTATCTTAGTTAGCCAATAAAGGTATCACCTTTATACCACTTTTGTTATTTTTTATTTCAAAAGGGTTACCCTGTAAACAGTTCTGTTCTTACAAATGCTGAATATGCTGGTTATTCTAGCAATAGTTGTCGGATCTTTTTACTTTCACCCTGTGAATCTTTTTTCTGAACCAGTTGGTGAAATTATAAACCATACTAATCTGCAGTTTTTCATAGCATCCTGTGGACACATGTGGAATATTTTCAATATTAGTAAATATGAGATACCTGAATACATCATTTTTATTTTAACCAGGATACCCTTGGTTAGTGGAACTGAAATAGGATCCAAACTTACAAACAATGAATATCAGGATTTCTTAAAAAGCACATTTAAGTTTTATTTAATAGTGAAATATAATAACTAGTTAATGCAACTCTATGTTACTTTAAATTCAAAGTACTTTACAAACATATTAACAGAGAAAAAAGAAAATATGTATATGTGCACACATAAAAATATAGTAAAAAAAAGCTATTTAAATTAGTAAACTGCCATGTAGGAAATGAATTTCCTGTCTTGTGACAGACCTTTAAAAAACAATGAACAATAGAGCACAATTCATTACAAATTCTGTCTGTCTACAGGACATCATTCTGTACACCTAGTACAGTCTAAAGTACATCTAAAACAACCTGATAGAAGTATTTGTTTCCTTGATTGAATTGCTCATTTTGTGTCTCTTCTGAAAACAGTACTTTTAGTTCAAATTTATGTTTTAAATAAAAATATATTTTTAAGTAGAGTTATTTTTGCTGTAAAAAAGTTCTTTGTATATTTTGAAAGACAATTTACCATCCACATATACACATGTAGGGGCACATTTACTAAACCACGAATCCGAATTGGAAAAACTCCGATTGGAAAACGAACATTTTGCGACTTTTTCGTATTTTTTGTGATTTTTTCGTCGCCTTTACGACTTTTCGGAAATTGTCGCGACTTTTTCGTAACCATTACGACTTGTGCAAAAAAACGTGACTTTTTCGTAGCCATTACGATTCGCTCGTATCTTGTCGCGACTTTTTCGTATTGAGCGCTCGTAAGCGGCGGCCGAAACTTTCAGACTTAGCATGATTTTGGAAGCCTCCCATAGGACTCAATGGCACCCTGCAGCTCCAACCTGGCCCAAGAAAAGTCACCATACTGAAGCTTGAATGAATCCGAATCTTTCGTACTCTGCGCGAAAGCTGCAAAAAAGTCGCGACTTTTCGCGCAAGTTTTAACGCTACGAAAAAATCGCAACATTTTGCGCAACTTTCGGAATGGCTACGAAAAAGTCGCAACAATTTTCCGAAAAATCGCAAAATACCGATCATTACGAAAAAAACGCAATTGGACGCATTCGGCCCGTTCGTGGGTTAGTAAATGTGCCCCATAGTGTACCTTTGTGTTAGCTCACTCAGACATATCCCTCAGCCCTAAATTCTTTAGTTTAGGGTAAACCCCATGACTTTGAAGAATGCACAATTGAGAAAATTGCCATAGCACTATGCATAAATAGATTTAAAGGAGAACTATCACTATTATTAAAAAAAAAACGAAACTATATTTCATGTGTAATAATACATTTTCACTAACAGATTTTTACTTTTTTTTATATTTTCTTATCGTTTTTGTGATATATTGCTGACTCATGTTGGAATGTTAGAGCAGGATACATCTGTCAGTGACCGCAACATGCATCGGCTGCTTGCAGCTAGAAATATTAATGAGGAATTTAAATATTTATACTGTAAAACAAAAAAGTAAATAAAAGCCATTTGTGAAATATATTTGATATCCACTATAGCGGATATTTTTTTTATAATAGTGCCAGTTCCCCTCTAAATGTTCAAATTTCTTCCTCACAAACCAAATAAAAAATTTAGCAATATATACATTCATATTTGAAACCATACACATTAGGTATATAAATTTCATTATTTATATTCTATTCACATATTTATACATATATATATTTATATATAAAACCTTCAAATGCTAGTTTATGTAAGGCATGCTTTGTTTTAGAAAATGTATCCTGTTCTTTCAATTCTGAACTGCTATAAATAGTTATGTGAGAACTATTACTGATTTTGTAAAGTCAATACAAAAACAAAAATAATATATATGTATGCATTGTCCAATTGCTTGGACATTCATTGCAAGTCAATCTTTCTAATTTACTCTGTTAGTATTATTGCATTAGGACTTAAATGGGAAGGTTTTCCATTTCAAAACAGTAATGTTTTGAGACAATTTTCAGTTGACCTTTTGTTTTTGTATTTCTGTCTTTACTTATCCTATTTATTTATGTTATGTAATATCTTATACTATGTGCTAAAAAGGTATGTCCAATCAAATAATTACATTTGTGGCAGAAAATGTAATTTCAAGCAACTTGAAAATCTCTGCAAGAGAACAATGCCAAAATTATCACCTATCTGGATACAAATATTTTACGACAATAAGGACAATGTTAATAAATATGTTAATATTCTAACTGCTGAAAATTCTTCAGGGTTCTCCTATTTGAATTTTCCACTAAATCTTTGTACTGAAGCTTGACATAAGCAAATTTAATTTCTCATCTTGTAATTGTCTTAGTTTGTTGATTATTTTAGTTGTATAGTTATTCCAATATAAACTGACGATTTGTGTGGCTTTTATATTTTTTTAAATGTTTTATAGATCAAATGATATTGTATTAGGTTTCTCACAACTTGATATAGGCAGGCTTGAAGAATATTTGTAACTGTTCATGGATATGGATGGTAGAAATAAGCAGCAATTCTGAGCATTTTGTTGCCAGCCCGTGAAGCTATTAATCACCCAGGTGAAGTTTTTTTTTATATTTTTTTATCTTGTAAATTGAGGAAGCCTGTTCTAAAGAAAAGCTGGTTGAAAATAATGCTCCATTACAAATCGTTGAGTTTGTCATACATTCCAATGGAATGAGCACAACAACATATCTATCATTTAGAAAAAATGGTAAATATGGTTTTAAAACTCACCTGCAAACAAGAAAAAATGAATATGCTGTTTGAAGATAAGCATGACAAAAGAAAGTTGTAAGTTACATGGTCAGCAGTTAAAAAGAACTACTCTTAAAGGACATGTAAACCCCCCCACACAAAAATGTAATCAGTGAACAGCCTCTTTGAAATCTTTCAATACCTGCCGCTCTGGTTGTCCAGAGGTTAATAGTAAGGCTGCAGCATCCCCTTAATCACTTAGATTTGCTTAACCTCATGTAACCCACTCGCCCCCCTCCCTCAGGAATTTGCTTTGACTTCTGGCTTGTGGGCATGCTCAGTTGTTCTAAGCTCAGATTACTAAATCTAGCAGCCAGTGAAGAGATGGCATTGCTGGTTCCCATAGAAACTCAGCTCTAGCTGTCTGCTTCAATTTTTTTCTCTCAACCTACCCTCCTGAGCTCAGCTCAAACAAAGCAGAACTTTTATCAGACAGTTGTGCCTGTGTGAGCCTGTATTCTTGATTAAATGTATGCTGAATAAGGGTCTGTGTGTGTAGGCTGTTTGCAGTCCCCCAAGTGACTTAAATCGCCTACCTTGTACCCCGGGCTGGTGCCCCTATTCGGAGAGAAGAGCACCAGCGCGGGGTAGCTGCAGCGCTTCCTCCTTCCTGCTTCACTAGCATGTGCAGTAGAGTGAAAATGCCGGTCCCAGGAATTTGCCGGTAAAACGAAGCAGAAGGGAGGAAGCGCTCGCTACAGGTACCCCGGGCTGGTGCTGTTTTCTCCTAACAGGGGCACCAGCCCGGGGTACAAGGTAAGCGATTAAAGTCACTTGGGGGTGATAATTATTTATCAGAGGAAAAATGGCCACCAGATGAAAGCTGCTATTTGGTTTAGGAAAATGTGATGGTGCTAGCAAGCGGAGGGTGATATATGCAGTACAAATGATGCCATTTAGGTGGGGGAGATGTGCCCAACTGATATACATTGTAGGCAAATGTAGGCTTTACATGTCCTTTAAGCTTTATACAGATTCAAACTGATATGGATCATACAGTTTATAGAGCAGTAAATGAGTACTGGTTTATACAGAAAATTAATTACATTTTCCAAATTCTTTTATGGTATTACAGTACTGTTTGTAGGAGCAGTGATGATAGGTGCCCATGAAGGATAAGTATCTAGATTGAACATTGGAACTGCCCATGTTGAGATAGCCAGCATTACCACAAGAACACCCATGATATTAATTCCAAGGCCAGCTTTCACCTATAAAAAGAGGATTATACAATATAATCACCATCATTATCATTTTTTGTATAGCGCCAGCAAGTTATGCAGAGCTTTATACAATATCATCAACATTATTATTTCTTTGTATAGCGCCAGCAAGTTATGCAGAGCTTTGCATTAATTTATAAAAAACAAGGGTATTGAAATACAAAGCGGATTCCAAAAAAGTTGGGACACTAAACAAATTGTGAATAAAAACTGAATGCAATGATGTGGAGGTGCCAACTTCTAATATTTTCTTCAGAATAGAACATAAATCACATAACAAAAGTTTAAACTGAGAAAATGTACCATTTTAAGGGAAAAATATGTTGATTCAGAATTTCATGGTGTCAACAAATCCCAAAAAAGTTGGGACAAAGCCATTTTCACCACTGTGTGGCATCTCGCCTTCTTCTTACAACACTCAACAGACGTCTGGGGACCGAGGAGACCAGTTTCTCAAGTTTAGGAATAGGAATGCTCTCCCATTCTTGTCTAATACAGGCCTCTAACTGTTCAATCGTCTTGGGCCTTCTTTGTCGCACCTTCCTCTTTATGATGCGCCAAATGTTCTCTATAGGTGAAAGATCTGGACTGCAGACTGGCCATTTCAGTACCCGGATCCTTCTCCTATGCAGCCATGATGTTGTGATTGATGCAGAATGTGTTATCTTGTTGAAAAATGCAGGGTCTTCCCTGAAAGAGATGACGTCTGGATGGGAGTATATGTTGTTCTAGAACCTGAATATATTTTTCTGCATTGATGCTGCCTTTCCAGACATGCAAGCTGCCCATGCCACACGCACTCATGCAACCCCATACCATCAGAGATGCAGGCTTCTGAACTGAGCATTGATAACAACTTGGGTTGTCCTAGTCCTCTTTGGTCCGGATGACATGGCGTCCCAGATTTCCAAAAAGAACTTCGAATCATGACTCGTCTGACCACAGAACAGTCTTCCATTTTGCCACACTCCATTTTAAATGATCCCTGGCCCAGTGAAAACACCTGAGCTTGTGGATCTTGCTTAGAAATGGCTTCTTCTTACTGTAGAGTTTCAGCTGGCAACGGCGGATGGCACGGTGGATTGTGTTCACTGACAATGGTTTCTGGAAGTATTCCTGAGCCCATTCTGTGATTTCCTTTACAGTAGCATTCCTGTTTGTGGTGCAGTGTCGTTTAAGGGCCCGGAGATCACGGGCATCCAGTATGGTTTTACGGCCTTGACCCTTATGCACAGAGATTGTTCCAGATTCTCTGAATCTTCGGATGATGTTATGCACAGTTGATAATGATAGATGCAAAATCTTTGCAATTTTTCGCTGGGTAACACCTTTCTGATATTGCTCCACTATCTTTCTGCGCAACATTGTGGGAATTGGTGATCCTCTACCCATCTTGGCTTCTGAGAGACACTGCCACTCTGAGAAGCTCTTTTTATACCCAATCATGTTGCCAATTGACCTAATTAGTGTTATTTGGTCTTCCAGCTCTTCGTTATGCTCAAATTTACTTTTTCCAGCCTCTTATTGCTACTTGTCCCAACTTTTTTGGGATTTGTTGACACCATGAAATTCTGAATCAACATATTTTTCCCTTAAAATGGTACATTTTCTCAGTTTAAACTTTTGTTCCGTGATTTATGTTCTATTCTGAAGAAAATATTAGAAGTTGGCACCTCAACATCATTGCGTTCAGTTTTTATTCACAATTTGTTTAGTGTCCCAACTTTTTTGGAATCCAGTTTGTAATTTAAGAAACAAGGGTTACAAACTTAACATAGGATTAGAGGACCCTACTTACAAGAGCTTACAATCTAAAGGGTTAGGGTTCATTTAAAACGTAAGGAATATGAATACAATTGGTGATTTATGAAAAGGTAATATCGGATCAATCAAGATACATTGAATAAGTTTCCCTAAACAGGTGGGTCTTTAAGGAATGTTTAAAAGTTTGGAAGGAAGGGGAGTTGCAAGGACAGACAAAAGCCCAAGACTCTTGCAGCTGGGAATAGGATAAAGTGATGAGAGAAGAAGAGAGGTGAAGGTCAGAAGCAGAGCATAGGTTGTGTAGGGATCCCAAAGTTTGGGCCCCTCAGTCTGGGTTCCCCTTTAGACAGGCAAACCAGTGGGTGGCCTTGTGGGATATGGACACCTAAGGGTTTTTCATGTCTTGTTCAGTTTATAAGGTTAGGTTCTGTAATATAAATGCTCAATCTTATAGGTAACTTACCATGTCCATAACTTGCAGATGACCATAGGAAAACACAATAGCATTTGGTGGGTTGGATACAGGAAGTAGAAAGGCAAAAGAGGTGCAGAGAGTTGTGGGAATGAGGATATAAAGGGGATTTACGTTTATTGCTTCAGCCTGTAAAAAAAAAAAAAAAGAAAAAATATAACAGAATCTGTTTATTTTAATGTGATTTCTCACAAAACAAGAATACCACAAATCTGCAAAATAAGAACTTTGCAAGAATCTGGCATGCTAAGAACACACTTTATCAGTTAGGTAAGACCAGACCAGAGTAAGGTGGGGAAAAATTGAAGCCATACTCTAAGCCAATTAGATGCTTTGCTTTGGTTTTCTAACTGTTGAAATCTAATTGCTGATTGGTTGCCCTGGGCAACATCACCGGTAATGTTTTACTCCACTTTTTACACAGCATGATAAATATACCCAATGAGGAAGGGAGGAGGCATTCATTTGTTATGTGACATGCTCAGCCCTCTACCCTTCTGTAGCTGCCTTTGGCATTTTAGGCTAGGAAGTCTGTCATTATCTAAGGTTAGATATATTCTGATATTAAGTGGATGGTAAAAATTAACCTCTTAAGGTAGCCATACATTGTAAGATTCGCTTGTTTGACAAAATCACCAAGAGAAAGGATCTACTCCCGATATGCTCACCTACGAGTGGTTGATATCGGCATCATGGAAACCGAGTTCAAGGGAAGGGCTTGTAAAGGTACCCTTTAAGGCTTCATGCATCAGAAATATCTAATGCCTGTACAGCACTATGAGATAAACCAGGGGAGACTGTAATTGCCATCACTGCTTCCCATAGTAGAGTTGTTGCTGAGGACACCGTCACACAAACCTAAAACTGTATTTGCTGATGCTTTTGGCTCAACAAGAGCTGGACAGTTTGTTTTGTGATATAAATGCAATATTTCTCCACTAGATAAAGAACTTGCATTTGCAGCGGCATCCCTAGATTCTCCCACATTTGTAGTGTGGCTGCACAAAGAGTTAGACAAATCAGTTGGTGCATTGTTCAGAGACATATACAGTTCTTTCACTGGATTTACATTGCTCACACTTAGTTCCTTGTATATGTATGTAAAATTAAATGACATATTAACCTGTACAACCTTGTATGTGGTTATCTTATGTTGGATGCGCCCTTATTTTTCAGCCCATACCTAATGTTTATTAATATGGTAGTCATGTAAGCACTTGTGAGTGTCCTTTTATTAAATAATTTGATTATTGAAACTTAGCAGTAGCGGCTGCATTTCCCACCCTAGGCTTATACTCAAGTCAATAAGTTTTTCCAGTTTTCTTAGGTAAAATTAGGTTCCTCGGCTTATATTCGGATAGGCTTATACTCGAGTATATACGGTATATGATATTTCTTTTTGGTGGCTTCCATTCTAATTCTTGCCAAAAAATGTAGCAAAGATGCAGGGGAAATGCTGCCACTAAGAAAATTAAGATAGCAATGCCTTGCGGGCTACCAGAGGAGTAAACATATGCTTCTGGCAATTGTTAGAGAGGAAATTCTGGCTTTAAAATCGAAAAATTTTGATTAATTTTGTAATTACTTCATTTTTCTAATTAAGCTTTATCTGCTTTTCCTAAATAAAGTTTCCCAGTTACAATGCACAGCATCCATTCCATGGCTGGAGTGGGTTTCTTTCCTATTATTTTTGCTATCTGTCTATAGTTCTTTTATCAATCTCTCGCAAACCTAAGTTGGCTTTGTTAAATTACTTTATACTTTGGAATCTGATTTCCTTATTCAATCAGGGTTGGTAGATTTTATTTAATGCTATTCTTTAGTGTTTTCCTTTCCAAATAAATTATAGGAGCTTCAACCCACATGGAGTTTTTGTATAATCTTTTGTGAAATTTGCTTATTTATTAAACTGTACTGTATTTGCTGATGGCCAGTGAGCTCACTCATTGGATAACACAAGATCAGTTATGATTAATTCATTATTATTCATTAAACTCAGACCATTTTTTCAACTGGAACTTCAAAAGAAAAGTTATATTGATTTCATATTTTTTGAGGAAAAATGAACAGTAATACTCATAGAATTAAAATGAAACTCACCAAAGGTGCTAAAATAGGCAAGAAGATTGTGATTGTAGCTGGGTTGCTTGCCACTTCAGTTACTGTTGTAACTATTAAACTTGAGATAAGAATCACACTCCATATTGGCAATGACCCAAGTGGAGTCATCTTGTTAGCTATCCACTGAGATAGACCAGATACCTAAAGGATTTTCAATATAAAGTTATATAGATAAGAACTATGGTTAATATATTTTTTGATACATGTCCTGTGCAAAACTGACATAAACAAGTAGACACTACACACCATACACTGCACCTATTCAATGTACAATGGTAAAAAAAAAAAAAAATCTTAAAAACTATGTTGCACTGAGACCCCAAATTCCCACCCCCCACTAACTCAAATATTAGAATAAGCACCTTGATATGTTGGCTGTAAGGCTAATGCCACACGTAGCGTAGGTAGCGTATTCTCGGCAAGTGTATGGGGCATATTTTTGGATTGTGTTTTTCGGCCGAAAAACGCAATCCAAAAATATGCCCCATACGCTTGCCGAGAATACGCTACCTACGCTACGTGTGGCATTAGCCTAACATATTCATGGGGACTGTTTTAATTAATAACACATAGTTGCTGTATAAGGAATTTATAAGGTATTTATATTGCGATGGCAATCTTTTCTCTCTCTTTTTGTAGCTTGATACTGCGTTTTAGTAAGTGTGCTGTAATGGAACATGCATGCCAATACTATAGAGCAGCTTAGGTTTGTGACAGTTATGCACACAGTAACCTTATTTCCTTAAAGAAACAAGCAAGAAAACAACTTCAGTCATGGCATAGGTACAGCAAGTAAACTGCACCATTGCATACATTAACATGTGTAGTTCTACCAGTGTGTCCATACGCTTTTTAAACTAAGATTATTATGTAGCATGTAGGGAATAACTGGAAAAAAGAACTGAGTGTATTAAATAAGTGTAAATGATTAAAGACAGCTGTATGTTAATTAAGCATGTTACCTCACAACCTTCTGCCAGGGCAAATCCACCACCAACAAGTATACAAATATCCCATGGCATACAGGCCTGAAATTCCTTCCAAGTGATGAGTGGAACGTAGCTAAAAGAATCTATAAAAATATATTTATTTCTAACAATGTTGCAATATTACAAAATAAAATTACTCATTGACTTTGTATTACTAACAGCAAAAACATCAAAAATATCACTGAAAATTGCTGAAACTTTTGTGTTCCGCCCTATAGACAGAGATCTACTCCCACAGCTGCTAGCATAAATAATAATTATTCAGAGTTTACCACCCCATCAATTCCGTGCTTTTACTACTCTATTCCTCATTGCTCCTTGGTTTAAAGTTTTGCCTTGTAATGAATTAAAACAATGTCACAAATAAGGGCATAAAAAGATGCAAATATCTGCAGTTACGGTATATAATAAAAAGTAGTTACAGTGTGTGTTTATGCCATTTTATGAGGAATGCAAACACATGGATGTTATAATGTCCTAAATAATAGAATATTTGTACTGCTCTTGTCAATTTCTTGGCAAACTCACAATCTCATCCTCCCACACTGGAAACACATTCTATGGACACAATTTATGCATTCCTAGGAAAATAATTTTACTAGAATCTCATAATGTGTTGGACATTGAAAATAATTAGAAAACTAGAACTATTAATCTGCTTTAGAAAAAGATCTTAGTTTATTTTAGCCGCTGATAAATAAAAAAAAATGCCAAAAAATACTTTAAATAGGGCTTCTAAGTGGTCTTGTATGAACCAGTAGAATGTGAATTTATAAAAAAAAAAAACATTCATATTTCTTCATGAAAATGACAGCTAAAAAAAGTATGTTCAGCAAAGCCCTATTCACTATTATTATTATTATTATTTAACAACACATATTTATGAAGTGCCAACATATGCCAAGGGGCTGGTTTGCACTGAAGTTGAAAAAAGGAGTATACTGCCCCTTTAAATGTTCATAAAAAGAAAGAGAAGGGAGAAAATGGTCATTGAAATGTTATATGATAATGATACTTTTTCACTGTAAATGTAATTCTAAAATGACATTTTAATATTTGTTTGTGTGCGACATAATAAATGTTCCCAACAAAACAACAGTACTTAACTGCTTTTGTCTTTGGTTCCCCGAATCCATGGATATGCTGGTATGATGAAGAACAGAAGGCCCAAAAGCAAGGCAGCTGTAGAATCTGTAGCATAACCCATATACCTAATAGACAGATAATTCCTTTGATTCAGTTTTAAATGGAAGAGTATACTATTGTTGTGTAATGGTTATAAAGTTTGTTTGCTGAAAGCTTTATGTATGTTAAGTACCTTGGAAAATATTGACTAATTTTTTTTAATCAGTAATTAATGATTAATGATTACATCAACATTGTTTTTTTCTTTGGATATTCAAGAGAAACTGCCACTCCTAGAAATAATCCCCTAAATTGTAGTGTATGCTTAATAATTTTTTTTGACAAATAGGTTGTACAGGTATGGGACCTCTTATCCAGAGTGATCGGGACCTGGGGTTTTCCGCATAAGTGATCTTTCCGTAATTCAAGTCTGCTAGAAATAATTTAAACATTGAATAAAACCAATAGGATTGTTTTCCCCCCAATAAGGGGTAATTATATCTTAGCTGGGATCAAGTACAAGATAATGTTTTATTATTACAGAGAAAAAGGAAACCATTTTTAAAAATTAGAATTATTTGCTTATAATGGAGTCTATGGGTGATGGCCTTTCTGTAATTCGGAACTTTCTGGATAGCGGGTTTCCAGATAAGGGATTCCATACCTTTATTTATTTTATAGCTTTTGAAATGTGTATGGTTTATTAGGGTGCAACCCTAATCTAACAATTCCAAAACGATGCTGTTTGTCAGTAGAGCAGCAAATTTCTGGCGCAAAAAAAAAGTTAAACTGAGCAATTCAAAAATAAAGTTACAAATGTAAACAGAAATTCTGTTTGTAAAACAGAAAAAAAATAAACACGGTTATTAAATACCTGCTACACTTAAGTGGATTTTTTTTCCAACAGCAACAGTTAACCTTTAATTATTAACCTAAATTTGATAGTATTTGAATAAAGGTCAGTAAATGATGTATTTAAAAAAAAACACTGTGACAGCAACTCTGTTATAATGAATAACAAGAAAGAAACTTTTAAAATGAATGTAAATTTTATATGCTGAACTTCCTGCATCAGCCTAAAGGTTCAGCATCTCTGTAGCAGCAATGATACAGGCCTTTAAACATGTCACAGCAGCTCCCCATCTGTGATTTATTAGAAATTTCTGCGACACTCTGGGCAGCTGTTGAGAAGCTAAGCTTCGGGTACAGTTTTACTATCTTTTATGCAACATTGTACTACATGTGATTAATTTTGTTTCATAAAACCTTATTTGATGGTTGTTGGATGGTTTCTAATCTATGATTCTGTATATTGACTCCTGGCCTGTTACTGATGAGTGAAGACAAATGTCTGCCTAACTTTTGCTTGATATTTAGTTCACCATTCTACCTTTGTCTTCTGGTACATTAAAATTTGACTTGCACTTAACTTTCTCCAAAGTCCTAACTGCTTTGTCCTTGCTGCCTTAAAGACATGACAGTTGCTAAGTATTTTTTTACAATCATCTGTTGTGTTTTACAGCAGGTAGGAAGTGCTAATACTGTGTTTGGATGCAGCCCACAAGTACCTCCACCTGTTCTCCTTTGTACTTCAAGTCATGACAGCTTGAATTTATCACAGCAGCATTATGATCTTATCTTTGCAGAGTCATCCAAGATGACTCTTTACCTTTGTAATTTATTAACACCTTAGTAGCAACAACAAACTGTTATTTTGTGTATTGTGTTTTTCCTATTATTTTATGTCCATCTACACTCACATGCAGTGTCGGACTGGCCCACCAGGATACCAAGAAAATTCCCGGTGGGCCCACTAGCGTTCAGGGCTGAAACGGCAAATAAGGAGGTAGAAACAATAGGTTTTCTACCTCCTTCTGTCGATTCAGCCCTGAAGGCAGATTTTGCCCGATCGGCGAGTCGACCAATATCAGCAGCCTCCTGCAATATCGGTCGACTCGCCGACTTGCCATACACGCACCGAATATCGTACGAAACGAGATTTCATACGATATTATCGTGCGTGTATGGCCAGCTTTAGTCTCTTGATAACACTACTATTCCCTCTGTCACCCAGATGAATCTGAGGAAAGACTCACAAACTGCATAGCTAAATATTAAAACACAAATATTAATGCTTATAAATAACTTTGTAACATGTATTTTCCTTACTGCCAAAATAACCATTGCAGCTTACTGCTGACCAAAATTGCTATTAGTTGTAATGTTTTTTCTTTGTACTGTTTGAAAACCCAGGAAACTGTTTTTTTGTTTACTGTTTTTACTATTACTTCAGCACTTGGAATATAGAGACATCACAAACTTGCTTACAGAAAGCAACAAAATACAATATGTTATAAAATAAACTACTTACTTTGGAAACAGAGTAGCCCATCCAGGAATAAAACCAGGATCTCTGGTGAACCATAGTAAAGCCATTAATATAAACAGTATGAGAGTAATAATTTCTTGATAGCTGTAATAAAAAGGTGAACAAATAAACTGTTATTTGTATGTAAATATATTTTTTGTTTTGTCAAAGAAGTTAGAATATGTTACATTGTACAAACCTTAATGGCCCAAGCTTTTCATATTCATCCTTAATTACTTTTGCTGAAGCTTTTTCTCTGTCTGTCCTTTCCTTGCCACATTTGAACATCTCCTTAAAGCTGAAGTGATAGAACACAAATACATGATAAACACCTAGAAATATAAGTTTTAATTATCTTTACTCAGAATTAGTAACTACTACCAAACCTGCATAACTGATATATGGGATAAGCAACGGCCATGTTTGAAAAACCCTTCAGGTTATTTCCTGATGTGATCAAATTGTAATCTTATCAAGTGTATCTTTGTGTATTTGTTATTAAAAGTCTTGTTTCTTTCTCCTTTACACATTCTTCTTTGTTAGCACCCATAGTTAATTTGCCATTCGGATAATCCCTTAAATTGACCATTTATTGGTTGGTCCTGCATGGTATCTGCATGAATGGCCACATTCCATTTTTGGGTTGACAGCGGAAACCCGGTCCCAATAATTTTGTCCAGCCCATTTTTGGAGTTTTGTGTGACATTATGTCCAATTTGCTTTTTTTTGCTCCCTTTTTTGTTCTATTCCAATACACACAAAGGGAATAAACATGTGTATAGCAAAACATGTGCTACTGCAATACTTTCCTGTGAGAAATACTTGATTTTCTGGAAAAATTTCTGGGGTGCCAACAATTTTGGCCATGACTGTATATAGTTGTGTCTAGATATGGGTGTATATGTTACTTATCAAGGTATCCCTTGGTAGAGAACTTTATTGTACAATAAGTGCATTAGTGCTGCAAACAGTGCACCTAAATATAAACATTACAATTGCAAATATTTAAAAAAAAAAAATCAAAGTAGAAAGTGGATAAAGGGTAGGGGGCAAGGGCTGGTAGGGTTTGCTACTCTGCACCAGGCCCCCCAAAATGTTTTCATGGTTGGGGTCCAGCCCAGAGTAGCTAGGTTATACAGTGTAAGAAAATGTATACTGCTAACTATAATTGTTATACATTACATCATGTATCAGGAAACCCATTCTCCAAAATGCTTCAAATTACAGGAATGCCATCTCCCATAGATTCTGTTTAATCCAAATAATTCAGATTCTTTAAAATAATTTTGTTTACTCTGTAATAATAAAACAGAGCCTTGTATATTGGATCATAGCTAAGATACAGTTAATTCTTATTGGAGGCAAAATAATATTTTTGGGTTTATTTAATATTTTAAATGATTTTAGTAGACTTAAAATATGGTGATCCGAACTACAGAAAGACCCCCCTCATCTGGAAAACCCCAGGTCCCAAGCATTCTGGGTAATAGATCCTATACCTGTATTAAAAGAAGTATACAAATAAAACGTAAAGCATCCACATAATGTTTTGTTGTTAGAATCCAGGAATCTCCATTATATAAGGAGCAGCTTAATTTAAAAATTAATTTATTGTATTTATGTTTTATTATTACAATGTAGACAGCTGTGTTCTAAGAGAAGTTTTCTTTTAATTTAAATAATGGTTTAAAATAAATCCATCTGCAGCATAAAAAAAGTTAATTTAAAGGCAAACATCCCAATGAATTTTCTGTAACTCACATAATTCTCATAAAACATGTAAACTTACTCAAATCCAAAGAAGAGCCACTGTAACCAAATCCATGAAAGAATCATTAGAATAACAGCGATCGGAATGCAAAGAATAAACCATGTTCCAAAATTTATGTCTGTGCTACCTGGGTAGCGCCTAAAAAGAATTGCATGAAGAATATAAAAATGTTGCAATTAAGTAAAATAATTGAAAGTAAAACAACAATACTGTTTAGTACAAAACAAGTTTGGTGTAAGGACTGCATCTTGGTGAAACATTTGTTTTAATAATCACATTGTTTATTGACTGAGGGAGGAGAGCCTGAATATCAGAAAAACACGCAGCAAGGAATTTAGTAATTAGGGCTAGTGGAACACTAGGGTTTTTCTACTCCTGCATAGAAACAGGTGAAAATGACAATTATATAATGCAAATATAAATATATGCAAATAACCATTGCAAAACTACATTTGAAAAACTACAACCATTCTCTACTTAATAAATTGAATTGGATCACGGTCAATTAAAAGCTTTCCATTATATTCCTGGGCAAATACGCTAAAGTCCTAAAAATTTAGAAACCATGGTACACCTATACCATTCTGAGCACCACTGATTTATATTGCGGTTATCCTAATTTTCATTGTTTCTCTTAGCAAAATTTTGTTTCCTCCATATGACACGTATAACATAGGTTTATGGAACAACTCTCATGCCTGACTATTTGCCACTTATTCCATGTACCATGCTTTGTGTTTCCTTATATCTGACTAATTCTGACCTCTGGTGAGTTGTCCAGATCTGTACCCCCTATCCCTATGGTGTACTTTTTAATTTCTTAATTACACTTTTTACATAGCAAATAATTCACTCTACTATTTAAAATGTTATTCTTGATCCAAAAAAATATATTTTTTTAGTTGTAATATAGGTGTGTGGCAGCCATCAGTGCATTGTGCCTGAGTTTGAGTTTCAGAAGGAGCCAGCGCTACACATTAGAAATGCTTTCAGGTAACCTATTGTTACCCTACTCCTGTGTAACTGGAGTAGAATAACAATAGGTTGGATTTTTTTTACTATTGAATGCTATTCTGATATCTACTGAGAGCTGCTATCTTGCTACCTTCCCATTGTTCTCCAATGGTAAACATACACGGGCCGATAGTAGCTGCCGATATCAGTCCCTTGGACCGATTCGGCAGCTTATCGGCCCATGTAAGGGCAGAAACGAGGGGCCTGCCGAACCAATATCTGTCCTGAAATTGGCCAGATAACGATAGGCCAGGTTAGAAAATTCAGTCGGATCGGGGACTGCATCGGCTCGTTGATGCGGTCCCCGAACCGACTGCCCCATTCCCGCCAATATAATTCGATCATTTGGCCCCAGGCTACACGGTCCACCCATAGGTGGGGATATCGGGTGAAGATTCGCTCGCTTAGTGATCTCGTCAAGCAAGCGAATCTCAACATGTATAGGGACCTTTAAACAGTACCTTGTACTTAATCCTACCTTAACTGCATGAAACCATATTGAAGGAAAACAATCCTATTAGGTTAACTGAACATATAAATGATTTTTTTTAGTAGATTTAAGTATAGATATCCAGATTACAGAAGGATCCCTTATCTGGTAAACCCCAGGTCCCATACTGGATAATATATCCTATACCTGTATACATTTTTAAGCCAAAATAAGCCAAAATCTGACCTCTGAGTGTGCTAACAGGCAGATGCTGTGCCTGCCAGTGCAAACACAAAAGCGATCAGAAATCAGCAGATCTTTTCTCTGCCTTTTTTATAGTTATCATGTAGCATTTTCAACATGTGTTTTGTTTTCAATTAACCTTCTGTACAGTTCAGTTTGTATATATCATAAAATTGATGAAACATGCACCAAATAGTTGTCTAAGATATTTCTGTATTTTTTGCTTTTGATTCTGGTAGCCATAACATGTATTTAAAGGAGAAGTAAAGTCACCTTGCAAGGGAAGCAGGTCTGGAAAGCAGTAACATTAAGGGGCACATTTACTAACCCACGAACGGGCCGAATGCGTCCGATTGCGTTTTTTTCGTAATGATCGGTAATTTTGCGATTTTTTCGTATTGTTTGCGATTTTTCCGGCGTCTTTACGATTTTTGCGTAAAAACGCGAGTTTTTCGTAGCCATTACGAAAGTTGCGTAAAGTCGCGATTTTTTCGTAGAGGTAAAACTTGCGCGAAACGTCGCGCCTTTTAAGTTTTAACGCTACGAAAAAGGCGCGACTTTGCGCGCAAGTGTTAACGCTACGAAAAAATCGCGACTTTCGTAATGGCTACGAAAAACTCGCGTTTTTACGCAAAAATCGTAAAGACGCCGAAAAAATCGCAAACAATACGAAAAAATCGCAAAATGTTCGTTTCCAATCGGAATTTTTCCAATTCGGATTCGAAATCGTGTCTTAGTAAATCAGCCCCTAAGGGTTTAGATGGGTGTGGGCAGGGTCCCTATGCTTACAAACTTTAGTTTAATTCTAATTTTCAAAAACTCTACTGAGAATAAAGCAAATACTTCTTACGACTGGAATTGCTCAGCAAAGATTAAGTTTGTTGATGTTCCTGTAATTGTGGTGAGTCCTCCAATTGTTGATGAATAGGCTATACAGAGACCCATTGCCTTGCACATCATGTGGTCTTTTTTACACCTGTATCTTTTCTTGTCTGATGAAACTGGTTGTTCCTACAAGTAAAAAAAAGTGCATCCCCTTTAAAGCCTTTTGTAACCGTGTACACGTAGGTGCAGATTTATTAAAATGTGAGTTTACAGTTTAATACATAAAAACTCATCCACATTCTATTTATTCCTGTGGGATGTTTAGAAGCTTATTTATCAATGGGTAAAAGTTAGAACTCACCATTTGATAAATACAATTCTAAAAATCCCATAGGAATGAATAGAACGTGGGTGAGTTTTTATGTATTAACCTAAACTCACATTTTGATAAATTTGCCCTTTAAAGGAACAGTAACACCAAAAAATGAAAGAGCTTTAAAGTAATAAAAATATAATGCACTGTTGCCCTGCACTGGTAAAACTGGTGTGTTTGCTACAGTAACACTACTATAATTTATATAATAAGCTGCTGTGTAGCCATGGGGGCAGCCATTCAAGCTGGAAAAAAGTAGAAAAGGCACAGGTTACATAGCAGATAACAGATAAGCTCTGTAGAATACAATGGTGTTTTATCTGTTATCTGCTATGTGCCTGTGCCTTTTCTCCTTTGAATGGCTGCCTCCATGGCTACATAGCAGCTTATTTATATAAATTATAGTAGACTTTCTGAAGTAAACACACAACTTTTACCAGTGCAGGGCAGCAGCACATTATATTTTAGTTACTTTTATACACTTTCATTTTTTGGTGTTACTGTTCCTTTAAAGTATCATTTTTATACATTTACATTAGACAGCTATAGTAAAGATAACAAAATTACAAAGGTAAAGAGATTATTTACCAATCAGGCTTAACAGACACTTTTACATATAGGTATGGGACTCCTTATCCGGAAACCCATTATCCAGAAACTTCCAAATTACGGAAAGGCCATTTTCCATAGACTCCATTATAGTGAAATAATTAACATTTTTAAAAATGGTTTCCTTTTTCTCTGTAATAGTAAAACAGTACCTTCTACTTGATCCCAACTAAGATACTTACTGGAACCAAAACAATCCTATTGGGTTTAATTAATGTTAAAAAAAATTTTTTTAGTAGCCTTAAGGTAGGAGATCAGAATTACGGAAAGACCCCTTATCCGGAATACCCAGGTCCCAAGCATTCTGGATAACAGGTCCCATACCTGTACTTTGCATTTTGCTGCTATTCCTATTCAAACTTTTTGGAAAGAACTGGTGATTATCTTTTATATTACACAGTATGTCATATGAAACTTTGGAACATGTTTTTCATGGTAAATGTATATTTATTATGCCCTCAGCTCATCATTTATATTATATTGCATTTTAACTGTACCTATTATCTGTAAATAACTTTTGAAAATTAATGAGCTGTTCTGAGATAAGTTCCTATAGTCACTGCCCTAAGAAGTTACCCGGCATTTGATTGAAGAACGCTGTCTGGCTTGAGCATTTTTATTATTTTATTGTGTAACTAAGAGATAGTAAACATCTGAGTGAATTACAAAGTCATTATGACGGGCAAAATGTCAGGACCATAAAAACTGCTTTTACATTTACGTACAAAGTATGCAGGAAGTAAGTATGGAGAAAGTGCCATGCTTTAAAGATTAGAATAGATGAATTAAACATTTTATTATGCACTAGATAAAATATTATCATCAACCATGACATTGCATTTCTGTTAGAAATTAGCTACTTTAATTTATGTAATGAAAATGAGATTTAATAGCTGTTTCTCTTCATGAATTGTTTTTGACTTTGTTATAAAAGTTGCTATTAGGATGTACAGTACATTCAAGGGAGTCCATTGATGCAAGGTAACCCTTGTCCTACCCCCTTGGAGATAATCGGCCAAAATGGCACATCTCTTCCTTGTTGATGTAATGACTCTGAAGTTATGTAAAAAGGTGTTGCGTTGTGACTAAAAAATATGGTGATTGCATCTGAAATTGCCCACTTACCGTATATACTCGATTATAAGCCGAGTTTTTAAGCACTAAAAATGTGCTGAAAAAGTAACCCTCGGCTTATACTCGTGGACGGACGTGTGCACACATGCCTGCACTTACTCATGTCAGTCCTTGGGGGGAGGTGCGCGCAACGAGCCAGAGTCAGCCAGAGTGCGCGCAACTGCAGGTATGCACGGGCACATGTGGGCATGTGGAGGGAGGGAGGTATGCACGCAAGTGGAGGGAGGGAGGTATGCACGCAAGTGGAGGGAGGGAGGTATGCACGCAAGTGGAGGGAGGGAGGTATGAACGGGCACAGGTGGAGGGAGGTATAAACAGACACAAGTGGAGGGAGGGAGGTACGTACGTACGTACGGACGTACGGACGTACGGACGTACGGACACAAGTGGAGGAAGGGAGGGTGGGTGCGCACAACGAGCGCGTTACATCTGCACATCCATCTGCACAACGAGCCAGATTAAGTAATTGGTTCAATAACTTGTTATTTACAAAAATTAAATTTGTACTAAGTTCAGCATCAAGAATTATTTTGCCCTTGTAACTACTATTGTAGTACTGTGGTGGGACTTGTACACTGGGATCCAAGTACTTGATAATTAGTATGGCAGCTTCCTTAGCCTTCCCAAACTTGCTTTTGTCTGCTGCTGTAGCATTTTTCTTTCCCTAAAGTTATCTATTTATTTATCTGTTATTTATTTGATTATTGAAACTTAGCAGTAGCAGTTGCATTTCCCACCCTAGGCTTATACTCGAGTCAATAAGTTTTTCCAGTTTTCTTAGGTAAAATAAGGTACCTCGGCTTATATTCGGATCGGCTTATACTTGAGTATATACGGTAACTTGTAGTAAGTGCTTCTTTACCAACTCAACCTCACAAACGCCTCTTAGCAGTGAAAATCGGTACATCTTAAAATGACCTCAGTACTGAACTTAGAGACGGATTCCCAGTATATCATATAGATAATATATATCTGAAAATGAATGAGCTATCTCTCTTGTATCAATAATTTAATAGTTATTAAATTATTGATACAAGAGAGATAGCTCATTCATTTTCAGATTACACGGTAGCATAACATCCAGTGCATTCTGCATTAGAACGGAGTGTTAGCATCTATGGCAGATGCAGCCTCACTAATGCTAACCTCTGCTAATCTCTGATGATTTGAAACAGCCTCTAAGCTAAACTTCTTAGCAGCTAAGAGCACCCTAAGCATGCACAGTGTTTCTGACACTCAAAATGTGTACATCCAATTGAATGTTGATTTAGCTGGGGCAACAGCATGTGACTGTAGGCATATACACAAAGGGAGCCCTGCATACACCACCTGTTAATGGCACGTGGTAGATAGAAGGTGGCCTTTGCACCAGAGCTTGCTGCTATCTGCATCTCATAGTGCTGTGTGCTTAATATCTAATATAATATGTGTCATTAAGTAGTTGCACATATTTAGGTATCCCTGGAAGCTGATTTCTTTCAAAAACATATATTTAAAACTCTAATATTCTGGACCCCCCTGAAGTTACTAGATCTGCTTTTTGCTTCCTACTTTTTATACCCCTTTTCAGAGAACCACTGCATAGCAAAAATTATTTAAAGACCCATGGAATCTAATTTTTTATTCATTGTAAAAAAAGTTTTGGAATTACTTAGCTGTGTGCCTTGCACTTTTGTTGTCCTTTTTTATTATTTACAACTTAAATGAGTGCTGATTTATTCTTTGCAGGCTTGCTCCATTTTCTTGTTGAGTTGTGAATATTGCACAGGATACAACATATAGAAGAATATGTAACGCAGCACAAGTGGCAATAAGTGATTTGTTGTTGGGATTTAAAAATGTACTGAATGCATTTCTAGCAAAACAGGGTACCTTTTTATTTATGATATGTTAAAATGTTGTTGTAGCAATGGCAGTAATAATGGTAGTTACACTATAATTTACATTTTTGTAAGCTCTTTTGGGCAGGGCCCTCTTCACCTCTTGTGTCGGTTATTGATTGCTTTATATGTTACTCTGTATGTCCAACGCATGAAACCCACTTATTGTACAGCGCTGCGGAATATGTTGGCGCTTTATAAATAAATGTTAATAATAATAATAGTAATTTTGAGGTCAGTTTTAGTGGGGTCACAAGTTTCACTTACAGAGGTGTTTAAGAATATGCCTCAAACATTATTCAACAAGTTCCTTGACACCTTTCTCGAAATTACATTTACTTAAATAACTAGTAGTGTCACATACTTTAAGTTAAGAAAGCAATTACCTGGAGTACATCTTAAGTGCAGTATTTGCTCCAGAAAGGCCTTTTTAACAGGTAGTAAAAGATTGCATGTAATATGTTTTGCCTGTTCAGTATACTTCCTACCTCTTCTAATTCTGTTTTCAGTTCACTGCATGCTTCATTTTGGTATTCTTGGTATTCTTCCATTGCCTAAATAAAAGGAGTGACAATGAAGGATTTTCTAAATAAAATCATGAACGTATTAGTTGTATACTTGCATTACGCTACATAACTTATACAAGAGGAACAGTGTCATTTTGTGGCCTTTTGTCTTTTGTACCTGTTACGGACACTATATTTATTGGTGGAGTTTCCCTACACTATTCCAAAGAATGTTCATGACAGAAAAATGTAGGACTTTTTTTCAACAACAGTTAGAGATCCTCAGGAATATGGGTTACAAAAATAGCACTGTAAATATATTGAAACCTGTAAGTGTTAATTTAATAACAAACACAAACACACTTTAAATATATTCTGTGGATTATATATATATATATATATTTATATACATACACACAAGTCCATAGGTGAATTGGTGCTTACCGGGAATCTTTTAAAAATAACTTTTATTGATTAAATTAAATGCTATATTTTTGTTACATTACATAGCTACAGTGTTATTGCTAAAAGAGTTAACCAAATTGCATGAGCCGAGGTAAAGATTTGCTTGCTGATTTGGCATGTCTCTAAAAGTGAATGCGTTAATTATTTTTAACAATTCAAATTTCTAGTTGGAAAAAGTTTGCACATCTTTGCAAATCTTTAACAGCAATGGAGTTAATAAAAAAGGGGGTTATCTGAGATGGGTGTTTATTGTTTAATGCTGCTTAGATATTTAGACTCACAATGTACTCAGTCTATGTTTATAGTTATGTTTTATGTTCACACTTTTTACTTTGCAAATCATTTGAAGTTCCAGTGAGGCACAGCTTTGTGCAGCATAAAGAACACCAACAACACAGCTGACCTGTGTGCACAATATTGAATGTTTTTTGGTCCAATGCTTAAGAAATATTTTTTCTATTAAGGCCTTACCCATCATTAGTACTTTAGTTGCATTGCTATCATGGGTGCCTACAGGTGCACGAGCAAGGAGCATGTAATGGTGCAAGTATCTTTGTAGTATTTAAACTAATGTTTTTGAACTTTGTGAACTATTTATAAATAGGCCCTATGGTCTGTTTCTCATTTTATGTGCTAATATACTGCACTATAGTCTGCTCACTTCATATACAGTTCTCCTATATAAGTGCAAAGGAACATTAGTGTACTAAAACAAACTTTTCCTTGGGTAATTTGTGAAGACAAGTGATGTGGCACAATTATTTTCACAAATACTTAATATGTTATAATACAAAAATCCTCCTAATCATTAGTTAAGAAAAATTGAAGATATCTTCATTTGGCAGAACTGTTCTAGTCATGCCTGTGGAGCACATAACAATTGTTTTAATTTGTTTTTTTAGCATAGTAAACAGATATAATACAAATGCACATTTTTTCCAGAGTTCTCTTTAATAAGTCCTATAATAACAGTAATGCTTGGTTTGGCATTCATTTTCTTTGTTTATTTAGCATAGCATTTAATTTATGTAAAGGTTTAATAGAAGATTACTAGAGTTTGAATTAAACAGAGACAATACTTGCTAACTAATGCATTACCATGATTTAACCATGCAGTCAAACTGTCATATTTATTATTTAGTTTCGTATTAATTTTCAAAATCTGAATAATTAGTTGATAGTAATCTCTAAAGAGTTTTCCTTCCTTCCATTATCAATGATCTTCGTTGCCCACTCCCCACATCTGCCAATCAATACGCTGTCAGAAGCTATAGCTGTTCTTTTCTAAAAATAATAATTAATTACTGATTAACTTTTAAATACAAAAATGTTAAACTTACCGCCTTTGTTTCAGTATTATAACTTGTAACACAACCATTACTGTATCTGAAAAATATGTGTAAAAAGAGGGTTTAAAAATGTGATCATCGACATATCCAGATGACATAATAATATAGTAACATAGTAACATAGTAAGTTGGGTTGAAAAAAGACATACGTCCATCAAGTTCAACCATAATGCCTATATATAACCTGCCTAACTATATGCCTAACTATATGCCTAACTATATGCCTAACTATATGCCTAACTATATGAGCTCAATTTAAAAATAGCAGTGATCAAAGCAGCTGTGTCTGTTATTATGTGTATATTATATATAATATATGTAAAAATATATAAATTATATTGCATAAAGCAGCTTATATGTAATACCCTGATTCATCTAAACAAACCATCTACATAAAAATTTAGTTTTAAGTAGTAACAGAAAATTGTCTTTTCAAGTAGGGATGCATCAAATCCAGGATTCGGTTTGGGATTTGGGAAGGATTTGGATTTAGCCACATTCAAGTGTCTGGCCGAACCAAATCCAAATCCTTAAAATCATTCGACTTTTGGTTAAGTACACACAGAAGTAAAAAAATGTTTGCGTGCACTTCTATTAAACTCTTCCATGGTTTAATTTGCAGGATTTGGAATTGGTATTCAGCTGAATCTTTTAGAAAGGATTTAGGGTTTGGACGGACCCAAAAATTGTGGATTCGGTGCATACCTAATTTCAAGTAATAAGGCCCACCTTCTGGGATCTAACGATTCACTGTGCAAACAAACAAGCCAAGGGCAAACATATACATGTTAGGTCACATCAGCCAATTAATGAACAAAGTTCTGTCTTTTACTTCCTGTTACAATTAGCGCTGTATTATTTCCTGTCATGTGATATCTGAGGGGGCACCCAGACCATCATAAAATGATAGGGTAAAAGATGTAAAAGGGCAATATTTACTTAATATACATATTTCAGTTTCGTAGGATTCCTTAATAACCAACAAATAGTTTATATCATATTTAGTGGGCTAAGTATCCATTCTGGGGGTATAGTTTTCCTTTCATGATTTGTGCAGTGTTTATTAGGAGCAAATCCTTGGTAAGGATCGGGTACTTTGTGACACCTGGTGGCTTAGTAAATGTGCTTACTCACTTACCCATTAACAGGTTTCAATTCAGAACTTTTTGGCTGACTCTCACAGTTTTTTTCTGTTGATTATAAACATAAACAATTGTTGTTCATCACAGGTCTGTTTCAGATTGCAAAGCAAATTAATGGAAACAGCATTTACTCTTAGGCTATTATAACTGGAGTTCTGAGCCTGCAGAAGGAATATGGAATGTAAAGTGTATGTTTGAAAGGAAGATAATACTTGCATATTAGTATCATAAAATTCTGCTACAAAGTCTTGGAAGTATTCAGTGCAGTCATAAGCTAATAGCAGTTGGTGATTCCAACTGTAGCCTGAGCAGTACTGTTCTAAGGACCATATGTAAACAAAAACACACTTGTAAGTATGACAGACTGGAAGACGTATCTGTTTTTTTTTTTGAAAAATATAAACATATATTTACCATCAAGTTCTAAAGCCTCATTGTCTATGCCACCTGTTGATCCTGTTTGCATTGCATCTACTTCTGCTTCTGCATTTATGATTTGCTGTGCTACAGCTTCCACTATTGGCATCACCATGGCAGCCGTTGAGGTGTTGCTAAGCCACATGGACAGGAATCCAGCACTAAACATAAATCCCAGCATAAGCCTGCAGACGTGAAGAAGATATATATATTTATTTCAACTAAAATACTTTTAAAAAGGATATATTTTAAGTTGCTGAATGCTGACATGCATCTGGTTAGATGATGAAGTCCCTAAAATAGCATTATTATATGTCAGCTACTGACATCTAGGAAAAGAGACTTTCTGTTTAGAACTAAAAATATTAGAATCTCTGCCAAATAGTAGAATCTCTTGTCATTTAGAATCAGAAATAATTTAAGCTAATATACTAAAGGTTTCCACTAGAAAAAGCATTAATAGCATGGCATATTTCAGGTCATTCATTGACCCAAAAGATATCAGCTCTGCTTCATTTCTGAATGGCATTATGTGTGTCCAACAAATGGGATGTAGCATAGCAGCTATTTAGTAGTGCTTCAGGCCTAGATTATTGTGAAATTAGGAGAACTAAAATGCTGTACAAGTATGAGACCTGTTGTCCAGAATACTCGGGGTTTTTTTTGGATAAAGAGTCTTTCCATATTTTTGATCACCATACCTTATATCTACTAAAAATCATATAAACATTAAATAAACCCAAAATAATTGTTTTGCCACCAATAATGATTAATTATATCTTAGTTGGAATCAAGTAAAAGGTACTGTTTTAATATAACAGAGAAATGCATTTTAAAAATGTATATTATTTGATTAAAATGGAGTCTACGGGAAATGGCCTTCCCGTAATTTTGATGGTTTCTGGATAATGGGTCCCATACCTGTATATTGTAGCATTTTCCATCATCCTCCACTGCATCCAGATGAGGTGTCATAAACTACTCTTACCTTCATAAATCACAAAACACTTTCTTCTTCTCAGTAGTCATTCATGTTAATATTTTGCATTAACAAAACACAGGAACAGGATCTTTTAGCTGGAATGCTAGGGGGTTGCCCATTCCTTAAGTCTAATAAAAAACATTTAGCATTGTTTTACCACCAATATGGATTTTTGCTAGTCTAGTACAGGACAAGGTACTATTTTATTACAGAGAACAAACATATTTCCTTTAAACTACAGTTTAAAGGAAAATTAACACTAAAAATTTTTAACTAAAAAATCTATTCTACCCTGTACCAATAATTGCCCTATCCTGAAAACCATTTGTTATTTTGAACGCTTTAGAAGAAAATAAACTTGACTTCCGGTCATTTGAACAAAGGCGATGCGGCGATGCCGGGGAAAGTATCAGGGATGCATCAAATATGCAGCGATCGATTAATTGAGCCTAGCCTGACTCCTTCCTATACAGAAGGAAGGCTAGGCTTAATCAATCAATCGCCGCATAGTTGATGCATCCCTGATACTTTCCCCGGCATCGCCATATCGCCTTTGTTAAAATGACCGGAAACCAAGTTTTTTACAGGAATTTTCTACTAAAGCATTCACAATAACAAATGGTTTTCAGGATAGGGCAATTATTGTGGAAGGGTAGAATAGATTTTTTAGTTAAAAATGTTTAGTGTTACTTTTCCTTTAAACTGTAGTTTCACAGAGCAATAGTTTTTTGGCTCCAAGAGCCAGTGACTCCCATTTGAAAGCTGCAAAAAGTTAGAAGAAGGCAAATAATTCAAAAACGATAAAAAAATAATGAAAAACAGTTGAAAAGTTGCTTGGAATTGGCCATTCTATAACATACTAAAAGTTAATTTAAAGGTGAACCATCCCTATAATCTACTCTGCTATAAATACATGGAAATAGCAGATGATTAATTCAGACATTGTAAATAGACTTGCAGCATACCTATGAAAAGAAGAAGATTAACTTGATGAAATGCATAAAGTGAACATTTTCCAAATTACCGTAAATAGCGTATTACTACACATTTAAAAACATACCATCCAGGATTTACACCCACTAACATGACCATTCTTAGGGCGATTCTTTTGTGTAAATTCCATTTTTCTATTGAGGTTGCCAAACAAATTACCCCAGTCAACAAGAGATGAAAATCTTTGAAATAGGTAGCTGCAACCTGGAATCAAAGTAAACATGACATAATCTGTTATATATAGGCTTTAAGGTTATATCCTTGTGTTCTAAAACTGGATTACATGATAATGTTAGCAGACAATGAGGAATTAGCAAACTTTAGGCTATATCCATGATTCTTTATAGACAGGACAATATTTTAGAAGCATAGAAATCATCACCATAAACATCTTTAGGAGTGAAGCTGTGCAAATATCGTAGCCTAGTGATTATTTCTTAGCTCTGCATTGTACATTTTTAGAGCATGTCAACAGTAACAAAGCTTTAGAAGCAAGTGGAAATGCTGCAGAACTCTGATAAAGTTCAAATGAGTTTACAAAAAAAAAAGTAGTAATTTATTTAATTAACAACATAGTATATTTTTGTGTATGAATTTGCCACAGTAAACCTGCTGTGCCTGCTGCAATTGCAGATCCTATACAGAATAATTAACTGTGTGTGCATTTCGGCACAAAGGTGTGGAAGTCCTGCCGTCATTTCTGGTGTTTGGCATGTTTGTGTCTGTGCCCAAGTTTTTAGGCAGTTAGCTATTGACCTCCTGACCAGGCGGTAGCTCCAGGGTTCCCCTGCATCAATAGGAGCAGCAGTGCTCAATTCAGAATTAAAGGCAGGAAGGACTAAGTGGTACTTACTGCTTTGGATGGTAGAATTTTATGTAGCACTTACTGCTTTAGATGGTAGAATTCCAAACAGTGGAAACATCAAAGCTGGAAGGAAAGCAGTCACAGAAAGGGGCAAAGCTTCTGAGAGCCAGAAAATGGCAACTACAAAAAGCACATAAGCACATTCTGTTTCCTGTAACGGAAAGGAAATTATACACAATTAAAAGCAATATTAGTATTAACATTATACAACCTGACATAAGCAGAATAGGTGATCTTTGATTTATCATTGGCATACCTTTAAAATTTTGTGATATAAGCTTTATTTATTAAAACATAAAAATACTTTGCATCTCAGAGCAAATAAAACAAGTTTATCAGTAAGTATGTGTGCAGCATTACATTGAATAAGAGCTTTAAGTAACAGAAAACAATAGCTGGAAAACATATGTACAAAAATAAAATTACAGGGTAACCCTAACCCTAAAAAATTCAATAAACGTACATATATACCATCTCATTTACTGGAGTACTAAGGGATGCAATGTTGTGCTCATTATAGTGGCATACAGTAAGTAGTGCAAATACGTTGTGCCTAACCATAGCCCAGTGAAAGTTCTGCTCTGCTTAGTGTTGAACTGAAAAAGCACAGTGCTTTGCTGCACAAATGATCCTTGTACTTAATTCTTGTTGTAAGCAGACAATATGTAAAGGCTTCTAAAGCACCTTGCACCTGCATGCACTTCTATTTTTGTGTCATGAATAACAGGCAAGTAGGGCTGCCACACATTGCTATTAACAGAATATAATTCATTGTCATGCTCTGCACAGGTGTAACTTGTGGGGTGATGAGATGTGCATGTTTTTTTGCACTTTGCACCTTGCCCACCCAGGGTTGGTGAAGCATTTAGTCTGTATTGTGTTTTATTCTTACAGTTGATTAGATATTTAATGATTTATTTGATAGCTCTTTAGCTTTATTTTTTTCCAGTTTCAAATAACACATTTATGAGCTGCTGGTGGACCTGACCTGGTCAAAATGACCGAATCCAGCATATGTCAGCAATTTGCATGCACAGCTGACAAACAGCATGCTTGGGTTCTTTGCAGTAGGGAAAAATGTCAGCTTCATTAATTAACCATTAATAAATAA
Organism: Xenopus tropicalis; assembly: GCF_000004195.4. NCBI lineage: Eukaryota > Metazoa > Chordata > Amphibia > Anura > Pipidae > Xenopus > Xenopus tropicalis. The sequence goes on from NC_030679.2 coordinate 70,162,221, forward strand.
AAAAAAACAAGATTTGTCAAAAATAATCATTTATCCATTACAGTTTTTGAGTGTATGTTTATATTAATGACTGCCCGCTTTAACAGAAGTATGCTTGCAAATGTGAGAGACTTCTGAAATTAAATGGATTTCTGGCTTAGATTTGATAGATTTACTGTGAGAAAAGCATATTTATATGATCTGCTGTAAGAAAGTAAATTAAGCATTTAATAAATAAACTATAAATATACTTTTGCTGAAGACTGGGTGAAACATCTTAAGAGCCATGGATTTACAGTACTGGCATGAAGTGAAAATGTGCCAATAAAAAGCAAGTGGCCCCAAACTGCACTTGGTCCATGAACATGTGTGCATAGGGGAAAGCAATTTGCTGATTACAGGACTTCCCACCTGATTTCATGGCAGAATATTCCCTGGAAGGAACATAGCAGCAGGGATTCATAATGACTGTGTGCTATAAGTGCCATTACTTATTATCTAATTTACATGATGTCGCAGTGTAGTCATTAAAGGGACATGTCATAAAGGGACATTGATTTGGTGCACTCATAGTTTATTTATAAATGCAATATGTTCACCCTTTTACAGATTATAATTATTTTATCATTATAAATATGTATCTTCATCTAAGATATACTCTCTGCACTTGCAGAGAGTATAACTGTTGATAAAACTAAAGGCCAGGGTATGTTATTATCTTGTGAAGGCTTATTTATTTATTTTCATATTGGTATCTACTTTGAAAAGCGATCAAAAATTAAAAAAAAACACGAATGTTTACCTTATTTGTTTAGAAATCTGAATGGAATAAAACCGTAAAGTACCTTGAATTTGTAATTTTACAACTTCAACTCGAAACTCGAAAAACTTAAATTGACTATATTGACTTCTATATGACCTCACAAGCTTTCAGATGCCGAAGTTTTACATCCAAGTTTTTTGTGTGTTTTTCCCACTCGATAAATATAAAAATTTAGCCTTTTTTTAAACTATAATTCAAATTCATGATTAGTAGTGCAAAAAAAAATATTAGAGCATTAATACATAAAACCCTTAATGTCCTCTCTGCTATTAACGATAAAATATGAGAAAAATTACTCTGGAATTCTATACATTTCCAGTGGTTTATTATATTAGAATGCCTTTTTGTTGAAATAAAAAAGATGTCCAATCTTCTCTTAAATGAATCAAGCCCTCTCCTAAAACTTTTGGAAAAATATGTGTTGCTTTCACACTATGTCCTTGCATAACTAACTGCTATAAAGCCAGTATTCTAGCCTAGAGCGAACAGTGTCCTGACCTTCTGTTAAAGTAATGAAATCATAATATCCTCAATGAAACGTCACTTTGCATTTTGCCACTTGCCAATTTGGCATGTCTTAATGCATTTTATAACCTATAATTAGTGAATAGTGCTTAGTTACATTTTAAGTAAATGATACTCCTACTTGGATCTTATTTTCAAAAATAGCCTAGAAAAATATTGTTTGGTGTACTTTTAGTAATAGTTACTACAAATGTTCTATAATGCATTACTTTGTGCTAATTATGCCTATCCAAACTTCAAAAGATAGATCAAAGTTAAAAAGGCTGCTCTCCTTAAAATTTAATTTAGTATGCTATAGGCAGTGGGTTCTGCCTTGCTTTCTTATAGTCCTTGATTCTATGCTTTATAACATGTATCATAAAAGCTTTGTCCAGTTGAATCAGAGATCCTTGCTTTTAACTAGATACAACTGTTTTAGCCATATACTATATAGCAATATGGAATTAAGTGCCATTGCTTCATTACTCTCTGTAGCTTAGCATTTACATATCACATTAACAATGTTACTTATAAACAATGCAAAAAGAACTTACTTTTGATTTAAGGATAAGTGGCACAGGCAGCAATAGTAATGGTGTAAGTACAATCAAGCAAAGCCTACGGTACATCCATATGTATCTGAGAAAAGCCCGCATTGTGGTAGTTAGCAGGCTCTGGTCACCTGTAAAAGTGCAAAAACTCAAGAAATGACCCTTAAATAGGCAGCCCTGATTAATGTTTCTCTAAGCAATCACCTTTAACCAGTGAAACATTTTTTCAAACTTAGTTAACGATAAATTTTTATTGTTTTACTAGCTTCAGTATTGATCAACTCTGAGGCACTTATGGAGCAGTATGAACTTTTAGTATCAAATGGTTGCTGCCAACTGCCAGTTACTGCATATCAAGCTTTTTATTCACCATTGTTAAAAATACATTATTTATTTATTTATTAAATTAACAAATACGTATGATCAAAAGAACAAGTTTCCAAACTTACTCTGTTTTTAGAGGACAAGACTGAAAATGTGGTTAATTATTAAATTATCTACTTATCATATGAATGCTCGCTGGTATCATTTCTGGTGTTCAACTTGCGAGTGAGGTGTATGCCAGATTTTTATGAGGCAACTGAACTCTGCAAATTGACACAGGGCATTGAGGGAACCTTGGAGTTATTGCCTGGTCAGGAGGTGGCGGTAACTCCAGGGTTCCCTACTGCAGTGATGAGAGATGGCAAATTATTAAACAATTTTTTTCAGCCAAATATAAGGAAGCAGATTCATGCAATATTATTAGATAAGCAAACAGTGCTGTGAAAAATACAATTTTTTCACAGTCTGTGACTCTAATTACCTCATTAGTCCTTAATAACTGTTAGGAGGTGTCACTTGTTGACAGCTGCAGCACCCAATAAAATATTTGAGCTGTTACTCAACAACCATGGGCCCCTGGTAGCAACTGTGTAAGGATCTAAAAATGAAGCTAACTGATACCTACAACACAGATAAAGACTATAAACAGATAGAAAAAAGCTTCTAGCTCACTGTTTCCACTGTCTGTAAAGTCATCAAGAAATGACAATTGAGGGGAATAGAGACCTTTGAGTCAAGAATGTCAAGAAACCTTTCAAAGAAAACTGCTTGTATGCTGTCCAGAAAGGCAAAGGCACCATATGACTGAAAAAGACCTGCAGCAATGTTTGGCTGACACATGGAAGGTGGTGCATTGTTGCAGGATCTTGTGGAAGAGTCACCAGAAGGAAGGCTTACCTGTGACCTTATTCCAAACATCAACAACTGAGGTATGCAAGCAGCACGTAGACAAACCAGATGCCCTTTGGAAACAACAGCTGTGAACCCAAGTAACTTAAAGTAAATTTAACTTAAAGGAAATTTATGTAGCTCTTTGGCCTCAATTGCCAAAGGTTTGTTTGTAGAAAAAAAGGAGCCCCCTTTGTTGAAAATAAATTATGTTATGGGGTTGTCTAGCAACCAGTGGCACAGGAAACATCTATTTATTCCAACATAAAACCAGTCAAGAAGCTGAATTGCGCATGATCCTAAAGATACTCCAAAAGCCGCCATGAGATACTTGAAGAAAAGCAAACTGAAGATTTTGAAATGGCCCTCACAGTCCCCTGGCTTAAGGTGAAAATCTTAAGCATGCAAGAAGGCCCAGAAATAGCTGGGAATTAGAAGTGATCAGCAAGGAAAAGTGGGGAAAAAACATACAATAAGAACTTACAGGCTGAGGAAGTAATAAATCGAGGAAGCATTTGCGAAATGCGTCAAGTGTATGGTCCATACATGCACATGCTGTTTTAAATGACTAAATAAATGGTTACTCTTATATTCCAGTTCTCGTTTGGTGCTCCGTATATTTTTTTGAGTTTATTGATTTGCATGCTGTCTGGGGCCCGGATTTATTATTTTTCTGTGTTTTTGTAGTTTGGATCTCCTAACCTTAAGTCTACTAAAAATAATTTAAACATTAATTCAAATTACTATTTTTGCTTTGCATATAAGGATTAATTCTATTTTAGTGGGGATAAAGTACAAGGTAGTGTTTTATTATTACAAAGAAAATGTGACTCACTTTTAAAATTTTGAATTATTTGCATAAAATGTCTGTGGGAGGTGGCTTTTGCATCTTTCTGGAAAGCAGGCTTCCAGATAACGGATCTCATATCTCTACTGTAAGATAAACACATAGAACTGAATTATATATAATGATTTGGTAGATGCATGTGCAAGTTATTGACTTAAGGAGGCTGTATAAGATGTATTTTGGTTCCTAGTGGGGTGATCACTAATAAGCACACTTTTCTAAATACAAATTCTGGTTGTTAGATTTAGAAAAAGCAATTTAATATGAGTTTCTATATAATACAACAAAAAAAAATATAAAGTGCTAATTGATGGCTGCAGTGCAATAAGCATGCTATTGATACTAAAGCAAACATAAAAGGCTCAGTGGACAGCATAGGAAAGCTTAAAGCACATAATAAATTGTACAATTTACTAGTTACAATATCTGATTTGCTCACTGAGTTTCAGTACTATTCTAGGAGGACAAAGCCTTGGAAAGGCATAATAGCACGTCCCTAATAGCCAACAGCTTTCTCACACCATGACAGTTTTCAAGTTGCTAATCCAAGGTATCTAGTAGAATTAAGTCTTAAGTTTTAGACTTAATTCTACTAGATACTGTATATCAGGGGTGGGCAGATTTCTTCCTCCGTGATCAACTGACGACCGGGGAATGCGGAAGTGTGGCGTGAATGTGTACTTACGCGATGCGGCGTACATACACTTTCACGCAGCACATCCGCATCCCCGGTTTCATCGCGGCCCACCAGAAATCCACGTGGGATCAACTGGTGGACCGCGATCAACGTATTGGCCACCCCTGCTGTATATCATGACCTGGAAGAATGACATAATCCAAGGTATGTTGTGAATTGCACTTTGAACAGCAGCTAATGAAGCTGCACGTGTTTATGGGCACTGATTAAAAAAAGTATAAATACTGTAGGGTGATGGAGGGCACTTTGGCCAAATGCCAATTGGTATAGTAGTAAGAAGTAGGCCTGGAATAGATAGTTAGCAATAGTTTTATGAATTACACACATTATACACATTTTCCAAAATTACTACTACAATAACATGGGCCAAACTTATCTTGCCTATTACCTGAACTAAAATGTGTATTTCTTTCTGTATGAAATCAAAACAAGCTCCTAGTATTTTTCTATTCTGGAATATTTTTATAGACATATAATCTAATATTATAGCGTTTGTTAAAGGTAAGTATTTACACCTAAACCATCTCCCTAGACTTGTTTGCATTTTCTTCAAGTGCTATAGTGCTTACCCATTCTGTTCTGATGAGTCACACACACACGTTCTTCTACGAACACAGGGCAATCCTGAAGTACCTCCACCTCACAGGTGGTAATTCCATTTTGCGATTCCCATTATGCCAAGAACTATAAATGATTCAATCCCCACCAACAATTTTGAGTGCAGTTGTACCTAATTTGTCAAAATGCACAAGCACGTTTTAGTGCATTGGACACAACTGAACCAAGCACAAATCCACACATGGACTCAATGGGACTGGAATTGTTTGTAACTAAGCCCTTTTTTAACTGGTGTGCTGTTTTGCATTAGCAGAAACTGTATTCATAGTTTGTGCTCTCTCTCGAAAATAAATAGGCTGTGCATGAATCCCCACTCAACTGCTCAGCAAATTTCATTCTGGAGGAATGATAAATACATATCATTAATGACTGCTGTTCAGGAGATGTAAAACCACAGCATGATGAAATTGCGATCTAGGATTCCTTAATAAAGTTTGCGAGGTAAGAGCAAAGTTCATAATGTCACATCCTAATCCAATGAATATAAGATCCTAACCCAAATGTGTTGCTTGAAAAGAAACCAAAGTCCTCTGTACAACCCCCAAAATTATTTTTAACGCTGTTAGATGTGCAAGTAACTCTTAGAGGGGTGGTTCACCTTTAAGTTAACTTTTAATATGTTATAGAACATCCTATTTCTAGAAACTTTGCAATTGGTTCCTGGGGCGCACACTTTGAAGTGTTCAACTTCAAAGTTTAACTCTTTTTTCATAGTTAGCAAACATTTTCCTGGCAGGTGTTTAATGAGTTGGCACATTCATCAGATTAGATCAGTGTGTTCATTCCTTAGAATGTGTTTGACTGGCTGAACAGAAAGCATGCTTTTAGCTTGGAAAAAAAATCTATAAAGAAATCAGCCCCAAAGTTTCAATTCAGACACAAAACACATCAGGAAATTTTTTTCCATGTCTAAATAAAATGATTTAATTTTTATAGCAACTTCTTTTTCACTTTTTATCTCATGTGCCCCTATATAGCTGTTGGTACATTAGATTCAATTTCACCTGTGTGAGGGCATTACTGTAATACACGTGTGGGAGTCCACCAGCATTAGTATTTGCCATAAAGGAATTACAGTATGTACTTACTACATCAGCATAACTTGTACTACATAATCAAATGTTAGACCTAGGAAGTTAGGATATGTAGGTGTTTGTGTGATGTAGTAATATTCTGAGACAATGGGCAATTGGTATTAATTCTTTATTTTTTGCGGTTTTCATATTATCTTACCCAAGTGGTTTAAATCAGTGACTATTAGGGCAGATTTACTAAAGTGCCTGAACTGAAAAAATCTGATCAGGGGAAAAAAATATGGTTAGTAAACGGCCCCCTATGAAGTTGAATATGACAGGCCTGAATAGCAAGATAAGTGACAAAAAGAAACAACAATAACACTATATCAGGGGTGGGCAAACTTTTTGGCTCACGGGCCACATTTACTTACCCCCGGGCTGGACCGGGCCAGGGCGGGCAGGACCAGGCCAGCGTTACGCCCCCTTCGTCTCTTTAATTCCAGCCCGCCAATGACACCAAGTCTCGCGTGATGAGACTTGGCGTCGTCGGCGGGCCGGATTCAAAAGGCCAAGGGGCCGGATGTGGCCCGCGGGCCGTAGTTTGCCCACCCCTGCACTATATCCTTACTTATTGGCAGCCAGGGTCAGTATTACCCACTGATGCTTCGATAAGACAGAAAAGTAAGGCAAATAATTATTTAAAAAAACTATAAAAAGTTTATATTATAAACATAACCAACTTAAAAGTTGCTATGAAGAGGACATTCAATAACTAAAAGTTAACTTAAAAGTAATTTACCTCCTTTAAATGTAACTGGTTGACCTTTAAAAACATATTTTTCCCCACTTGCTGGATGCACAGCATCAGGCATTGTTTTATGAAACCAATAAAGGCATTATGCTGTTGAAGTTGCTACTTGCTTTTAGTGGCTCAAAGTTCACTGTTATGTGCTTTTTTAACTACACACCTATGTATTTTCATATGAAGTTAAGCTTAACTTACAGTATGTTTAAATGTATTATGTATAATTTTACTGCATTATCTTGTGATACCCTGAAAAGAGTTCATAGTCATATACAGTAACAATGAATCAAACTAACTTTATGATTCCAAGTTTTATTACACATGCTACAATACTTACAAGGGCACATTTTCTGAACAGGCTTAATTGCTGCATCTGCCATGACCAATTTTCCCAAATGAAAAAAACATTGATCAGGTGTTAACCTGAAAACTCATTGGTCGGGGCTGTTTAAAGGGGTAGTTCAGGGGTAGTTGCATTTTGGATTTTCAGATCTGAAATCCATTCTGTGTACACAATGACTGGCTGACCCCATGTCTGTCAGTGCACATACATTTATGGAGAGCTTTTCTCCACTGTTATTTATACATCAGTAAAGAAACCAAACCATGGGCCATTAGCCTTTGAATGTGTCCCTGTACTTGGTGCCCTTAGTGTACATAAGGATTGTTTCCTTTGAGTAGAAGATAGTGGTATACTGTAGCTTATTGTAGTCCAACTATGTAAAAAAGATCTTGTGATCATATGATGCAGCTGCTCAAGGAAGCAAGAGGTTGTGTAACTGACGGAACATGGCCTAGGCTCCAACAAAAAGTGTGCTTTAGACCACCTTAAGTGTAAGACATCTGGATCATCATCAACATCACCCATGTTATATTGTGTGCAAAACCAAAGGGCATTTTAGGCAAAATGTATTATACATGTATGGGATCTGTTATCCAGAATGTTTGGAACCTGGGGTTTCTTTCTATAATTTGGTTTAACATAACTTAGTTCTACTAATTGAAATATCTATTAAACCCAACAGGATTGTTTTGCCACCAATATGGATTTATGCAGCCGAGTTATTCCGAAAATTTAGAATTTTTTAACTTGTTGTATGAAAACTGTGACTTTTTCGAAATGTCGCACAAAAACAAAAAACAGGCTCAAAAATCTGAAACCTCTAAAGTTTCAAGGCAAAAGAAGGATTCTCCAGGGAAGAGAAAAAAATAAATGGTGTTCATAGCGCAGCAAAATTTTTGACCACACCCCCTAACTCCCATTTTACTAAATTTGGCAGGTTATTTAAAGTTTGAACACATTTCTGGAGGTTTAGGGGTTGTTTTTTGTTATTACAGTTTTCCTAATGAAGCTGAAATTGCCCTTTAAGCTGCAGGACCCGTTTAGTTTATTAGTTACAACTGTATCGCAGTGCAGGTGTACCTTGTTAACTTTCTGGGCTCCCTGCCAAAAGCCCACTTATTAAATTAAGCAAGAGAAACACTGTATTGCAGGTAAAGCTTGTTAAGATTCCTGGGCTCTCCAATGAGACACTTTTTAGTAAGAATCTGGGACTGCTGGCTGAGGCTGTTTAAAGGGGAACCGTTACTCAAAATTTGGGAAAGTTGGGAGGTATCATATTGTAGAATCTACCATAGTTAAAGGGACTGCAGTGCCACAGATTGCAGATTCTATGATCTGCAGCACATTAGGGTTGGAAAGTGGAGGAGTGACTTTAAAGATGCTTTTTTACTCCCCACTTGTTTCCAAGCCCCTAGACAATGAGCAGAGCGAGGAAATTAGAGGCTCCATAGGCAGCAGCCGGTGAAACTATGTATCAGCTGCTGCCTGCACTTCTTCCAGTGTGTCTGAAAATGGATCTACAGCCTGCATACCTACCCAAGAGTGTAAAAACACACACAAAATTCACAATCATGCAATTTTTACACTAATAGACATATTAACACTTACACACACACACTTTTTGGGGAATGTGGGGGAGGTTTCAAGCATTCCCACCACTCATACTTACACACGCATACAACACCTATTATGTCAAGTACTGTATATGCAAGCTCTTACTTACACAACTGAAAATGATTTTTATTGCCATTGCAAAGTGTTTTTTCTAACTGCACTGTGCAATACCTTTTGTATGTTATTTCAGTCATAATATTATATTTTTGGTGCATTTTTAGTCATTTTATTTTGTTTTTAGCCATTTTATTGCATATTCAGTTCTGCGTAGGTGTTCGCTTGTTTCTGTCTATAAAAACTAATTTGGCCTAGGCAAAATATTCAAATTGTGATTCTGATTATTGATTACACTAGGTAAAAAAAAAGCATTGCTTATTAGCATTAGACGACCACACTTACTGCGGCCACCCACCTCCGGATAGGAGCACCATACAGCATTTTCCCTTGTTACCTTATTCTATTAAGGGTAATATTATTTATGCAGAGTCTGTAATATGCAGGGTCCACAAAAACACACATATAATAGATCCGTTCTTCTTTATAAAATTGCCAATATTGCCAAACAGTACTTTGCAAAAAGAACCACATATATGTTAACTGCTTTAAGCAATTCCAAGCTACATACAAAAATTTGCAGTACTGACAATATAGCACTGGGCAGGTCTGAAAGGTGTAATCAAAAGGGGTTGCTAGATGGCTACCAAATGTTATACCAGCAAAGGTGAAACTGCTTTTATGCCTGTTCAACTAAAACCGAAGCTCTATGAAAATGAAGGTGAATATTGTGCAGGCACTATATGATATAGTCCCAGGAGGTGCTAAATGATAACCTAAATGAATATAAATATAGTAAACCTACCTCTGCCCCCCGGCACACAAAGGAAAGCTGGAGCAGGCCTTAAATGATATAATCTCTGGGGCTGTCAAATTCTATATCTGTGCACAGATATGGTGAAATTGCATATACAAACTGAGTGCTATGAACCTGAAAGCAACATTTTGCAGGAGCTTAATATTTTCACAGGCACGTCTGGATTGCAGCCTAAGTATATATAGAGTAGAATTGTATCTGCCCCAGGCACACAAAAAGTCAAGCATAGTGAGCTGGCTCTATATGATGTGGCAAAATCTATTTGCTCCAGTCATATATAAACTGGGCTCTGTGGGACCTACAGTGTCCTGCTGCTGTATGCCATACTTACACACACACACACATATGAATATATACTGTGGGGGTTTAGCTGGTAGCAGCCGGTAGTGGATAGCAATCTGGGCTTCACAGATGAGACAGGCAACTCTGGTTTGCAACAAAACGATCAGGTTCCTGCCTGTACTTTATTTCCTACAGCAAAACAATATCACAGCTTTGTGTTTGCAAATAAAAATTCAACAAGACAAAGTCTCACCAGACTGTAGTTTCCATAAATGATTTTAACATAGTCCTCACTGCCAGTGCCCGGCAGTCCTTCTCTGGAGTCCCAGAATCAGGGGAATTTGCATTCAGTCCCACCGGCCTCTCTCAGGTACTGAACCCCCCCTTGCTGTGTAATCACACAGACCTTTTATTTGCTGCTCACCTGCAGCCTAATCAGGCAGCTCCCTACAGCCGGCCAACTGAAAAACTAACTGGAGTACGGAATGGAAGGTCCTTCCTGCTCTCCCTCCATTCACTCCAGGGACCTATTAATTTGACTTTTCCTATGCCAGTAAGTTGCAAACATCATTAGCTGCTGCAAAATAGGCATTTTACCTGGCGCTACATGTATCCCACCTTCAACACTGGCGGAAAATACACAAACAATGATCTTTTCCAATGTCATCTCTCACAATACATAAATCCATATATCAAAACCTAATAGACATACTAACACAGGATTTTACTGTGTGTAGGTTCCATCCACAGTGGCAGCACTACCCGCTGAACACCTGGATAAATCAAGGAAAAGCTATATCTGCCCCAAATTGAATATGAGCCAGGTCAACCAGTGTTAAAGCTGCAGTTACTGTGTGCAGGCTCTCCTGATACACTCACGTGGCAACTGTACTGTATTCCCCTAAATACCTATATATAAACACAGTAAAACTTCTTCAGCCCTAGACACACTGAACAAATGAAAATGAGTAGCCTCTATAGGATATAACAGGGGCAGCTAGAATGTTGTCTAAATACATACAGTGGCTTGCAAAAGTATTCGGCCCCCTTGAACTTTTCCACATTTTGTCACATTACAGCCACAAACATGAATCAATTTTATTGGAATTCCACGTGAAAGACCAATACAAAGTGGTGTACACGTGAGAAGTGGAACGAAAATCATACATGATTCCAAACATTTTTTACAAATAAATAACTGCAAAGTTGGGTGTGCGTAATTATTCAGCCCCCTTTGGTCAGTTGCCCATAGACATTGCCTGATGAGTGCTAATGACTAAATAGAGTGCACCTGTGTGTAATCTAATGTCAGTACAAATACAGCTGCTCTGTGACGGCCTCAGAGGTTGTCTAAGAGAATATTGGGAGCAACAACACCATAAAGTCCAAAGAACACACCAGACAGGTCAGGGATAAAGTTATTGAGAAATTTAAAGCAGGCTTAGGCTACAAAAAGATTTCCAAAGCCTTGAACATCCCACGGAGCACTGTTCAAGCGATCATTCAGAAATGGAAGGAGTATGGCACAACTGTAAACCTACCAAGAAAAGGCCGTCCACCTAAACTCACAGGCCGAACAAGGAGAGCGCTGATCAGAAATGCAGCCAAGAGGCCCATGGTGACTCTGGACGAGCTGCAGAGATCTACAGCTCAGGTGGGGGAATCTGTCCATAGGACAACTATTAGTCGTGCACTGCACAAAGTTGGCCTTTATGGAAGAGTGGCAAGAAGAAAGCCATTGTTAACAGAAAACCATAAGAAGTCCCATTTGCAGTTTGCCACAAGCCATGTGGGGGACACAGCAAACATGTGAAAGAAGGTGCTCTGGTCAGATGAGACCAAAATGGAACTTTTTGGCCAAAATGCAAAACGCTATGTGTGGCGGAAAACTAACACTGCACATCACTCTGAACACACCATCCCCACTGTCAAATATGGTGATGGCAGCATCATGCTCTGGGGGTGCTTCTCTTCAGCAGGGTCAGAGTTGATGGGAAGATGGATGGAGCCAAATACAGGGCAATCTTGGAAGAAAACCTCTTGGAGTCTGCAAAAGACATGAGACTGGGGCGGAGGTTCACCTTCCAGCAGGACAACGACCCTAAACATAAAGCCAGGGCAACAATGGAATGGTTTAAAACAAAACATATCCATGTGTTAGAATGGCCCAGTCACAGTCCAGATCTAAATCCAATGGAGAATCTGTGGCAAGATCTGAAAACTGCTGTTCACAAACGCTGTCCATCTAATCTGACTGAGCTGGAGCTGTTTTGCAAAGAAGAATGGGCAAGGGCAGCAAAAGGTGGTTCTACAAAGTATTGACTCAGGGGGCTGAATAATTATGCACACCCCACTTTGCAGTTATTTATTTGGAAAAAATGTTTGGAATCATGTATGATTTTCGTTCCACTTCTCACATGTACACCACTTTGTATTGGTCTTTCACGTGGAATTCCAATAAAATTTATTCATGTTTGTGGCTGTAATGTGACAAAATGTGGAAGAGTTCAAGGGGGCCGAAAACATTTGCAAGCCACTGTATATAACTAGCCTAGAAGCTCTGCATGGACAAAGTCATCTATATTGAGATTATTTTACAGATTTAATAAACCAAGTAAAATTTGGGGTCAGAATCAGGCTGCTGAATAAAGTTACTAAATCTATGGAAATGGGCAGCTTAATAAAGCAAAGGCTTTACAGCACTCTCTGTATACTTCAACTACAGCTCTCTGTATTCTCTAATTATAGCTCTCTGTATACTGTAATGAGTTGCAGTAGCAGCATCTCAGTGTCAGAGCCTAGATTTTTATATATAATACAGAGGATACTCTTTGGGCAAAGGCAGATTTCCATGCTGTCTGAGTGACAACAGTGAAAGTATTTGCTCAAAAACAGTTAATATACATCAAGAGACTAACAAGCAACCTGCCCAAATAATTCTACTCCTAAAGCAAACAGTATAGTGAGGAGTTAATGTGTATATACATAGAGTTGCCACCTCTGCCAGCTTTCTTAGCTTAGCAGGGAGCGGGGGGGGGGGAAGAGGTAGTGCCGTGACATTGTGGGGTGGTGAAGAAGCGGGGCTGTGCTGTCACAGGGTGGGGCTATGATGCAGTTAGTGAGTCCTTCCTAGTTTTCTTAATTTGGGAAACCGGGCAGGAGGTTTTGACCCAGACAGCCCTTCTGAAAGCCGGGCTGTCCGGGTCTAAACCAGACAGGTGGCAACCCTATGTATACAGCAGCTAAGAGAATTATATTACAGAGAGAGCTCTGCCTCATGTTTCAAACTGCTCAAAAGATAAGGAAGTGAGTGATTTTTTTCCTGACATCACATCCCTCTTTTTCTCCGCCCCCAGCCTGGCTTACTCCTGCCTTAACTCTTTCCTTCTAACTAATCACTGTTGCACCTGATTCTACAATCTCTAAATATAAACCAGTGTAATCTGGCTGCTGGTCATTTGGATCCCTTGTCATGCAGCCCCTGCCCTTATAGCTCCAGGGCTTCCCTTTATTGGCTACCTAAGATGACAACCACAGCAAATTTTGAGAATGTATATATAACTTTATTTATAAAGCGCCACAAGGGTACAAGGGGACAAGTGAGATAATAAATACATTCAATAAATATATATATATATATATATATATATAGGTGCTTGAGAGAGGGTCAGCACTCACAGGACTTATACAAACAAATTATTTTATTAAAGAGGAGACTAACGTTTCGGCTAGCACTCTAGCCTTTTTCAAAACGTTAGTCTCCTCTTTAATAAAATAATTTGTTTGTATAAGTCCTGTGAGTGCTGACCCTCTCTCAAGCACCTTCAACATTATTTGGACCTGCACCCAGGCAACAGCAACTTATCTATACGTGAGTGCCGGCATTTACTTGGAAGTTTATATATATATATATATATATATATATAAATGCACAGGGAATAAGTGCCATGTGGTATGAGACACAGTAGGAAGGAGGTCCCTGCCCCGTAGAGCTTACAATCTAAGTGGTTGGGTAACATACAGGCACAAACTGGAAGGTAAGAGTACACCAGGTATGGGCATTTGCCCTTAAGAATATTGTAGTTCCCTTTGTAAGATGCTTACCATATAACCTGCATTCCTTTCTCTGCTTTCCTGACTACTTATGCCATTGAAACAATCCCATAATGCCTTGCATGTGGTTATTAACAGACTTGAGAAGAAATTAAACAAAAATGTGCAAGGCACTTTAAGAATTGATGGCATATTTGTCATATAGGAACTAAAGGCCTGTGCCAAGGGCAGCAGGGGGGGCCCTCAGATTGTTAAACAAAACTTATTTGGAAAAAAATTCTTCCACTGCCGCTAGATGCTTTCCTACGAAAGCGGTGGGGGTGGTGAGCTAACCGTGCTGCAATGCACATAGAAGTGATGTCATGCACATGGAAGTGAAGTTGTGCACACAGGTTTTACATTATGACATCACTTCTGCTGAATGGTGGCACAGAGGTCTGGTGCCTTGGGCAGCACTGAGCCAAAATATAGCTCTGAATTGGAGTCTTTGTTTTGACGTTCCAGTAATCAGGCAAACTCAGAAGGGAACAGCAAAGGGCAGACAGAAACTATTTTTAACTGCAATTTCATTTACATATAACTTGAATGTTCTTTAGAATTACATTTTCTTTCACTATGCAAAAAAACATTATTTGCATTAACATGGATGATAGATCTCTGTCTGACGGTCTGTCTTTCTCTCTATATATAGTATACAGTATATATTTATCTATTTACATTTATGCAGCTTTATTCTCTGGAAGTGTATCTTCTTTATAGCAGTGTAAACACAACGTATTTGTGTTCAAGGCATTCTAAGAAAGCATAATATTTCTTACAGGCATATAATATAATTTCTCAAGAAAAACATTTGGGCTGAACATTGCTTAAGATATACATAAAGGTGTGTAACATTTAAGCAATATTATTTTCACAGAGATCATGTACAATTATTCCATTACATTTTCATCAACGATTACTTTTGCATTAACTATAAACTGACTAGTATATACAGTATATATATATATGTGTGCACATATATACTTACCTAGGACTGAAGAAAAGCACCCTGTCACGCTGTCTTCTTAAAACTTTTAGGTTAATGTGCCTTTAAGCAAAATCAATACTAAAGCAAGCAATGAAAGACTATGTTTAAGTACACCTTATTCCGTAATTCTATATCATTATAGTCATGAAAAAGGTCTGAAGATTCTTTTTCCTTATAAACTGTTGGCAATGAATGCTTTAATTCTTTTTGGAATCTCCGTCATAGAAAGGTATGTTTTAATCAAATACTTATACTAGTATAATTTTTTTTCCTGGCAATGAAAAAGTTTAATTAGAAGAAAAATTGCTGAATCATGTTGAGATGGATAGCACGTAACAAGTCTGGATTATTACAGTTTAGTATTAATGAACACGGCCCCTTTCCCTGTACCTTTTTCACCTTTCCCTGTACCTTTTTCTAGATTGTAAGTTATAATATAATTATAAGTTATTATTATTATTATTATTATTATTAATAACATTTATTTATAAAGCGCCAACATATTCCGCAGCGCTGTACAATAAGTGGGTTTCATACATTGGACATACAGAGTAACATATAAAGCAATCAATAACCGATACAAGCGGTGAAGAGGGCCCTTACAATCTACAATAAGTTATAATAATAATTAATATATAATTTAGCAAGCATATAGAAATAATTTTGTGGATAAAATGAGTTAAATTATATTTATAACAATAACATAGATTTCACACTCCAACCATAAGAATCTAGGCCAATATCTCCCACTAGTAGGGTGCCCTTAGAAATGAATTAAACAGTTAAAAAAGGCCAGATGTGGGCTGTGCAAACATGTAATATCAAATAGAAATTTACCTGGAGAGCATGACAGGCATTTACAACATCAGCACCATCATGACAGTGTTTATTATTTAAAATATATTGTGCTCTATCCCTAGTTTGGTGACACAATGATTTATCAAAAAGTATTTGGGAAGTTTTACCGTCCCAGGAATTAATATATGTGTGCTTGGCTGTAAATGATTTGTGGTTCATTAAAATCACTGACAAAAGTCATTGTAGGTGAACGTCTCCAAAACTCTCCCATTCTAAAGTACAGTTGGGCAACTTATCCACTCCTTTGTTGTGTTGTTGGAAATCTAGTACACTTTTGAAATGTGTTGCAATTCTCCTGCAAATATGATCAAATAGTCAGCAGTTTGTTTTCCTTCACTTGTAATGTAACCGTTCAGTACATAAGTAGCTGAGAAGAAAACACGTAACAGCAATGATCATTTTTTTTTAAACCTAGTGAATATTAATACAGAATAGC
The DNA here is from genome assembly GCF_000004195.4 of Xenopus tropicalis. Classification (NCBI taxonomy): domain Eukaryota; kingdom Metazoa; phylum Chordata; class Amphibia; order Anura; family Pipidae; genus Xenopus; species Xenopus tropicalis. The sequence goes on from NC_030679.2 coordinate 70,178,757, forward strand.
CAGGTAAAGCTGACACCAAAGACAGAAGAGTAAGCAGTGTTCAAAGTAAAGCTTGAAAGCAATGAAAAATATGTAAAAAAGACCCCGTAAAATACCTTTTAGAATTGTCAATACAGACAAACATTGGTAATGCCCAATATTCAGAAGGTTTTTGTCAAAATTGTATAATTTGCTTAGATTTCTTGGAATGTGTAGCTGTAGATATTATGCTGTCTTTCCATAAAGAGGCCTCATGCCATTAGTATCTGATCTGTCGACTGGTGTCCTACTTTGGGTTTAGAAGGGATATCGGGTAGTTCCCCCTATTTAGGTTTTTGCATTGCTATTTTATTATAGCAGAGAAGTAAAAACATTCAGATCATACCATATTTTGAAATGATTTGTTGAAAAAATGGTGGTTTGATTTAAAAATAAATCTTAGAAAACCATGATGTGTTTAAGGTTATAAATGCAGGTAGATGCTAGGCCCAGGTTTAAATTGGTTTACTTACATATTTAACTGATTTCTAGACCCTAGCCTGATGTATGTGTGCAACCAAAAGCAGTGTTTAGCATAAAAATATATAAGGATTTCCAGGATGTACATTAACTGCTGCCATCTTCATCACTACATTTTGTAGTTTTATGGGAATCTGTTTATACATTTTAATGGATGATATGCTTCTCAGTTTGTTATGTTTGGCTATAGAGAATTTAAGAAAATCTCAGTTTCCATAGAAATTCAATTTTTTTCTGGAACATAGCAAATATATTTGTGCCAACAACTGTTTCAATAATGCAGATGCCAATGTATGATTTTTTTCTGTGTAACAGGTTTTTAGCTTTCAAAGGTTCAGAAATCAGAATTTACTGTATAGGGATTAAATAGCTGTTTAGTTTTCCCATGATTATTAGTTTTACACAAAAACAGAACAACCTCTGCCTCTAAGAGACTGAGCTGAGATGGGGAACATGCTGGGCCTTCACCATCACAGTCATGCTGTAACCCTTTTAGTCCTATTGGACTTTTTAGTGGCCAAAAAGGACACAAATACCCTTGTATTCCTAGAGCTGTAGGAGGAAACCTACAGAGCCTAACTAAACTTGGGCAAATCACTTTTAGTACAACAGTATCATACAACAATATACAGGGAAATTACACAAATTCGGTGCTTTTCCTAATACAAGTACAGGACCTGTTAACCAGAATGCTTGGGATTTGGGAGTTTCCTGATAAGGAAATTTGTAATTTTCCAATCTCCAAAATCATGTGATTATTAATTTAACTCAATAGGATTGTTTTGCCTCCAATAAGGATTAATTATATCTTTGTTGGGATCAAGTTTTATTAATACAGAAAAAAAGGAAATCATTTTTAGTTTGAATTACAGGTATAGGATCCAATATCTGGAAACCCTGCTTTTTACATCATTTTTTGTGGTTTCACAAATTCATAATTATTTTCAACCTGTGCCTTTTCTAGATTTTGCACCAAAATGTTATCCTTTTTCACAAAAATGGCTAATTGTGTATTCTGAATAATATTTTAATGAAATTAAGAAATGTAAAATTCTAATCTGATGCACATTTTGCTCTGTTCATTTTGATGCACTGTTTAAAGACTGTAAATATTGTATTTTAAAGTAGAACTGACTTCTGTGCTTATATCGTTGAGTAACTGAAAAATAAGTTGCTTTAACAATATTCCTTGATTTTACATTTTCCTGGATTTTACACCTTTTTTCAGCAATTTCACAGCGAAACTCCGCAATTTCACCATCAGCGGTTTTTTTTTTTTGGCTCGAAAAATTTGCGGTTGCGTCAGAAAGAGTTGTGTTTCATGAATTTTCCACCATTTCATTAATTTTTCCCAGGTTTTGCAAATTTTCTGGCCAAGTGAAACGGGACAGATTCACTCATCACTATTCTGCATAGAATGCCCTAAATCAACTCTTACAACTTTAGCGTTGTAGCCGGTCCAGAGGGGGTTGCATCACTAGTGCTAATGCGCTCTCTGAACTAGCAAAGCTAAATTTTCCTTTTTAAAAATGAAAATTTGCCTCTTAAATTTACCAGAGATGGCTTTTTGCCACCCCTGGTAACTGGCTGCCCCTGCCTCACTGTCTGGTTAAATAAATACCAATATCCAAAGGGCACTAGAAGGAAATAGAATTATAAAGGTTTCTTTCCTTTTATAGATCCACATTTCCTTACACAGGTTTCTTCTTTGCTAACTTATTTTTAACTGATCTGTTTATCCTACCATTTCTATCATCTTAATGGAATTTTTATTCAAAGTCCAGAAATTTCTTTATATTTTCTTCATATTCTTTATATGCTTCAAATCATTTTGCATGGAATCTAACAAATATTTGGCTCGGTTTATAAATGTTTTATCATATACTGCAAGTGTGAAATTAGAAGTTTCCATCTTGCTTAGACTGTAGTTTAGACTTTGGGTTCTCTGTGAAAACAGATATGTTATTTTCTCTGTAGAGATAATTGCTAATCACAATGTTACATAACATTGTCATCCTTACTTATCTAGTTATGTTACCTAAATAGCATATACCATACTGCTCACAGCATTTTCCAATCCATAATTATTTTACTGAACTTTACATGCAGACATTTCTGTGCTCACTATACACTGTATGCAATATTTATCTCTGCCTTGGCTCAACCCTCTTCCAAGGTATTCCCTTCATTCCCACTTTGCCAGACTATATTAAACATCCTTAACTATAGAATTCAAATATATCAACTTTTTAAAATAATACACAATGAACAATTAACTTTTAAAATGTATTTTATAGTTATAGATATATTAATCGTTCAACCATTATATCATATTGAAAAATAATTTTGTTTGTTTTTCCCCTTAGATTAAGAAACGCATAGCAGAACACTTTAAATGCCAGCATTAGCTTGAAAGCTTTTTTAAATGAGGCAGTGACCACAAAATTCATATAGACAAAGACAAGAGAACCTCTGCACTAACCCATTATCAAAATATATAGGACATTAAGAATGAATGAATTTTGAGGTCACAGCCTTATTGCACTAATGTTTTAATGTTTAGAGGTGAGCAAATAAGGAGAATGCCCTGTTTGTGCCGTGCAAGGTAGATAATTAGATTAACAGTGCACAGATAAACTAAAGTCCATTATATGAGGGCATTATATGTGCACTGTTCTCCTTACCATTGCTTATGGGGATCTGTTGCAGAATACTATATTAATAGTTTGTATATACATTGCTGTTTTGTATTTTTTGTAAAATTCATGAGAACATGAAACATGGTTTTGGTAACATGACAAAAATGTTACAAAGCAAAACATGTCATTTGCATTGCCAAAACAATATTTGATATCCTAAATCATGTTTGTTATAATATAATTTATTGGCTGCTTTCAATGCCTGTGGCAACTAGACTCTTGCATCAGAATGTGTGCAACCTGTTACCAGTCAGCCCCAATTCACAGCGCCAAAGTTTGTGCTAGTTCAGTTGCTGCATAGAGGATTCCTGACATGCTGAGGGGCAGGATAATAAGTTGTTCTGCATCTCTTATCTGTTTCTAATAACTTCTGCTAAGTTAATGTTAGTTGAACCATGCATATATCTGTGCATTACCATGATCTATTCTTTCAAATATTATTTTGAGTTTGCACCAGCATGGTTTTATGCTTAACAGATCTTGCCAGACTAATTTAGTTTCCTTTTATGAGGAGGTGAGCAGGAACCTCAATGCTGGGATAGTAGTGGATGTCATTTTCTTGGACTTTGCTTAAGCATTTGATACAGTAATACACAGACAGTTAATGATAAAATTGAGGAATATTGGCCTAGAAAATAATATTTGTAATTGGATAGAGAACTGGCTGAAGGATAGATGACAAAGAGTGGATGTAAATGGAACATTTGTTGTTAGTGGAGTACCGCAGGGGTCAGTCCTTAGTTATTTGCTTTTTAACTTGTTTATTAATGACCTGGAGGGGGGCATAGAAAGTACTGTTTCTATTTTTGCTGATGACACTAAATTGTGCAAAACTATAAGTTCCATGCAGGATGCTGCCACTTTGCAGAGCGATTTGACAACATTGGAAAACTGGGCAGCAAACTGGAAAATGAGGTTCAATGTTGAATAGTGTGTTGTGGGGGTCCTTACTTAAGAAGGGTCTGGGGAAAGAGTTAAGGCAGGAGAAAGCCGGCCCGGGGGTGAAGAAAATGAGAGGGATGTGATGTCAGAAAAAATAAGCACTCACTTCTGTATCTTCTGAACAGGTAGAAACATCCCACCCACCCTCCCCCTTTTTGAATATTTTGCAAAATGTCAGGAGTTTCTCTTCTTTTTGTTTTCATATTATCTATTAATAACTGAATGTGGATGTTTTCGTGAATGCATTGCTATATTGTGCTTTCTGTATCTTTATACGGGATAAACTTGAAAGTCAGCATTGTATTTAATTCATGTTAACTACGATTGCTTGATCCAAGGAATGTTTCCGATCACCAAGGGGGTAGGAAGGAATTTTTTCCCTCTTGAAGCATAATTGGCACTAGCTTCAGGTTGTTTTTTTTGCCTTCCTCTGGATTAAAACAGTGGATATATGATAATATATTTTAAGTTTTATTTGTCACAGAAACGGTAGGACCTTGCCAGAGTACTGCACAGGTCATTTTAGCAGAGGGAGAAAGGAGGATCTATCCTGTGACTGCACGGTGGATTGATAGGTACAGACGCTACTACTGCTTGTGCTAGGTGACAGCCTGCTTGGATTTCCTATCATCTCTCATGGTTGGTAATAAAGCTCCTGCTGGTAGCAGAGTTTGCGGCCATCCTCTCTGTAGGTAGAGGCAGTCTAATACTCATTCAAGTCTTCAGAGAGGAACGGCGGAGCATAGTAGCGATCTCTTATGGAATATTGCCTTGGGTTAGGCTGGCAAGGTCCTATTTATTTGATAAAATGTGAATAAATTATGTGGCCATTTTCTCCACCTCTGTCTCCTGGTGTTTTATTAAGGTATGTAACAAGGGGGTTCAGTGGGGTGCCTCAAGGCAAAGGGTCAATTGAGGAGTCCTCTTGTCATGTGCTTACATTAAATGCTCTACTTTTTTAAAAAACTATTTTTCATAAAAAGTAAAATCCCACTGCAGGCAGTGCTATATTCATGGGATGGAAACAGGTCTCTTTGTTCTGAAATGGAGTGCAGAGACCAGCAGCAACTTTTCAATGTGAGGGGCAAGGCACAGAGTGGTGAAATATGGCAGATTGCTTAATATTTTGAACATTGCACCCTGTTCTTCACTACGTAAATAAACTCTATCCTGCCTCAATTTTTAGTAGAGGATATGAGTCATGTATATTAATGAAAAAGAATGCTTCACAAAAATAATGTAATAACAGAGGATAGCAGGCCATGTCCAACCAAGTGTAAAACAAATAAAAAGAGAGGATAGTGCTAAGGTTTAAGGAAAAAGGACATAAATTACTGCGTTCATTTTATTCTGTTGTGGAACTGAGTAGACTCAAAATGCAACAAAACATTTCAAGTCAGTTTAAATTAAGCACAGCCGCAAAACTTTGGGGTTCAAATTGTCCCACGATATAGGCTTCTGCTTCTAGGTTGGCATTTTGAGAACTACATTAGGGAATAATAGTAAGAAAGACGATAATCTGATAATCAAATAATCAGATAATCTGTCTGATATAAAGTAAAATAGCATGTGTGCATATGATTAGGCTGTGGTTGCCTCTTTTCCTGGCAGTAAAAGCCGGACAAAGAGTGTGGGCAAGCTGATGACTTTGAGGGATGGGCCTGGTAATGTTGGGGGACAGAGGTATGCCGTCACACCCCACACGGTATAAAAGAAAACTCAGGATTCCTGGTTCAAAACCCAGACAGGTGGCAACCATAGATTAGCCCTGCTATCATAAAATAATGATTCATTTACAAGTTGCAGTCACTCTCATTCATTTACTTGCATCAAAAGGTGTTCCTTTCACTTTTTCATATTTTACTCTTTAACACTTGGTTTGTCCCACCCCATTTTGTAAATTGTGTGCAGGTCTGCATGAATAGATGCAGTGCACTTGCATCTAAAGAATTGGGCACAGGTATCATTTTGATGCAGTGCGCCGGAAGTGAGAAATCTCAGTACCAAAGCTTTTCATCTCCCGCAATTGCATTAGGTGCTCTACCACCTCACTATCACTATTATTCTGGAATTATAGGGAGAAGTGCTGCCCATTTTCTGACAGAAATGAACCCTATTGACTAGAGGAGGCTAAAATGTAAATTTCTGGCTGGGGTGCATGTAAAATGCATCTACTAAAACTTGGGAGGGTCTTCAGGGAGCACTTGAAAGATAATAAGGAGGGATGATCGATATAATGTGGCAAGGAATTCAAGGGACAGGCAGGAACCACAGCAAATTTTGCAACATAAAAGAGGTCACACAAGGTTGAGAGGAGAGAAGACTATGGAGCTAAATGAATAATTTAAACAATCATTAAATGTATTTATCTTTAATCTGATCAGTTAAATAAACAATTCCCAATTTCTGATAGGACTTTATGCAATATACAGTGCATAATAAAATGAATATTTGTCAGTTTACAGGCAGCTGTAGCTGGAACAAAGCCAGACAGGTTTAATGTTTCATACATATTAGCCACATGATACAAAGGGTATTTTTTATTATTTTGTATGTGTTTTTTCTCTTTTACAAGAAAACCCACTTGAAGTATGATTTAATACAAGCTTGCATTTGCTTGGATAAAAACAGACACAGACATCTGAAGTGGAATATCTAGAGGAAAGCTGTGTGACTTGACTTTAAGCAGGATGACTGCATTATTTATATACCCGCCTGTCTTCTTTCACTATTAATGACATTGAATGTCATTTATCTTTTGACAGAATTGCTACGGGAATAAAAAGCTGGATAGCCACAATAGAATAACATTGAAAGGAACCACAAGTCATCCCACAGGTTGTTATTCTGTCTGAGGAACAGACAATTGTTGACCTTTTGGATCATCAAATTTGCCATTTGTTGTTAGCTGCATAATCATGAAAATCCCATAAGACAGGATCCATAATAAAACAATAGAAGATACAAGGCCCATCCATATCGCTGGAGTAAAAAAAGAGGTACAGTCGCTTGCATAAGAAAAGAGATTATTTTGGATGTTAAATCCTTGAATCTGCAAAAAAAAAAAAAAAACACCAAGATAATTAGAAGCAATGTATATTGCTAATAGTGATACAGAAACAATATGTGATAAAAATTACATGTGAAACCAGGGTCGCTATTAGGGGATACAGGACCCCAGTCAAGGGCTCTGTAGCTAAGGTTTTCCCAAAAGGCTTAAATTTCAGATCATAATGGAAATTCCAGTCTCACTGTGGGCATGTGATATGCCCAATGCGCAAAAACACACACAGTTGCGCCTGTGCTTTGACATGAATTGAACACAATTGTGCTGAAAATCATTGGTGTCAGGATGTCAGAATTACTGGGGCTCAATATCAAAGTCACATTGTTTAGTCATAAGTTCATTGCAGGCCGCTGTGGGAACCCTGAAGCTACTACTGCCTTTGAGGTGGTGGTAAATCCAAGGTTCCCCTGTGTCAATAAATCCTCTTGAGGAGCCAGGATAGAGCTAGTGACACTGAGCACGTAAGTGGAGGAGTGGCTTTTGCCCAAGTACCTTCAGTGAATACTAGAGAGTTCCACAACGACTGCTCATTTTTGCAGCAACTGCAGCTGTGGTCATAAATGAGCCCTAATATCACTAATATGTTTTGTTTTTTTTAAAATGTAGTTATCACACCCCCAAAAGGCAGGATACATTGACTGAACTTGGGTTTAATCCAATTTGAGTTGACAAAAGTTCAAGAGTTCTTACTCTTAGCAAATATAGAAATGTTAAGTCATACTCACTGTGCAAGTTAATAAAATGAACAGATTGTGAAAGTATTTAAATAAAACCTAAAAAAATCAATCACCTGGATCGATCATGCAAGGTTGATTCTAGAAAGTTAAAGACTAAAATAAAAGTCCATTATAACAAACCTATACCTGATTTAAGTGATACTGTCGTTTAGCTCCACTTTCCTTTCCTTTTCTAATTCAGTATACTGAGGACTCATGCCTCCCCCAGCCTATTTTCACTGCCAGAACCAAGCTCTCCTTTGGTATTTGAGTGTTAGTAACACTTGGCTGGGGGACATGGGATTTTTAAAAACATAGCTTGTGCCTTCTTTGCTAGTGATACAGACATGATCTAGTCAGTTTGGGAACCTGTCAGTATCACTTAATTATTGTATTGAATTTAGGACCATATTAAGACAGAAGAATCTCACAGCAGCTGATAGATAAACAGGTTTTATCTAAAGGAAAAAAATGGATGAACTACCAACAAGTTGAGAGAAAAAAGGATAGACAGACAGACACTAGCAAGAGAGCAATTGCCAGCAGAACATGCTAGCCATCTAGCGCCATCTAGTGATCTCACAATATCAGTCAATGCATAAAATATTGTGTATAATTAAAGGAGCAGCAACCCCATAAAGTGCAAAAGATATATTATTTTACATACAAATATTGTATCTATTCAGTACCTATTTGTTTTTAGTCTATAGATCTGTAAAAATCAGATTGTAAGCTGTAATGGGTAGGGCTATCTTTACCTCCTGTATAAATCAGTATTTGTATGTGTGATGTATACTCTATTCAATGACTCTGTTTCAATTGAAACCTAGAACAGTCACAATTTAGCATACAAAAAAAAGATGAAAAGTTACACAAATACATTTGGCAAATAATTCAGCGTCCCTATTTGTTAAAAATCCTAAAAAAGTTGTTTTGAATTTTTTTGGTGACATTTTTTGAATTCTTTTTAACATGATTGGTGAATGTCTTTTATATTAATGGCTAATTTGCTAATCCATGACACTCCCTGGGAAAAAATTATGGGCTGGAGATTTGTTTTATGGCTTTGTTAAGTCAGCAAGCAAACATCAGGAATTCCCTTTGGGACGTCAGTGTCAAGGATTGTCTAAAGAATATTATTTCTTCGAATTTCCCAAGAAAAACATATGCTGAGTGACAACTGTTTTGCAGAGAGACATTTTTCAGAATTATCCTAAGAAATATAATTTGCTGGGCATCAATTCATTTACAGAAAGACAATTATCAAGGAAAGCCTAGCTGCAAACTGCATATATGATAATATGATTTCCAGTCATTTTTGCTATACAATATCTTGCAGCTAAGGTTATTTTTTTTTTTTACTTTGGTTTTTTGCAGTTATTAAAGATATCAAACCTAAAAAAAAGGATAACTGACTCACTTGAAACTCAGAAATGAATATATTCCAGCTGCCTGCTTGTGAGTTGCTTCTAACTAACTGTTCTCCATAAGCAGAGCTTGTTCCTATTTGCTGACAGTGGTACGAATACTCTGCTGGTGCTGAGCCATATGCAGTATTAAACGTGGCGATTCTGGATTCATCTCCATCTGGGATTATTTCAATAGACTCTAACATGAACCAGTTTCTAGCAGAGCCAGTGTAGAATTGATTAGTCATCACAAACCTGACAAGGAAACAAAAAAAATATATACAATAAAATATAATGATTTCCCTTCTGTATAATGTATAGTCACAACAGTACCCACAATGCAAAGACGCACACATTTAAGGTTTTTTTTCAGATTTTTTTTGTGTAAATATGTATAAAAATGTTTTTTTTATTTATATTTTTTATAAGTTATGAAAAGTAGAATTGACTGAGAATGCATAAAAGATCTACAACTTTTGTTCACAACAAATTCATATTCGTTAAACTTTTACTCTGCAGTGGCAAAATATTTTAAACTGTAGACAAAACTGTTGCAAGTTTTGAAAAATGAGCATTTGATATTGCATTTCACACAGGAATAAATTGTGGCAATAATAGTTAATACCCAAAGAAATACATACAGTGCAAAAACATGATAATGTCAAGAAACGGTGAGAAATGTTACCAATTCTACCCTTTACACAAACATAACGAAACACTCAAGTGACAATACTGTAAATAGAAACTAGGCTACATTTGATGCTTGAAGTAGCAGATAGAAACAATAAAATAAATAATTATCTTTATAAACTTTTACCTTATTTCAAGGCTTCTAAGTCCATTTCCAGGAGAAGAATATAATAATGACAATCTGCAACATATTTTAGCACAATCATTACATTTTGAAATATTAATAAAATAGTGAACTACATTTTATGTTAAAGGAACAGTAACACCAAAAAATGAAAGTGTATAAAAGTAACTAAAATATAATGTACTGCTGCCCTGCACTGGTAAAAGTTGTGTGTTTACTTTAGAAAGTCTACTATAATTTATATAAATAAGCTGCTATGTAGCCATGGAGGCAGCCATTCAAAGGAGAAAAGGCACAGACACATAGCAGATAACAGATAAAACACTATTGTATTCTACAGAGCTTATCTGTTATCTGCTATGTAACCTGTGCCTTTTTTCCAGCTTGAATGGCTGCCACCGTGGCTACACAGCAGCTTATTATATAAATTATAGTAGTGTTACTGTAGCAAACACACCAGTTTTACCAGTGCAGGACAACAGTGCATTATATTTTTATTACTTTAAAGCTCTTTCATTTTTTAGTGTTACTGTTCCTTTAAAGGTACACCAAAATGTACTGATTTATAGAATGTATACATTAGATGCATGGTGGCTCAGTGATCGTGACATGGGCAGTGCGTGGGTTTCCTCTGAATAATATATACGTATGGAAATGTGTTGAAACTATTAAATAAGGATAATAATAATCTACAAGGAATCTAGACTAAGCTTGACTAAGCTATTTTTAGCTCTAATATAAAATAGAGACTGCAGATCCAGTGACTACCAAAATGTTCCTAGGGATATAAGGGGCTCTGGTTGATGGCATGTTTTTTGCATATTTGTGCCCTGCTCCACATTTACAATTTTAGCCTTTGCACCACCCAGTGTCGGACTGGCCCACCAGGTACCAGGAAAACTCCCAGTGGGCCCAGGTGTTAGTGGGCCCTCTTGCTTCAATCCACTTGGCCAGTTGCATGGTCATTCCCAATTTCTGTATGAGGAAAAAGAGATGGAAGGATAGAGAAAAGAGACTTGGATAATCAAGAGGTTTCGGGAGGAGAGGAGGATTAATAGTTTAGAAAGGTGGCCTATGTTCAGGGTTTTCTGGTGGGCCCCTGACATCTCAGTCCGACACTGGCACCACCTAGGTCCTCTTGCACCTAGGCTTTAATAAATTAGGCACATTACTATGCAAATACAGCATTTCATTTATATAGGCCATGTTTGTCAGATATGTTATATTGGTGATAATGCTCTTGATGCATCAGATAATAAAGAAAGCAGCAGGCCTATGAAATATATAGGTAACATAAGCACAAATACAGATCATGGGTTCACTTACGTAGTATTGGATTGAGAACAAGTAGATAATGAAGTATTTGCCGTTTTAGCCTCAAATGTCACATTTGTTAAGTCAAAAACCTGTGAATTATTTGCAGTGATCAGTATTTGAGTGGCATAGATCAAAATACATGTGGCAGTTCCATTTGTCACATTTAGTGGGGGGTATGGTGCAGTGGTACCAATGCTTTGGAGCTGTCGTCCTATTTTTGCTGTCATCTCAAAAGTCTGTAAAACCTGCAACAGAAAATGTTTGTTATGACACAGCTGCTTTACAAGATTTACAAAAAGAATACAAAAATTATATATTCAGTACATCCTTAATTCAAATCTGAATGCAACTTTTCTAGGGTGAGCTGGTCACTTATTGAAATGTATTAGCCAACCCTTTAAGGAATCCAACTAATCAGCCTGCAAGCCAAAGGGATAGTTTCCCAATGCACATACACGGAGAAGAATGTAGTTATTGCATTCAGTCTGGTCTACAGCCAAAAGATTCAGTCTCAAAGGAACAGAGATCAAAAGTGTTTGCTGATCCACCATGCACCTATCAACATGATGCATTTCCATTTGGACAGGATTTGGATGGTCTATCAAAACTGATGAGTTTATATATGTTTATATGTGCCCTGATGGACATTAGCATGCCTGAAATCAGTCAACCTGCCCAAAACAATCCCAAAATGTATGGCCAGTTTATGGCTCCTTTGAACATAACAAACTTTAGACCTAGTTCTGTTGCTGGCCTGTCTAGGGGCACCAAGAGTGGGCTATCCCAATTATTTTCCATATTTATATATATCTTTATCTATCCTATTGTAACAATTATAAGTCATATATTTATGTATATATATTTAAGAAGCTGAAGAATAATTGGGGTTATACTGGAATGTGTTAGTAGTAAAACATTTATTAGAAAATATACATATACAGTATGTGTTAGTAAAAATGTAGCTATGCATGTCATTTCATAAAGTTTCATTACATCAGTAGGAATAGGCATGTACAATAATCCTTTATTAATGTTGTTGAAATAACCCCAATCATCACCAAAACAGAATACAACCAATAACACTGAATGGTTGTCTTAGTTTATAGCTTAGTTATAATTTTTTACTGACATTTGAATAAAATGCACTTAAAAACAAAATTCCTACCCACAGCTTAAATACTGTGCACATTGTAACATATGTTAATAATTAATGGGTGTCATGTGATAATTATGTTGTGCATGGCAATTTACACCTTTTCTAGCAATCCTCTGGTATTTTCTTCTAGAAATTTTGATTTGTAATGATTAAAATAGTGGTTAAACTTCCGCCACCTTGTTAAACATCAAACTATTTGAAGGTGCAAAGAGGTCACATGTTATAAAACACTGATTTTGTTTCCTTAGCATTTTGACAGACCACACTGTGTTTTTGCAGGCACTGTTAGGGGAAGCATGTGTGTGTCTGGGTCAGAATGGAGTGTCATATACAGAAGAAGCAGGGTTAACCCTTCCTCCTTCACCAACCTAGATTTTACATTATTGGCAAGAGGTTTAACAATGGTGGCAATGTAAACTCTATGTTTACTATTTCTAATTAAGTCAATGAAAAGAGGCTTTGCCAACAGCTGTTGGTAGTATTAGGGATAAAGTATACATAAGTGTAAATTAATAATCCATTTGCTTTATTCCTCTAAATGTTTTGTAAAGATAGCTTAGGCTGCAGTTTAGCCTCAAGATTCAATTGTGGTCATAATGTCATTAGAAAAAGACAGAGATACAAAAGGCCTGACTGTCAAGGGAACATGGTATGATGTTACTGGTCATAGTCAGCTGAGTAGTATTTGAACCAGGGACGTAGCTTGTACAGAGAAGTTCTATATGTCTATACTACCAGATGGATAATGAGTATAATACTAATGAAAAATTTGAAGGCCTACAGGCCCTTTTATTGAAGGATCCAACCATTTCTCCACTGGAATGAATTGTGTACCATATGCATCATTTAGACCTTTGATCTCTCCTGGTTACCTCTCACACCCAGCTAAATTGCCTGATTATATAAAAGTGTTTGTTACAACAGTTATTAAATAAATAAGGGTTTTTTCTGGTTGCTGATGAAAAGCCACCATGAATATTAAACATTTTCCATGTGTTTCATCTCCTCAGGAGATGTGAGTAGGCCATGGCAAAACAAAATGTTAGGCACCCCCAAGTGACTTTAATCGCTTACCTTTTACCCTGGGCTGGTGCCCCTGTTAGGAGAGAACCGCACTAGCCTGTGGTAGCCGCGAGCGAGCATCTCCTCTTCCTGCTTCTTTCTTCGCATGTTTGCGCAGTAGAGTGAAAAGCCGAATTTTAACAAAAAAGTAGGCTTTTCACTGCGCCGGAACCAGGGATTTTGACACAGAAGGAAGCAGAAAGAGGAGATGCTCACTCGCAGGTACCCTGGGCTTATGCGGTTTTCTCCTAACAGGGGCACCAGCCCAGGGTAAGAAGTGAGCGATTAAAGTCACTTGGGGGGGGCTAACATTTTGGCACCCCCAAGAGACTTAGCCTTTCCTTCTCCTTTAAGTGTATTAAAAATAAAATGTTTATAATTGTTTATCCATGACTTCATGTAAGATATTTCTAGAAGGACATTTCCCAAAATATATGTTTCACAGACGAACTTCTGGCTGCATTCACTTTCAATCCCTTTGACCTAATTGGCAAAGCAAAATCCCCAATTGCCGTTTGACCAACTGTGAACTGCTGACAGAGACTGACGCTGCATGTATGACTTGGGTAGTAAAGAACATTGGCTAAATGCAAATTTGGAAAGGAAGTGCCTAGTAAACATTAGAAACTGAATGTTAAATAAACACTTTAATAAGTAAAACAATAATATAACGTTTAGCTGATGAGTTCATGTAGTTAAATCAGAACTCACTTTCTGACAGAGCACTAGTTTCAGTTCTAGTCAGCATTGCCTAGCAACATCCATTTAAACGAAATGCACTGAGAGGGCCATTTACTAACAGTCAGATTTTTTAGCACTAAAAGTTGCAGAAAAAAAAGTCCCAAATTTTTTGAGATTTACAATGCACAAAACAGCTTAAAATACAAATCCAACAATTTGCCAGCTAAAACTTGTCAAGATCATGAAGAAGTCAATGGCAGATGTCTCTTCCCTTCCCTGGAGGATCCTTGTTAGTTTTTGTTGCAACAATTCAAAAACATTGCAGTTTTGTGGATAAATATGTATTCATATTAACTTATGTTTATATTGGACTTTCAGAATGATCTAGAACAATAAAAAGGTATTCCCCCTTAATCTAAAAATAACTGACCATCAGGTTGAACCCTCATTCACTGTTTGGGGAACTCTAGGGGAAGGCAACCTCACAGTTTGGGAACCACTGCTCTAAAGCATATAAACAGTCCATTAATTGTATTGCATCGAAAAAAGATAAATTATATTACAAGTGCCTTAAAAACAGTTTCAGAGGCCTATAAATATTTCCCTAAAAAGGCAGTCTATTGTTTTTAATTATTGGAAGAGTGAAAATTGAGTTAATCACAGTTCACTAGAAAGGAAATCGTCACGTCTCTATTTTCTTGTATAGAATTTTAGAGGTATATTTATTAAAGTGTAAAAACACGGGTATACTATCTTCACTCTTTAAAAACATATATAACATATAAGTATATAAAGAGTGTTGAAATTTCCCTCGTGTGAACTGTCAAGCTCTGTTTTTTGCCATTAAAATTCCCCACAATTAAGTTTATCACTAAAGGAGTAAGATGGTCAAAGTATGTGAAATGCAGAACTAATATATTCCCATAAGGATGTGTAAATGCTTAATGAGTATCTAAGTTGTGGTTACAGAAACCAACCTGCAATTCTTGTTTGAGAGAATTCAAAATAACTTAGGTAAGGTAAACGTAGCTAGCTGCTGGTCTAAACTAGATGGAAGTGGCTGTTGCATGCATTCTAGAATGCAAATGTTTCCAGAAAGCCAACAAGGTTAGTTAAAGTGAGATATATTTGTAGGAGTTAGTTTTGGAAATTAGGA